>NC_135720.1:91246158-91925121 GCF_964656455.1 Halichoerus grypus | reverse complement strand
GACTATTTCCAAAGAAGTTCAATTTGATCCAAGTTTAGGAGGTAGAAGAAAGAGAAAGAGAAAGAGAGAAAGGCAGCGTTTTACTTAGAAGAGACACATCAGTAAGTTTTTGGAATAAGAAATACAGTCCCTAACTTAGGAAATGTCATTCTTTCAATAATCATATTTCAGCATTTCCTAGGCGTCAATACTTTGGTAGGTATTAGAGCTATAAAGATGAATAGGACATGTTTCTGCCCATTGGGAACTTACATCCTAATGGGGGATAGAGACACATAAGCAAAAAATGACCATACAGTATGTTCCATTTTCTGATGGATTTGCTGGAGGTACTCTGAGAGGAGAGGTATACCTAACCCACACCAGGGACAAGGGGGAAGGGTCAGAAAATACTTCAAAACAGTAGTAGCTGAGCTAAATTTAACCAACAAATATATGTGCTCATGACTTTGTGTACAGGGCTATCTGTTGAGTTGTGACAGTAAATATATCAGTAGCATTCAAAGATGAGTCAGTATTGGACCTTAAATGCAACTAGGGAATTTGGATTTGATAGAAATGGGAGATTATTTAAGTTTTTAAGCGAGGAGAACAATATGGCAGAAACGCTTCTCAAGCTTTCAGTCAGTAGGACAATTAGGTGAAAGGGGATTGGAGGCAGGGAGGGAAGCGATGTCAACCACTTACATGTGAAGCAGCGGAGACCTGAATCTCGGATGGTGGTTGTGGGGAAAACACAATTTGTCAGCATGTGAGTCTGCATTCTGAGTTTATTTCAAATGTTTTTCCCTCAAGAATGGGCATTTGATTGAAACTGGAGGAGGGAAGAAAGCCATAAATCAATCAACAAGACCACCCAACTGATAACTGGTTCGAAGGCTGTGAAACTCTCTGAAGATGTAAATACAGGATTTGAAAGAGACATGGAAATAGATGAAATGGAGAAGGTCAAAGTTGGTTCCCAGATGCAGGTATCAGTGTCCACTTACATGCCCATTTATTTCTTTCACGGGGCTCCTGTTGTTTTTTCAGCATGATGAAAATGTTCTGAAAGAAAACAGGAACGACTAAATTTGTGAAAGGACTTGCACCAAGTAACATGAGTGTGGCCAACAGAAATTTGCGACTTAAAATGAAGTTTAATATACCTAGTAATTGGTAACTATTATTTTAATACCAAATGATCTTTAGGGAAAAAAAAAATGTGTCGTGTGGTACTTAGAATGGTCCTAGTATGAGAAGGAAGCCAACTCAAAATAATTTATCATGATAAATATCATGGAGAAATAGAGGAAGGAAATACTTAATGAGCGCTTGTGATATTCCAGACATTGTGCTAGGTGCTTTATTAGAACAAAATATTTCTCAAATTAGAATGTGTACATATTGCATTTTATCATTTTAGTTGGAAAGTTTGATGGAATGATATTAGTTCCTCCTAAGAAGGTTATAGCATAAACAATTTTGAAAAACAGTTTGGATACAAAAAGTAAATGTTCAGATCCAATTAAAAACGTTCAGGCAAATGATTGTGAATGGCATATTCTTGATTACCTATACCTTCTACCTCTGTTTATATGTAGCTATATTTGTTGGTGCCTGTGCTTTAGGGTCAGTCCCTATGAGGATGGCAAATTTTGATCTCCCCATTGGTAGAAGTTACTTTCTGACAGGGCCATTGTCCTTCGGGATTGATTGTGTCAAATTCATCACTGCCACTAAAAAATTAACAAAGCAGGTATCTTACAGATTTCAGTTTGAACTAATCATCTCCATATATGAAGGGCAGCATGCAGTTTCACAAATATAAATGAAAGCCAATATTCTCCTTCTTTAAACTTTCTAATTTATCTGAGTTATCTTTTTTGAAGTATTCATGATTTGAGGCAAAAAAAAAAAATGAACTGAGTAAAAGCCTACTTAGAACAAAATAAATTACCCTTTGATATCTAGTGTAGCAACCTAGTATTTGAGAAAAACAGAACTTCACAAAAGCTTAATATATTCAGAATTTGACAAAGTGTGACCCATTTACTGAAGCAGAAAATGCACCACAGGTTTTTCAGTGTTTCTTTTTTTCTTTCAAAAGCAGATAAATCATATTTATCAGCGAAATAAAAGAACTGCTTCTAGACTTACTTATTTAGGAGAAAATTGGGAAAGAAATAGAGGGGGGAAAAAACAAGAATTTTGTCTCAGGAAAATACTCCGCAAATAAAATGTGGTAGGTTTTAAAGATTTCATAGGAATATCAGAGTGGAGAGATAGTTAATGAATTTATGTAAAAAGATACTAATAGTTACTGTAGATTCCTTCTAGCCCTTCAGATACCGTGAGGATATTGAACAGTTCATAGAAGCCACATGTCCATGTTGCCATTTTTCATAGGAAATTTCTGAGATTTTTGTCAGGATTTTAAATATACTGGAAAAAGGATATGAAACCTTTACTCTGACTTACGTATCTCCTAAATATTCATCTCAGTGATAGCACTTTTCACATTTTTCCACAGGTACCAGTTTAATTGTCTTTCCTCTGCATGCACCAGTTTAATTGTCAATTCCCTGAAAATGGGGAGTTCCGTCTTACACACCCTCACATAGCCAGTCCCTGGTACTGCATTTAACACAAAACAGCTGTATCAACAAATGTTTGTTGACTGTAAGATTGAGGAAATAAAAATGGGAGTCCATGGACATTTCGTCATAAAAAAGAGTATATATTAACACGTAGATTGAGATATTTTTATATTAATCAAGCATTTAAAATAGACAAATATGACCACTGATTGTTTAAATATTTCTCCTTACAAAAAGAACTTACATAAAAGAAAATTCATTTCATTTATATCATTATATATTAACAATTTTATGAAATACTGAAAAAGCATGTAATTGTAATATTTCTTTAACAAGTCCAAGTAGTGAATGTTATGTTGATAAGCTAGGGGAATGACTGAGAGATTTCACTTCTCAACCTTATTTTTAGATTTTTTTTTTTTTGATTGATACTTTAAGCCAAAGTCAGAAGTGGGACTACAACTGAGTTTTCTAACAATGTGGATAAATTTTAAATGATACAGAAGGATTAAAAAAGTGTTTAAAAAAAAAAGTCTTTTAAATGCAGTTCCTTTATTCATTACAATTACTCCCAGTGGCCTGATGGAACAGATCATATGTGGCTAGAATGAGTTGAGTCCACAGTGCTGTAGATGAAATTAGAAAAAAAAAAATTGGAAATCCCTTTTGGGACCCTAGAAAAGCATTTCCAGTCTAAAGCCACAGGGCAGAAATGATCAATAATGGTGGCCATTTGACTCATTCATTTCTTTTAATGAACACACTCACAACTCACTAAAAGCATTCTTATAGGACTGGGATGGATTTCAATTCTCTGGTGACTGACAGAAATAGAGCCTTTGATAAAACCTAAAGGGAGTAGCACTGCTCCCCACCATTCTTTCCTTCCCCTCATCTTCACAATGTGGTCCTGTTTCACTCAGGAAAATATGTCATCTTGGTACAGACTGACAAGCAGTTGATTGGCAGCTATTAGTAAAATTCTCCCCATGATTCTTAATGCAGTTTATTTTAGGAAAGAATCCCAAAACTGTGGATGCATTTCAAATATGTAAAGTCTCAGGAATAAAGGCCTCAAGAAAAAATGGGCACTGAGCTGGTTTAATCATTTTATTAATATTCAGTAGGATCATTTCCATTTCTGTAGTCACTGCCCTAGTTCAAGTAAGCATTAATTGGTATCTAATAAAGTGCCATTAATACTGAGGATCCTTATAAATTGCTTTTGATAAATGAACAACATCTGGATTATTGCATCAGTCTCTTAACTTGTCTCACTTATTCAAGTTTCTTCCAATTATTACCTATTTTATATCTAACTGCGAGGAAGAAAAACCCTCTCTTGAATTTCCACCAATATTTAATTCCCTGCTTATGAAACTAGAGTTTGCTTATTCAAAACTCTTGTGCCTGAGATTAATTTTTTTTCCCACTGATTTCCCGAGATCTTCATTTCTTCCTATTCAGTTAATCTCTTATGAACTCAGTGCATCCATATTCTTCAAAAAAGAATTTTTTTTTTTTTTTGGTGTCATAATTTTCTGGTGTCATAATCTCAAATATGTAAGTTTAAGAATTTGTAAAATAAAAATACTAGCCTGTTGGCAAAGACTAGAAGTCTCTGTGATTTCAGAAAATGCCCCTTTCTTGGATCTAAGTCATAGGTGACTTGGGCAAGGATGGAAGGAGCTGTGGGGGTGAAGGGGAAGTGATGATTTTCTGGGCCTCTTTCTTTGTTGCTTCCTTGTCTCCCTATTTATAATACCATATTGTCTGTATATGAGATGTTTTGATATTCAAAGGGGTAGTAACTATTTTCAGAGCAAATGAACAGTTTAGTTACTAATCAAGAGTAAGTTTACTAAGGATATATTTTAACCTTTTAGATGGGGTTTTCTGAAGTTCAAGTATTACAGTCGCATATCATGGAATTGAATTATGTCCTGTTTTCATAAATCTTGTCCTCATATTTCATATTTCATGAAGATAAACTTAGGTCAAAACTCTCTAAAGGCATGAGAGAAATGAGGAGACTTTCAAAAGTCTGGTTGTGTGGTGCAGACCTCAATGTGGATAAATATTAATTTTAGCAGACAAATTTCTGTACCAGGCCTTGGAATTTTAATTGAATACTTTTTATCAGCAAGATTATTTAAATGCCTGGATTCATAGTTTCTATGTCACTAGGGAGTTATTTTTGAGAATAATACCATCTTTGTCTTTATAACTCTGCAACATCAGCTACAACTTTCCACTTCATGGAATCCCAGAGAATCTGGGCACATCTGCCAATCAGCTCTGTCATGAAGTGTCAACTCTTATTATGAGAAAACAATTTCAACAACAATTTATGAGATCAAATGTAGGAGCAAGCTACTGAATTTACTTCTTCACTTGTTTTTCCTCTCTCATCCTGTGTTGGGAAATACATCTCCCACAAATACATTCTCCAATTTCTGCCAAATTATGTCCTTAACTGAGTCCCACACCTAAAATGGACTTTCTCATTTGCCCAAATCATTCTGCCCAGAAGTGCCTTTTTAACATTTCCAAATGATGCTTTATTCATTTCACTTATGTTTTTCAGTGGCATCCCTTCAAAATGAAAAACAATCTATTTTATACATTCAAGGACCTCCATGATATGATTGTTTTTTACTTGCTGTGTTTTTCTCTATTAACCACCTCCTGAACACTGAATGCTACACATGACTCTGGAACATAATTTATGCTTATGCACTTGGCTTCCCATCTCCAGTTTGGCCACTTTCTCACTATCTTCTCCTCTCCTGAAATGCTCTCCTCTTCTCAGCCTACTTCTACCAGCCCCCCACCCTCTATGGACTTTCCTTGATTTCCCCAACCACAAATTCTCTTCATTCACAAAATGCGTGTAGCACTTTCCATCTAATACAGTGGTTTAAAACTACCGGTGATTTTTCACTCAGTCTTTAGATATGGGCAATATCTGGAGATATTTTTGGTTGTCACTAGTGGGAAGGTGCTATTGGCATCTTCTGGGTAGAAGTCAGGGATGCTGCTAAACATCCCACAATATGCAAGACAGCTCCCCACCACTAAGAATGATCTGATTCAAAATTTCAATAGTGCTGCTGTTGAAAAAGCCCTAATTTAATCCAATTTGATACTTCTGTCTCAATCCTGCCTATAATTTTACTTCAATATGTATATCTTTAGTCATCTGTATTAGGATATAAGCCTCTAGATAGCAGGACCACACCTTATGCAGAATTTTATTTCCTCAAAGGTCTAGCACAAACTCTGGTATATACAGGCACTCAAAAATATTTTAAAA
Source organism: Halichoerus grypus (assembly GCF_964656455.1). Classification (NCBI taxonomy): domain Eukaryota; kingdom Metazoa; phylum Chordata; class Mammalia; order Carnivora; family Phocidae; genus Halichoerus; species Halichoerus grypus. The sequence goes on along the minus strand of NC_135720.1, from coordinate 91,919,226 downwards.
TCTATGTAAAATGGATACCTGGAATAAGCATGCAAGAAGAAAATACTTACCAATCAAACTACATTAAATTCAATATATACTTTCTTTGAAGGCTTTGAAAATTCATCTATCATTTGAGGATCTCTTAGTGATGAAAATCAGTTGGCATTATGCTAGTAAAGAGAGAACATGTGGGTCAGTATGTATTTGTTGTTGATAAGAGACATATTACAAACTTCACTTTATTTTCATTGTAGACGAAAAATGAGGCTGAGGTTTTCAGGGCTAGTATACCTATCCTTAATAGTTATCTTTATTTCTCCTATGGTAGATTTGTTGAGTTATTGTTGTTATTGTTGTATGCTGTGCCACAAACAATTAATCCTTGCTTCATGAAGGTTTCTCAGCTGCTGGGTAGTATGTGTTGGTTAAATCGGCTTCAATTTGTTTGTATTCCTCTAAGTGGAACATCTAGCTGTTGGGCAAAATAAAACATTAAATTATCTTGCCAACTTACTATAAATATTTGAAAATGATTGGTATTGGAATACATAAGCAGTTTTTTTAAGCTTCCTTATGAAATGAGCTGATGCATTTTGCTTACTAATGGAATATCTATGTTTACATCATGTCCAACAGTCTCTGATATGTGAAAAAATGAATGGAGGTGATCGTTCCCTGCTGTAAAGAACATGTTCAAGCAATATGCCTGCTATTCAAGGTCTTCCCAAATCTGTCCCCTGCTTACCTGTGTTTCTTTCACAAATGTCCTGCTTTAGCTGAATCATTTCATTTATAATCTCTTGAATGTATCTCTTGCTTCCTTTACCTCTAAAGTTTGTTCTTTTTTTTTCCCCTCAAGTTTTTAAATCATAGGATGCAGTTTCTCTTTTTAGTTCTCTTATGCCTCTGAACTGCTGGCCATTCTAAACCATCCATGTCACACTCCAGCTTCCCTAAAAAGAACCCCTTTATCTTCTAAATCATGCCTCTCCTTTAAAACATAGCATCTTATACAACTCAATTGACTTTTACTGACATGTTGTTGTCATTATATTTGTGCATTATTATTTTTTGATTTTCCTTCAGATTGTAAAGTCCTAGCAGTAGGGACCATGATTTACAGACATCTTTGAATCATACTCAGCACCAGTGTACTGTCCTGTACATAGTAATTGTTCATTATACAGTAGTTGAATAGATGTTGAATGAATTACGGTTTTGCTTTAGAAGTAGAAAATAATGTGGCAGCCTGGCTATAAATTTGTTTGTCCAATAAATAAACATCAGGAATAAATGAAGGGAGGACTGTTATGGACGTAATATCCAAAAGTGATGTGTGAATCTTGTTTGAATATTGATTTGAACAAACTAACTGTAAAGGAACATCTTTGACATAATTGGAGAAATGTGTAGATAGAATGGGTAATGGATGATATTAAGGATATGTGGTATGACAGGAGTGTGTTCATTGTGTCAGAAATCATTTTTAAAAGTTAGAAAGGCATACTGAATTATTTACAAACAGCATGTTTGATATTTGATTTAAAATATTCCAATAAAAAAGTACTAGGGATAATAAAAAACTTGGCAACAATTGGCAAAATATTGATAATCATTGAAGCAGAGTGAAAGCTACATAGTGTTCATTACTATATCACTCTAGTTCAGTGTAAGTTTAAATATTTCCACTGAAAGTTCATATAGAATTATAAAGTGCTATAGAAGAATCACCTTTCAGTCATTCTCAAAGTAGGGGAGTCATCTTTCAATCATTTCACATATTTGCTCTATGCAACTCCAGTGACTTGGATAAAATTTCATTATACAATGTTTAGCCCAACACTTAGGAGCCAATTCACCATGTGAAAATATTGCATTAATTGCACAATGTCCTTCTCCTTTGTATGGTACAGAAGACTACTGGATGCTTAGTGAGTCAGTCTGGCTTTTTGCTCTTCTTTAAGGACCCTCTTTTTATTATTCATAACTGTCTGGCTTGAAGGAGGTTAGTGTCAACCTAATAGCCAGCCACTGACCCCAAATGACTTACTCTCTTATCCCGAGAATGACCAACAGCCCTGTAAAAAGCAAAGAATAATTTTTTATCTTTGCTAGCTGAGCTGCATCCACTCATCCTTAATGTCATGGAAGAGAAATGATATGAAGAAAATTTTTCTTTAATAGACATACCAGGGATCAGGTAAGTTAATACAGAAGCTATGGACATTACCAAGTAGTAAATGCTAAAGAAAGATGGCAAAGACAGAACACAGATGAATTTGTGATTTGAAGACTAGACTTCCTTATTGTCAAGTCTTTTGCACATACTCATTCTTGTCTTTGTATCTTTGTTGCCACTTTCCTGGACAGGTTCCTCTTACAACTCCTTCAGGTGAAGATCCAAAGCTGCCAACTTTGGTTATCTCCAAAAGCATGCCCCAAACCACCCCAAAAGCATAAAATCTAAGTTATAGTCTTGTGCTTGATAAAGAAATGCAACTTCCAAAAAGTCCTTCACCCTCCCAGCTTTCAATCACCATTATGCCCTTCTTTCTTTCTTTATTTTTAAAGATTTTATTTATTTATTTGAGAGACAGTGAGCAAAAGAGAGAACACATGAGGAGGGGCAGAGGGAGAGGGAGAAGCAGACTCCCCACTGATCAGGGAGCCCGATGCGGGACTTGATCCCAGGACCCTGGGATCATGACCTGAGCCCAAGGCAGGCGCTCAACCGACTGAGCCACCCAGATGCCCCTGTGCCCTTCTTTCTATTGACAGCAGTGTACCTCCCTTTTCCTGTGGGTTACTTCAACATCTTTCCTGGTGGTCTTTTTGCTTCTAATCTTTTCCTCTTCAACACACACTATTGGATAGTTCCAGATTAGGCTTCCTAAAATATGGCACTTATCATACCAATCCCATGTTCAAAAACTTGCAGTGGCTTACCATTGCTTATTACATAAAAGTCCATTTTTGTTCACTCAGCATTCCAGGCCTCACCAGTCTGTCTGGAGTTTACATTCTCAGTGTGACTTATTTTAAGCACTTGAAACCATAAATCAACAGAACTAATTGTACTTCCCTGAAAATACTCTATACTGTTGGGTCTCCATTCTTTGGCTTATTAATGTTCTAATTACTTACAGCCTCTCTTTCCATACATTTCTACTTGAGACCTTCCAATTCTTCTTTCATCATCCTGTAGCACTAAAGTCTTCCTGTCTGTCAGAATCTGTCCCTTTCTCCCTAAGGTTCTGCAGCTCTTCATGTATATCTTTTGTGGACTATTTCCTCTCACTGGTATTATAACCTGGTATGAGCTTCATTTCTCCAATCCTAAGCTCTTGAGAACACAACTCACTCATTCACCTCTGTACCCCTAGTCTCTGGCACAGTGGTCTGTGCTTAGGGTATGTTTAGTAAGTATTGATTAAAGAGCTGGTGGAAGGAATACTAAAAATTCTATGCCAAGATAGAAATCAAGGCAAAGCAGTGTTTTCACATGTTTAAACATTATGGTGTTTAAATTCTAATTATCAAATAAATTATCACTGTTTACTTGAGGCTATCCCAGGCATAGGCTAAGGGCATCTTTGCAGTCACATTTAAACTTCTCAGTTTAATAACTGTCTAGATGAGAAAATTGAGACTTGGGGAGATCGGGTAACTTATCTGTACATGGTCTGTCTGATTCAAAACCAGGTCTGCTTGCAGTGAAACCTAGTCACTTTTCTATTACTATGCCTGGGAAGCCCTAGGGCTTAGCAGATATAACTGAAAGGACACCTCGAGAGATTAAAAAAAAAAGACTCAAATAGAAGATAACTCCCTTTACTTATCCTTTACTTCAATAACAGGAGGTTTTCTTTTGTTTTTTTGGGTTTTTTTTGCAGTGACCTTTTTTATTTTTTATTTTTATTCTGCAAGGTGGGACACTCACTTTCTTATTTTCATTATTTCCTTTATTACCTTATTGTCTTATATACCCAAGGATTTCATATATTTAATTTGTTTGAAGGCATTTAAATATATAACCCCTCACATAATGTAACAAGTTGCATTTGCTTCCCCAGAGCAGGAATGTCATCAGCCTATGTGACTATTTAAGCAATACCATCATATTCTAACATATATGTTCTAATCTACTTTTTTTTTTTTTTTTAAAGATTTTATTTATTTATTTGACAGAGAGAGACACAGCGAGAGAGGGAACACAAGCAGGGGGAGTGGGAGAAGGAGAAGCAGGCTTCCCGCGGAGCAGAGAGCCCGATGTGGGGCTCGATCCCAGGACGCTGGGATCATGACCTGAGCCGAAGGCAGACGCTTAACGACTGAGCCACCCAGGCGCCCCTCTAATCTACTTTTGTAATTGTTCTCAGAACCAATTTCTAAGCCTTGCAAGAAAATCAGTTTCATTACTTGATAGTCTCAATTTCAGTTTGTTCCAAAAAGTTTTGATTCTTTCTAGAAATTCTTCAATTCTGAAAGGATGAGACTATCATGCGGATACCTGGGCTGAAGGCAGATGCTTAACTGACTGAGCCACCCAGGCAATCCCTTTAGATGTAGTTCTTTAAAACCAATTCCCAAAAGGAATTTAAAAAATTATTTGGGTGATGCATAGCTCCCCATGGTGGCCACTTAAAAGAGAGCTCATTTGAATGTGTAAATTCTGGGGTGTGTGTGTGTGTGTGTGTTCTGATCTGTATAATATAGACATATGTGTGTGTGTGTGTATATTAGTTTTAAAAAATACCCTCATTAGAGCTTATATCATAAATATCAACTAACTACTACTGTATATCAGAAATTTCAAAATTTTAGAAAAGAAATTTATTCTGGGGATGAGGGAGACAGGAAAGAATTCTTGAAGGAAATCTATTTGAGTAGTCTGTGGGGCTCTGGCCTGGGAGATAGCCTTAGGATATAGCATAGCATTTCCTGGAATGCAGTTGTATGTGGAAAGCAGTGGAGGTGAGATGGGTGGTCAAATGTGTTGGGAAAACATTTGTTAGGAAAAAAAATGTTTACATTCCCAACTCATTTGATAATGGATCACCATTATTTTCTTTATATAACTTCTGGTAATACTCTAATTTCACATGTAAATAAAACTGTGCTATTTAGGTGATGATTATGATGATGGTAGCATCCCTCATAGTTCTTTCAGTAAACACACATTTTTGTATGTGTGTGCCTTGAACAGTTTCTTGTGTTTTTACTCAGTTTAACATCTACAAGTTGTATGATTATGGAAAGTTATTTAAAATCTCTGAGCCTCAATCTCCTTTTTTGTAAAACAGGCGTAGCATAACACCTATTCATAAGGTTGCTGAGAGGATTAAATGAGTCAGTCCTGCAAAGTGCTTGGAACCATGTTCAGTTGCTCAGTAATGGCATCATTTTGGCAATTCCCTAGGCCCGTGAGAAAGCATTGATATTTCCAGTAGTGTCAACCTTTCCTTTTGGAAGTTTCCAGTTACAGGAATGCATGTAAATGAGCACACAGTGCTGTAAATAAAGGTATGTTTTTATACAATGAACACTAAATAAACTCTCAGAGCACCATGTGCATTACAGTAGTTTGTGTTTAGGGGCGCCAGGGTGGCTCAGTGGGTTGAAGTTCTGACTCTTGGTTTCAGTTCAGGTCGTGATCTCAGGGTCTTGATCTTGGGATGGTCCTGTGTTGGGCTCCGTGCTCAGTGGGAAGTCTGCTTGAGATTCTTTCTCTCCCTCTCCCCCTGCTCGCACGCATGCTCTCTCATTCTCTCTCTAAAATAAATAAATAAATGTTTTTAAAAAATTAACTTAAAAAAAAAAACAAATAAAAAACCCAATAGTTTGTGTTTAGAGAGCCCTTCTAAATTTAAAAAAAGTAGGCAGGGCCAGAAAACGAATACACAATATGTGTCTGTCCCCCAGAGGACAACTACCTTTTTGTTTCTGTGTTGCTTTTCATGGGTTAAAAAAAAAATACACAAACTCCTCATCTCTGGAGGACCATTTATTATATAAGAAAAAAAAATTTATATGGGCATTATTCTTGGTATGCAAATGTAAAGCACTTGGGAATTATAAAAAGATGCCTCAATACATATTACTGATCTGTCCATTATTAAGAAGATAGTTGTTCTGGTTTCTTGAACTTACAGAGTTGTGAAGAATATGGTCTTTGTAATTTGGCTTTTGTGTAAGTTCAGAAAAGTCCCTGAGGTTTCTTGGCAACCATAATCCCATCCTAACCTTCCAAAAAAATAAACTTCATCAGCTATGCAATCAGAAAGATTTATTAGGTATTTGGACTCTTTTGTATCTAACTTTAATCAGGAAAAAACAAGTAGAAAATGAGTATATATATATATATATATGGTATGTAATCAAATGTACAACTCTATCATCTTTAGAACCTCTACTGTTATGGATCTAAGGTTAAAATAAGATCACTGAGAAATGATTGTGAAAGCATTCTATAAATGCTGAAACATTATGAAAATACATTTGCTAGTAGCAACAATAATAAATTGGTGTGTGGGATATTCATACTTAGGTCTGTAATTTTAGTTATTTTATGTCTCAAAGGAGGGACCAACCCCAGTCAATATTTTCACCAACAGGTATCAATAAGTCAATAAAACATAATGTTTATGTAAGTTAATATGTAATTATCTACAGTTATATCTAATCATAGATAATTACCTAACTTAAATACTGAATTCTAAAAACATTTGCTAACCATTTCTCCCTGACATAGAAATTAATTCAGTTCAGTTTAGTTGTGACACACAGGGTTTTTAGAAAACATTTATAAGTCACACTTTTTAAATTTGGAAATCAGGATGCTTCTCATAATCAATATCCAAAAAATTGCTGGTTATTTATCTTTTATACTGAAAAACTTACATTAATTATGTCTTACAACTAATTCTGTTTCATAGTTAAGGAAGTAGAAGATATTGTACTTCCATGTGTCTAGAGACCTTTTGTGGATATAAATGCCTATTAATTAGCTTCCCTCATCTTCTATGCATTTCATTTATTTATTTTTTGCTGTGAAGTATTTATGAATGCTTATTCTACCTTAGTCATTAAATGCTGTGATGTAGAGGTCACAGACTTCTCTAATACTACTTTTTGTTTTGTTTTCAAAGGCCAAATTGTGAATGATGAACATGTATCTTAGTAAAAAATATATGGAAGCAATGATCTAATATATCCATAGCATTCTTGGACCAGCCTTGCTCCTCTGAATGAGAATCAGAAGATATAGCACTGAAATCACAAAAAGAGGTTCCAATTAAGAATAGAAAATTGTCTCAGAGGTGACTCATATTTAGTTCTTATACAAATTGACCTCTAACATGCCGTTTTTTTCCTTTATTTCAAATTTCATATAAAGAAGCAAAACCAAATTAGTATAATATTATTTTAAGGTATACTTTAAAAAGGTCCTCAGTATTATGCCATCTTGACTTTTTATGAAATTAGCTGCCTAACTATTTGAAATATTTTCATTTATTCCATTACCTCTACATAGAGAGATACACGCATATACATACGCATATAGAGGTGCAACGCATGTGAGCCCAGTGTCCCAACGTCTTTATATAGGGTAAGAGTAGAATCTGACTTCATAATGAGAAAGAGGAGTGGCCAGTAATACCATCATCATGAAACCAAAAGATGTCCTAAGTGTTCCCTACCTAGCCACTTGAAGCTCTCTGCCACCACATTATCAGCTCTAGCCTTTCCTATACCCATTCTAGTACCATCAGACTGTGCAACTGATTCCTTTAGTCAGTCTGAAAATCCTTATTTTGCACTTCCCGTCAGGTGGTGTGGTAGATCCCTAGAACTTAGAGATGAACCATGTTCTGCCTCAAGGTCAGCCTCATGGGGAGATGGACAAATAATAACCAATAATATGTGGCACAGCAATGACAGAAAAACCACAGGAACAGAGAAGAGGGTGGTCATTCTAACACAGCTTGGACTGTGTTAGAGAAGAGGGAAGAGACGGGGTTTTGTCTTAAAAGAGCCAGTTTCTGGCCTGAGTGATAGAATATGAGTAGGAATTAACCAAGTAGCTCTGTTTGCATGTTTTTCCTCTTCACTAGATCTCACATTCTGATATTTCAGATTTAGCCCTGGGCCTTCCTGCCTTATTTCAGTAGACTCCTCCCGAAGTAGTGTCACTGACCCCCAGGGCCTTAGGGCCATCTCTGTGTTAATTACTTCCAGGTAGACATCTGAGGGCAGGTCTTTCCTTTGAGCCTTAGTGGGGAGGTTCAAGGTATTTTGTGGCTGAGAAGGAAAAAGATATGACCACAAGGTGGCAGTAGCACACACAAACTTAATAGGGAGCTGCTTTGATAGGTTCTCTGGGAACGTCCCTCACAGTAGAAGGCTGTCCACAGACAAGGGCCCAGGGCTGCTCATCAGAACAGGAGGAGGGCAAGGGATCTCCTTGGGGGGGGGGGGGGCGGGGAGGGTTGGCAAGAAGCTTCTGTGTGTACGCAGTGTGGCTGTGGCTCGGCAGCCTGGCAGGCAGTCTTTGGGGTCAGAGAGCTCAGAAGGGCGGCCTGGGTTTGGAGTCTCCATGGCCCGGGGCTTATCTAGTGCTAGCCCATGTGGGGTGGGATTCTGCAGGATAATGCAAAATAGGCAGGCTCTAAAAGGCTATAAAAATCTGCTTGTTTGGCCCATTTTAAAAATAAATGGATGTGTAAAAATTTGATTTTGTCTCTGGCGGGCTTTTGAGCTAATGGGTCTCAGCCTGCAGTGAAGAAAGAAATGACCTAGGGGCCATCTTCGGCTCATTTATATAACAGCTTCACATCAATATAATCAAATGCGTACTTAACATCTACATTGGGGTGTCATGTAAGTATCATGAAATTTACCCGATCAAGACAGAACTCCTGGTACTTCTGCAGTTTTTCCTTCTCAGTAAATGGAGCTATCATCCTGATTTGAGGCAGAAAGTTAAGAGCCACACATGAAAGGTGTGGAGGAACACGGTTCCTCTGTTTCCAATCTAATTAATCAAATTTTGTCATTTCTACCTCCTAAGCATTTCTCATATTTAGTTCTCTACATCTCCATTGCCAACTCTCCAGTCTAAGCTGGAAATCTCTCTTGTTTGTATTACTCTAATACTCTGCTAGGTTATCTTATTTTACGGATGTCCCTTTTACACAAATTCTCCATACAGCAACCAGAGTTATCTTTTGAAACATAGATCCTGTTTACACTAGCTCCTTGTTTATATACCTTTTAACAGTGCCTGGGTTGCACTGAGAACATCCCAATCTCAAAACCCTGTGTGATCTCACCTTCCTAGCTCTTCTCACACCATTCCCTCCCACTGCTCACCAGTGTTCACTTACAGACCCAGTGACTTGTGCATGTTCGTTTTCACACCACGACCTCTGTACTGCTATTCTTTCTGCATGAAATGTGCTCCTCTCCCAGCAATTCGAATGGCTCTTTCTTTTTCTTCCTTTAGGTATTGCTTAAATGTCACTTCCTCAGCTAGGCCTTCCGTAATTGGCTTAATGTAGCTGTCACCCTCCCCTCTACCCACCTCATCATTCTACCTCAAGCTCTCCACTTATTTCTGGGGCTACAATGATGTCAGTTTGTAATTGAGATAGTATGTGTTTTGTTTATTGCTTCAAACCCTCTCTAGACTCTAGGCTTTTTTCCCCCATTTTTAAAATTTATATTCAACTAATTAACATATAATGTATTATTGGTTTCAGAGGTAGAGGTCAGTGATTCATCAGTCTTATATAACACCCAGTGCTCATTACATCACGTGCCCTCCTTCATGTCTATCACCCAGTAGACTCTAGGCTTCATGAAAACAGAAACTTTGTCTTGTTCACTGCATCTTTGTTGGCTTTTTTTGCTTTAAAAAAAACATCTAGTTTCTAATATAGTGCCTGGCACATAATAGAAACTAAATAAATATTTGTTAAATGAAATACATTTCATACTTTCATAAAGAACAAATAAGCTGGGGCGCTTGGGTGGCTTAGTCGTTAAGTGTCTGCCTTCAGCTCAGGTCATGATCCCAGGGTCCTGGGATCGAGCCCCGCATCAGGTTCCCTGCTCAGCAGGAGGCCTGCTTCTCCCTCTCCCACTCCCCCTGCTTGTGTTCACTCTCTTGCTGTGTCTCTCTCTGTCAAATAAATAAATCTTAAAAAAAAAACAAAAAAAAACAAATAAGCAGGGAAAGGTGCAGTCAAGTGGAGAAGGATTTTTTCCTCTTTTTTTTTTTTTTTAAAGAACTAAAGGTGTTATTGTTTATGTTACATGGTTAACATGGAAAATTTAATGCCCTTCTTGATGAGGTAAAGGAATTCAAACAACTATGGGGAATATAAATAGACTTTAAATGGACAAGTTTGAAATCATTGAAGTAAATCACTTGTGATTCCTTAGCAAGGCTGGGGTGTTTTGTTTTTGTTTTGCTTTGGCTGGGGGCTATTAAAAAGTAGATTGTGATCAGCTCTTCTCCAAATTTTTAGACCAAGAAAGGTAAAATAATTCATTATTTGATATGTAAAAGGTATATGAAGGAACACTTTCTACCAGGAGTAAGAATGAAAGAAAAACTGCTCAAGAGGACATAACAAAATCTTAGAATTCTGACTTCCTACTGTGCCCTTTTACATTTCGAATGCATCTATGGCTATACTCCCTTTTATCCCTTACTGTCACTTATATGTACATTCTTTTTTCCCTTGCTCCGTCTTAGTGGGAATTTATCCATTCTGTAATAGAAGTACACCTGCCTTAATTTGGAATTGGTCACAAAAAGAGTAATTCAAAGAAGAAGAATATGATTAGTGAGCATTTACTCAGTGTTTACTATGTGCCAGGCGTTATTCCAAGGGCTTTACATGTTCTACCTTCTTCAATCCAGTAAGAAGTCCTGTGAGTTTGGTATTAGTATCATCTCCATTTTACAGAAACAAAGCAAGGTTGCCTACTTGCCTGTGATCTCACTGTTAGGGAACAGTGGAGCCGGGACTTGAAATCCGGAGGTGTGGCTCACTGTCCTTGTCAGCTTTCATACTCTGCTGCTCACTGTCGTAATGCTGTCCAGCTCTTTCTTTTTAGTGGGTGTCTGTAGGATGCCAGGATTGTGCTTATAGAGAAGAAACAGAAGGTTGCAACAGTAAATGTAGGAATGTCCAATTCATTTTTTTTTTTTTTTGCTACACTATTTGGAAATTGTTAACTTTTTGCTGAAATGTTTGTATTTTTTATTAGTGGGTAGCACCAACAACAGTGAACAGAAAAGACTTTCTTGTCTTCTTTCTTCCCTCCAGATAAAAACAAACTGAGAAGTCTGGGAACCTCTTTCTGGGAGGAGACATTGTAAGTCTATGAAGTTTTGGAGTAGAGAGAAGAACATTGACTCCTTCACTTTTCTATACTTCTGTTTCTCTCCTCATTTCACTTTTTGGTCAGTACAACCTAAGAGCTGATGTGGTGAAGGTTGGAAAGAATTCTCTGCTCTCATAGCTTCATTCATTGCCGTGTTATTTATTCAACAGATATTTCTGAGTATGTACTATGTGCCAGGCTCTGTGTTAGGCTTGGGTGTTAAGTGGTGAAGCAAGTCATGGTGAAGAAAATCTGTGGAGGGAAAGAGAAAATGAAAATATAAAACACACATATATGTACACTCACACATATGGGTTTTTTTGGTGTATATTACTTATACATGCATATACTTTATATCTACTATATATTTTACATATTTGTATACATTTAACTTGCTTATTTACTTTATGTGCTTATTCTACATGTACTTTACATATGTATATAGTTATAAATTATCCTAAGTGCTATGACAGAAATGAACAGGTTCAAGGACAGAGAACCAGTTATCAATGGTAGGAACTACTAGAAGGGTTATAGTGAGTCCCTGGGGGGAAATAGCTTCAGGATATTCCTGGCTTTAAAGGAAAGTGGCAGAGGGGGTCTTGAAGTCCCTGCACTGCCCAGCCTTGTCCACAGACTCTCTGATCTGGAATAATGGCAGAGCTCAGAGCTGTGTTCTGGGTGGACCACCAAATGCCCATGGCCGTAACCACAGAAGTGAACACACCAACATGGTCACTTGACAAGGAACTAAACAGATTAGCACACATATTGGTGAAATGTAGAAGACATTTAATTCACAAGCCTATGTTGTGACCATGCTGTGAGGAGATAGAAAAGGAAAGTACCTCTGACCACAAAGATCTGAATCTAATTGGGTAGAATAAACAGATGCATGAGGAATGACCCTGGAGGCAATGGACCAAAATGTGCAAGGAGAGCCATTATAAATGGAATAAACAGAGCATGGTTGAGCTCATCCTTTTCAAAGGAAATGAGTTAGAGCCATGGCATTTACTTAATTGATGGTGAAAGCAGTAGGAATATGTTTAGATGGACACTGAAAATAAGGGCTTAAATTTAGGAAGCCAAACACAGAAGACGCAACTTCTGCTGAAGGACGATAAACAAGGCAGAGATTTGAGAAGCTTTGTTCTAAACTTGTTACAGTGCTACTGTCCCTCTTGTGTGCCTATTTCCCTATTTATCAATGTTGCTTAATAAAACTTAGTGTTTTCTATACGTAGGGCACAAGCGCTAGGCATTTTGTGAAATAACCCGTGTCTCTTATGTGTTTGTTAATAAAATATCCCTTGTGCAAAACAAAACAGACCTTTCATTCCATGATTCAAAAATTAATTTTCATCCAACATGAGAGGCTCGGAACTTTCAGAGTGTTCAGCAACAATTTAACAAATATTTTTTGAATAATCCCTCAGTGCCAAGGAAGTTATGGGGCAGCAGGACTACAAGAAGTAAACATAGTTCTGTCATTTTGTAGCTTATCGACTGAGTCAAGACAGAGAGAGACATGGGTACATTTCATAGAATGCAGTATGGGGACACAAACAGGGGACAGGCAGCATCACCGGACGACGAGTAGGAAAGTTTAGAGAACGCTCCTGGAAAGATGGTTATTTGATTGAGAATTGATAACACAACAAAAGAAAATAGAAGGAAAAGACAGTCATTTCAGGAAGGGGGAGCAGCAAGAGCAGGACAATAGGATGAGGTATAGGGGAAAATGTGAAAAACCTTTATAAGAAACTCTTTTTAGAAACTCGGCATGAAGGTATGTTTCAATGTCAGAGTCCAAACTAAGTTTAAAAAAGAATATGTGGTATATATATACAATGGAATATTATGCAGCCATCAAAAAAATGAAATCTTGCCATTTGCAATGACGTGGATGGAACTGGAGGGTATTATGCTGAGTGAAATAAGTCAATCAGAGAAAGACATGTATCATATGATCTCACTGATATGAGGAATTCTTAATCTCAGGAAATAAACTGAGGGTTGCTGGAGTGGTGGGGGGTGGGAGGGATGGGGTGGCTGAGTGATAGACACTGGGGAGGGTATGTGCTGTGGTGAGCACTGTGAATTGTGTAAGACTGTTGAATCACAGACCTGTACCTCTGAAACAAATAATACATTATATGTTAAAAAACGAAAATAGTTTTGACAAAGATTAGTTGACCATAGAGTTGAGGGTCCATTTCTGGGCTCTCTATTCTGTTCCATTGATCTATATACAAATGGTGTTGGGAAAATTGGACAGCCACATGCAGAAGAATGAAACTGGACCATTTCCTTACACCACACACAAAAATAGACTCAAAATGGTTGAAAGACCTAAATGTGAGACAGGAGTCCATCAAAATCCTAAAGGAGAACACAGGCAGCAACCTCTTCGACCTCAGCCGCAGTAACTTCTTCCTAGAAACATCGCCAAAGGGAAGGGAAGCAAGGGCAAAAATGAACTATTGGGACTTCATCAAGATAAAAAGCTTTTGCATAGCAAAAGAAACAGTCAACAAAACCAAAAGACAACCAACAGAATGGGAGAAGATATTTGCAAATGACGTATCAGATAAAGGGCTAGTATCCAAAATCTATAAAGAACTTATCAAACTCAACACCCAAAGAACAAATGATCCAATCAAGAAACGGGCAAAAGACATGAACAGACATTTTTCCAAAGAAGACATCCAAATGGTCAACAGACACATGAAAAAGTGCTCAACATCGCTTGGCATCAGGGAAATCCAAATCAAAACCTCAATGAGATACCACCTCACACTAGTCAGAATGGCTAAAATGAACAAGTCAGGAAACGACAGATGTTGGCGGGGATGCGGAGAAAGGGGAACCCTTCTACACTGTTGGTGGGAATGCAAGCTGGTGCAGCCACTCTGGAAAACAGTATGGAGGTTCCTCAAAAAGTTGAAAATAGAGCTGCCCTACGACCCAGCAATTGCACTACTGGGTATTTACCCCAAAGATACAAATGTAGTGATCTGAAGAGGTACATGCACTCTGATGTTTATAGCAGCAATGTCCACAATAGCCAAACTATGGAAAGAGCCAAGATGTCCATCAACAGATGAATGGATAAAGAAGATGTGGTATATACATACAATGGAATATTATGCAGCCATCAAAAGGAACAAAATCTTGCCATTTGCAACGACGTGGATGGAACTGGAGGGTATTATGCTGAGTGAAATAAGTCAATCAGAGAAAGACATGTATCATATGATCTCACTGATATGAGGAATTCTTAATCTCAGGAAACAAACTGAGAGTTGCTGGAGTGGTGGGGGGTGGGAGGAATGGGGTGGCTGGGTGATAGACATTGGGGAGGGTATGTGCTATGGTGAGTGCTGTGAATTGTGTTAAGACTGTTGAATCACAGACCTGTACCTCTGAAACAAATAATACATTATATGTTTAAAAAAAAAGAAGATAGTAGGAAGGGAGAAATGAAGGTGGGGAAATCAGAGGGGGAGACGAACCATGAGAGACTATGGACTCTGAGAAACAAACTGAGGGTTCTAGAGGGGAGGGGGGTGGGGGGATGGGGTAGCCTGGTGATGTGTATTAAAGAGGGCACGTACTGAATGGAGCACTGAGTGTTATACGCAAATAATGAATCATGGAACACTACATCAAAAACTAATGATGGAGGGGTGCCTGGGTGGCTCAGTTGGTTAAGCGACTGCCTTCGGCTCAGGTCATGATCCTGGAGTCCCTGGATCGAGTCCCGCATCGGGCTCCCTGCTCGGCAGGGAGCCTGCTTCTCCCTCTGACCCTCCCCCATCTCATGTGCTCTCTCTCTCTCATTCTCTCTGTCTCAAATAAATAAATAAAATCTTTAAAAAAAAAAAAAACAACTAATGATGGAATGTATGGTGATTAACATAACATAATAAAATAAAATTCAAAAAAATGCACAGGATGTACAACCCTAGTTTGATACTTTAGGATTGAGATGATATTCACAGAACTAATTTAAACTGCCTAAAACCATTTTAAGATATGGAATTGTTTTGGGGCCCAAACTTCCTTTCATGGAAAGAAAACAGAGGGACAGAAGTTTAGAATGGTAACAGCTCACTGCTTGCATTCCGATCATGTCATTCGTATACGTGGAAACAATCTGGGGATGCTGGCATCCTTAGTGACTTTCTAAGAAGTGTATTAACGTTTGTGAGAACCACCACGTATTGGTGAATTTGAAGGGTGTGGCCTGAAGAAGGGGTCAGATTAGGCTGACCAGTGTAATGGAGTCTTGTGACACTACCGTTAGCAGAAACAAATAAAAATACTTTTTCTCTGCCTCCAGCTCAGGACATGGCCCAGCGCAGGCTCAAGGTAGACTCATCCTTTAACGAGTGCAGTGTTACTTGCCTAAGAATTCAGGGGAGCAGATAGATGGTCTATGTTAGATCTTGGGTCAGTCAGGGTCCAGTCAAGGAATATTCGTTAAATGGAGAATTCAGATGCAGGGAATTGATTAAAGCACGAAACAGGTAATGAAAGAGACAGAAGCCAACCAGAGGAAAGTGGGGCGACAGGAGATTTAGGGACAGGAGCAATCCATAACCCACCCTAGCTGGAGGGACACAGGATGAAGAGGGTATTGAAACACAGCAGCCATGGGTTACCAGGTAAGAACTGGCACGTGGCAGGCTTTAGCAGCAGGAGGTGGGCATGGAGGAGACCTAGCAGCTGCCTGACAAGGTGCAGGAGGCAAACAGTGTTGAGAGAAGTGCCCTGAGTGCTCCCTTCTTCCCAATCTCCTGTCTCCTCCAAATGTCCCCATTCCCAAGTTCAATTGGCAGAAGCCAGCAACAGCTCCCCTGAGACTAAGCTCTAGGAAAGGAAGCCGTAGGGGTCAGAATTTCCTGACCCCCAGTGAGCCAGAGGGAGGGCAAGGAATGGATCCAGGGGCAAACAAGTCCAAGATCCCATCAAGAGAGTTAGTTATAGAAAGCCCAGGACTATCTTACTGACGAAGGAAGCCTGCACTCCAAAGACGGGGTTCTTAGAAGGTTTGAGTAGAAGGAAACATATCTTTAAAACATGTTTCCTCTCTTTCTCTGCTTTGCTTGGCTAGAAGGTCAACGTAAAATCAGAACATCTGCATGCACACCCCCAAAATTAGTTCTAATTTGGCTAGAAACTCTCATCAGTAAAGAAAACTGATCTTTTTTCTCTAAAAGAAATTGCATTTTAATGTCCTATTTTGTAAAACTTAGCCTACATGTAAGATTTTCTGTTTGTTGTGCTAGTACATTCTACAAATCAGAAGATCCTTGAATTATCAAACAAAGGCTTATTTGCCTAAATTACCATGCTGCCCTGACACTGAGATGTGGGGTTTGTTTTGAGTCTTCGCACATTTAGTGACCTGCAGTATTTTGATAAATGCCATTGCCTAGAACTATTCAGTAGGAGGTTTGGGCACCATCTGTGTTTATTTCTGTAGGAGCAGTAACTGCCTAGAGAAGAATCTGATGCTCATTTCAAAGATGCAATATAAACAAAATGCAAGATGATGCCTTTAACATAATTATTCCACCTTTCATTTACATAGTACTTTATGCATTTCAAAGTGATTTGATATGCTTTCATTTAACGGATCTTCACAGAACTTGTGGAAGTTAGGTATGGGCTTCTAAAAGATATAAAAGCTCAACGAGGAAAATAACACTGAAAATAGGCAGTTTCTTAGGAGAAGACTATAAAATACCATATAGTTTCATCTCCTGCTGATAGTAATAGAAAATACTTATTGAGCACCTTCCCTGTGCCAGGCACCTTAAAAGTATATCACATATATTAACTCATTTAATCATCAGGACAATCCTATGAAGTAGGTATTATTATATTCTTTTTTTTTTTAACTTTTTTTATTCTATTTTATTTTATTGTTATGTTAATCACCATACATTCCATCATTGGTTTTTGATGTAGTGTTCCATGATTCATTGTTTGCATATAACACCCAGTGCTCCATGCAGAACGTGCCCTCTTTAATACCCATCACCGGGCTAAGCCATCCCCCCACACCCCCCAGAACCCTCAGTTTGTTTCTCAGAGTTCATAGTCTCTCATGGTTCGTTTCCCCCTCCAATTCCCCCCTTCATTTTTCCTTTCCTACTATCTTTTTTTTTTTTAACATATAATGTATTATTTGTTTCAGGGGTACAGGTCTGTTATTCAACAGTCTTAACACAATTCACAGCACTCACCATAGCACATACCCTCCCCAATGCCTATCACCCAGCCACCCCATCCCTCCCACCCCCCACCACTCTTATTTTAAGGAGAGAGGGACTAAGAGAGACAGGGAGGTTAACTGGCATAATAAGAGAAATTAGCCCTAGCAGTCTAACAAAATACTGTCTTTCTTAAGCAGTGTCTTCTTTAAATATATACCTAATAAGCAGTGTTCTTAATTACAGACATATATTTATATTGGGTTTCTTCTTCTAAAATGTGCATGTAGCTCAGTGGTGTGCTGGTAAACTGGCTCACTTCCTTTCTGCAAAAGAGAAAAAAAAAAGCCCTACTTTGTAGCATGCTGTGGTCTGAATGTTCTGCCTCTCTCCCCCGAAAATTCATGTTGGAATCCTCACGCCCAGGTGATGGCGTTAGAAGGTGGGGCCTTTGGGAGATGATTAGGTCATGAAGGTGGAGCCTTAATGAATGGAATTAGTGATCTCATAAAAGAGATTCCACAGAGCTCCGTAGCCCTTCTGCCATGCAGGATAGAAGGAGAAGGCTGCAACCTGGAGGAAGGCCCTCACACGACCATGCTGTGCTCCCCGCCCCCCACCCCGCGATCTCACACTCCCAGCCTATGGAACTGTGAGGAATTAATTTCTGTTGTTTAAAAGCTACCGGCTCTGTGGTATTTCTTAAAATAACAGCCTGAATGGGGGCACCTGGGTGGCTCAGTTGGTTAAGCGATTGCCTTCCGCTAAGGTCATGATCCTGGAGTCCCAGGATCGAGTCCCACATTGGGCTCCCTGCTCAGCAGGGAGTCTGCTTCTCCCTCTGACCCTCACCCCTCTCCTTCTCTCTCTGTGTCATTCTGTCTCTCTCAAAAATAAATAAAATTAAAAAAAAAAACAAAAAACAGCCTGAATGGACCGGACTAAGACAAAGCCCTTGACAATTTCCATGGTATGAGTAGTCCCACCAGGTCTATTTCAGGCTACCAAAATGAAGTCCCTGAATGCTAAGCTGAGAAGAAATGTGGATGTTTGGATCTCATTGGCTTATGGCTCTAGCACACCAGTGACTGATTAAAATCACTGTTGTACTCAGGATGACATGTATGCCACGGATGTGATGATCTACTCTTGAAATATTCTTAAAACACAAATTCATTTTATTTTCAGATGTTTTATGCAACTTACTATGAATTAAACTGTTTTAGATATGTTCAGTGTTCAATCACTGCTTATAATGAATTTTGTAATCATGTTTATGTTGGAATGTTTTTGCTGATGATAATCAGGCTTGTCTGGGCTGAGGTGCTCTGTAGCATCTGGGAAGAGGAGAGGGGAGGCTGGAAAAGTGCAGCTATTCATATGATGATCAGTAGAGACATGCCTTGAGCCCGGTACCAGCCATTTTTCAAACCAAAGTTCCTTAGGTTATTTTGCAGCCAATACGGTTACTAAGATTTCCAATTAGCAATCTGGAAGTCTTGGGTTTGGGTCCACCTAAGACTTCCATGTGTGTGTTACGTCGAATTCATCCAATAGTTCTTTAAAGGAACAGTGGCCATTTGTTTAAGCCCCTCTAGCCTAGAGCCACGTCAGCTGAACCAGGAACAATGGGGATGGACAGTCAGGACTTCCCTTGAGTGGCACTGAGGCTGAGCTGACAGGCGTCCTGTTCTGTGACAGTTGCTTCTGCCCAAGCTCCCTCTTCTGGATGCTACCAGTCCTTTCTCTAATACCAAAAATAAGTATCTGCCTTTATTGTCATAGCTGTCTCATGTTAAAAATGTTTTACAAATACATGTCCACAACTAAACACCATGTGATGCCTTCCACTTCCCCCTTTATTCTCCAAAACACGTATATGAATAATAAATTCAGAGCATTCTGTCATCTTGTCATCATATTCTTTTCTCATCTGTGTTTTGTTTTCTGTTTATTCTTTGTTCTTCCTATTATTTTTCTTGTCTATGAAACTAGTCCCAAAAGTATTATAAAATTCCACGGGGGGGGGAATATGAATATCTCCTGACATTTTTTTTTTTTTTTACAACAACAACAACAAAATGCTAAGGAAGCTTGGCTTGTTTGGTGCTGGGAAGATGTAATGCAGCAACATAAAGATTCTCAGTGATCTTTCTGACAGTCATGCCTTTAAAACTGTTAACAACCCAAGCCAAACAATGGCAAAACAAGCCTATTCTACAAAAAAAGCAGATCTGCAGAAAGCTTGGGAAAGCTTACTTATAAAGGCTTTCCTCCTTCCCACTGAAAGGTTTGATTTTGTCCTCCATGGAGAGACTGGTCTGAGAAGAGGGGTTTACCAGCTGTGCTGGGCACAAACATGGATGGGAAATGCCCCTCCTGTTAAGATGCCTGCAACTCTTTTGCCTTTTCTATCTTTTTATTGGGAAAGAAAAAGTCTAAAAGCTTACTCTTTTAAAATAACAATTGTTGAAAGTCTTTGCCAGATTATGGTTCTGGGTCAAGAAACATTTTAACTAACTAACCAAAACCTTCATAGATCAAATGCTTGATCCTTCAAATGGAGACCATTGGAATCTCCCCCACACACAAGGTGGAATGAATAAACCAGATAAATCTAAATGTCTCATTCATTCAACAAACAAATATATGTCAGGCATATTTTAGACGCCAATCCCTATGATAAAGATTTAAGAATTCAAATTTGAATAAAATATAGATTTTGTCCTTGGCAGTTTGCAGTCTAAACTGCATTTACTAATTGTGACAAAAAATCTTTATTATAAGTAGTAAAATCTATAATCTCTATCTACCTATATATCCATATATAGATATATCTTCCTCTCTCTCTCTCTCTCTATATATATATATATAATCAATATATAATCTATAATAATATACTAGTCTTTCAAGCAATAATATACAAGCTTTCAAGCAAGACTTTAAACCCGAGTTTCATATTAGAAGATAATGGAATATTTTCAGGTGTTTATTGTTATAAATTTTATTATCCAATTAATCCAATAGGAATCTGAAATGCAGGCAAAAAAAAAAAAAGCAACTTTAAAAGCAAGATTTTGTTTTGAGCTAAAGAGTAAAAGAAAAAAAAATTCTGGTTCACCTACCTTCTGTCCATATCTGACTTTTCATCCAAATCTCACCTCTTCTGGGAAGCTCTCTTTTAAAATCCCAGCCCAGATTAACCTCTTCTTTTTAAAGCTGCATAATTAACATATTAATATGTTCCACATATATTTTAATCAGTGGTTGTTATTCATAGTCACTTCAGAATCACCTGTGGAGTTTAGAAAATACACATTTCCAGGCTCTAACCTCAGAAACTTATTAAGTCAATGCAAATATGGTTCTCGCATTTGTATTTTTAAAGCACACCACATACAATGCATTCCCAGTTAAGAACCACTGTTCAAATTACGCTATAGGATTTGGCATTTTATAATAGCATATAATCCATATTCATACATTTATATTCTTATAACCCCAGGTGAATCTTAAGCATCTTTTGGGTAGAGGCACAGACTTCTATTTACTTTGTTCTCTGCAGCACACAGAACCTACTCTGCACTAGTAAGAATTTCTACACTTCTTTTTTGAAAAAGGGATTTCTTTTCAACAACCTCTATGTAATACTATCGTATCTGCTTTTCTATGTATATTTTTTACACAGTGGTGGAACAAAATTGATTATAAGCAAATATTATTTATTCATCTTTATTTAATATTGCTTTTCAGAAAGGTTCCTGAATTAGGGCAATCCCTAGAGAGTTTCAGAGAAAGATGTTAATTCTAGCATAGTGGAGTTAAACTTACATTGGTTCAAATCCAAATTCTCTTCTTATCTGGCCTATGGTGAGGAGAAAAACAATAGAAAAAAGTTTATAAAGTGCAGGCCCTTAGTAAGCATTTAATGCACAATAGCTACTATATATATGAGATGTTAGGGAAGTCTCTTCACCCCCAAGAATTTTCCTCAGCATCCAGATTTCATGCCTTATATCCTGATAACCGGTTACTCCCAGAGACATCTATTTAGTCAGAGAATGTCAGAGCTGGGAGGCCTGCTGAAATGAAACAATCCTTGATCTTCCTTTTAACCTCTGAGGCAATTTAGGGCTAGTAGCTAAAGCAATCCGTACACATTCGTGGGATTGGAACATTCTACCTCACAGAGCTATTTTAAGAGTCAGAGAACACAGGGAAAGCCCTAAGTAGAAAAACTAGTCACTTAATAAATCATTGTTATTGTCATTAATATAGTAATAGTGATATCCTGAACTACAACCTAGCTCAGTTCAGTGCTCTTTTCTTGCATCTTAAAATGTATGTTCCTTATAAAAATACAGTCTTATAACAGCTAATAAGAATAGCAAATTGAAACTATTGATAATCTTTGACTGTATTCAGTAAGACCAAGCCACTCGTATCAACCAGCAAATAGGAAGATAGTATGCCATCTGCTGACCTATGTTGTTAAGGAGCCAGACCTTTGTCTGGTTTCAGGTTTGCCCACTATGAGAGAAGACCACACTAGTCAATCTCTCCGTCTCTGTTTCTTCGACTGTAAGATGGTGGGGGAAATAAAATAGCTCCCTCATTGGGTTACTGTGAAGAATTTATTACACATGAAAGTATTTCAAAGCCTCAGGCAAATAACAAGCTTCCAATAAAGGTTAGTTTATTATTATTAACACTTTATTATTATTTATGGGTAAGATTACCATAATTGGTCATCTGCACTGGGACATGTCTGAGAGTAGAAGGTGGCACTCTTAATAAATACACTGGGACAACAGGCATAAACCAGGATGCATGGTCACCTTATCTACAATGTATTTTCTAGCTAAAAACAAATTCCTAAGGCTGTGTTAGATTGTGCAGAAGAATTTACATGGAACTCTTCTTTGGAAAGATGGTATGTGTAGGTCAGAGTCATCATGGGCACAATAATGCTGCTGCCTTCTCCCAAGCTTCTTTGAGACAAAATAGGAGGCATGATATTTCTATAGTATTTGTAACTTAGCTGAAGATTCCTAAAGTCTCTCTGACTAGGTCCCGGAAAGTGCACTTTAATTTAAAAAAAAAATTATTTTAATTACTTTCAAGAGAAACTTTCTGAAATCTCTTATGCAATTTCATGTCTCATTAAAACAAATATATACACTGTAACTTATACTCTTGAAACAAATTATTTTTAATTTTAAATCTTTTAAGTTTATCTATTTATGTCAGTAATCTCTACACCCAACAGGGGGCTTGAACTCACAATCCTGAGATCAAGAGTCGCATGCTCTTCCAACGGAGTCAGCCAGGAGCCCCACAAACTATTTTTTAATAAAAGTGTGTATGAAGAAGAAAACAGACTTCTATTTTGAAGCATCTATATCACTGCCCACCCATCCATCCATACATTTCTTTCTCCTTTCGTTTTAGAACAAAGTAGAATTTTAGGAGGGAACACATAATCATGTCCCTAATCTGTCCTGTTCTGTCCCACTCTGTTCCGTTACACCCCATTTCATTCTACAGACATTTACTGGGCGCCCACTATATATTGTCCTTCTTGCCGGCAACACTGAACTTTCCCTCTAAGACAAAAAGGTGATGTCAAGAAAGATGACTAAGGTAACTCTTTAGACAGAAGCTCCATAAAGATATATCATGTATGGTGGATGACCTTTCCTTTCCTCAGGAACTTTCTGTCCCCCATCTGCATTTTAATAAAAATCGTGTGAATATCATCACAATCCCTCAACAAAATATATTTCATTATTAGTTGATTTTTGTTTTGATTTTATTCTGTAATACAGAAATTCATAACCTTAAGTTCTGAAGATGCAAGGCACATGAAAACCGTGCACATATGAGAATCAGCACATTACTGCTGTGCTGCCACAATGCAGAATAAAACTAAAAGTCTCTCACTTGTTTGACATTCATTGAATATCCCACTTAGCTTCTATCAGATGCAAAGATTTGCTTCATCCATTTAAGCATTTCTTTTTGGGGCCGTAATGAAGTGTTCTGCATCTGTCTTGTAAGCAGAGTGCATAAATGAAATCAAATAGATGGCGGGCCTCACCTCCATTGTTTAAAACACTGAACCTCCAGTCAGTGTCAGATTTATTCCATCTTTTGGTTTCTCTATCATACGTCTTCACCTATAGTCCCAGATGAGCAGAGCAATTTAAAGCATTATGCAATCACACATATAGGCATCTCTGAGGCATTCCCATATGGTGTATCAATTCAGTTCATGGCAAATTTAACAACAGTAGCTGTTGTCACACATACTCAAAACAAAATAAATTATCCATCCAACCTCTTGTACTTAAGTGCTTTTTATATTCTGTGTTTTAGAAAAACAGTTTAACTTTAAGCAGCATTCTAGCTATGATCAGTCTCTCCTGAGGAAGTTTTTTATGAGATGGAATGAAGATACTGACAACCATTAGTCATTGCCATTAGCATAAGGCATGAGGCACACTACAATATTTATAAGCAGCTAAGTCATGACAGTAAAAATACGACTTCCTAGAACTTGGGCAGGCTTCTAACTACGGCTGACTGCTATTCTGTAAAGTGAAACGGGTCCGAGTCTGGTAGTAGTGTATTTAATGGCATGTTCATCATAAGACCTAATTGTTTTCTACCACAGGATATGGAGCTTTATGTCCTCCATCAACCAAAAACAAACAGTCATACTGCTTAATGGCTGTTCAATTAATGTTTATGTGCTACTTTTACACCCTGAATTATTTGATGAATAAACTCTAAGAAGCTATTTGAGAACTAAGTTTAATGGAACCTCAACTACTATTAAAAAATTCGCAGGATTCTTACAGTAGCTCGAACTATCAGCTAGGGAGTAGAGAGCATACACTGATATTCAAAAACCTTCTCCCTTCCTGTAAGAATGACAGAAAAATCAAAGTTTTGGAAGGCAATGCTCTATGTAGCTTGAGCCTTACTGCTTTCAAATTGAAGACCAAAATAGGGTTAGAATTAGAAGTGACCGGGTCAGAGTAAGTCAAAAGTGAGACTTGGTTTATTATACTAAGAAAGGCTCAGCTTTTGTATTTCAAGTACTTTCTTAACTTGTAACTCTTTACCTGCCAATATTTCAACTTTCCTGATATAAAGACTTAGCTGAAAGCATTAGTTGCTTAAAAATGTATTAATTCAACACCCTCTTTTGCTAGAAGTTTTGTGAAATTACCAAAAATATATTTTCACTGAAAGATTGCCACTTTTGAATTTGTGAGGAAAAAATGATTTGTGACTTTTGTAGTTATTTGGATATAGTAGTGTTTTTTTCATTCACTGTTTTTCTTTCTGGTAAGAGTCCTGATGTCTCCAACACTAGGTCAGTTAATGAATGGTATTCCTTATTGTGCCAAATTAGTTGGGCACCATTAGACACAGGAAAAAGAAAGAAAGAAAACAAACAAACAAACAAGAACTGAGGAAATGAGAGATACTGCATATTTCCTTTGGAAATTACAGATCCTTTAACACTACACATGGTGTTTGCAAATGCTGATGTATATATTTTATTTTATTTTATTTTATTTTATTTTATTTTATTTTATTTTATTTTTTAAATTTATTTATTTGACAGAGAGAGAGAGAGCGAGAGAGGGAACACAAGCCGGGGGAGTGGGAGAGGGAGAAGCAGGCTTCCCGCGGAGCAGGGAGCCCGATGCGGGCCTTGATCCCAGGACCCCGGGATCATGACCTGAGCCGAAGGCAGACGCTTAACGACTGAGCCACCCAGGCGCCCTGATGTATATATTTTAATAGAATGGTGGCTGTCCTCTTCTTCCTGTCTTGTGGTTCAACATATCAACACGAGGTTCATAAACCAGGACAAATGAGATAGCAAGTTTAAGAGATGTCAAATGTTCTTGACAACTTCCCACTAAGAGCACAACTGAGAAATGAACTTATCACCTGGTTGGTTGAAGTCTAAATCTCACTGCTTTTGATTATAAAGCAATGAGCCTTTAATTTTTTAGTTCATTTTACATTTTTTAAACAGTGTTTCAGTGAAACATATGTAATTGAGTTGATTTGAATTTGATTAGTTTAGCACTACAGTTTCACTATTTGTTATAAATTAAGGTGGCTTTGTGGTGTTACAGCATATTAAGAAACATTTTAGCGGAGCAATTGACTTTTATGATTTTTAAATGTATCATTACTTGATATTAAAACCAAACTCATTACAACTTAACTGGATATACCTTTTCAGAGTCTACGTATTGTTAGATACTAATTAATATTCAAATTCATTTCCAGTCTATTTTGAAGCTACTGAGCAAGTAACATGTGACAAAAATTTGAATGTGTTGCGTAGGCATTTGGTAGAGTAACTGGTAAGGAATGAGACAATAAATCCTCAATATTACTTCCAATTAAAAATCCACATAGTATGTTTCCCTAGTTATAGCTGATTTTTATATGTCAAAAATTAGAGTAGAGGAAACTAAAGGAAATAGGATATTGGGAATAAGCCTTATGTGTCATTATGTTAAAATAATATATAAATCATTGGTGTTAAAAGTAATCAGAGCTACTGGATGATACTTAAGTGTTCTATGTTGTACATTTTTTCTGTTAAGTCCATTATAAGGGTATATTTTGAGATATGAAAGGAATTACATCACTTATAAGTAATGCTTAGATTCTCCACAAATGCAAAGTGGAACTGAGAGTTGGTAGTTTTTTGGCTAATTTTGGCAAATATCCTATTTTGGATGGATTATCACTTCAATAAATAATACTTATTTCTAAACTTCATGTCTTAAAATAGAAAAGAAAATAAACTTTCAAAACTGCCTAATCAGTAAAATTAGATGCTGGGAAATAGATGACATAGAAAATAGAATATCTATGCAAATTCCATTAAAGTTTGAAATAAGAATCTTATTCATTTACTTAAGTTCTGGTAAGGTCTGAATATCTTCTGAAGGAACTAGTATATCCAGAATTAAAGAATGTGAAATTGGTATTCTATACAAATAGGCAAGACTTTGTTTTGTTTTTATATTTTTAATCATAAAGATCATTCATAGCTTATTTTGTGCTCCAGTGATTTGATTTTGAAATTTAATTCCATCATAATACATAGTCATTTACAAATTAACAGACTATGCCTTGTCCTAAAATTTCTGTTACCAAATCCTGTTTTCTTTTTTCTTAAAAAAAGATTTATTTATTTAACTTAGAGAGAAATAGAAAGGGGGGGAGTGGCAAAGGGAGAGGGAGAGAGAATCTCAAGCAGACTCCCTGCTGAGCGTGGAGCCTGAGATGGGTCTCAGTCCCAGGACCCTGAGATCATGACCTGAGCCAAATCAAGGCTCAACCAACTGAGCCACCCAGGCGCCCTACCAAATTCTGTTTTCTTATGTTTGTACATTAAAGGCAATTAAAGATAAATAAAACAACTACTATAGTTAGTAATCAATAGTCTGATAAGTTAAATAATTACATTTTGATGTTGTCTATGGTCCTTTTAAGAATAAAAATATTAGTTATATATGTAAATTATTTGAGAGGTGAGATATGTGTCCTTTCTATAAAATTGAATGCTGCTGCAATATATTAATGTTAACAACCAAAGTTATTTTGGGAAATAGGTATAATTCTACTGCAATAATAATGAAGCCTAATTAGAAAATCAATGAAATAAAGCATATATAGTATATTTTAACATTGCTAAAAACAAATCCAGCCTCAGAAGAGTAGGAAATAATGTCCATTTAGATATTTACCAAATATCATAATAAAATAATTTCTCTTTATAGATAAATGCATGCTCTAGAAATACTCTGTAGCATGTCAGTATCTTACCTTTTTTTTTGGTGTGGACATCATAGGTATAGTTAAAGTCATCTCTCATTTATATTACGTTCCTCGACCCCTCCTTCTTCTACACTGGGGAAGGGAGGCAGCAAGGATCATCTCATCATCCAATACATGTATTTATTTTACTACTTGTAACTTAAGGTGCTGTATCTTATTTATATATTAAGTCCTAATATTTTATTTAGTCATATATGCTTAATAAAATGTGCATTTGTCAATCTCAGCAGTTAGCTAGAAATCTGTGAGGTTTTGAGCACACCAGCACCTGAAGTGTCATAGTACAATTCAGCTATCTCACCACACGAGCAAGAATTCAGGAACTCATGTCAAATTCAGGGATGAGGTTTGCCCTGGAACTGAGTAAGCCTAAGACTCTCTTAAGTATACTGCTTTATATATTTTCTGTACAGTGCAAACAGCAACTTAATTGTAAAACAGTAAAATCTATTGATGTCCTTATTCAACAGTGGGTTCACAAAATAGGTATTCCTAGGTCCTTGCGATGTACTTTAACAATAAAGTTGGTCAGAGATAAACTGGACCAAATAGCAGAATCCTTTCAGAGGACTACACTTGTATGGAATAAGCCCAAATCTTTGCACTGCTAAATGAAATTTTTTAGTAAATTAAATCAAGATCAGCTGATGATCTGTATAATGTAGACTCAAACCTTCTGGGATCTTTTCCTCAAAAACAGGGTGCTTGGTTTAAAATTAGGAAATTGCAGTGACTTTTTTGGCCTTTGCAAATTGAGCCAAAATTAGATTTTGAAACTCACAGGGCATTTAAAATCTCAATTATCCAATAGTCATATAGTCCTTTTTTTTTTTTTTTAAGATGGAAGGACTAATGTAAGTAATAGAAAAATGATGGCCAAAGTTATGCTAATTGTTGTCTAGTGGTAGAATGATAATCCATTTTCTTTTCTTTTGAAGTTCTTTTAATCATAGATGCTAGAGAAATGGAGTTGCAGTTTTGATATGTTATAAATCAAGTTTAGAATGCTTCCATTAATTTCTTACTTAGTGTTTTACACTTTTAATAAATTTCAATTCCATTCTCTTCCAGCTAAAATCAGAAAATTATTAATTTAGATTTTACAAACTCAGCGTACAGTTCTGTAATCATTAGGCTCTCGATTTTGAGTAATTTCATATGCATCTGACACCAATATGCTATTTTTTAAAAGTATTCAATATTATGCCATGTGTTTAGGAAGCATTTAAATATTATTAAGTTTATGAGTAAATGTTTAGATATAGGTAAAAGTAAGTCTCAATACTTTGGGAATATGTTTTATTGTAAGATGTTTAATAATTACTGCACATGAACAATGTTCTCTCCCATACAGCCTTGATTGTTCTTTCTTCCCTATTGGCCACTATTATTTACAAAAACAAGGTGGTTATTTTGGAGAGGTTAATGTCTCAGCCCAAATCCCACCATTTAGACTTCATGTAATTTTGGACAAACCTCTTAACCCTGTGAAATTTTGTTTTCTTATCTTTAAAATGAGGTTAAGAAAATTTGACCTGCTTTCTTCTTGGAGCTGTTGTGATAAATACAATATTATTGTAAACATTTTTAAAAGTATCAAGGCATAATAGATAGGTATGATTAAAAATACATATGTGTGAACTTATAATGTCATATACATTATTAGCATTTTACCTATAAATATAATTTAGATAATCATAAATAGCACATAAGAAATATAAGATCAGAAATAGATGGGAGCTAATTGATAGATATTTATTCATTTCGTTATATTTGATAAATGTCTCCCATCGGTCTGGTCTGGGATACTAGTAAGTTAAAAAAAACAAAAAACAAAAAACAAACGTGATGCCTTTTTCCAAGAGGGCTCAGATTTTTGCCATTAGAAAGGTAAAGCCTGGGTATTCTTTCCCCAAATATATCTTGAATATCTTTAAACTAAGATGCTGTGCTTGATGACATTTTTTCTTCTGTGATAGCTAGCAATGTATTTAGGTCAGCAGACTGTTTGCATCCACCGAATACTTTTTAGCTGTAAATTGTCATAAGACCACTTTCTTTTGAACCTATCTCATTTAGTCACAGGCTATCATTTCTAATTAAAGCGCTTCCTTGAGTGATATAGTGAATAATAGAATAAGCGATGTAAAACTATGTGGAGTCAATAAATCATTTGATTATTACTTCAAATATATGAACACCTTGGACTTAAATCCTGAGAGAATTAATTATTACCTCTGAGCAATTGAATCAACTCATCACCAAGTTTTACTTATTAGTAATTAACATTTTATAAAATCCCACATTAGACATCTTCCTAATAATCTAAATATAACAAATAATAAATTCTTTTTGAGAACATTTATGGAATGAATACTTCCAACAGCGTCTATCTTTTACTCACAGTATATAGTATATGAAACTATAAAACTTTTAATAGATGGGAGGACAGTCTCTCTCAAACATCAGTATTATAAAGAAGTGTAATAAATATTACTTTGGCATATCCTTGGAATTCATAGATTTAGTACTCCTATTTTATAACATCTCTGAATGATTCTAAAGTTAAATGATGTGCAATTAATTCATAATTTTCTAAAAGCACAAATTTGAATTAACATACACTGTAAGAGTCTGGTGCAAATGTTTGTTCTTTACTCAACATTTCCAAAGTGGTAAAAAATATCTGCTGGTCAAAGTGAGGGGAAAGGGCAATGGTTTATGCAAATCAGATATAGAAGATAACAGACAGATAACAGAAATTCCAGATATATTCAGTTGAGGAGTGTTCTGTATTTGTTCTAAAGGGAAGGCATATTTTTAATTTTTGAAGTTACTGCCTTATGTGATAAGTTGCACATGTTGGTGATTTATGAAAATATTTAGATCTCAGGACATTACATTCCCTGAAGGATATAAGGGGTGGTCTATCTCGTTTTTCATCTTGCTACCTGTTTCATCTCAGCACTTCTAATGGATCACTCTCAGCCTTCTAGCTGCACTCATGTTCTTTCTAAATCTTTTTTTTTTTTCTTGTTCTTATGTTCACCTTCATCTGGTGTCCTACTATTAAGTATAATAAAATATAAAATACATTTCACTAGTGTTTATCATTGATATATAGATAAAGGAAAACTCCATTTTATTTTTGCAATTGTACAGATTGGGACAAATCGATACAATAGAACATGTCATTAGTAAAAAAATAAGTAATCATTACTATTCTTCTAGAAATATATTTTTCCAGTTTATTTTCACTTTTCATTGAAGTTTTATGTTATTTAGGATATCTCAACCTCCATGAAGGCTAACTTCTATACTTAGATACACATGGCTTCTATTTAAGTAAGATGGGCAAATAAATATGGTCAGGGACAACATATATGGAGTTTAGGGTTATTATGCATGGCTCATTTTCTAGATAACCCAGGGAAAAGAGATATTCTGAATATTTTGGTTTATGTATATAGAAGTGTTTAGAAATTTGTCATCAGACTTTAATCTTGGCAACATTCATAATAAGAGAATTTCTTCTAAATCCTTTTTACTATCTTGAAGAATAAATTATACATCTGCATTTTGGTTTCCTCTCAAACTTAGTTCATTACAAAATCAAAGTCAGATGGGACAGTCGAGTGCGGGGGTTAAGGAAGAAGTCTCTGATTGTGACTGCTTGGGTTTAGAGTCCACCCCACTGCTCAGTGATGTGACCTTGGTGAGGTTACTTCTCTCTCAGGCCCAGATTGCTCACTTAGAGAATGGGGATACCCTAGAACTTGCCTCATAGAGTTATTGAGAAAATAGTTGAAGTAATTCCTAAAAATAGTTAAGACTGTGCTTGACATGTCTTATGCATTCCCTTACTGCAAAGGTCTCTTTCTTCATATTATTATTATTATTATTATTATTATTATTGAAACAATGTACCAGATTATCACTAGTCTCACTTTCATTTTTACCTCTGACTATTTCAATGTGAAATATAGATGTGCAACATTATTATGAGATTCTTATGTATAAACATATCTTATATTACCTGTT
The DNA here is from genome assembly GCF_964656455.1 of Halichoerus grypus. NCBI lineage: Eukaryota > Metazoa > Chordata > Mammalia > Carnivora > Phocidae > Halichoerus > Halichoerus grypus. The sequence continues at coordinate 91,887,694 of NC_135720.1, read as the reverse complement.
AAGAAGATACCCAGTATATATGTTTGCTTATGAATATAATGATGAGCATTTTCACACCTGTAATCTAAGACCACATTAGCTGAATATTTTGGTAAAGATTATTTTAAAAACATCTAAGTTACAAATTGATTTAGATAATGAAAGGTGGTTTTTTTTGGATTAAACTAGCTTTTATTTACACATTTGATACACAGCATGAAGGTGTCTTAAAGTTAAAATTTTTAGTTAAGGAAAAATAATTTGGGGGAGAATATTAACTAAATTTGGGGAGGACATACCCACACCTGTATGACTTTACATATCTCACAATTTTTTTTTAAATATTTTTATTTATTTGACAGAGACACAGCGAGAGCAGGAACACAAGCAGGGGGAGTGGGAGAGGGAGAAGCAGGCCTCCCACCGAGCAGGGAGCCTGACGCGGGGCTCGATCCCAGGACCCTGGGATCATGACCTGAGTCAAAGGCAGACGCTTAACGACTGAGCTACCCAGGCACCCCCATATCTCACAATTTTATGAGGAGATGGTATTATTATCCCCCTCTTACCTATAAGAAAATGGAAGCTTCACAGGTTCAAGTAGTTTTGCTTACAATGTAGAGCATCTGCTGTGGGTTAAAGTTTCATAGTATAAATAATGCAACTTTAATTCTCCACACAAATCAACCTTGTGGAAATAGGTATTAGCTCTCTCTTTCACAAAGAACCAAATTCAGCTCACTGATGAAAATTAAAATTGCATGCAGGTATATGGCAGAATCCCATTTCAAATGAATAAATAAGTAACGAGCAGCTGAAGAATGGAGAAAGGAAAGAAGGAAAGGAAGAGAAAGAAAATCAGAAGGAATATCAACCAAGCTATTAACAGAGTTGTCTCTGAGGATTAGGATTATAGATTTGGGATTTTTACATTACATATTTGTATTATACATTCTAAGTTTTTCAACCCTGAGTATGAATTACTTTTGGCTAGAAAAAAGGGGGTGTATATTTATTAAAAAAAACTCTTCAAAAAAAATCAATTCATGGCAATTCTGCCATATCCTAAGACACCATTATTTGTACCTGGATGATTTACTTACCAGAAATGAAAAAAACGTCTTTAAGAAGTTAAACCAATTTGTATTTTGTATGGGATTATCAATGATAAAAGGATTCCAGAGAAGTTTCTCTGATGGAATATGGTATTACTTATTTTAAAAATTACTGCTTTATAAGAAAGCCTAAAGCAGCAGATATGTTCTAAATATAAGTTCTAAATAATTATATACTGAACAATAAATTAATTTATATTCTTAAACCTCCAACAGGCACGTTGAAAGAAACAGTTTAAAAATTCAGCATTAATCCATTAAGATCTTTATGCAACATGTAAATATAATCTTTCCTGTTTAAATACATTTAAAATTAGTGTTATTCCAGGGGCGCCTGGGTGGCTCAGTTGGTCAAACGTCTGCCTTTGGCTCAGGTCATGATTCCAGGGTTCTGGGATCAAGCCCTTCGTCTGCCTCCCTGCTCAGTGGAGAGTCTGCTTCTCTCTCTCTCTCTCTCTCTCTCTCTCTCTCTCTGTGCCCCTCCCCCTCCCCTTCTCTCCCCTTCTCCTGCTCATGTTCTCTCTCAGATAAATAAATAAAATCTTAAAAAAATAAATAAATAAAACTAGCTTTATTCCAGTCACAGATATTATGCACTGATCTCGGTGAATTCCATAAGTATATTTATTTCTAATATTAAAGTTTATATTTTGAAATAGAGATCTTAGACTAACTGAAGACATTTCTCACCTATTGCATCCTCTTTAGAGCTAAGAATTCAAGATTTTGTGAATAGGAGGTTATATGTAAATGTTAATGGTCATTATTTGTCTGCTTTAATTGTGATTTTTTTCTTGGCATACTTTTTGGTTTACAGTGGGCATGTACTGGTTTCATAATGAAGACAATAAACATTTCTTAACATGAGGCTCTGTTGAATGATTGGACAGTGCTCTTTCCCCAGTAATAATCAGTTGCCCTTCTTTTGTCTTCTCAGATACCCGTGTGCAGTTGGGAAAAATGACAGAAGGCATTGGGAAGGGAGGGGCAAGATGGTATGAGAGAAGTTGAAAATGTCCTAATGTCAAAAAAGACAGGCTAAGAGGCTAGAATATAGGACATATGCTATGTGTGTGTTAGGGCAGAATGAGACAAAGGGGAAGGAACATTTTCCTACTGATAGAAGTCATCCTGAGAGGCATTGAGGTGACAGGAAACCTATGTCCCCAGTGCTGACATTTGCTTCCAGAGGCTCTACAAGGAGGATCTAAGAGTCTCCAAATTTCTCTCATGAGTAGATCACTCACTGTACACTACTGCGAAGTATGAAACGTGATGGAACAGAAATTTGAACTAAATTAGTGTTTAGAAGCTCACTACCAATTTTTAAGATGGCTCACTCTTCACTTTTTTTTTTAAATAAAAGCAGATAAGCTGGCTGTTGTTGAGGTATCCAGTGGTATATGAATCACACAGCTTCCTCTCTGGGTTTCTCAGTTTGTCTGACAATAAAGTGTAAGAGACTGAGATATAAAACAGCATACCAAGTAGAGTGACCTTATTCTCCTACTGTAAATGATCTTTCTAGTACCAATTAATAAATTCTATGTAAAGAGACTAGGAAATTAATCTTTCTGCTGAATATGGAGGACTGGTGCCCGCCTGTCAACAAGAACAGCTATTTTACTGTTAACTCAGATATTTTAAGAAGAAACTAGAATGTCCAGATAAATGCTACACATGATACTGGCATCAGGAAATACTTCGTTTTAAAATAGTTAACATTGAGTGATACCTTCACTTGTGTTCTTAACACAGGACTGTGTAGTGAAGAACCATACAAAGATATTTCTGATTTGAAATTGACTCTCATTCTTTAAAGCTGAGTTCTGATTTACAGATTGAAGAATAAAAGCCTGAAATTGCTTTCATTCTTATTTAATCATGTGAGTGTTTTTTTAAATGTCAAAATGGAATCTAGATTATCAATGAATTCATTTGTTCTATGAAAGACAGTAGTCATACTTTGCAACACATGTAGGATACTTTTCATCTACATTTTTCTATGATGGAATCAGAATTTTTAAAAGAATGACAAATTTGAGGAAAGGTCAAAATAAAGATGCAATTCAAGTTAAAAAATTTTATCATAATCTTTTTTTTAGTCAATATTCATCATATTGCTACAGAATAGAAATTATATTAAGGCTATCTGAGATTTTAGAATCTCTTTTCAATTAAATTCATTAAAAGTTGGGGATCACCATAACATTTTGGAAAATGTGTGTGTTATCAAACTTTGTTTTAAATATTGGCTGTTCTGTGTATTAGTAGTGTGACATTAGTTAAACCTCTGGACTTCAACCCCCTGTTCTATAAGACAGGGTTAGGCATTTGCAAGCCTGCTTTAAGGATTGCAGATGTTTCATGTAAGTTTTTGTGTGAAAATGACAGTACCTTGCCTGGAAGGTATGCTCGGAAAACACATGGCCCCACTATTATTATTGTTATTATTAATACTCTAACCTCACACTGAACATAAATACATTTTATAAATTATACAATTGGGTATTTTCAGTTGTGTACTACAGAATGTTTTGCAGTAAAAAATTAAACCTTCCTGTGGAACCTGCAAGAGTGGCAAGTGGATGGAGTTTTCTGTAAACAGGTGGTCTCTTGGTACTGAAACTGATGCTTGACGCTCAGCCAACTCAGATTACTGATCACCATTCTCTATTCCCTTAAAAAAAATAAACAAACCTACAAACTTCTATATTATGTTAACCAAGAGACGTAGAGATAATGAGAGTAGCCTATATGGTTAAAGGGTTACATGTTTAAGGGACATTTGTGGTTTTCAAAATGCCAGACTATTTATTTTTAAGCGAAGAACTAAAGGCACAAGATTAATGTCTTAATAATACAGCTTGAAAAAAACTATTTCCCTTAGAAGAATTCATGGGAACCTTTAATATGTTATTCTGTATCACATTTATTTAAAAACTGTTAGTGCTTCAGTTGTTATTAAGCTAATTGGCTTCAGTTCCATTAATATACTGAAAGTGAAAATGATCTAAATATTACAAATAAGACCTAAAAGCACTCTTTGGTCTCTTAGGTGGCATCAGATTGATTCTGATTTAATCATACTTGCGTGTAGTAAAACTTTTTATTGGACAAATAGCAGGCACAAAGACTTTCTTACATATTAATGCTATTAGTACTGTTTAAAATACTTTGTTTAGTGTCCAGGCTAGCTACCTTTGGTATTTTGGTGAACAACAGTTGTCACAGGATCATCGTGTACCAAGAATTACAGCATTATCTGAACAAATGCTTGGAACAAACACAGGAACCCCTTCGAACTGCAGTTACAAGGAATGCACTGTAATTTTTAAACCTTAATTTGCCATGCAAGTTTGTATGACTCGTAGAGGTGGAAGTCAGACTTGAGGATGTTTGTGTATCAGTGGTTCCAACTGGCAAGGTGCCTCCTGACAGCCATCTTTGGGAGCCAGCGCTTCAGAACTAGTGAGAGCAGACATGATGTCATGACGGGGTGACGCTGGGACCTGGCATCATTGTCTGATACCGACAAGAGAAGAAGGCACCCTTTGGGCGAATGAATGTCTGTTAGTTAGGGCCACTCTGAACAGTTTGCATTCTATCAAAGGTTTCTGCTGAAAGGCCACTAACTTAGAGAAACTCTCATTCCCCATTGCCGGAGAAACCTACTGTATTCCCTTCTGACTATCTTAAGAGTCAGACAAAGTTATGCAATAAACAGCTGCAAGTGTATGTGTAATTATATTTTTCTGTACCTCAACTTCATTTCAGTCTTAGGTCTCCAGACTGCCAGTTAGAGAAAAACAGTCTCAGCTGAATATGGATTAATTTTGGTCAGGAGTTGCTTTGTCAACTCAGGGATTGATTTTTGCCCCATCTCTTTTTCCCGGGGTTGGATTTAAGTTCTGGAGTTTGGTCAGAGTGCAGCTGATCTTGTCGCCTTTCCACATGGTATCTACCGCTACGTCCACATCCTGTTCAGCGCCGGTCCATGCCGATGCCACCGCTCCCTGCCATTCCTTCCTGCGGAGACAGTTGTGTGTGTGGTTGCTTCTGCCACACCTGCTCCACTCTTGCCAACATGGAGGAACAGTCTGTAGAAACATTCTTCTACAGGATAGCACCTGGATTCACAGGTGTGGGGAACTCTCTGAAGCCTGCTGCCTCCCTAGGCTCTACTCTAGACAAAGGTCCCTTCTGTGTTCCAAACCTACCTGAGGCTTTTACTGGATAATTCTTACAGCATACAGAACCCATTCTCTAGGCCATGCTAATATCTTAAACTAATATCTTAGATATTGCTGCCTCTTGAGCTTTCTTCTCCACATGGGCAGTATTTATCTTGTAGAATGTATGGAGGCAGGTGGATGAGTCATGGACTGATTGATTGTTTGGAGCCTTTTAAATCTACTGTTAACACATAAACTTGATGTCCTAATTAAAGCCTACTTAAAATCCAGGTTTTTGAAACTCAAATCCCCTTTCTCATAAATCGTTATTTTTGAGCTTTAAAAACTTTTAAATTTTTAACTCAGTAGCCAAGAATGTTCTCTTCTCTTGCTCGGCACTGTTGTTTCTGCTGTGATAGACCCGCCCTGACTTAATGCATTCAAAGATGTAGTCTGGTGAGAAAGCCACAGTGTGATAAAACAACAACAGCGACAATAAAATAATTTCAGTGGACACAAAAACATACTCATTAATATATCAAAATAGTAACAGTGACTGGTTTCTCTTTCATTGCTTTACAAGTTCAAGCCTATTGTTTGAAAAGGCTCAAAGAAGAATAATATGCAGGACATCTGGATTAGAGATTCTTTCTCCCCTTGGTTTATAAAAACAGTAACATTTTTAAAGAGTCAAATCAGATGTGCAATGTTACTGATAAATAAAATTTCGAATTGTATTCTCTGTAAGTTTTGACCTTTGATTCTGTGGCTTGACAAAGGGGCTTGATTAGTTGAAGCTCATACAGTTTTAGATAGTTACTTTAACAGCTTGGATTTTAGAAAAGTTCTCCCAGATGAAGTTAGTAATTATGAAATTGACTAAACGTGTGGATTGCCATGGTTCCTTGGGATACTTGCCTTAGCTCTGATTGTTTACTTCAAACCTAAAGTGGCTTCCTTTTATTTTTCACATAAAATCTGAAAAATTAATTTAACATAGCACTCAAGGACAGCCACCTGACTTGACCATTCCTCTCCAGGCTTTGCTTCCACTCTGTGCCTTCATGAAGCTGGACCGCAGGGCCCATTGATCTGCCTCTCAAACACTTCCTGAACTTTTTGAACTCTGTGAAGTGACACAACCTATTCCCTTCACTAGGTGGCGCTCTCTTCCTCATCTACGGACAGACTATTCTCATTCCACAGTTCCCTCAGTTTCTGTCCTCTCTCTAGTCATAAGGTCTCTCCAGGCTGTCTCATACTGTTCCTATACGACTCATTGAAGGCTACGCGATGTTTGTGTAGTAAAAAGAAAGAGGACCAGGTCCAGAAGGAGAAATTTTGGGTTTCACCTGTATTTCAAATGTCATGGCAAAGCCGTTTCAATTCTCTGAGCTTCAGGTTAGTCTGTGGACTTCATAACTGCCCTTGCATTGTTTTCGGTCTGAAGTTTACTGGCTCAAGTTTTCTACTCCTTGTGTACAGAAATGAAGTCTCAATTTTCAACAGTGCTTTGAATTCAGTGAATATTTGCTGAATCAAATAGAATGGCAGATGAGAAACAAGAAGTTTATCGCTAAGTCCTGTGGCATAACTGGGGAAAGCAATGGTAAGTTTAGTTATTTTCTTCGACTAAATAAATGTCAATGTTAATAAATATCTCACTGACGAAGGGTCAGCAAGCAGTTAGTTAGGGGCTTCCCTTTGCCCTTCCTCCATCTCCGCCAACAGTTGTGATTTCTTTCCCTAAAACTGCAGAATCAAAGTTTGAATACTCTTCCTTTGTACAATTAGGGAAAGGTAATATATAGTAATTCATAGCAAAGAAAAAGGCTGCAGATTAACTACTAATTCACGTTTCATTTGATAAGCTTCTGAATAAGCTCAGAAATCCTTGCCAGGTAAATACTGAGTTAGTCACTTCATTTCAAAGAAGATAAAAATAACTCCCTTCCTTGACAACAATCTAAACCTTTTCAGTATCTCAACAAGTGGCATTTGGTGTTTCAGCTCGCTGCCACAGCTCGGTGTTGGTAAAGATGATCTATTTCGGAGAGGATAAAAAAATAAGCTTACCTCTATCCTTCTTAGCCCACCACATCTGCTATTCACTTATGTGCTCTTTGCTTGTGGATACCTGAAATAGTGAGAAAGAATAAAAAAAGAAAATTAAATATAACTCAACAGCATTGTGTGCAAGGCAAACATTTACAATTTTAATTGATGACAGACACACACTTCGTAAAACTATTAGCATGCAACTCCAGCTGCAAAAACTGAACAGCAATACGCCTAAGCTGGTTAGCAGCAAAAAAGTAAACCAATCACATCGACAAAAGCCACCATAAACAAAAAAACTGTATTTAAAAGATTAGCAGTTTTGGCATTCATCCCTACCATCAAGTCTTTCGCTTTCTTTTTCCATCAAAATTTAGCTTACGTTTGATGTTAGCAAGAGTTGCATTACTATTATTGTTAATTTTAGTTCTGTTTATTGCCTTGAGGGTTATATATTGTAAAATAATTTTGGTGCCTCTAGTTAATGTTAATTAGTTGTTTTAATAACCTATAGACCTATTTGTTATGTTTTTGTAGGTTTACTTTTTTAACTATCAGGAACTTAATAACTGAGAATATTTAACATTACTGTTGCATAGGCAAAATTACAGAGTCACTATTAGTGTTACCTGTTTAACGTTTAGTCATCCTTTGAGTCCTGCGACATATTTCCTTAATAATCATCAGCCATCAAGTCTGATAGTCTCAAAAGAAATATCAGCCCTCTAAACTGCCTTCAAGGGCGGTGATATTTAGCACTGAAAATTACAAATAAAGTTTTGAGGTTGAATAGCAACAACTGGCCAGTGACACTGATGATTTGTTTGTCAAAACAAATTATTATAAACTACGCAAATGAAGTCCACGCACTCCTTTGAGTGAAAACAATAAAGTGAATCTACGCGATGCTTACATGTTGGATGGGATATTTAATGTGCGGGGAAACTCAAAGGTTGAAGAACTAGGCATTTAGACAGTGGTAAGTGGTAATCTTACCTCTTTATACTCCATTACTCTTTCTCACGAGAGACATGCTAATGCAAACAAGTCAATCAGAATTTGTGTTTAGCAAGATAAAGCTTAGAGGATAGTTTAAAATCCATTTATTATTCTAAATCCATTTTTTTCCATTAACATGTTATACATTAGTGTTTACTAACCATGATTCATGTAACAGTTTAGTTTGTTAACTTTTAAATTATTTAACAACCATAAGTTATTAATACATTTTTTAAGTATTACACAAATATCTTAAAACAGGCTTGGGTTCATTTTTGTAATTTTTAAATAGAAAACATTTTAGGCATCTCTTGAAGAAGAAATAAAGCAGGCATTTAAAGCTAGAAAACAAGTAATTCCAAATTTAGTTTTTACAAAAGTTTTCAGCTTTATTGACAAATTATGGCAAACATATTTGACAAATTGTGGTTTCCTATTTAGAGTAGCTTACACATGGAACTTTATGTGTGTTTTTTTTCTTTTTTAACAAATACAGGTTAAAACACTGAACAAATTCAGTTAGCTACATACATACAGTAGCTGCTTGTTTTCAACTCCATTAAAACAGCATTTAAAATTAAATTTACAAACTTAATATCGAACATCTTCATCTAACTAACAGATATTAAAAGACAGGTTAAAACATCTTATCTACAACTTTATTATCAGCTAGTTCAAAAATCATATTACAGTCTTTTAGCAACCCTAAACAAAGTTTTTGCTAGTTGATTGAGACTCAAAATCTGTTAACAGATTCATGCTCTTTCTTAAAAAAAAAAAAAAGAAAGAAAAAAGAAAAAAGAAAGGAAAAAAAAAGGTTACACACAACAATGAAAAACAACCAAGAGAATATCATCCTACTGAATGGTTTATAGACAATGCTTGCCAATGTCTTTTTTAGTCCGTTTTGTAAAATAATACTAGTGTCAATATCACGCCAACAGTATAGAGGGGAATACAAGAACTATACGGGAGAAATCATGAGCAGTTATCCCTAGAATAGAAAAAAAAAAAGGACTATTACTTGTCTTGTTGCTGTTTATGTGGAGACCACAGGCTATGAATTGTCTTTGAGGTGAGGTCACAGGTGAGAAGGACCTTCAATATCTACCATAGGGGTGCTCCCTGTATCCCCCTCGGGCTGACCTTGGCGGTGGTGCCTTCAGGCTGGAGCGGGTTGTGGCCCATTCTTCTGGTGCTATGAACAAGAGAAAGACAGCAGCATTCACGTGGCTTCACAGTTACCAGAAACAGTCATTTAAGACGCAAGAGTTGACCAAGGAAAAGAGAATAAAAGATCTCAACACTGATGGCTAAAGCCTTACTACATTTTCCACATGGTGAGGTCATCAAAAAAGTATATATTTTGAAATGCAGCCATGTGGAATTAAACTTGCAGGACATTCTTCAAAGCAGAGAAAGTTAAAGTCCTTGGATAATTCCACATTTATGATGTGTAAAATTTCTGTGCCACAAAAGAGAAGGAGGTATCAGTGTAAACTGCTCATTTTATCCTTTATACAGACTTCTAAAAGAAAGTGGATATAGGAATCCAGTGGTTCCTAGGCTTTGATTAACTTGAGAATCACCTGGGAATCTTAAAATAATACAAAACAAAACCAAAAATGACTAATGCCTGTGCTCTGGCTCCCAAACAGAATGATTAGAAAAGAGACCTGGGGCTTGCTATTTTCCAGTGCTCCCCTAGATGGTTCTTCAGTGGTACAGGGTGAGATCCTTGTGCTAAACTATCTTAGACAAAGTTAGTGAGAGAATGGCAGGATATGGAACGAGTAAGTTTAAGCAGTAAAATCAATAAAGAATATGCTCATATCAGTTTTTACAAATACCTTGAAAATAAAGAGGTATTTGTACACTAGGAAAAGTCCTCATTCACCTGTTAATCAGATTTCTAGTAACCTGAATGTTCTGAAACCTAGCCGAAAAACAAAACAAAACAAAAAACACACACAAGAAACAAGCCAACAAGCTTTTGAGTGTTGTGGAAAATAGCCTTCATAAAGTCTGTGACCCCAGAAGAGGAATGTAGCCCTCCTTCAAAGGGCCAGGGACTTAATAATAGGGTTTATGGTAACTTCTTATGTAATTCCTGAAGCTAAGTTATTTGGGTCTTTCAATCCAAATTCAGTTTTCGTTTGAGAGCAGATTTCATGCATGGAACTCTGATAAGAGTTAGTGTGGACATAGAAAAAGAGATTAGTAGAAAGAGACACACTGGCATTGATAGCTGATACATAGGATAGTGATGGTAATGGACATACAACTGGAAAGAAACCGCAGACTGAGGCCAACGATGTAGGTAGGGCATGTGTCCCTGGAGAGTTCAAGTGCCCCTAAGAATATTTTTGTACATAGTTCAGGAAGATTAAAGAAAAACAATAATAAAAATTTAAATTGTACTCACTATACTATATATAAGGCAAAGGATAGTGATGTACCATATAGAAAAATATTAAAATCCCATCAACATAGGAAAAAATAGCATTTAAATGGGCTTTTGGGGATATCCTCCATCAGAACTTCTTTATTATTATTATCTGATAGTAAGTGAAAAGTTTCTCTCTTCTACTGTTTAAGGTACATGCTTAAGTTTATTTCAGTATTTGATAGGACATAAAATAGAAATGAGAACTTAAATAAAAATAAGAAATATTGCCTTTTCTCAGAATACAGATCTACTTAGATCAGGGGTTGTCAAACTAAGGCCAGTGAGCCACATTGGTTAGCTGTCTGTTTTTTTAAATAAAGTTTTAGGGAATGCAGGCATGCTTACTTATCTGCATATTGTCTATGGCTGTTTTTACTCTATAAAGGCAGAGTTGAGTAATTGTGACAGAGACCATCCTGTCTGCAAAGCCTAAAATATATAGTCTGGGCTTTTACAGAAAAGATTTACAGACCCCTGCTCTAGATCTTGTTGTCTTTTTTGGTTGGAGATTGTGGATGTTGGTCCTTCTGATGTGATCTCTTAAAGACAGGACTTTATCCCTAAGCTGCCAGAATTTCTCAGCAGAGACATTATGGAAAATAATTCTTTGTATTTACTTGATTGGAATTAAATAAAACTTTTTTTATGTGCTAGAAGGGAAAACGGATTTTGCTTGCAAAACTAGCAAGTGCCTTCTCAGCCTTATGTAATACGAGTTTTACACTTTGACTATGAATAATCAAGAATATGTCAATGTCCTTGTCTTCTGGTGGTAAAATCTACCCTGTTTTATTCATGTTTTTAACAAAAGGAATGTAATACTTTTTGCTTTATTCTGTTCTAGAGTATTAGAGATCCCCGGGTTGTAGTCTATGGGATTTAGAAACTGGGATAATAGAAGTTTCAAGTTTTCCCAGGGAATGGAAGTCTTGGATCCTTTCTCAGAAGCTTGGTGGTTTCTGCAAAATAGTGAAACAACCTGAACAGAGGGACAGCAGCGGGTGCCACAGCTACCCCAGCTTTGTCGGAACTTTTAAACTGGCATAATCTTGGGGACTTGCCCCGGAGCACATTAAGTGTTTACTAAGAACCCACTGATTTAGGTTTACTTGGCTTTATCTAAAGCTCTAGGGCAGCTAATTTATTGGCTAATACCTTTCATTTCCTAACTTTTGGCTAACACTAAAATGGGGAGGGTCGCTATTCTCTGCTGTATTCTCAGTGCCTGGAAAAAATTCAATGCCTAGTAGCGGTTGAACACAGTGAAAGATTACACGAACGAAAGGATGAGCGCATAAATTGAGGAACTATGAGGCAGAAAGAGCTTCCAAGGACAACCTTAAAAACAGTAATATTCGAGCTGAAGACACTTGACATTAATTTTAAAAGCTTTATAACTAGAAATATATATTTTAGAGTTAAAATTCAAGAGGTTAGTTAGCTAAATAACAAAAGTATTTCATGACTGGATTTCATAAAACAATCATAGTGGACTCCAATTACAAAAAAGTGTAAAAGCATGTTTCATTGCACAAAAATGTGCTCTTATAATTCTCTGTATGTAAATTCATACTGTGTTCTTTCTTCCTTGCTGAAGGCTAGGAATGGGAAATACTGTTAGTCTATGAAAACTGTAACCAGAAAGGCAGACAAAATTAATTCCTACCCACGTGAAAGTTGTAGATTTTTCTAAGATTCCTTACAGTTAACAGAGGAGTCAAGGATTTATTTCACTTAATTCATGTTCTCAATAATAATAGTGAATTGAGATCAGGAGAGATATTATTTCTATTTGTGCCAAATTTCCTTGGTCTATATTTTTCCTAATATCAGAATGTTTATACGTAGTCACACGTTTACAATTACCACATGATAATACAAGCCAGCTTCTTTCAGTGAAGTTATCTTCTCTGAATCTATACTGGAGAATACTGACTCAATGGATGTTTTTCCTTCATCATCGGACAGGGTCATTGAGCCTTATATGGCAGCCAGTCCCCTCACTGCCTATCATTGGATTTCTCCACCATATAGTATCAGAGATAGAAGTGATTCTTAGAAATCCAAAGAAATTCTAATGTAAGTCTAATGTAAGTCCATCATAGAACCTTGCACATGGAAAAGACCCAAGCATAGGTAGAGACAAATCACTATAAGGTCCTTATGATGGGAATTCTCTAAAATTTGAAGTATAAAGCCCCAAGAATAGACTAAGAAATTGCCTGTCTTCTTTGAGCTCTACTATTCAGCAGATGAGATGGATTTAAAATATTTTAGGGAGAGGCATCTGGGTGGCTCAGTCAGTTAAGCGTCTGACTCTTGATTTTGGCTCAGGTCATGATCTCTGTGTTGTGAGATTGAGCCCTGCATCAGCTCCGCACTGTGTGTGGAGCCTGCTTGATTCTCTCTCTCCCTCTCCTTCTGCACCCCCCACCTTGCTTTCTCTAAAAAATAAAATAAATAAAATAAAATAAAATATTTTAGGGATTCATACAAATTTTGGAGTCCCTGACAGTGGTTTCTATTCCCACGCTGTGGTCTAGGATGTTATTTTAAAAATCATTACAGACAATGAAATTTAGAAGTAATCTTTTTTTGTCCTTTTGGAAACTAATAAAGGATGTAAGGTTCTCTCAGTATCAGGATCATTGTCATATGAGAAGCACCAACTAGACTGTGGATGTGAAATAGCAAATTAGATAACAAATTACTCCTCAGAGAATATGCAAAATAACTATCTGCCAAGTTGAATTACTGAAATGGTTTACAGAATTGGGGATCTGGAAATAGGAAATGAAGATATGAGAAACAGCTTCAGTGACTTGATCAAATTTCCACCATTTCTAGGCTTCCCAATTCGGATTTTAATGTACCATACAGTATATGATATAAGGAGGGAAATAAAGCATTCATTAAATAATTTTTTGTCTTACTAAAGATCTCCCATATGTTAGCCATTGTACTAAGCCCTGAGTATAAAGATACTTTCAGGAATTTTTAGAGATCACAGGAAAAAAACCACTATGAAACTTCATGGATTACAACACATTTATAATTGATATTTGAAGAAAATGCTGGGGAAAGCCTAGAGGAGGGGACTACTAATTTCTATCACTCAACTGAACTTCGATTGAGCTCTAACATCTAATCATCTCAAGGAAGTAATTTTCTGAGCAAATACACACTGTAACTAAAAATTCAGGTACTGTTTAACCTATTTAAGAGAACGCACTTTTTTTTTTATTTTTTAAAGATTTTATTTATTTATTTGACAGAGAGAGAGACAGCGAGAGAGGGAACACAAGCAGGGGGAGTGGGAGAAAGAGAAGCAGGCTCTCCGCTGAGCAGGGAGCCCAATGAGGGGGCTGGATCCCAGGATTCTGGGATCATGACCTGAGCCAAAGGCCGCTGCTTAACCGACTGAGCCACCCAGGTGCCCGGAGAACTCACTTTCTTTGAAGACTTTCTTATGTTAATTATTTTGTATCATCCAGTCTTGTTTCTTAAACTGAATCCTAAGATCTATGAGAGGAGAGTCCTTTAGTGGCAGACACATAGGAAGAACACCATAAATATTTGTAAGCTACATGTAAGTAGATGATGTTACTAACTAAAAGGAATCTTGAAATCAATTCTGTGAAATAAGTACAATAGAATTCTTATTCAGGAATACATTGTTTGCACTTAGGTTATAGTGTTTCATGTATTTGGAATATATTAATATTTCTTTTAAAAAACGACTCCGCCTCTGTTTTTTTTTTTACTTAGACTGATTTTTTTCCCCAGTTCAGTCAAGTTTTACAGAATTCCATAAAGTGTATCTCCTTTACATGCCAATAAGCATCATAGCGGAACATCTTACTTTGATAAAGGCATGTAAATTACCCAGGTAACTCTTCTTGTGTATTCGATGTTACTCTAGTGACTTCAAAAGCTTCTGCATCTCAAATACTCCGCTTTCAGGAGAATCAAATCTATTAAGTGGTGTGCATTTTTCAATGTGCTCTCCCTCCTGCCCTGGGACCAGCTACTTTGGGGAGCATTCAGAGTGGGAAAGAAAAATCTGGATGATATTTAAAGTTGCAAAACTGTGTTCTCTGATTCTTCCAGAGATACTATAAACATTGAGGTTCTTGGTGTGGAAATTGAAACATAGGACAAGGTACCAATTTGGGACACATCAGCATTATTTAAGTACCTGCAAAGTAAACTTTTAGTGTTTATCTTCCCAGATGTAGGTTTAAAATGCCACCTTCAGAGTACATTAATTTTAGGAATCAGTTTAGAAAGGATATAGGATGTCATGGAGATTATTGAGGGCGCAGCTCTTATGTTCACAGTTTGCTAGACCCTACATAGCTAGTTGTTTATATATCTGAGGTCTGAAAAAGAATCTAAAAAAATTGTTTTTTAACTCACCACAACAAAAAGGGAGCACTCATGCTATTTATTTTTGGTATACTGTAAACCAATATGCAGACACCACAACTAAAGTAGGAAACCTAAGTTAATCTCTATTATTACAAATCACTAGTGTCTCATATAAGAGCATTTACAAGGTTGATTAGAATTCACCTGGCTCTCAGGCTCTCTGTTGGTCTCAGTTAAACTTCTGGTCTCTCTCTAAGGAATATCAATCTATTTAAAAGCACATTTTGATACTTAGATGTTCTGTTATTGCTATTTATTCCCAAAGAGAATATGTTAGGTTAGATGTTCTGTTGTTGTAACTCACTATGACAATATCTGTTTTCTTTATTTAATTTTTAAATACCTATCCTATTTTAAAAAGTTAAGATACTCACTCTCATCACATCCTCCAAGGGTCAAACACAGTGCTAGGCATTTTATGTGTATTATTAGCAAATACAATTTTCCTGCAAGATAGGTGCCAATGTTGTCTTCCTTTTAAAGATGAGAAAATTTTGGCTCAGAAAGTTTGTTTGGAAGACCCAGAATTTTTTTAAAAGATTTATTTATTTTTTTTAGAAGGTGAGGAGGGGCAGAGAGAGAGAATCTCAAGCAGACTCCTCACTGAGCACGGAGCCCTACGCAGGGCTCTATCTCACAGACTGAGATCATGACCTGAGCTGAAATCAAGAGTTGATGCTCAACCAACTGAGCCACCCAGGTGCCCCAGAAGACCCAGAATCTTTATCTGTAATTGTCTTACCATTTTCCATCACTCCTTTCATCTGAAAGAAGATCCTGACTCCCACTCTCTTTTTCCTTTTCTTGCCTGGAAAATATGACTTCATTTATTCTAATTCCCTTGAATTATATAATAACTGGTGATTCCAACAACAATTAATTAGCTAAATGAGAGAATGTAGCTTTAATTTTGTTAACAAGAGTGTGGGCTGCTTGAACTGAATTTGTTAAGGTGCAAATCTAAGTGTGCATTCATCTAAGGTAGAAAGCAAGATTGTCTGTTCTGAGCATTTTTAAATATTAATGGAACATTGGAACCTAATGGTTCAACAATTTTATCTACACAGTTTGTATTGCCACTATGAGTAACTGCAGTTTATTGTTTTAAGATACAGAGGGTAAAATATTGTAGTATTGAAGGGGAAATATGGATGACCAGCATCTGTTTTCACAGATGAACATAGTGAATTCTGTTCCAAGAAGAGTTAACCTTGAGTTCACCACAGTTATGCACTCAGGAAATTCAGTTTCTGGGAAGCATTTTTAGCTTTTATCACTGTTTCAAATTTTTAATTAGATATTCCCTGTTAGAAAAAAGTAACACTTGGAATAATCCATCTAGAGAATAACAGAGGGCTGTTATTCTCAACTCTAGAATTTTATGATGCACATGGCAGACACTTGGTAATTATTTATTGAATACATTAATTCTATTTAAATATTTTACATCTTCATTTTGTACCCATAAAAGAAGCCACAGCCTTCCCTCGGATCTCTTCACTGGGAATAGGACTCCCAGGGGTCTTGTAGCTAGGCCTGCATTTGAGTTCTGGTTCTTCCTCTTTCTTACTGAAAGACTTCTTTGGCAAGTGGCAAGCTACATGCTGATGACAAATTTAAATTGTCAGAGACCATTCTGAGCTTCTGACATGCATATCTAACTGCCCGTGGGGCATCTCCTCAGGTGTTTCATAGTCAACTTTTTCCAAAACTAAACTCATCTTTTTCTCCATACTACTTAATGCTCTTCCCAAGGTTCGTGTTGCAGAGACTGAAGCTACTACCTACAGCTTGCCTGTTACTCATCAAAAACCCTTGGCCTAGTCAATCTAACCAGTCATCAAACTTTGCCTTTTCTTCCTTAATCTGTATTTAACTCATGCATTTCTTTCCATCCATTCCCAACCCTATTCCATGGCAAGCCATTCTCATCTTTGCCCAGAGTACCCAGCTCTCTAGTTATCTTTTGTGACTTTCCACGATTGTATATCATATATTTATATGCTGTAATACATATGTTATATATATATTATAAAATACATATATCTGTGTGTATATACATGTATATGTATATATACATGTATATATTCCCTAATATGTGTGTGTGTGTGTGTGTGTATACACTCCTACTCTACTCCACCTTCTAGCCAGAGAAAGTACAATTGATTAGGTCTGTTCAGTTGCTCTTGTAGCATACTCAAGCTCAAGTCCAAATTCCTTAGCAAGGAATTCCACTCAGAGCCTAACAGGATCTGACCCCTGCCTTCATTTTAGAATTGATGACTTTGGTGATCACCTGAAGCACAAGTATTCTACAATATTCTTGAAAAAAATTTCTTGGGTCTTGAAATAGGAGGAGTGTTGGTATAGTTAAGATTTTAGTCTTTTTCTCAAAAGGAAGGTCATCTTGTTTTTGCTTGGAAATGGACCAGTTAGCCGAAGAAATCAGTAGAACGAACCACTTAAAGGTTTCAAGTACAAAAGATCCAAACTTTAGATACCTGTTATATTTTGGCAAATGAATGATTTCATTTTGCTTAATATATTGAGAAAAAGCTTACATTTTCCTTAACTAGCAAATGTTTATGGATTAGTTTTTTTGATTACTTATTTTGATTCATCTTAAGAATGATAATGATGATTTCTGGTAGTTATCCCACAAACCAGAGATGGGCTTAGTCTTTTGGGACTTCTTTTTTTTTTTTTTTTTTTTTTAAGATTTTATTTATTTGACAGAGAGAGAGATAGCGAGAGCAGGAACACAAGCAGGGGGAGTGGGAGAGGGAGAAGCAGGCTTCCCGCCGAGCAGGGAGCCCGATGTGGGACTCGATCCCGGGACCCCGGGATCATGACCTGAGCCGAAGGCAGACGCTTAACGACTGAGCCACCCAGGCGCCCTCTTTTGGGACTTCTTAAGAGCTTCTCTTGGCTCCTGGGGAACTTGTCCTGAATACCAACATTTTCCTCAAAAGCAATGAGATTCATTTTAGTCTTTGAAGAGCTTCTTAGGTGAGGTCCCTAAGAGGCTTTCGAAATAGGTATTTCCCATTGGCTGCCTGGACCATGAAACAGATAGATAACACCTGACTCCAAAGTCCATTTGTTGACATAAACAACAAATATGAATGTTTAAAATGTAGTCCAGATTGAAAATATGCATGGGTAAGTTCAGGAAGACAGTTTGATAAATATATGAGTCATCTACAATGAGGAAAACTGTAGACACTTTTGAAGGTAAAATTCTGAAATACATCTGTGGCTCAGCTAGTTGGTACTTGACATGTCTCTAGTAACTTTAATTCACCTCAGTGAAATATGGGTCTATGGCCATGGCTGGGTTTTATAACCTGAGAATTAAATCATCTTCCAGTTTCTTTTTTTTAGTCTAGGTATGGAAATTCTAGGGCCATTTTTCTTAACCTTTCTCCATTCTTATACATACCCTTGTTTAGTATCTCCAAATTTACTTCATGCATATACCTAATTTCCAAATCATTACATGATTTCACAATTTTATCTTCTGTGGCTAAGCTTAAGTTATTGGAATTACTGCTATTTCTGATTGTGAGCTCCAGGAAGATAAAAAAAAAAATGCCCAACAAACTTGAGGCTGCGCCAAGAATTGCATTCAACTTAGTTTAGCTTGCAACAAGTGAATTTTACTAGTTTCTATGTTCCCAGATGCAGCCACTATGATTGGGAATGTGAGGAAGAATCATTGTAATTCAAATATGCTATGATTGGTGTATTACCCCGTCCCTTGCTGGTGGTACAATTTTTATATTGTCTACTCTGTTTTAGCCCCTATCTTATACACTTTACACATTATCATATTTAATAATGACTCTGTACCATTTCATTTCTAGTTATCATCTATTAATAACTGACAAATTATACATGTAACTAAAATTTAAGCTTATATTTTATTCTTGACTCTACTGTGTAATATCTTGCAGCTATAGAATAATAAAGGCCAGTGGTTCTCGATATTTTAAAATAAGTAGGTTTCTATCTTCTTAACTTTGGAGTTAAGATCTTATCTAAGTAAAAACGAGATAAAGAATCCAGTTAGAGAAAGGATTTCCAAAATGGAAGGTACAGAAAAAAAAATGATGAATGATAGATAATTGGACACAATACAGAAGCTTTTCTGACTTGAATTTAAAAAATAATTCTACAATTGTCAAATAAAATCTGGAGTCAATCAAAAGCCTGCAGAATTCAGCCACAGACTTTTTTTATACATAAGGACTTTATGAGAACTAGTGGAAGAATAAGAATGATGATATAAAATGGTATTTTATAATTCTCTTCTCCAAGAATTCCAATGATGCCTTCAACTCAGTGAAGGAGGTAGGCTTGGTGATGTAGCTTCATAGACAGACTGAATTTGTAGCTATTTGCCTTACTCCCCCCCCCCATCTCACACACACACACACACACACACACACACACACACACACACACACACACACTTGTCATTTCTATACTTGAGAACAGAAATGAGCCCAGAGTGTATTCTTAGACCAACACCAAGTTATGGGAGTTACAGAAAATTAGGTTTTAAGCTCAGCAAAGTGTTAACCTGGCTGTTTGGCCAGCTCTGACTCTGTGCTTTTTGCCTCAACATGTGTCTGCCTGCTTTCCCAGGTTGGTGCTCTCGTCTCACTCTCTTGTGTAATAAAAATTTGGGCTACCCTTTGTCCCCAGTTACTGAGCGGTAACCTCTAAAATCTGGAATTTCCTGGAGTAATGGGAAAGTCTTGTTATTCATGGTGGGTTCCTCTGACCACACCTGGTAGTTCATGCCAATAAGATGACTCGGGATGGGGGCTGGTCATGCCAACCAGGAGATTAGAGGGTTTGGGCGTTAACCACGTGACACCAGCCCAATCTGGAGAAGAAAGAAAGGAGTCTGGAGATATTCAGTCATTCATGCTGCATAATGGAGCTATAATAAATTTCTGGGCACTGAGGCTTGCATGAGCTTGGCAACACCTTGTGTGTTGTTACACATCAGTATGCCAGGAGGATAGTGCCACCCTGAAGATTTTGAGAGCTTTATGTTTGGGGCTCTCCCAGACCTTGCTCTATGTATCTATTTCTCTCTCTGCCTGGTGCTGCCTTCTTTCCTTTTGCTCTAATAATTAATTGTTAAGTTAGAGCCCTTTCCTTAGTTATGTGAGTCATTCTGGCAAATTATCAAACCAGAGGGGGTAGTGGGAACTCCAAATTGGTAACCAGCTGGTCAGAAGAAAGGGTGGCCTAGAGTCTCCCAAACTTGTGACTGGAGTGTGAAGTGAGGGCAGTTTTGTGGAGAGTTGTGCCCCTCACTTGTAACATTTGGGCTAACTCTGGGCACCCACCCTAGTCGGTTTGCTCTCCCAGTCTTCTCAGCAGCCTGAATTTAGCTCTTTGCCCATGACTGGACCTATCCCTGCTAGAATTTCCAAATGCCAACAACCTCCAGGGGTATCCATCTGTCACCTGCTGCTGCACTCCCCTGATCACGAGGGGATGTCTCCTGGAACCTTCCTGCACAGTTGCCAGGCTCCAGGGAGACGGACCTAAGTGTTCTAGATCCATCCTCCCCCTCCCCGGCCTGTCTTGTTACCAGCAGAGCTAAAGGTTTGACAATGTCCCCATTTGGTTAGGTAATTTACAAAAAAGACACCAATATTAGTCATCAGTAATCATAATTACATTTTCAACTGGCATACTTTTTCAGCAATCTGTATATATCAGTCATTGAATCATTCAATAAATTATGACATATTTGATAAATATGTGTTGCACATTTATTTCAGGACAGTGTATCTTAGTCTTTTACAAATTCATACCCTCTATTAATAAAAATAAAAATCTCCCCAGACTGTGGAAATTTTATAAAGACCCCCTACGGTGGTATGCCTCCAGGTTATATTTTTTCTTAGCTAGTCTATTTCCAGGTGGCCAAGAAAATGTTTTCCCAGCTTTATATTTTATATTCTGTACTTTGGTTTTAAAAATAGCTCATTTTTGTATATTCTAAATGTAAATCATTATCATATTGAATTTACTTTTTTTGTACATGATTTGTTCACCTCAAGATTCTGACAATAAATCACTCAACTCTTCCCACCCCATCAGTTAAAATGATTGTACCATTAACTCAGCAGAAAAGAAAGTGATAAAAGAACTTTCCTATGGCTTGTTTTATTGTCTCAACAAGAGAGCTGTTAGGTGCATGTGAGCTGTAATTTTTTGTGAACTCTTTGTCGGGTGAATTTTAGACAAAGTCAAGTTTGAGTTTTAAATGTTCAGCACACAATTGTTCAAAAAAGGGACAAATTCTATTTTCCATTATTTAAATGTATTTTTTTAAGTGAATTTAAAATGCCAGGTCCTAGAACACAATATTTGCTTATAAAGTACCCAGTGTTCTAAAAGGTAGCCTGTGCATAACTCGTATGGTGCCTTTAAAGAATGAAAGTGCCTGGCGCTGTTTTGATCATTCATATTAAAATCATAGGCTGCTTTTCATCACGCTCCCATGTATGTATCTAAAACTTATTCTCAACTCTAGCTTCCAAAAGAACCACCCAGAAAGCTATTCAACTGATGCCCCCAGTTCTCATCTCCAAGGATTGTGATGGAGCTGATCTTTTTTTTTTTTTAAAGAATGAAACACTTTCTTTTTTTTTTAAGATTTTATTTATTTATTTGACAGAGAGAGAATGAGAGAGAAAGCACATGAGAGGGGGGAGGGTCAGAGGGAGAAGCAGACTGCCTGCTGAGCAGGGAGCCCGATGCGGGACTCGATCCAGCGACTCCAGGATCATGACCTGAGCCGAAGGCAGTAGGCACTTAACCAACTGAGCCACCCAGGCGCCCAAGGGAGCTGATCTTGAGTGGTAACTGGATATTAGTATTTTTTCAAGATTCACCAGGTGATTCTAAAATGTGTAATTAAGGTTAAGAATCTCTGATCTGAAATATTGAAAAGCAGGTTCCAGTTTTGCCTAAAACTGAATGGAAACTGTAATATATCTATTACAGTGGAAGCGATAGAGTAGTAATGAATGCACTAATCTTTTTGATTGTCTGTCTAGGCAACATAATCTACATTTATTATCCAGATTAGTTGAATTACATATCCATCTCATTGCAACTTCTGAAATAGTAAAGACCAGAAAGTTAGCTATGTCTTAATTTTACAAGTGAATTTTAGGGGCGCCTGGGTGTCTCAGTTGGTTAAGCATCTGCCTTCAGCTCAGGTCATGATCTCTGGGTCCTGGGAGTCCTGCATCGGGCTCCCTCCTCAGCAGGGAGCCTGCTTCTCCCTCTGCCTCTCCCCTCCACTCGTGCTCTCTCCCTCTCAAATAAATAAATAAAATCTTTTTTAAAAAAGTGAATTTTAAAATACTTTAGAAGTGCCATTTCATTAGTCCTTTAAAATAAAGGACTAATAAAGTCTAATAATTTTATATAGTCCTTTATATAATAAAGGACAAAAAACTTTAAAAATAAAGTTTAAAAATCTATGTTAAAAGCTCAGTAGAATAAATCACAGTGATATTTTTCTCAGTAGCCTATCATGTAACAACTTCAATATTAATAAATCCTAGGAAAAATAAAACGTCCTAAGATACATGAGTTTTTAAAATGTATGGTAAATTCTTGCCCATGTTAAGAAATTTATCTTCATTTATAAAATCAATTTCCTCAAATATATATTTCTACTTCCTATTAAAAATGGACAGACTTTGTTCTTGAATCACATGGATGGCGTGATTGCCAGCTAGCTTCATTTTCTTTTGCTGTTTTCACAGATTAATCAATGCAGGGCTTATTTTCATACTGGGATAATAATCATTCCTGCCTCTGAACACAAAATGAGCTTTGTGTTCTGCAATCGTCTTGAAGTGAGGCACTCAAATGCCCTAGAATATGGCACAAAATTCTTTTTGCTTTCATTCATTTCAAGACAGTGTATTAATATTATCCTCCTTGCTTCCACACAGCTGTCATTTTAAATGCCACTAAAGAATGGATGCATAATTAGCTCTTCAGTTCGTACATTAAATACATTTTAATAAACAGTTCTTTTCTCTGAGAAGAGAATATTGCCATCCGTTCTTAGCTGTCAGTCTCAGAGAGAATTTAGAGGGTGTTTCCTATGTGAAACATTGCTTAGCCAAGCTGATCTATGCACTGTATTTAAAATGCACCCTTATTGAATTATGAGCTATTCAGACTTACCCAAAACAATTATAATGACTCTGATAAATTAGAAAATATTTTTAAAATGAAGAAACTGATTTGGATTCCTATAAGTCCAATATTCATGTTCTAAAAATAAATTCAAGTTATCAGAAACTTAAAATTTAAATCTTAATAATAATTAAAGATCAATGAAATGTTTAATAAATATTAATACATTAAATATTAATATAATAAATAATATACTTATGTTGTATTTTAATACTAGCATTTATTTAAAGGATTTAATGTTTAAAATTTTATATTTATACTACTTCAAGAAAGAATAGTTTAATCTTTAATATTAAATTGTATGCAAATATCTTGAATAATCCAATTGTGATCACATCCAAAAGGATGCGTGATTTTCTTTGAGGTCAACATATCTGTCACTTCAACATGAATTATGGGCCTGAAAGAGACAAATACAATTTTAATCTAGTGATACACAAAACACAATGTATGATGATTCAGAGTGAGGCATCACACTGAATGACTGGATTTTTACTTCTGGTGGTTTATTTCAAACCATTTCTAAAGGAATCCTAAGAGAGGGATTCCATCCATGAGTCTTTTGAATGCAGGACCTAATTATCCTGAAGAGCATTCCTTCTTCCTTTCCTAATACCTGTTAGCCCCACAATTCTTTCCAGCAACCTGAGCAGGAGAGGCAACCGATTGTGAGCCTCTTCACTTACTGTCCAAATCTGGGTTGTTGCCAGGAAACTGAGAATTGGGGCTATTTGTTTTATAAAAAATACAGTCATTCCACTGAGATTTAGTATCTCTACCCAGGATACAACCAAAATGTAACAGAGAGGAATTACTAATTTAGAATGGAATTGAACGAGTAAAGGTTTAAATGTTATTGATTTAAAAGATTGTACACAGTTCATTAAAGGTAAGCTATAAATGGATGCTTGTTAATATACTAGTTACTCTGTGAGGTATGCAAAATTAATGAAAAAAATCAATCTGTATTTGAGATGAGTAGGTCCTCAAATAACTGCTCCACGTGCATATTTAAATTTCATCATCTGCTCATTTGCATATGATAGGATGAGCAACCTATCAGTACAAAGCCTGTACTTCGAGCTCCCTCTACATGATAACCTGATACCAAAATCTGAGTGTATACAATGCATTTTAATTTGTTAATTAAATTTCAAGATGATGATGCTGAGCACTTACTATTTCTCAGCTTTTGACTTGGCCCTTTTTCTATTGTCTGTAGAAGATATGAGAGTATGAGAATTCTCAAAATTTAAATCTCATTACTATGTGGATTGACCACAAGTATTTTCTTTATTTCCTGGTTATACAAAAGGAGTATCCCTTTTCAACTGATCATATTAGTGGTTAATTCTGATAGCACATGTGAAAATATATTAAATTCTGCATTTTGTCAAGGTATAATTGTAATGATTAAGAGCTGAAAAAGAAAACATTTACTTAATGATAGGAAAATCTTAAAGGAATTTTTATAAAGCAGTTTACATTGCGTTCTCTTTTTAAATAAAATGTGTATCACGATGGATTAAAAAAATTGGCAAAATATATAACAAAAAGTAAAGAATGAATACATATAGTAGCATGATTCAGGATGATTTAAATTTCCTTCTTTTTCAAAACTAATTTTCTATAGTGGATGTGTATTATTTTTAGAATAAGAAAAAATAAGTTATATTTTTTAGGTGAATCAGGCCTACGTTATCTGCTTAGATTTCTAAACACTGTGGCAAAAAAAAATTCTAAAAAATAAAATCAATTTCACATATGCATCATTTAAAACATAGTTGCCTTTGGTCAGAGTCCCTGATCCCTATTCTGTGGCCAAATGTGTACCACAGATGGGTCACAGTGAGCCAAGAGGGTTAAGGGGTGGTGGGATGGACCCTGGGCTGCTGGAATCCTGGCTTGTGAGCAGCTTCTCCCTCAACCCACTGTGCTGCACACATATCATTTTCTGTGAGATCTACACCATGAAAAAAGGTTGCAACACATTAGTTAGATTTCTTTGCTTCGGCCCCTGGAATATCACTTCTGACCCCAATAAAATGACTTAATAAATTCTGTCCTGAACAATTACCCTTCTGACAGGAAAATCAAGAAGGGCTTCCTAAATTAGAATGCATAAAGTGTTGACATATCAACATTTTCAAACAAAGAATAAAAACACCTTGAATGTGAAGCATATTCTTGAATTAATGCTTGCTCAATAATGTCAGAAAATGGCAACAGATCCTAGTGGCCAAAGAAAAGATCATGGCCCTAAAGACCAGTCTATTTTTAGCCACATATATGTATCTAATCTTTCCACACTAAGAATATGACCAATTTGGCTGACATTTCAGTTAATAAAATAGGTTAAAAAAAGTTATCATGTAAAAATTCCTATGTAATATCTTTCTTACTCTGTCCAGACATTTTCCTCATTACTTTATTAAAAATAATGTGTCAACTGCTTCTGGGTGCTGAGAAGTGCTTATTGATAAATTGTAATTTGACCCAGAATGAAATCTAGTGCTGATGGGCAGGCGTAGCTTTTAAAATAAAAGCAGTTGTTTGTCTGTAGACTTTGTTGCAGCAGAAGAATCAAGGAACCAAGAAAGAATCATGTAAGACCCATAGGTCAGAGAGGTGGACCCCGCTCTCCTGACCATGGTCCCTGGATGTCTGTTATAAGATCTGAAAAGCCATAGTTTATATTCGCACACTTTTCCCTATTACCTTACATGGTAATAACATTTTAAAAAATAATTAGAAAACTCATCTCTTATTACCAGCTACACAGTCAGATATCATCCATTAATTTTAGTACATGTTATTCCATAAAGTAAAGCTCATAGGGGTGATTTTCCTCAAATTGTTGTGCCAAGTGTAAAAAGCAATGACTGTATTTTGCAAATGAAAATCCCAGTTTTAAAAAGTGATTTATAAATAGTAATGTGAGTTTCAAGAGATTGTTCACCACAGTATCTCCAGGATTGAGAACAATGGCTTGCACATGTTAGCCATTAAATAAATGTTACACGAGTAATGTTCTCTGACCTTCTTTTGTATCACATGGTTTATAAGCTGGCACAGTTTTTTATATGTAGCCATAGGTTTCTCAACAATAGACAGGAACCGGGGAGGGAAAATGTCTATCATGTACACCATCATATTCCTACAGCCTGTAAACATCTATATGCACACAATTGAATGAATTAAAGGCCCGTGTTGTGTCTTATTTACCTATCATCCTAAGTAATCATACAAGGAATGTGGCTTGATTCCTATTTGTTCTTTTTTAAAAATTGTATTATTTATTTGAGAGAGAGAGAGAGAGAGAAAGCATGAACAGGGGGAAGGGCAGAGGGAGAAGCAGGCTCCCCACTGAGCAGGGAACCCTATGTGGGACTCGATCCCAGGACCCTGAGATCATGACCCGAGCTGAAGGCAGACGCTTAACCAACGGAGCCACCCAGGTGCCCCTTGATTCCTATTTGATTAAGAATATGCTTGGAACAATGCAGATTTACTTATTGCGCTGCTGAACTAAGAGAATGCTGCAGCAACTGAGCCAGACGTGTGTGAACTTGTCCATCACTTATTTTTTCTGTGAAATAATTTCTGAAAACATATTTCAGTTATTTTAGAGAATATCCCTTCTCTCACAGCAGGGAGATTATGTTCATTTGATTGGTGGTGGAGAAGCTGGAGTCTGAGAGAGAGTGAGCCTAGTGCTCATCTTGGGTTAATTTTTTATTTTTTCCTGTAAAATACTCTAGAAAACCTTCATCCCCTTAGATTAGTGGGAGAGTAGCTGGCAGGATTTAGAGAAATCTCACTAAGTTCAACACCCTTCCTTTAAAATAAACTCAGGTTTAAAGTACTAGATCCTGTTCTTTCTCTCTAGGTCCACTGAACTCTGCCCCGACTCCCAACAACAAAATCGGACGCGCTTGAATTCATTCTTGCTCTGTCATTTGCGAATTGTTTAACTCAGGCAAGTTACTGACAGCTCTGAGCCTCAGTTCCTTATTTGTAAAGTGCAGATGACAATATGAGTGTGTACCCTCTATGATTCTAGTGGGGATTCGATTATGTAGATATACACAGAATGTTTAATGAGGATTATTTCCATAATCTCTAATCCTCGTGATAAATTGCTTAGTCCAGAGCCATAATAGGTAGGTGCCTCATGTGAGGTAGCCCCAAGTGATAGCATTCCAACCACTGATGAGACTATAAAAACAGAAGCTGCGTTCCACAGTTGTACTCTCATATTGACTTAACCTCTGTTGTTTAGTTTCCTCATTATAAAATGGAGATAGAAACACTTAATAGTTCAATTTATCATAAAAAATAAATGAGAAGATATACGTAAGTAAGTAGCTTATGGATGGCAATCACTGTGGGGGCGGTTTATTCTTCTACTATTTTTATTTTCTACTCCTATTTCTACTCCTCATGATATTCCACCTGGAGAAGTGAGTTGATTAGGTAACTAGTTTCAGTGAGGGTGCACTTCCTCCTTTCCTCCTGAGGTCTGGACCTTCCCTTCATCCTTATAAAGCACTGCACCTGCATAATGTGGAGCCCCGAACACAGAGGCACCATTCATGATCTCTTTACTGCTCCCCATAAAGAGAAACGGAGTGGCTTTGGTATTATTTCAATAAGAATTGGGGACCGAAAACATTTAAATAAATGTTATTTTTCAAGGTGGCCAGCCGGTGACACTGCATATGTATTTTAAGGAATGAGAAACTACCTTTCAAAAGTGATATACTGTATGGATATGTCACGGATACTCAATAAATCTTACTGAATTGAATTACAAGTAATTTTAAGTAGTATTTTAATTAAACAGTGTATTTTTGAAATTAATTTTATAGACTGACATGCTATTTGACTATTAATTCTTATGCCAAGCATTATATGGCACTTCTAAGAGCTATAAGAAAATAACTTGAAAGCCACAATTTCGGCCCTTAAACGTTTTAAAATATTTTAACTGTGTATTACTCTAATGATCTTTGTTACAGCAGGAAAGACACAGCATTGTTGTCAAATCAATGAGTCAGACAATGGACACCGTGGAACATGTAAGACAGTTCAAAATGCTCACTGGTGCTGTTGAACATGATCTATGATTGTGATTAATGCTTTTGAAATTTTGATCAAAATTGATCTGTCCGGGTTTCTGGCACTGGCTCTTGTACATCAGAGCTCACCCTTGAATTACATAAATCAATTTAGTCTGGACTTCTGTAAAACCCGGAGGTAGAAAGCTAGAAGTAATTTCTGAGTTGTCAGTGACTGATGGATGTTCTGATTTCATAGATTTAGTAAAGAAAAGGTCTTACCGTAGCTGTCATAGGCATCCTCACTTACTCCATGACCGTAGTCATAGTATTCAGGGACACTGCAACAGATTTAGACAGCAATCAATGCTACTGTAATCAGGAGGAATCAACCCAGAAACTCATATGGAATTTGAAAGCAAAATGTGTGCTAAGGTAATATCCCGAGGACCTCTAGGCATCAAACACAATCCTAAAAAAAATATTCAGGAAGAAAAATACAGGTTATTGACAAGGAGTGCTATGATTTTCTCATGCCACCTCAGAACTTCTTTATCTCTAACCTCCAATTTTATAAATCAAATTTCCCTTAAAACACAAGTATAATACTTCAAAAGTTGTCAAGAGGGAAGTTATAAAGATCTATTTCCAAGAAAAAGTGCTATATAAGATGACAATCTGGTCAATTGTGTATGGCTTTTAACTTGGTTACCTTAAGAAATATGCATCCATTTCATCTTCACTTCCAAACACTGAAATTATATTTACACTCCCCACTAGCCCTTCCATAGCATGTCCATGCCCTTCTCAAATAGATAAGCGATTTATTTTTATTTAATATTTTGCTAGATGCTTCCCCATTTCAATAACTGACAAGAAGGTGTCCCTCCTCCATTTCTTACCAAGTTACGCCAAGTGTTCCCTCACTACAATTCTCATCACTCTGTCTTTAACCAACAGTTTTCTCCTTTAAGGCACCATTCTCATTAGCATCCACGCATTTCATATATCTCTCATAACAAAAAAGTCCTCCCTCACCCCCACATCTCCTTCTAATGACTATCCCTTTCTCTGCCCCTTTCGGGCAAAATTTCTTGAAAAGAGGCAACTAACTATTCACTCTTTTCACTGCCTCTCTTTCCATATATAGGTTTTTGAAGACAGTCCAATCAGGCTGTTGTCTCCAATGACACAGATCTTGTCAGTACCTTGACATTTCAAATCTAGTGGTCAAGACGTGGTCCTCATTTTACATTAGCACCGTTTAACACAGTTGACCACTTCCTGCTCCTTCGACCATTCCAGTTGCTTCTGAGATGTCCTCAGAATAAATATTAACTACTTATATTAATATATTCACTTTGATAATTTATGAGAGCTTATATACTTATACTTTACTTACTTATATACTTATACTTTATATACTTAAAAAGTGTGGCGAGAAAATGGCTTAATATCAAATACCAAAATTGTATAATTGTATAAGGACTGAGAGGGTGGGCCATAGATACCAAAGGGTTAGGTTGAAAGAAAAGATACAAAAGCCTAAAATTTTGTGGTTGTCATTATCCCTCAGGGAAATCTCATAGGTCTCATTATATTAAACACTTCAGATTTCCCTGACAGTAAGGAAAGAGAAGCAAAAAAGAAAATACAAGTCTATGTATTAGAGGCGAAAAAGAGAGACAGAGAGAAGTTTGGCCCTCTTTATCTTTCTGGGAGGCAACTGATAATACATTAATTCAATTTTACTGTAAAGTAGTTGGAAAAAAAATAAAAGAAAAAGATGGGAGGCAACTGATAATACATTAATTCAATTTTAGGGTAAAGTAGTTGGAAAAAATAAAAGAAAAAGATTACTGAGCCCTTTCAATATTTCTTGTAGGGCTGGTTTCCTGTTTGCAAATTTCTTTAGTTTTTGTTTGTCCTGGAAGCTTTTTATCTCCCCTTCTATTTTCAATGACAGCCTAGCTGGATCTAATATTCTTGGTTGCATATTTTTCTCATTTAGTGCTCTGAATATATCATGCCAGTCCTTTCTGGCCTGCCAGGTCTCTGTGGATAGGTCTGTTGCCAATCTAATGTTTCTACCATTGTAGGTTACAGATCTCTTCTCCCGAGCTGCTTTCAGGATTTTCTCTTTGTCTCTGAGACTTGCGAGTTTTACTATTAGATGTTGGGGTGTTGACCTATTTTTATTGATTTTGAGGGGGCTTCTCTGTGCCTCCTGGATTTTGATGCCTGTTTCCTTCTCCAAATTAGGGAAGTTCTCTGCTATAATTTGCTCCAATATACCTTCTGCCCCTCTGTTTCTCTTTCTTCTGGGATCCCAATTATTCTAATGTTGTTTTGTCTTATGGTATCACTTATCTAGAAGACATCCAAATGGCCAACAGACACATGAAAAAGTGCTCAACATCGCTCGTTATCAGGGAAATCCAAATCAAAACCTCAATGAGATACCACCTCACACCAGTCAGAATGGCTAAAATTAACAAGTCAGGAAATGACAGATGTTGGTGGGGATGTGAAGAAAGGGGAACCCTCCTACACTGTTGGTGGGAATGCAAGCTGGTGCAACCACTCTGGAAAACAGTATGGAGGTTCCTCAAAAAGTTGAAAATAGAGCTACCATATGATCCAGCAATTGCACTACTGGGTATTTACCCCAAAGATACAAATGTAGGGATCCGAAGGGGTACATGCACCCCGATGTTTATAGCAGCAATGTCCACAATAGCCAAACTGTGGAAAGAGCCAAGATGTCCATCAATGGATGAATGGATAAAGAAGATGTGGTATATATACACAATGGAATATTATGCAGCCATCAAAAGGAATGAAATCTTGCCATTTGCAACGATGTGGATGGAACTGGAGGGTATTATGCTGAGCAAAATAAGTCAGTCAGAGAAAGACATGTATCATATGATCTCACTGATTTGAGGAATTCTTAATCTCAGGAAACAAACTGAGGGTTGCTGGAGTGGTGGGGGGTGGGAGGGATGGGGTGGCTGGGTGATAGACATTGGGGAGGGTATGTGCTATGGTGAGCACTGTGAATTGTGTAAGACTGTTGAATCACAGACCTGTACCTCTGAAACAAATAATACATGTTAAAAAAAAAAAAGAAGGTAGCAGGAAGGGAAGAATGAAGGTGGGGAAATTGGAGGGGGAGACGAACCATGAGAGACTATGGACTCTGAGAAACAAACTGAGGGTTCTAGAGGGGAGGGGGGTGGGGGGATGGGTTAGCCTGGTGATGGGTATTAAAGAGGGCACGTACTGCATGGAGCACTGGGTGTTATAAGCAAACAATGAATCATGGAACACTACATCAAAAGCTAATGATGTAATGTATCGTGATTAACATAACATAATAAAAAAAAAAGATTACTGAGCCCAATCTTCATTGCCCAGAATGTTCATACACAAATTATATAGGAAAAATGCATGGCAATATGTTTTTCTTCCCATCCCTGAGACAAAGGCCATTGACTAGTAGCTGGATGTTTATCTCTTCTTTCATATCCTTAGCTTAATAGAAGTGATATAACCTAATTGAGAACCCTCACTGATATGTAGCAAATTCCTGAGAATTGTTACATTGATTCCCTGGGTGATCAAGAAATGGCAGTCATGAGAATACGATATAATAAGCAGCATTCCCATTTAGAGGGATGAAGAGAAACTGAGGACATTAACAGCAGCTTCTCTCTCCCTTTGTCACAATCAATAATTTTTCCCTGAAAAAGCCTGCTTGTGTTTCCCAAAGTGCTGTATGGAGACCACTAGCTCCAAACACTATCTAGTGGCATAACTACATTTCTCACTGGATTTCAATTTTAATTGTACTTGATGAAGGTAAGAGACAGGAAGAAGAAAGTAGTGAGAGAGACCATGAGGAAGCAACTGCAGTTATTGTGGGTCATAAATGATACATACACACCAAGAGGGAGTTTTAACTTTTAGCTACTCTGGAAAGGGGAAAGTAGGACATGTAAGACTTTTGTAAAATAATGGATAATGCAAAATAATAGATAATAATCATAGTAGACTCTTTCAGAGTCCATACCTTTGCTAGTCCAAATATTACTTCTCATTTCTTCCATAGGAAAACATTTTGTGTGGACAGATAGCTGCCCAGTGAATGGATACATTCCTCAGCTATCCTTACAACTAGATATGCCCTGTGACTGAGGCAGGAAACTTGGGAGGTACACACATGTGAGGGTGGTAACCTTGAGGTCATTTCCGGTTTAATGACAAGCTCCTCATTTTGGACTTGTGCACTCTCACCTCCTCAGCTGGTAGAATGCACTCAAAGTGATGATCTAGCAGGTACCATGCAAAGAAAGACAGTGCCTTAGGAAGCCGTGGGCTGCAACACTGGAGCTTCTGTTTCTAGATGATCATGTTGGAGCAGACTGACCGTAAATCACTACCAACCTCAGGGATGGTTGTGAGAATTTTTTTTTATCTTATTTGAGCCACTGAACTTTGAATCTTTCTGTTACAACAATTTAGTCTAACAAAGAAATGAGTATGTAGAGGTGTAGAACTGCCATTAAAATCCCCAAATATTGGGCATTAGCTTAGTGGGAGAGTGGAGAGTGCAAGGAAAAAAATACGGTCAGGTAGAAAGCAAATAAACCTTGTTATGCCATTGCCCGTGAAAACTTGGAACAGTAGGTTATAGGGCTGCATATATTTTGACACTACACGAAAAAGCTGAACAAAGCTCAGCTGTTCATAACCCTGCTGCTTTTAGAAAGGTTTACAAAAGTCATGAGCTTAAAGAAGAACGGGCCATTTTTCCAGGAGAAACAAAAGTGAATAGAACTTTGCTAAGAGAATTTATCTCTGCCTGATTTATGTGTCAGTTCTATAATTTAAAATGAGAGAATGTTCAGAAATTTGGGGCTTAACAGGATTAGAGAAGTCAGCTGTTTCTGTATTCCAATGGGAAGAGATAATGAGTGTTGTTCAAAAATGCCCTCATCTCTTCCCATTAGACTTTACTGCCATATATGACCCCTAAAACAATCCTCAGGTCCCTGAACATGTACAGTCAGGAAGCATTCTGTAAAATTTTGAAGTCCCTAATGAGGGCATGCTATACTTGACTCAGTTCAGGTATGGCTATGGGTATAAGACCATTTATCGATTAGGATAAGTAAGACCTTCTAGTAAATCTGGTATAACCTCCATAAAAGAAAACCAAGGTTGCCAGATGCACTAACCAAAATATTATTTCAATGTTGTTGTTTAGGTGTCTTTGCTTGTCAAGATTTTGTAATTTTTATTGTCTGTGTGTTTCTCAATGAAAGTTTCTATTGTGATTCTCTTCCTTTTCCACCACCTTATATTGGGTATTATGTATGGGGAAGAAAGTTGAGAGCAGGAAAGATAATCTATTTATCATTTTATAGGTTGCCAGACTTCAGAGAATCAGGACCTAATGTATAGGTCTGTATATTTCCCAGAGATTCTGGATTTTGAGCTGGTTGCAGTAATTGGAATTGAACTTGGATTTTCTCTGTTGGGTAGAAGGTAAGCATCTTTGTTTTAATGAGAAGAAGGGTATTCACTTGTATTTGTATGACTAGAGGGTTGGACATAGAAGACTTCTAGTTGTTCCCCTCCAAAATCCATTTGTCTTTTTTTTTCCATAAGAGAGACTGACCACCTCAGGACTACATTTCCTAGTTTCCCTTATATTTTAGGGTGGGCAGGTACAGAATGATGTGTAAAAATTTTTTAATGATCTGTGAAAAGTTAAGTCCTTTGTTTTCTCCTTCTTTTCAACCTTTATGTAACAGGCTGGAAGTGTGAATGATTGGAGCCAGTGATGGTGTGGTAAACTAAATCTTTTTGTCTCCCCAAATCCATATGTTGAAATCTTAACTGCCCCCCATGTGATGGTATTAGGAGGTGGGGATTTGGGAAGTAATTAGATCATGAGGGTGGAGCCCTTATGAATAAGATTAGTGCCCTTAAAAAGGGGACCCAGGGGACGCTGGTACCCTGACCTGGGACTTCCAGCCTCCAGGACTGTAGGAAATAAATTCCTGTTTATAAGCCACCCCATGTATGGTATTCTGTTATAGCAGTCTAAACTAAGACAGATAGCATTCCACTAGCCTGGATCCGTAAATGGTGTCATGGAGCAGAGCCCACCTACTTGCCCATGTTTATTATGTGTGAGGGAAATAAACTTTTCTCTTATTTGGGCCACTGAATTGTGGATCTCCTTACTAAGGAAGCTGTAACCCATGATATAGTTGGCAATTAAAGCAACCCCTTAAAGATGAACAGAAATCCAGCAAATATTTGTTGAATGCATAAGTGATTGAACAAAAGAATTCAAGAAGACATGATTGTGTTTGAACATGAATAATTTAGAACATTTTGCTATAAATATCTTTATAAAACTTTGTATATGCTTCAGAAGGGATGTCTAGTTATATTGACAGCAATGGGAGCAGTGAAAAATGAAACACTTTTATTTTCTGATATGAGTGAAATTCAGATTAAAAGTTTCAAAGCAATGTAACTGACCAGTTCATCTGTGATTTTTATATATTGTTATATTATTTTTCAACTTTAAAAACATATATGATTTGGCTAGAGAAAGTAGACTGTACTGTTGGCTCTAAGCTTTTCATGCCATTATTTCAGAAAGCTGCTATTTCATTACATTAGTTTCATTTATTTGTTGTTTAATAATGTTGAAATGTGAGTAAAAGTGGACAAATGAATTCAATATAAACACAACCTGGTTATTTAATTTTCGGTTCACTGTTATCCTTATATTTATATTTAGAAAATATAACTATCAAGGTATCTAAACACATTGTGACAATTGTGGAAGTGTTAATTAAAATGACAGTTATTGGTGATTTGGAACTTAATTACTCTGGTGGTTATAGCAGATGAGATTTTCCTAGGAACTGGCACATATATAAAATCAAGATATAACATGTTAGCTGCAATGACTCATTAAACAATATCTAATTATTAGTAAAATTCTTCACAACATTTTGGCTTTTTGATGTCAAGACCATAGACATTAATAAATATTTGGGAAAAAATAATATATAAATAAGTGGAGTAAAGGAGGCAGGAAAATATCAGATTAATTTATTAATGGTCATTTGTAAAACTAGAAAAAAATCAGAGATGGAAAATTCCAGTTCTTTTTTGATGGATAGAGGAATATCTTACCAGAAACAGACTGATAGTTCTCTCAGACAACTAATGAAATGGCAGTGAACACAATAGAAAAAGTTAGAATGAAAAGTGGATTCCAGGAAACCAAATAATATCGTCACCATAATCAAGCTGTTTTCCCAGCACCTGGGACATAACAACACTTAGTTTCTCTAGTGCTTTACAATCTGGCAGTTGGTGTTCATGTTCATGTGGCAGGAGAAACCACATCGATGGTGGCGCAGACTAGCTCAGGAGTCACTGAGACTAACCACACTTGTAAAGGAAATATTTTGGGCATTCAGTTGTTACAAAGAGAGATACTGGCCATAATATAAATGAGAACACTGCTCTATAAGAGGTGTTCATATAATCAAACCAGACTGGTATAAGTGGGGAAAAAATAGAGGATGCAATTTATAAAAAATCCATACTTTGCTTAATTTTTGCATAATATTTTGGTAGGATATAAAAATTACCAGAGATAATTAAACACTTTACGAACACCATGGCTTGTTGTGGTCCTCCAAAGATTAAAAGGCCCACATTCACAAGTTCTAGCTGCATTTAGTTGATGCTATGTTGTCTTTCATTTCAACCTCTTTTTGATTCTTGAGTAAGCTGAAGACTTGTGTCTATGAAGCTGGACAACTAGATGAGGATGAGTTTTAACTAAAGCTTCATTCATTATTTTCTGAATTGAAGAAAAGTAAAAACTACAAAATAGGGCCACCTGGATGGCTCAGTCGTTAGGCATCTGCCTTCAGCTCAGGTCATGATCCCAGGGTCCTGGGATCGAGCCCTGCATCGGGCTCCCTGCTCAGTGGGTAGTCTGCTTCTCCCTCTCCCTCTACTGCTCCCCTCTGCTTGTGTTCCCTCTCTTGCTGTGTCTCTCTCTGTCAAATAAATAAATAAAATCTTTTTTAAAAAACCTACAAAATAATATTTTAGAAGAAGGGATAAAGGGACTTGATTAATGTACTAATATGAAAGATTATTATTTATAACTACCTATTTTTTATTTTTTAGAGAGAGAGAGCGTGTGTGAGCAGGGTGGGGAGGGGCAGAGGGGGGGAGAAGGGAGAGAGAGAGAGACTCTTAAGCAGGCTTCATACCCAGAGTGGAGCCAGACACCGGGCTCGATCTCACGACCCTGAGATCATGACCTGAGCAGAAATCAAGAGTCGGACCCTTAACTGACTGCTCCACCCAGGTGCCCTCCCCCAACTATTTTTAGCACTTAAGTAAACACTCTTAAAATTTGCTTTCTTAAGCATTTATGCTGAAACCTTGTTATGTTGTGCATTTATGCTGTAGTTCCAGAAATATTTGTCAAGGAAAGATAAATTTTCAGCCCAGCTCCCATCCTTAAATTGCAAATTGGTAGTTTCTTTCTTCTTCTTTCTTTCTTTCTTTTTTCTTTCTTTTGTCCGTCCTTCCTTCCTTCCTTCTGTCCTTCCTTCCTTTCTGTCTTTTTAAAGATTTTATTTATTTATTTGAGAGAGAGAGAGAGTGAGCACAAGCAGGGGGTGTAGCAGGCTCCCTGCTGAGCAAGGAACCTGATGCGGGGCTCGATCCTAGGACCCTGGGATCATGACCTGAGCCAAAGGCAGCCACTTAACCAACTGAGCCACCCAGGCGCCCCATGTAGTTCTTTACTGTTATATCCATTTATATGGTGATCAAATCCTTCTGTTAAATTTCATAAAGTTCCATGAAAGTGCTACTTACAAAGCTGTAAACCTAGCATGTAGATTATGATCGCAACACACTGGTACATTTTGAAAAGGAACCAAATGTGTTTGAATTTTATTACTAAATTGTACAAATGACTGATGGTCTCTGAATCCACTGCCAAGATTAATACTACAGTAGACAGAAGTGAAGACTCATAATATTTACTGGGCTGCTACCAATTAGTTTCAAGAGTTTAGGAATGAAATATTCTGAATTATTATTAAAACAGGTAAATATAAAACACAATTATGATATATCCAATCATAAGGAAAAAGCATAGGAAAAAAAAACAAATGCTATAACTGCTAATTATGAGTGAATCCCCCTATGCATAGCTTAAAATTCTTAATCTCATGCTTGGAGATTAAAATAAAAAATACCAATACCATTGGAATTAATAAGAGATTTAAATATGAAAAATGTATAGCTTAAATTACTTAAGCACCATTATGTGTTCATATCTTATACATTTCATTTCCCATTCAAGAATTTTTCCATTTAGAAATTGGACTTTATTCTGAGGGCAATTGGAGAATTAAAACATACAAGCTAACCTTTCTGATACTAGAAATTAGTGTTCACATATATGATCATTTGCTTTGTTGGGAACTCACTATCATTGCACTCATTAGTAAATAAAAACTTGGTATAAAAAGAAACCATATGAAACAAACTCAACTGCATAACTTATACATTACTAATACAGAAATAATCAAACAAATTTTAAAGAAATGAAATTCTCTTAAAATATATAAATATGTATATTTTAAACTAAGCTCTACGCTCAGCATGGAGCCCAACATGGGGCTTGAACTCATGACCCTGATATCAAGACCTAAGCTGAGATCAAGAGTCAGATGCTTAACCAACTAAGCCACCCAGGTGACCCTAAGATATTTTTAAACTTTGAAATATGTTGATAATTTTGTGTGTGTGTGTGCTCAAAAATATTACATGAAATACATTCCTTTTTATGTGTATGTGTTTCAACTAAAATGCAAATACCCTTTCCCTGCTCTAATATCAGCAGTTTTCAGAGTTCTAACAAGGGAAAAGATCAGTGCTTTAGATACATATGTATTTTTAAAGTATCTTTGGAATTCCTTCAAGATTGCATGAATAGTTTTAAAATATTTTTGAAATTCATTCATTCATTCATTCATTCATTCATTCACTCTGTTCAACCAATAGTGTTACACAAAAAGCACTGTGTTATAGAGTGGCCGTATTTGTGTATAAATAGAATATAAATTTGTGTCTTCCAAAATTAACTAGTAAAATATATTAAACATGGATGGATGGATGGATGGGGGGGAGAGAGAGAGAGAGATAATCATCTGCAGTTATCTTGGCCAATTTGTTTTAGAAGTTAAAGATATAAGTCTCTCATTCAAAGGTAGCTCATTATGAGTCAGAGAAAGTCCACAGTCCATTCCCTGATCCATTTGGAGGAAAATCGGTATTTTTTTCTAAAAATGATACACAGAATATAAAAAGAAAAGTATTTGAACTTAACATTGAAAACTGTTATTTTCCATTTTCATTGAGTGTGTCATCTTGGACAAATCATTTAGTCTCTCTGAACTCCAGTTTCTTCACCTTTAATATGGAAATAATAATATTTACCTCAAGTATTAAGGAAATAACCCATGACAGCCCCATGATAAGTGCCTAGTACATAGCAGGCACTCAGTAAATATTAATAACAGGTAATTGTCCAATCAATAACGTTATAGACATAAAGTTTCTCTCTTTCATATTCATAAAGGTTGCAATGCTTAAAGAGATTTCATCTTCTTGAAATACTCTGAAACATGAAATAACCATCATGCCCTCTTAAGTTTCAGTTGATGTATTTAATGTTCACAGGATGAAAAATAGGCTGATTATTCATGAGGGAAGTGACATATTTGTTCTGCTCATAGATTAATGATCAAGATAGATGATCTATATAAGGCATCTAGTGTAGAATTATGATCAGCTTTGCAATGATCTACTCTATAGAAATGGGTGTTTTGAGAGTGCAACCTCATGCTCCAAATGAGAGAGAAATACATTTAGATATACTTTTGCTGGTCTGGATTCAACACTGCACATACACTTCTGAAAATGGTCTCTTTTTATAGACACTCTTTAATTATTTGTTTCCAATTTGGCTTGTATTTTTTTGCTTACTTTGACCCTTTATTACATAAATGAAGGGTGAGTAATTTTATAACAAAAACATTAATCTTCTGTTTTATTGCATGGAATTATCATTAGAACATAGCAATTATTTTCTATAAATAAGACCTTCAACTGACTGATTAATTAGGCTCAGTGATACATGACATTATTAAATGAACTGTTACATGCTTTTGGTACAAGTACATAGAAGCTACTGAACCCTAGTTTGAAATGGACATAATTCCAACTGTATACACATTATCTTTTTGGCTGAGTCATAATTCATGAGTATCAGTAAGATTTCAATGCTGTAAACATCAGTATAATTTCTAATTATTTCAATACTCTAAGCTAGTTGACTTTGAGGCTGAATTCATTGGTGCAAGCTGCACTATGACTATGTGTTAATGGTGATTTATATTCTTCCCCACTCAAACATAAATGGAATCTCACCTCTGTTGCATAATGTTCCAGAACCACTTTTTACTTATTAAACGATTGTTTTCATGCACCAGACTTTGGAAATTTAAACAAATAAAACAAAGTCTGGGGAAAGAATATATGAATTAATAACAGTGATTCTGTTTTGATAAATTCTTTTCTTTACGTGAGTCAACAAAGCCCCGTTCTTCCAAAAACCCTCAAAATATAACTTAAATCAGGTGATTTAAGTGTCTCTGTACACCACCACTGTGGCATGCTATGAACTGAATTGTAATTATGTATTTTCATGTTTCTCTTTTCTCTAATCCTGACTGTGAATGTTAATTCCTTAGTATGGCATACAAGTCCCTTTTCTGTCTACATTCTAATGACCTACCCAGCCTTTCCCGTATCACTCCCCCTATTACCAAACCCCACACCCCAACATAATAGAATGTCTTCCAATTCATGAATCCTTTCATGGCCCCATGCCTCTCACCATGGCATCCTTCTATTTAGATGGAACTTCCTCTACTTCTTCACCTAAGAAGGTATCCATTATCCTTTGGGATCCACTCAATGGTTGGCTTCTTATTAAAGCATTACCAGGGAAGGTGTTACCCCTTCCCACTTGCCTTCTATAAGACCTTGTTGACATCTTCATGTAGAACAGCTCTCATTGTTCCAGAATGTTCTTTAAAATCTGTCTCTTCCTCTAGCACAATGGCTCTCAGTAGCTAGTGTGCATAAGCATCACAAGGATACTGTGCCAAAAATACAGATTCCTGAGCCCCCCATTCTTCAGATTCTAAATCAGCTGGCCTCAGCAGGGGCCCCAAGATCTATAATTTCATTTGCAGTGTCTCTTAAACAGAAGTCCAGGATTATATTTTGTAAACAAAACAAAACGAAACAACAACAAAACACACACACACACAAACCTGCGCTAATTGTGAATAAATCAACATCCAGGCTCTGCCTTATTTGCTTTGAATACGTAGGTGCAGAATAGTGACATTCAATGAATGTTTTTTGAGTAAATGAATGAGTAGTTTTAAAATACTACATAATTTCTTTGTGAATAATTTCTAAGCTGCCTGACAGTACAGCCAAGTAGATTTGTGGCTATGTTTACAACTGTTCTCACAGAATTTTAATTAGTGGTCAATGTCAATTTAAAGGTTGCTCCTGAGCTATGTCCTTGGTACTCTATTTTTCTAAAAAATTTTTTTGAAAGGTACTTGATAAAGAAATATAAGATATGCTAAGATGTATAACTACTATTTTGATTTTAAGAATTAGTATTCAAAAAACTAGTTCCAAATCAACAATAGAAGGCCTAAACAACAAGGTGAAATGTCACAGAGATAAATGTACATTTCTGAGTTTAGGTTAAAAAATCAATTGCAAACATGCAGGATGGTGTTAGAACTAGCTTGACAGAAGTTCATTTAGGAAGAAACTAGGTTTTCAGTTGAAAACAAATTCAATAAAACCTACTAATGTGACACAGCCACTTAATAAAACCACATGGTAGGGGCTCCTGGGTGGCTCAGTTGGTTAAGCATCTGTCTTCGGCTCAGGTCATGATCCCATGGTCCTGGGATCGAGTCCCACATCAGGCAGGGAGCCTACTTCTCCCTCTCCTCCCCACTCGTGCTCTCTCCATCTCTGTCTCTCTCTCAAATAAATAAATAAAATCTTAAAAAAAAAAAAAAAGGAAACCACATGGCAGGATGATGTTGAAGTACCATAAAGTAGGAAGCATTATTACACAGGATATAATAATGCTGTATCTTTGCACCCGTCAACTCTCATCTGATATAATGTACCTCAAGATCATTGTGCCACACTTCAGAATGGACACTTGGACAACTGGAGTGGTTTTATGAGAGAACAACTAGGGTATTTAGTGAAATGGGAGTCATGATGAACCAAGAACAGTTGAGGAAAACCGTTATCTATGTGGCCACTGATCCTGGACACTGGCTTGTTAGTGGTACAATAATGTTGCTTAACAAACAATCACAAAATATTATTATCATACAACATGAGACAATTCTTTAAGTCACGTGTTTTTGTTCGGCTAGAGGTTTGCTAATCTAGGCTAGGATCACTGGGCGCTCTGTTCCAAGCTTGGATGGAATTGGGATTGGCCTTGAGGTTTGGACTGCCCATGTGTTCACTACGGAACTCTGACTAAGGGCACAATAGCTACCTAGTGAAGCTCTTCTCATGGCAACAGCAAGAGAGCAAATGG
This sequence comes from Halichoerus grypus, assembly GCF_964656455.1. Taxonomy (NCBI): domain Eukaryota; kingdom Metazoa; phylum Chordata; class Mammalia; order Carnivora; family Phocidae; genus Halichoerus; species Halichoerus grypus. Next base: position 91,845,377 of record NC_135720.1, on the reverse strand, counting down.
GAAACGCGTAGTCCTCTTAATGTATAGGCTTAAGATGTGACATTATTCTATTAGTCAAAGCAGGATATGGGATAGTGAGGAGTCAGGAAAACAATCTACATGTTTTGTAAGAGATACTGAACAATCACACACGGGGGCGGAGGATGAAGAATTGTAGCCGAGAATGCACTCTATCACATTCTGCATATTGATAGAGGGACATTATCTTCATAAAGAAAAGCTGATAGGTGGAACAAAACTAGATTTATTATGTGTAGCTTCACAAGCTGATTACTGATCAATGTATATAAATGGAGAAGATATTACTTCAGTTTAAGAGTTTCCTAATAAGCTGAGGTGTTAAAAAACAAAATAAAGTGTTTGGGAAGCAATATGGTATTAGTACAAAGTGCCCAGTCTTTGGAATTGGACAGTTCAAACCTTGTCTAGTCCTGGGCAAAGTAAACATTTTAAACCTAGTTCCTTTATTTGTAATATGAGGATAAAACTGTTTACCTCATATGATCATGTTATAAAGTACCTAATATAGGCCTCTGCATATAGCAGCTGCTCTGTATTATGGTTATTATTTTTATTAGAAACTTACTTCCTTTAGAAATGGTCAAGTGTTCCCTGACTAGCCCTTCAGACTCTTCTCTTGCTTCTTTCACACATCTTCTATAATTCAGTCTTACTGAATATTATATAATACAAATCCACAATTATTTATACTTGAATTCTAAATTCAACAACTTTGAAACCAAAAATTTTTTTTCTTAAATTGGGTGTCTGAAATCATTAGGCAACAAAATTCTTACCTAAAATGTTAAACTCTTTATAGCTATTTATGTCCTGCCTACTATAGTTACTCATTTATTTCCATGCAATCATATTAATATATATTCTTGGCCCAGATGCAGTAATAATATATGCATTGTACTGCCCTTATAAAATATAAACAATTCTGAATATGAAACATCTGGTCCACAGTATTGTTACTTATAGAATTGTGATCCTGTACTTAAATATATCATAGAGTTCACTATTCTCCTCCTAGCACCTAGAAAATAGCAGGCCCTTAATAAATAATAAACTTAATGAAACAGTAAAATAGGATTTTGAGATTATTATAACGGGAAATCTAATTATGGAGAATTACTGATATCTGTATCTCATTTTGGCTCTATTCCATATGCATCTGAGATAAATTCTGTTCCCTTTTCTGAGGTACCCCCAGGAGCTAAAGTGTCTTTTTTTTGCCTACTCTACAATTTAAAGATCACAAAGTCCATATTTTCCATCTTGACCACAGGTGTTTCAAGAAAAATACCTCCCTTCTCTCATTACCAGTGTTCAGCTGCAAAAAAGTAAGACCTGGAGGTTTTTTGGGTTTTTTTGTTTTGTTTTATTTTTAAGTGCAAATTGATTCAGAAACCAAAGAAAGCAATGGAAGTGCAGACAAATCATTCAGAAAAAGGATGGACTAGCAACTAATAGAGAACTTGCTGAGCTCAAATGAGCAAATCAGGCTGATGCAAAAAAAAAGGATGATCATAATTTTCACCAAAGCCGAATTCGGCTTTACCAACTTCTAGATACAATGACAACCTCAAACTCTATCCAAAAATCATTCTTTTCTTACATAGGAGTGCTATATCCAGGCCTTCCTGTTCCTTTCCTATCATTTCAGATAACTTCCCTACCACTCCTAAGTATCTTATAATTTGATTCACCTGAAGGACATGCAGTTCTTTAGTAATGAATTATATTCTCATTTCTTTGTCTTTGTACATAGCTTTGCCTGGCTAAATTTTATTTACCCAGTTAAATCACAGCAGGGCATCAGCTCTTTTTAAGAAAGCTTCTGTACTTTCTCATAACCCTCTACTTGATGGCCTCCTATGTTCTCTCATAACCTCTGGCACAGCCTTCTAGCACAGTGCTCATCACATGTTACATGTTTATTTGCATGTCCATCTTCTTCTCTAATTGTCTCCAAACAGTCCATACCTGGATTTCGGGACATCCTTCACAATCCATAGAGTGCCCTCAAATAGCCATTTGGAAGGACTCCTTAATTCCATGTCCTTGGAAGCATTTTCTGGATACTGACTTCTTCTCTATCTTGCTTATATATAGAACAGAATTTAGAAAATAGTGACTATGGCTACCTACAGATATATTTGGTTTAATCTCTAGAGTGTTTAACTTTCAAAAATTAGTTGCCAATGTCTAAAAATCAGAGTATTGCACTGAAAAACTGATGTGGCAAGTTATATTTTCCAAAAACATCCACAATACAATTTTCCATCCTTGAACCATGCCAGTTCCCCAATGAGGGGTGAGGTCTAAGACCCTTTGTCTTGAATCTGGCTGGACTTGTAACTTACTTATAACTAACAGACTGAGGCTAAGTTGTGAAAGGCAATGCAGCTTCTGTTTTGTTCTTTGGGATACTCCTATCTGGTGCTCTCAGCTGCCGTGCTGTGACGAAGCCCAAGCAACATGGAGTACTACATGAGCATCCCAAGCAGCAGCCCCAGTTTAGGTATCAGCTGACATCCAGCATCCACTGCCAGGTAGGTGAGAGAAGAATCTCCAGATGATTCCACACCCCAGCCATTGAGTTATCCTTACCTTTTGAGCCTTCTTGCTAAGCCTCCAGACATAGAGGAGAAGAAGCCAACCACCCCTACTATGCTTTGTTAGAATTCCTGATACACAAAATCCTCAAGTATAAGAGAGCATAATAAAATTTTTTTTAAATTTTTTTTAAAGATTTTGTTTTTATTTATTTGACAGAGGGAGAGACAGTGAGGGAACACAAGCAGGGGGAGTGGGAGAGGGAGAAGCAGGCCTCCTGCCAAGCAGGGAGCCCAGTGAGGGGCTCAATCCCAGGACCCTGGGACCATGACCTAAGCCAAAGGCAGATGCTTAACGACTGAGTCACCCACGTGCCCCAAAGATGGTTATTTTATACCACTTGTTTTTGAGATGGTTTGTTATGCAGCAATAATAACCAGAAAACAGGTTTTCTTCAGGGAAAAAAGAAGATCTAGCTCCCCTGGGCCCTTTACTCTACATGAACTATATGGCCACAGTATCCTAAACTTGAAGTTGCTTTCAACAGAGCAAACGTTTTCCAGTTTGCTGCAGTGTCTACCACTCCTTGTTGTTACACCTTGACAATTATATACACTCGTGAACATTTATGACCCCTAAATATGTTGATAACTATCTGTTATGTATGTTTTTTCTTTTGGTGGAGCTAAGTATCTTTAACGACCATTGAAGCCAGAATTTCACCTTAGACTCTTTAAGTGGCCTTAATATTAGGCTTTTTGCAACACATCAGGTTCTTCAAGAGTCTAAGATGATCTAACAGTTCCCATTTCTGAAGCTCTGATTGCATATGGTTTGCCCAGGACTTTTCTGTTTCCTTTTGAGGGGTGTCTCCAGTTCTAAAGTAATCTGCTGAGAGGAAATGACTGACTACTGACATATCCTGATCTCAGGAAATGATTATACAGGTTTCAGTTACTCACTGGGACACTTCCTTAAGTTTTCTTGAGAGAAATGACTAGGGAAAATGGTTTTCTAGCTTTTCTTATTGAAGTCTTAAAAAAGGCATTTTATTGCATATTTTTAAATATGAATTGACCACTTGGGCAAGTAGTTTAGTTATCAAAATTAACCCTCAGTAATAAAAAATCAACAAATACAATAAATATATAATGAATAATTTGAGAAAACACATTGTTCCTTTCCTAAAATCAACAGCAAGTATCCTGATGCCTAAAATAAGTATTCCAGATAAGGACAAAAAAAAAAAGTGTGTATCAAGAGCTGGAATCTCTCTTTGTTGAAGTAAATCCAGACAATACCCAATCCACTGTTCATGTATGCAGAGGTCTGTTGATGGCATGAAAAATACAACTCACTTGTAGAATAACTGTGGGAAAAGATCTCAAATCCAATAACCTTCTGTAAATTCAATCTCATCATTGACTATAGTTTGAAACATAATAGAATTGAATTACAAAATGAGAGTGAGTCATTTTATACTGAATAGTACCACTTAAATGAATAGGACAAGCTGTTATATACTTAATATGATAACTTTTATTAAATTACTGGATAACTGCAATGACTTACATTTAAGTTTTCATTAGAAGGGTTTCTGTAGACTCTTAGTATCAAACACAAGGGCTTGCATTACATTTATAGCCTAAAAACAATAGTTAATAGGTAAATTGCATTTTTTTTTCTTGCTTGAATTTGTCCTTTGGTCAGAACCTTTCACAAAGCATGCAAATAACTTACTACATTCTTATTATATTAAATGCATATTCTCTGTGGCTTGTTCAGATAACAGAAATCTGTTAACTCAATGAATTGACTTAGATTTTCAGATACTATTTATTAGTCTTTATGTCTAAGGCCTCCGGAGTTAGCTGATAGGATTTTGAATCCAACATTTACTACTTGAATGAACTTGGGAAAATCACTTGACATTTTTAAGCTTTGGTTTTTTTCCCGCCTCAGATGTTACTGCAAGTATTGAATGAGTCTTTTTTAGTTGATAGATGTTTTCTCATTAATAAAATACAAATCCATTTAAAGGCATTACTGTTTCCATGACAATTCAGTAAATTCATTATTTATATCTTCAAGCAACTGACACTAATATATACAATTACTAGTTGTTGGGGGTCTAATACAATTTTTGGATGTTGTGCTGCCTCTCTTCCATTTGCCTTCCCACTTCCACTCTTCCCTCCAGCCTGCTCTGGGGATGACTAACAGCGGTGCCATCTACTAGGTTTCTTTTTCTCTGCCTCTTAATGGGTTCAGCCAATGGGAGCAAATGTGGGAAACTGGAAGGAGGGAGGAGAGTGAGGTCAGGGCATTAACTCCTTGAGCTCTCTCTTTGCAGAATGGCCATGGCTCCCATTCTGAATCAAAAGCCTCAGCTCCTATCAGGAGGCCTCTCCAAACCACTTTCTCTGTCTCCTTTCAATCCTAATTTTGGTGACAAACGCCTTGCCCCAGGGATCCTAGTGCCAGGGCATTGCACTGTCCCTTGTGGTTTCCCTGCACTCTGCCACTGAAGAGAGTTCCCGTATTAAATTCTACTCAAATTATCCTAATTTAAGAGTGGCATTTTTTTCCTATTGCGTAGACCCTGACTGTACAGATATTCAAAAAGTGATCAACGTTGGGAACTTATATATCAGAAAGAGATGTATATTCGCTCTCCTAGCTCATTCCTTTGTAATTTACAGAAAAGAAGATTCTTTTCCTAGCGAATTCCTCACCTGATTCATGATTTAAGGAAAGCAAAGTCTTCCATTTTTATATTTTGCCTATTATACCAATCTGCAGTTAAAATATTACACTGAAAAATTATAGTTTCTTAACATTTCACATCCAAATTAAATTGTCATTAGAATCAATGATCAAAATTGGTCTTTTGATTTTCATTTGCAGTATTACTGTTTCAATCTAGGTATATGTCAGTAACTTTTTTTCTACATCTATGACTTTAGTTTGGTATAGGTTCTAGCTGAAAATTTGGGCATGGGGAAAAGTCAATTCGTTGGTAAAACGATGTGACGTATATAAATATGTAAAATATGTTTTCTTATTGAAGTCTTATAAAAGGTATTTTTTGCATGTTTTTAAATACGAATTGACTACTTAGACAAGTAGTTTAGTTATCAAAATTAACCCTAATAAAAAAACCAACAAATACATATGTAAAACGTATGTGAATTTATATAATTTCAGAAGATTGATCTCTGAAAATGTTAATGTCTTTGAGGAGTACATAAAAAATGGGGTATCAGAACATGGACAGAATTTAATATTTAGTCCAATTAAAGTTGTTAATCATAGGATGTAACTTGTCTTAAGCCAAAGACTTCAAATAATTGAGTTCCCCTGGAAACTGTAATACTAGTCCTGCAATTTAAAGCTTGCATAATAAGCTCATCAATCCATTTTTTTAAACTTTTTATCCTCATTGACACAGAGCAAGAGAAAAAGATGGTCTAAGACCCCTCATATCATCATCATCTTTACCAGTCCTTAATAATGTCATTATGTTGAGCTGCCTCCTAAGGAATCTTTAGAGAAGTCTCTCTTCTGATCCATTTGAAAATTTCCAGAACTAACGACACCTTACAAGACAACTGGGGATTAATTAAAGTTGTTACAGCTTCTGAACTCCAGGTGAACCTTTTTAGGGTTGTTACCTTGTGAACTTCCCTTAGACTCTTTATTGAAGATGATATAATTATTCCATTTAGGTACCTGCCAGATTCTACTTTATAATTTCCACAAATTCTGTCTTCACCTGTGCTGACTAACTAGTCATTTAAAGACCATTTTCTCTAAAGATTTTTATTTTTTATATCAGTTCTGCTAAGTCACACATAATTTAGTGTTGTACCTTCAGCTTCTAAATTGGAATTTCTTCCGATTTTGACCATGACAGTGCCAAAATATTATTCATATTTTTTGTAAATGATGGAGATGTTTTATGCTCATATATTTCTCTTTATTCCACTTTAGAAACTTTCTCCCATTTTCCTCCATAAATCCAAATCATACTTTAAAAAACCCAATTAAAGAGCCACCACTCGGGGAAAAAAAAAAAAAACAGTTCTAGACTGATTCTTATAAAAAATGAACTCCTCTCACTTCTACCTTCTAATACTTGGTTACTCTATAGTTGTTTCACTTATATTTATTTAAATATATAACAGCTTGCAAATGACTCCTCAAACAAATTGTTAGGGGCAAATACTAAAATATATTTTAAAAAATTTTAATCTAAAACTAATGATGTAATGTATGGTGATTAACATAACAATAAAAAAATTTAAAAAAAATTTTTTAAATAAGTATTGTCACTGTATGGTGAGTATACTCTCTGACATGTATAATCATTTAATAAGTGCTTATTTAACTAAACTGCTAATATCACCTTCTGCTGGCATAGTTGAATCAATAGAAATAATCTAAATATAGGAATTTAATACATATGTCATGACTTTTCTCAGTATTTATCTACTTCTATTACAAGTTGGTACTATATTTAAAAATTCTTCCTCACAGTTTTCTGAAATAATATTAATTTCATTCATTCATTAATGCATTCATTTATCTTTTGTTCATTTATTCAACAAATCTTTACTGAGAACCTCTGGTGTGCCAGAAACTCTTGAGTATTGAGGCCATGTTTTGACCAAAATAGATATTTTATAATTATTGCAATAGAGAATATTAATATCATTTTTTGAGAACATTAGTATCATTTTAATTAATTTCATGACCTGATTTCTTTATTCTGGTTTAGCACTAAGATATCTCAGAAACACATAAATATTTTGTCAATAAATATAATAAATAGAATTCTGCATATTGTATTCTCCTTGAGGGAAGAGATGCTCTTATTTTATATCTTCACAGTGTAGGTACACATTAAGTCTGACATTCATGTATTCAACAATCATCTATTCAATACATACCCTATAAAAGACTCAACACTAGATACTGTGAGGGACATGAGGGTATCAGACAAGGATTCTAGGAAAGTAGTAAGAGTGATAAGTAACATGTACACAACTGATTCCACTGTAGGACAGAGAGAGAAAGAGCCGTAGAGAAATAAAGATATGGTGCTATTGAAATTAGAGCAAAAACAGGTTATTCTCAAATAAAGGATTATGGAAAAACTTTTTGGAAGAGTTGGCTTTGAGCTGGGCCTAGGAGAATGGGATGAATTTAGCCATAGAAAATAGACTAGATAGGAAAGGAAAAAGAGAAGGTAGCAGAAGAGCATAGAAAGTATCTTTTTAGATATAAATTATACTTCATTAAAACAAGACAATTTTTTCTGAAATTATTCTATTACTTTTTATGCATAATTATGTTCAATTATTCTAATATTCACTTTGGAAATATTCAAAAATAAATTATCCTAATCTCCCATTTTTTCTTCTTCCTTGTCTCTTAGGGTTAGCTAAGCCCATTTAAGTCTTACCAGAAGATGCAAAAAGTCCCTCACTTTCAGAAAACTATTCCAAAATCTCTATCAGCTGAGTGTAGCTCTCTATAAAGCTAAATCAAGAAATTGTTTTACTCTATTCTAGTTGTGTTTTTAGTGTGTGGTAATCTTTTTTTTTCTACCAAATAGTTTCTGAAACAAGCTAAAGTACTTTATTTTCACCATTTTTATGCACTAATGTATAATGATGAACTTACAATTTGAAAATATTAGCAGATACTTTAAATATGTAGCCAATTTGCCTACAATAATCAGTGTCTGTGATGATGCAAAACTTTCCCCCATCCTAAATAATTGTGCTATTTCAATATGTAACTGGGACTATTAAGATATCACCCACAGTATAAACTGTTAGCTCATGATGGCTTTTCTATTTAACATAGTACAAATTAACCAGTTACTCAAAGTTGAAGATGGTCATTTTCCTAATGATATGTTATGCTTAGCTTTGGAGGTACCAGTTCACACTCATCTTTTTCCTAATTGCCTACAATATTCTCTCTAAGTAGAATTGCCCTTCACTCCTTTCACTAGGCTGTCCTTCTGGCCATGCAAAATGCACACTTAGGCATTACATGCAAATTTCCTCCACTCTATAATGACCTTAAAGTTGTTTCTTTCTTTGTCACCTCCCCTCCTCCAGATATTACTTAATGATGCATCTAGATCTCTTTGGGTCCCAATAAAGTTGGTCGATAAATGGTCAATGCAGTAATGATTTTGTGACAATTAGTTCTGTTGGTTTCTGTCAATCACATATAGGAGAGAATCATTTAACTATCATATGGACTCCTCCTACTTTCCCATGAAAATTGTAACTTTTTGTTTTCAGAAAAAATACTTCGGAGATAGATTTTTCAAAAATGCAGTTGTTTAATGATAATTTTATTCATAATTGCAAAAAAAAAAAAAAAAGAATCTATTTGTGCTTCAACTGATGAATGAAGTAACTATGGTACATCCTTACAATGAAACATTACATAGTAATAAAAAGGAAGAAAACATTGATACACATAACAACATGAATGAATAAATATCAAATACATCATTATATGTAAAGAAGCCAGACAGAAACGGCGACATATCGTATCGTTTCTACTTATATGACATTCTAAAAAAGTCAAAATTGTAATGGCAAAAAACTGGTTGTGGTTTCCAAGGCCTGGGAGGGAGAAAAGTTGTCTATATAGGGCCATAAGGAAACATTTCAGGTTGGCTAAATTGCCCTAAAACTTAATTTTGATGGTGGTCGCATGATAGTTTGCATTTGTCAAACTCATAAAAACTCTGTACCCTAAATGGGCAAAATTTACTCTATGTAAACACTACTTCAAAAAATTTGACTTTAAAAAAGTAAAAATTCATTGATATCTCAAAATGTGATCAATCTGAAAAGATACAGTCAACAATCATTTAGATAGCCATCAAGAAAGGAAAGGAATTATTCATTCCATAGGATGTTTTACAAATTTTCCTTTTCAGAAGGAGCACCAATAACATTCATATATCTTTTGTTTTACAAATAAAAATTAAATTTTAGGGGAAAAAGCTTCATTGAACAAGTGCCTTGTTTTTCATTGTTGTGTTAATTATGAATTTACTAAAATAATCTCCAAAAGTAACAGTATTTTGTTAAATACAAGCTTATTTAATGAGTTTATTAGTTATGATAATCATCTAGTCTTAAAATAACACACTGCTACCATTAACAATTGCAAGATTATTATCTTTTACCTCTCAGTCTAGTAAACAACTTAATAATTCAGAAAGACAATGGAGAAAAACCACTGCTAGAAACTCTCACATAATAGAACTGGAACTCAGATACAAAAGACAAAATAGCAGGATTAGAAATAATCCTGAGAAGGATGCTTTAGACAGCAAATGCCTTACCTTTGCGTTTGAGTGGCATAGCTGTTATCATAAGTCTCATAGGTCTGGTCATCATATTCACCCCCGTAGCCATCATCATACCCCTGAGGCAGAAAATGGTAGAAAGACCTATTAGCAATCAACTTGATTAACTTAGATCTGGTTTGGCTTAATGAGATTTTATGTGATGTGACCTTAATTTAGTTTTTACGTTTGGTTAGTTACTCTGCATCAGATTTTACTAGACTAATAATTTCTTCATAACCTTGACTAATATTTCATGGACCAGATATTAATATTTAATAATTAAGCTTCAGCATATCATTAAAGTAGCAATACCTACTCTACAATTTATCTAGAATTTTGATCAATACTAATGAAAACTATATAAGAAGTTAAAAATAAATTTTCTTTTGAAAATATTATGGTTAGATAGTGGGCTAACATCATGGTGGTGTTCACATATTGGTTACAGCCCCACTGGGTTTTTTTTTTTTCTTCCCCTGATAATAATCATAATTATGTTTGAAACTATAAAATTCAGGATCCTTAAATTGTGGTCAACTTTCAGTAAAAAAGATATAGTCATCATTGCAAAACAAACAAAAAAGAAAGAAAGGAGAAAAAAAGAAAAAGGGAAAGAAGAAAAGGAGGGAAGGAAGGGAAAATGAGAGGGGATGGAAAGAAGGGCTGGAGGGAAGGATTGGGGGAGGATAGGAGGCAGGAAAGAAGGAAGAGAAAAAAAGACAGAAACCACATAAAGAGCCTTTATTTTGTTGTGCATTCTACAGTTTTTAAATCTCATAAATAAAATGATGTTGGTGGTGAGTTTGATTACCTAACTAAATTAATGCTACCAACGCTAATGCAGATTTGTCATTGCAGACTGTGAAAGCAAGCTAGCAGTTGTACAATCCAGTTATCAATCATTGTGTGAGAGATTTACCTTTATTTCCCTTTGTGGTAACTGACTGTACTCTAAACCCTAGCCAACCACCTCAACTACTCCCTACTTCTGAAAAAACCTTTAGTTTTTCTGCCTCTGGGCCTTTGCTGGTGTGTCTCTTTCCCTGGAATGCACTTCCATCCCAACCCACCAATTCATAACTTCATTTCAGTCTGGAGGCTTATAAATCTCTCTATTGTGTTCAGAAATTTAAACAAAAAATATGTAGATATGAAAGTTTCCACATCAGTCTTGACTAAGATCTTTGAGCCCATTTAATCTGAAAACTAGTATTTTTCATCAACCTAAGAACGTTTTTAAAATATTATGTATGACTTCTCCATCTGGTTTACCATTTATATAATGCTATTATTTATATATGAAGTTTACTGAGTCTGACTTTAATTTCTTCTATTCTTCCACTTATGGTTTTCACTTCATCATATTTTTGCTCTGCACTATGGGATCGTTTCTCCATTTGATCTTTGACTATTCTAATTCAATTCCTATTAAGTTAAAAAATTAAATATTCTAAAGTTAATTTTAACATATAAGATTATTTTAAAATAGTACTAAAGGATTCATGCACAAAAAACAGCACTTCCTTTCCTTGTCTCTCTCTAACCTTCAGTTCCCTTTAAGCCTTTTCATCTATTATTCTAGTATTAATTTTTATGTTATTAAGTAATATGGTTAAATTAATGTTGCTGATTTATGAACTTTAATTATTTTCTATTGACTAGCCATTCAGGTTATTAAGGATTTAGTTTTGTTATAGACTTTTCCCTACATTTTTCCCTACACTTTAATATAGTTTCATCATTACTTTTTTAAGTAGTCAGTATCTACACTATAATTCAATAATAAATATTATTTACTAAGGATCCAAATAGATTAATACAATTCTTTTTTTATTCTCATATAGTTTTTGTTTCTCCTAAAGTTAATAATTGCTCATTCATTTTATTATTTTCGTGGTTGCCTATATATTTTGAATTATTTGTAATTATCCCCTTGTGTTGGGCTCCATGCTGGGCGTGGAGCCTACTTAGGATTCTCTCTCTCTCTACCCCTCCCCATCCCCCCTCCACTCGTGCGCTCTCTCTCAAAAAAGTATAGTTAACATATAATGTAATATTAATTTCAGCTGTACAATAGAGTGAATCAACATTTCCATACAACACCCAGTTGCAAGTACACTCCTTAATCCCCATCACCTGTTTTACCCATCCCCCCCACACACCTGCTGCTCTGGTAGCTATCACTTTGTTCTCTATAGTTAACACTATGTTTCTTGGTTTGCCTCCCTCCCTTTTTTTTCCCCTTTGCTTATTTGTTTTGTTTCTTAAATTCCATATGAGTGAAATCATATGGTATTTTTCTTTCTCTGACTTACTTCATTTAGCATAATACTTTCTAGCTCCATCCATGTCATTGCAAATGGCAGGATTTCATTCATTTTTATGGCTGAGTATATTCATATATATATATATATATATATACACACACACACATACATATATGTATATATACATATACACATACACACACCACCTCTTTATCTATTCATCAGTCAATGGGTACTTGGCTGTTTCCACAATTTGGCTATTGTAGATAATGCTGCTATAAACATTGGGATGTATGTATCCCTTTGATTTAGTATTTTTGTATCCTTTGTGTAAATACCTAGTAGTGCCATAGATGGATTATATAGTGTAGTTCTATTTTTAACTGTTTGAGGAACCTCCATACTGTTTTCCAGAGTGGCTGCACCGGTTTGCATTCCCACCAACAGTGCAAGAGGGTTCCCCTTTCTCCACATCCTCACCAACACCTGTTGTTTCCTGTGTTGTTAATTTTAGCCATTCTGACAGGCATAAGGTGATATCTCATTGTGGTTTTGATTTGTATTTCCCTGATGATGAGTGATGTTGAGCATTTTTTTATGTGTCTGTTAGCCATCTGGATGTCTTCTTTGGAAAAATGTCTATTCATGTCTTCTGCCCATTTTTAAACTGGATTATTTGGTTTTTAGGTGTTGAGTTTTATAAATTCCTTATATATTTTGGATATTAACCCTTTATTGAATATGAAATTTGCAAGTATCTTCTCCCATTCTGTAGGTTGCCTTTTAGTTTTGTTAAGTGTTTCCTTCAGTGTGTAAAAGCTTTTTATTTTGATGTAGTCCCAATAGATTATTTTTGCTTTTGTTGCTATGGCCAGTGTCAAAGAGGTTACTGCCGTGTTCTCCTCTAGGATTTTAACTAAATTTCCTAATGTCTAACATTTAGGTCTTTCATCCATTTTGAATTTATGTTTGGGTATGGTGTAAGAAAGTGGTCCGGTTTCATTCTTTTACATGTGGCTGTCCAGTTTTCCCAACACCATGTGTTGAAGAGACTGTCTTTTCCCCATTGGATATTCTTTTCCTGCTTTGTCAAAGATTAATTGACCATATGCTTGTGGGTTAATTTCTGGGTTTTTTATTCTGTTGTCTTGATCTATGTGTCTGTGTCTATTTTTGTGCCAGTGCCATACTGTTTTGATCACTACAGCCTTGTAGTATAACTTCAAGTCCAGAACTGTGATGCCTCCAGCCTTGCTTTTCTTTTTCAAGATTGCTTTGGCTATTTGTGGTCTTTTATGGTTCCATAAAATTTTAGGATTGTTTGTTCTAGCACTGTGAAAAATGCTATAAAGTCGCAGGATAGAAGATCAATGTACAGAAATCTATTGCATTTCTATATACCAATAATGAAGCAGCAGAAAGAGAAATTAAGGAATCGATCCCATTTACAATTACACCAAAAACAATAAGATACCTATGAATAAACCTAACGAAAGAGGTGAAAGACCTGTATTCTGAAAACTATAACACTGATGAAAGAAATTGAAGATGACATAAAGAAATGGAAAGACATTCCATGCTTATGGATTGCAAGAACAAATAATGTTAAAATGTCTATAATTACCCAAAGCAATCTACACATTTAATGCAATCCCTATCAAGATCCTCCAGGCTTTTATTGCTTTCCATAACTCTGCCTTTTTGAGTAGTCTAGACCAACTGTTTTGTAGACTGTCCCATATTCTGAATTTGTTTGATTATTCTCATAATTACATTTTGCTTCAATATTTTTGAAAGGATACTGCATCTGTGATATTGTGCTGAACATTTATCTGATTGCAACTTTTTAAATTCTAATCCCACACTGGATTGATTAACTGAGTGTAGAAGATTAGGATGAAAAATGATTTTCAATCAGAACTTTTGAGAGCTTTGAGTCAGTGTTTTCATCACTACATATTGGTGCTGAGAATTCCTGCTACTTGTATGTGACCTAGTTTTATTTTATTTCATTTCACTTTTTTTCTTTCCTTTCAGGATGCTTTTACAAACTTTACATCTGGTGTTCTGAAATTTTATAATGCTGTGCCTTTGTGTGTGGTGTCTCTTTTCATTCAGTACGCTGGGTAGTCAGGGAGCTTGTGTTCTCCAGTTCTGGCAAATGTCATTGTACTTTTCTTCTCTCTTTCTAATACTCTTACTAGTGAGATATTGGATCTTCTGCATTGCTGCATAATTTTATCTTTGTGTCTAATGTGATATCTCTTATGCTTTTTGTTTTACTTAATGGGAGAATTCTAAAAAAGTCAATCTTGCAACCATCCTGTAAGATGTATAACTTTATGTACACACCTATACCCCCTCCAACACACACATGAACAGCTATTAGAGTGTGCACAGGAGGCTCTTGTGTTCTCAGGTGAAATTTAGGCATCCTATTCTCAACTCAAGGCTTCACCTCCCCTCTGGTGGAACAACAGTTACCATCACAGCCGGAATTTCCCACAGCTGAACAGGCCAGGCAGTCTAGCTCTCTATCTTGGGGATCACTGGGTCAGTAACTGGGGCATTCATTGTATTTGCCACAGGTGTCTCAGGGACTGCACACATCTTTTCTAGCATCCGTGCTATTGTTCTCCACCAAAATTCTAAAAAGATGGCTTCATTAACCCTCAGTTGTTACTCTAGACTCAAGAGCTCTAGCTTCTAACAGGAAGCAAGCAAGTTTTGTTTTGTTTTGTTTTGTTTTTGTGTTTGTGTCCCCACACGAGAAGAGCCAAGGAGGGGGGCAGGTACATATTTTCATAGCCTTCAACCCCCTAAATTTCCTATGTTTTCCCTGTTTCTATCTGTTGAAATGCTACTGATATCTAAAGGTTATTTTGTATTGTACAATCTTCAGGAAAATTTTCCTGCTTCTTTCAAGCTTATGGTAACCCCTTGTCCTCTGAATTCTAATAGCCTGTGGTTTTTATCTTACCAGTACTTAGAACAGTACTAAACATGTACTGTATTTTTTTTATAATTTTCTCTCTTTTTAGAATTGAAGCTCCTGAAAAGCATGGACTATATCATAGTTAATCACCTTTTTTTTGATGCCTTATGGTGTTTAGCATAATTTATTCCATAGAATATTTTCTCAATAAATATGTATTGAATTGTTAAATTAGCACAAAGGAGAGTATTCTCATCCAGAGTAGATATAGATTGACTCAAATCAATCACCACTAAAAGAGAAATATTTCAAATGATGATTATACAGTAGTATTATCTCTATGAAGAATAGCTTTACCATTTAGCTTGTGGAAGACTATTACATTTTCCCTTCTCACACTTTTACTTTTTTTTTTAAAGTCTTACACCAAAAATCCATAGAACATATAGAACTCTTTCCTGGCAATGCACAATTTCATAAGGTATATAGGGCAGTGGTCCCCAAATAATTGTCCTTACTATAGAAGGGAAAGTAAATGTGGAGACTTATACATAATTTATTTTTGTTTTCTAGCATTTGATATGTTTATATAGTTTTCTTAGGACAAGTAAAATTATGAATCATGCTGGTAATGTTCTAAGATAAATCAGTAAAATAGACATACTCCCTAAAAAGCCAGTCAGTATCTGCAAGAGATTCAACTTCAATATGAATATTCAACTAAGAAATCAAAACATATTTTTCCCACTTTTGCTCCATTGTTTCTGCTGTTTCCTTTGAAGAAATTACTTTTTTAAAAAAGATTTTATTTATCTATTTGACAGAGAGAGAGAGACAGCGAGAGAGGGAACACAAGCAGGGGGAGTGGGAGAGGGAGAAGCTGGCTTCCCACTGAGCAGGGAGCGCGATGCGGGGCTGGATCCCAGGACCCTGGGATCATGACCTGAGCCGAAGGCAGACGCTTAAGGACTGAGCCACCCAGGTGCCCCTACTTTTTTTTTTTTTAAAATAATTTCTGTGCCCACGGTGGGCCTTGAACTCACCACTCTGAGATCAAGAATCACATGCTCTTCTGACTGAGCCAGCCAGGTGCCCCTGAAGAAATTACTATCTTATGTCTCAGCCTATTCACACATTTGTACTAAAAACTATGACTTTTTTTTGACGATAGAAAGATTTTCTTTATTAATGACCCCAGCTGTATTTCTTAGATACGGGGGTTTTGAACTCAAATACTTAGAAGAAAACAAGTTAAGATTGCTTGATCCTGCAACTCATTCCGAGCAAGATACTGCAAGGTGCAACAGCTTGGAAGAGGGGGAAGAAGGCAAGGGTCACGTGAGGGAGGGAAGATAAAGAAAAGGAATTAAGTTGATCAAGTGGGATTCTTTTTTTTTTTCTTTTTTTAATTCTTAAGAAGTATGAAGTCCTTGCCAGCACAGCTCATTTCTGCAGATTATTTCCGAACAGGTACAAAATGGAACCAAAACCGAGAACCCATTAAGAACCTGAAGCCGCGCAACATGAAAAACTACGATTACCCAGTAGCCTTCCGTTGCCCGCAGCCGCCTCCTCCTGCCCCCGAGATCTAGCGGTAAGAAAACGGTCTCCCCTGGGACTGTTTTCATTTCTTTTTCTCGACATCTGGGCATGCGCGGTTCAGCACCTTGAGGAAGTCGCCGTTTTTGCCGGCATCGTGTGTGAATCTAGCCTTAGTGCACTTGATGTGGTAGTGCAGATGGTCCCAGAACGTGTGGATCGTGATGTTGTCTCGAGCACTGGCGTTGGTGCGGCGAGGGGACAGCACGAAGGTCACAGAGCCAGTGTTGTCACCCATCGGAGCGTCCGTGTCTTTCAGCTCCAGAGGAGGTTCCCAGTGGCTAAAGGGGACCCGTGGGGCTGTGTGGCTGGCTCTGTGTCCTTCTTTGAACTCCTGCATGAACACTTTTCCAATGAGCACAAAGTCGTCATCCTTAAACACTGTGCTGAAGATTACTGTGGCTCTGTCCTTTTTAGACTCAACATACGTGGTCTCATCATCCCTCTAATGGATAACTGCCTCGTTCTCTCCTTCCTTGCCCTCTTCCTGGAATTGAAAGTATTTTTCAAAGACAGAAGCAAAACAATTTAGTGTCAACATGCCAGCCTGATGCACAACGGAATCCTTGGATGCCAGCAGATTTTCAAGGTCACATAGCAAAGAGACACTGTATCCTGATTGGGGATTTACCAAGAAACTGCCGTATGCCCTCTTTAATAACTAATCAGGCACCATGTGCCTGAAGTTCTTTGTAGAATTTCAAGGAAATACTATCATTTTTGTTTTGTCTCCATTGGGATCTGAAATATGATAGAGGACTCCATCGAAATCTGCAAATATTACTTCTACTGCTTCTTGTTTGTTACCAGTGGCCACGTTTTTGAACTTGAGCTCACGTGTCTCCTCGATGATGCCGTTGTTCACCTCCAGCAGGAATAGGGCAGTGGCTGGCCCTCAGGCCTGAACCCAGCCTGCCCAGCAACGGCTGATGGTCCAAGACTATTTCAGATGCTAATTAAATTATCAGGGTCTCAGAGTAGAATTTTCTATATCTGATGTCCCAGTGAAAGGGAAAAACAACTTCTGCAATTAAAAGTTTTAATGTCATTTCCTTCCAGCTGAAGACAGATGATTTGGCATCTCTCACAAAAAAACAAAATGCCCAACGAAAAAAGACCATGTTTTCTGGAACATGGTCATGAAGAACATCACTTCTATCTTGAATTCCTTCATATCTGTGAAGTTATAAATTCTTTAGTTTTCTATTCTTTGAACCAAATTAAAGATCCTTACAAGATCCTTAAGAAATGCAATCTTGGCTATTTTCCAGATCTTCATCAAGTCCTCTACAATTTGCTTGTCACAATGTGAAGTGTAGCCTGATGTGAAGGCTACAGTGTGAAAGAAGAGGAGGATTTCTTTGTAGTTCCCCATGAATTATAGGTCACTTTATACATACACTTTATACTGGGAAAGGCAGCATACAGGATAGATGTGTATTACTATAAGCACATAGTTAAACAAAGCCAGCCCTTTTCCAATCTGCTTTGGAAAATACATTTCTCTGCCTTAATATGCCTACTAATTTTTCAATTTGATTTAAGCACTTCATCTTGAACCATGATTTCTGCACCAATTTTGGGTTTCAAATCTAAATAATTGTTCTCTCTATATATAGGCTTAAAATAATAGTAATTCACCAGAGTGTATATTAACCACTGAATTTATTATCCAAGCAATAGAGATAAAAGAAGAACAAGACTTAATTCCTGTCTTTGAGAGGTTCTCAGCCTGTGTGTTCTGATAAATGTTTAACAAATACCTCTTCAAAAAAAGTATATGCATGTGTGTATGTGTGTGGTGTGTGTGTATGTATACATAGTTTCACTATAAATCTTACTGACATAAGCACACAATTTACAAATAAAAATCAAATTTGTAAATATGTATAAATTTAATTTATACTTAAAATAAAATTGTATATTTAATTTATATTAAAATTTATTGCACACAACTTACAGATAAAATATCTAATTTATTTTGTTTTATACACATACAACTTCAGTGTGACTTGCTATCTCTTGTAAAATCAGTTTTTATAATTTTGGTATTGCAATGATACCACAATAAATCACAAAACAGATAAAATATGACTACCATCTTTTTTTTCCAAGACACTCTGTGAATTTTAATTAGCATAAATACGAAGAAAATACACCTAGGAATATCCTAATAAAACTGCTGAAAATCAAAATTCAAAGGCATCCAGAAAAACTGGTATATTATCTTCAAAGTGAACAAAAAGAGACGAAGCAGAATTTTTCAACAGAAATGATGGAAGCAAGAAGACAACGGAATGACATCTGCTGTGTGATGACTATCTTACTCAGCAAATAAGACACCCTTGTATTGATGAACATTATAAATCTGACACGAATGTCATTTGAAATTTTCATTTATGTTGGCAAGTAAAATAAAAGGAAAACCTCAAATATGTATGTCAACTTTATTTCTTTGTCAGTTATGTGAGCAACTTTGTTCTGAATTGGACAATGGCTTTCACATACTAGAACATTTCCTCAATTTTGTGTTCTGTTCACACTGTAAAGGCTATAGGCATAACACAATTTTAAGTTAAATCTGCATTATTAATATTTTCTCCATAGTGTTCTTAAATCTACATAATCAGTAACAAAAGATCAAGTCCTAGCTTTTGGCATTTGCTGGTATCTGTGGTGTAAATACTCTTACCATGGCTGATTTTAAGCTATCAACATGAAAAGCAACAAATTTGGGAAGAGATGAACAGTAGCACACCATTATATATTATTTCCACCATACAAAAGCAGCAGACATAAATAACCTAGAGCATAGATTGTAATAAAATAATCAAATAATGATGAACTTGAAAATATTAACTATCTCTGTCTTTCATATCATTTATTTAAATTTTTTAAATTTTATTTTATTATGTTATGTTAATCACCATACATCATTAGTTTTTTTTTATGTTTTTTATTTTAATTTATTTTTTACTGTTATGTTAATCACCATACATTACATCATTAGTTTTTGATGTAGTGTTCCATGATTCATTGTTTGTGTATAACACCCAGTGCTCCATTCAATACATTTTAAGTTAGTTTAATTTAATTTTTAATAATAGCTGGGTTTAGCAACCAATTCACAAAAATCCTAAACATTTCACAAGGGGTCTCGTGAGCCAGCACGAGTCAGTTATAGCACACCCCTGCTCTTGGCCTATTACATACAGGAGACCAGTAGATGTCTGAAAAATTGAAATACCAATGGGAAGCATTTAATAGAGTATGTAATAGGTGCTATGGGAGTACATTGGAAGGAATGCAAGAATGTCTAAGGAAAGGTCTTAGTTGAGATGGTTATTTGTGGATAAATCTGTATTTCTAGATGGACTAGCAGGTAGTGTGAGAGCTTTCCACTTTCCAAGAACATCAAGTGTGAATGCTCGGCAACATCAAAAGAAAGTCCTGTGGTTAGGGAACTGTTAGCAGTTGAATGTAACTAAAGCACAAAATGTCTATGAAATGGTAGGCAGTCGGGCTCAAGAAATAGATAGGAGGAAGGTTTGAAGTGCTTCCTATGACGTGGTAAGGAGTTTATCTGTAGCCTATAGGCAAGGATGGAATGACAAAATATATGTATCTGCATTTTATAACTTTCTTCGATTCTTAAAAATTCCAAGTCTTTTGGGATGAGGCTCCATTCCCCCCCCACCTTTCTTGAATATGTTAATTATACTGTAAAACCCCTGGATGATAACTCCAACATCTGTCATCAGTGCCTTTATGTTTTCCTCTTGGTTTTTGTTGAATTGATATTGATTTTAACATGCCTTGTAATTTTTCAGTGAACTCTCCCCAGTGTTGTGTATGGAAACTTGCGAAAGCTTTGGCTGACGGTATTTTCTTCCAAAGACGATTAAATGAACTGCCTGGTAGGCAGCTAGAAAAGTAGCAGATGACCTTGATGTCATGGAGAGTTAGTTTCAGGCAACTGGGCATAGGGGTTTGAGGCTGAGACAGTCTGGGCTTCAAATAGAGCTCTGGAAGTCATCAGCAGATAGATGACAATTGAAATAACAACCATTGTTCAGACTATCTACTGAGATGAGAAGCTCAGGCTGCACCAGGCTCTATGTGAACACAGTGTTAGAAGTCCCACTCCCCTCTTTAATTGGTCTTTATCTCACCAGGAAATAGAAGGTACAAGCATCCACTGTAATAAATAGAATCATGTTTTCTACAAGAAGAACCCACTCTAAAAAGAAAATCAGTCTTGAATTCATAAAAAAAAGATTATTTCTTGAAAAGCCTGTCGTAAAAGTCCCCATGCCAATGTATTTTCTTAACCTTGACAGGTACCTGTGAGAATCTCTGGCTATCTCTGTGTGCCCATTACTGCCCCCACAGACACCAAATCAAAACATATTGACAAAAATGGAAACATAAATAGATTGTATATTAAACTTCCTCGATATATAGAGGTTTTCTAATCAGCGCTCATTTGTGGAGTGTTTGAAGATTTCTTGTAACTCAAAAAGGGAATTATCACTCATAATAGTTTAGAACATCTCTGATCGCAGTTTAGACATGCATACATATGTTTCCAAAATATTAAATAATGTTACTGACAATTTGGCTAATGAGTGTTGTAATGAATTTACCTATTTAAAAAGTTTAGTTGGTGGGGTGCCTGGGTGGCTCAGTCCTTAAGCATCTGCCTTCGGCTCAGGTCATGATCCCGGGGCCCTGGGATCAAGCCCCACATTGGGCTCCCTGCTCTGCGGGAAGCCTGCTTCTCCCTTTCCCACTCCCCCTGCTTGTGTTCCTGCTCTCGCTATCTCTCTCTGTGAAATAAATAAATAAAATCTTTAAAAAATAAATAAATAAAATAAAAAATTTAGTTGGATCATATGAAATTGTCATGTTTGTAGGTCAAAAATGTCAAATACTGTCAATTTTCTATAGTCCAACCTAATACCAATATTAGAAACTATAATAACTAACATGTTTTTATCAACTAAAGAGAAGCAAAAATGTCTTATGATGCTAGTAAATTATCGTGGCTTCCAGAAGAAAATCATTTGGAAATTTAAATGATATGAAATGTCATCCTCACTTTGTATATACCTATACTTTCTTCGAAGACTTTTAAATTTAACAAGCACTGGTGACAGATTTAGCATTTGGTCATTATTCTCATTTCAGGTTTTATTTTCTGTAAAATGTCAGTGGGTATTAAAAGAAAATAAAAGGAAATAATATGGAATTTTCTAACACAATTGAGAGAAAAAGAAAATGAAGACAATATGCAATCAAGAACCATTAAATATTCTAGAATTAAGTAATTTAATTATGAGGGTCAAGATCATAAATTTGTCACCAAACACTAAAATATTAGGCACAGAAGCAATTTGCAAATGTTGCCCTTCAATGGTATTGAATGTAATTAACAGGTCAGATAGGAACTTGACATTTAACTTTCTTTATGAAGTGTGGTTGATTCTTATATGTTCCTTTTTTAACTTAATGAGTTAAATCATAAAATGCATAAAATCCACTTCATATATGATCTTTTGTTATTATAATAACACTTCCTGGTAATAATGCAAATTTAAAAACACATCATAAAATATTATTAAAACAAAAAACTAAACACAGAATGCCAATGTTTTAATAGTCAATATTCCCATAGGATGTAATGATCAATGCTTATGACAAGTATCTCCTAAATTATGGATTATTTATGCTTTCTCATGTTTCTTTTCTTAAAAGTTTTATTTTTATGTGAATATCTCCCTACTTTTCATCATGCATTCCCTGTTTGGTGCTGTATAGATAAGTTTCTTACAATACAGAAGGGATTTTAATAGTAAGTTCCATTTCTTTTTTCCCACGGAAAGAAGGGCTGCCTATTACAGATTGCTGGTTGGTTTGGAGCAGCATGGTTATGGATACTCCCCAATGTGTAGCTTTTGTTACTGATGCAGTAGGTCAGTTCACTCACTCGCTGTGGAAAGTCATTATCTGTTCAAAACCATCCTACAACATAAGGGTCCACATAATCGGTGGGGATTCACTGCACCTAACAGCCGAACTCTGCAAGGAGGCAAAACTTGAATTTTCAGAAAGTTTTCTATGGAAATCAGTGAATAAGTCCCTAATAAGGGGTATTTTATAATACCTTCATTTTCTGTGTAGATTGTAGCTATTAATCAGCTTTTCCATTTATATATACACTCTACATGAAGGTTAGAGATTTGCATATTTCTGAGACCTAACTTCTTTGGATATTAAAAGCTCCCAAAGAACTGTAAGACCATTTCTACCAAGTAGATAACTCTTATTCATGAACATGTTTTTTTTCTGTTAAAAAACTGTATAATAAAACAAAGTACATCACAAACTCTACATTAATAAAAATAATAAAACTTGCTGCTTGGTGAAGACAGAGGGAAGTAGTAGCTATTTACAAAATGCTTCCATGATATAACTTAAATTGGACATCCTGTAATATTTTAGTTAGTTTTCCCCCTAACATGCCATGAAATGTTGTTAACTTTGTGTTTCTTAAGAGGATTCATTTGTCAATAGATTTCCCCCACCCCATTTTTATAAATGCCTCTTAACACTTTAGAAATCAGGCAGCAGTATGTTCAATCTAATTAATGAACAGAACTATGACTAATGAAACTGGAAGTTTACAGCAATGTACTAATGAATGTTAGTTTGCTAATGGAACCATTTTAAATGGATGCTTTGTGTACTTCGCATCATAAGCATCAATCCTGCTTTAGAATAGAACCCAAAGCAAATGCTTTAAAATCAGCGTTATAAGTCTCTAAGGCCTTCTAACTCACTCAACAGAAAAAGAGAGAAAATTGGTAAACATTGTCATGACTAAGAATAGGATCAAGTTTTAGAAGACAATTCATGTTTTTCATTCATAAGTACCAAAAGGCTAAAGATGAATAGCAGGGCACTGTCATAACTTCATATATTTCTAATCATAGGTACCCAGTGGGCTGGCCACACAGGGGGAGAGTTTCTTTTTTTAATGTCTTTTTACCTCCAATAATCTATCTAGTTGCCTTGAGGCTGCTGTTGTTTCAGGCTCTAAGAAATGAAAGCCTAAAAAGTTGTTAACATCATTGTAGCTGATCGGATTCAACCTGTGCATGGCAGGGCATAAATTAGAAAACAAAAGAAAACAGAATCCAAAATCTTAACATCCCATAATGACTCTTGCCACACTTCTTGGCGATATGATTTTGGTTGTGGAAGCAGGGATTTTAATAGCTTGCAGAACAAGACTATGATGGCATGATGTATCTGTTTAATATTTTTCAGTATTTCTCCCCCAAAATATTTGAGCTCTGATCTTTAGTAACATTTTTTTTCAATTAAAAAACAATTTAAGAATCTATCATTTACATTCATAAATAAAGCAATTTTGGTATTTAGTTTTATACAATTATCACTTTCTAATAAATTATTCATCAGGCAAATGCGTATCAAAATGAAATAATGATTTCATGTAAGCCAGTTAAGTAATCTTCATCTTTGTGATTTTTTTTTCTGTTATATGGTACTATATATATAAGCAAAATTATTTTATTATCCAAAGGGGAAAGAATTTCTAATCTTTACAGATTACTATGTTTAGAAATATAGCAAGATACAACAATGCCTTTCTTTTCATCCTTAACCTTCTGATACTTCTAGTGAAAAATATGAGTTGTCTTCTAAAACTTGGTCCTGTTCTTAGTCATGACAGCATTTCCTGATTTCATTTTTCTGGATTTTTTTTTTTCTGTTTCAGCAGTGCTTATTTTCATGGAGAAGATGTAAACATTCACATTAAGTTAAAAATAAAATATTTATTTTGACATTGAGTAGGGAGGGGTCTCACTGCTGAATTAGCTTTAGTTCTGATCTTTACCAGTCTACTTTTTAAACTACTCTCACCTACTCTGGTCAGAACTTGCTTTTTTTTTTTTTTTTTTTTTTTTAAGATACCTCAGGCTGTCCTTGGGGCTCATGATTCAAGCTATGTTGGAAACCCGCAGCATGCCAGACTGAGCAGGCAGGGACCCTCCATCTTCACTGCAACCGGACTAGGTGTATTTTAAGTTTTACATGAGATTTCTTTAAAAACTTCAATCTAAAAGGTTTCATAAACCATGGTAGAGAGCATTCTGCTTTATTAAACATCATGTGTTCTATTATAACTCCCAAATGTTAGCTATTCGGGCTAAAGATATCAGTTTGCCATATAGAAACTCAAATTTCTTTTCTTTTTTCTTTTTTTTTTTAAAGATTTTATTTATTTATTCATGAGAAACAGGGAGAGAGAGAGAGAAGCAGGTTCCCTGCAGAGCAGGGAGCCTGATGTGGGATTCGATCCCAGGACTCTGGGATCATGACCTGAGCTGAAGCTAGACACTTAACCAACTGAGCCACCCAGGTGCCCAGAAACTCAAATTTCTATCAAAGGATCATTCAGATTGCTGAATTATTCTATTAACTATTCATTTACTCTGTGACAACTCATTTCTTTCCAAATTTAACATTGCATTGGCTTATAATGTTAAAATTCCTATTGTATTTCATACTTGGAGACTTTATGTATCCTAGTGCAGTGCTTTCCAATAGATCTTTCTGTGATGTTGGAAATTTTCTGTGCTCTGTGCTGTCCGATATGGTAGTCATAGTCAGATGTCGCTGTTGAGTACATAAATGTGGCTGGTGTGACTGAAGAACTGAATTTTTAATTTTATTTAATTTTAATTAATTTTAATTTTAAGATTAAGTGGCCATACTGAACACTGAAGCACTTAGTGAATATATATATATATGAAATATTCAGCTGTCAGAAATTTTTTAATGTCTGCTTTCTTTTTCAGTTCAAACTTAAGGAGAAAGAGCCAAAAGATTTAGATTTTATAAGTGATTTCATTTTGATAGCAAAAATGATGTATCTTTTGAATCTACCTTCCACTCTGCCTTCATCTTTTTTGTCTCATTGTATAAATTATCCTTGATTTTCTCTTTTGATTTTGAGTGATTTTGCTTTCTAATGAATGAAATGGACTGAGAACTTGGAGGGCATTTTTAATAAACTGACTTTTTTGGGAGTATTCATAACTAAAATGAAGATACCATTAATGACACAATAATCTTTGATTGTTCTGAGAAAATTTCAATATGTAAACATCCAAACAATAGCAAAGAGCAATGAGCTTAGGGGAAATGAAAAACACTTTCTGATTCTGCACTTATCCTTCTTATAATCATTTTTTTAAAAGATTTATTTATTTATTTACTTATTTATTTGAGCGAGAGAGACAGCGTGCAAACAGGGGGAGGGGCAGAGAGAGAGGGAGAGAGAGAATCCCAAGCAGATTCCCCTCCGAGTGTGGAGCCAGATGCCAGGCTCGGTCTCACAACCCTGAGATCATGACCTGAGCCAAAATCAAGAGTTTGATGCTTAACCGACTGAGCCACCTAGGTGCCCCCCTTCTTATAATCATTTTAAAAAATTAACGAAAGAGGAGACAAATAGCCCCATATGTGTGAATCTTCGGTGATTTAAAGACTGCTGTCTTAAAGCAGCCCTTCAGTTGTCAGTTCTGCTGTATTCCTTATTGTTTCCTTATAAACTAATAGAATGACCTCTGTGTTTTATGCTTGAGGAGGCTTTCAACATTCACGAAATTGATAATGAAGAGGTTTTTTTTTCAAAATGAACTTTATTATTTTTTTGTAGTTTCATGTTTTTATTTAAATTCCAGTTAGTTAACATACGGTGTACTGTTAGTGAAGAGTTATTTTAAGTATAAATAAGATTACTGTGTGGAAAAGGGTAGAAGTCACCAGAAACATGTTATGTGTGATAGTATCCATTTTTTTAAAGAACCAAAACAACAAAACAACATTCTTGCCACAAGGAGGATATAAACATAGGGAGAAGAAAGTCAGGATTGAGAAGAGCATCACAGGAGATGAAAGGTCAGTTTTTAAAACTCTGTGTTATGCTTAAATCTGAGACCAGTGAATAACGACTGCTTTTGTTCCAGTAAATGGTAACAGAAATGAAGGAAGCAGAATGGTAGTAGTGAGTCTTGTACAAAGACTGGTAAATATAGAGAACAACAAAGGGAACAAGCCAGACCAGTCTACTGCCTAGATTTCTGTTAAATCTCCTTGATTAAGACTCTTCTATTAAAAAAGAAAAAGACTCCTCTAGCCACGTAGCACATAGTGGGCTTTTCTGAACTTCCACTGTTCTTTTCATAGGACCGTGATTAGCTACAGGTACCGTCGCTTATCCCCATTCACCTCGCTAATCCACCAGGGTGCTCTGCTCACCAGCTCTGGCCCATTTCTTTGGAAAGCAATCAAGTGTTCCCATACAAATCCATCTTCTGATTCTATGCCTCTATATTTCCCTTCTAAGCCTTTAACATTTCTTTATTTCCCTCTCTTGTATTTTCCTTGTTTACCAGGGAGTAACTGCCTCCCTCTTCTCATTTGTGACCAAAAGAACAAGCCAAAAAAAAAAAAAAAGAACTAGGAGGCAATAAATCATCCCAGGGATAGTCAAATTTGACAAATGTTAATGTTCTTTCCAAGGTCAAATTCCCATGTTTCTGATTTTATCTTGAGTAGCCTTGCATATAAATGGTGTTATGTCTATAGTAAAAACAAGGTAAACTATGATAGTAATTGTAATGTTATTGCTATTATTAGCATAGCAAACGGAAATATACAAAGATAATATTTTATAATATGGCATAGTACAGTAAAGAATTTTGAGTGACATATTTTGGGATCTGTGCTAAACACTTTCCATAGATTACTCTGTTAATTGTTAGGAGGCTACTACTTTTATGCATACTCATTTTACAACTGAGGATATCCTTATATAATTTCTAAAGTAAAGTACTAAGTAGGGGTGCCTGAGTGGCTCAGTCAATTAAGCGTCTGCCTTGGGCTCAGGTCATGATCTCAGGGTCCTGGGATTGAGTCCTGCACCCTGCATTTGGCTCCCTGCTCAGCCGGGAGTCTGCTTCTCCCTCACCCTCTTCCCTCCCCACCTCCCCGCTTGTGCTCATACATGTGGGTGCTCTCTCAAATAAATAAAATCTTAAAAAAAAAAAAAGTAAAGTACTAAGTACCTAAAGGACCAATGACTCAACTTCTGAAGTTCTTGAATAACCCTGTATTTTCAAAATTTATACTCAATTTCCCAACTCCTGCAACTACTAATAGTTTCTATATATTGATTCCTACATCAGGGATAATATATGTGTCCTATTGCAAGAGCCCAAACTTTATAATTTGACACACAGATGGGAAAGATGCTCAGAGAAAAGGGAACAGAACCATCAGCTAAATAACACACGGCTAAACTGCCCATGATGCAATCCATCACATTTTTGCTAAACAAACATAACACCTAAATGCTGAATAGTGCTGGATTTCACCCGGAAAAGGAGTAACGAGCTGTTAATTCAATTCTAGGGATTAACCAAATTGGCACACTCTGATGGAAGGGCCTGCTGGCAGAAAAAACTTGAGGGAAGTGTATCAGTTTGCTAGAGCTGCTATAACAAAATACCACAGACTGGGTGGTTTAACAGAAATTAGTTTTCTCATAGTTCTGGAGGCTAGAGGCCCAAGATCAAGGTGTCAGAGGTTCAGTTTTTTCTGAAGTCTTTCTCCTTGGCTTGTACATGGCTGCCTTCGCGTTGTGTCCTCACTTGGGCCTTTCCTCTGTGAGTGCACTCCTGGTGTCTGTGTCCCAATCTCCTTTCTCATAAGGACACAAGGTATATTGGATTAGGGCCCATCCTAACAATACCATTTTAACGTAATTACCTCTTTCAGGCCCCTATCTCCAGATACAGTCATATTCTAATGTACTGAGTGTTAGGGCTTCAACATAGGAATTTGAGGTGGGCGAGACACCATACCGGCCATAACAGGAAGGCACCACACCTCACAGGCAAGAGTGGGAAGGCCCTGACACATCACACATCTAGCACTGGCGTGTAGGCCAAGTCTCCTCAGATTGCCCTAGGTCTGAAAGTCCCATTCAACATTTTGATGGCACATAGATTGTTCTGCAAGATAAGGATTACTTTTCCCATTTTGCAGATGAGAAGAGTAAGTTTCATAGGGTTTAAGTAACTTGCTCAAGATCTCACAGATCAATAGATAGCAGACAAGACTTGACCGAGCTTTAGCTGATTCTAAATCCTAATGTTTTTCCATCAAATCAGTGTGCTAAATCTGCTCTTCTATAAGCCAAATATCCAACACAATTGTAACTGAAATACAAAAAGATATGTTACTCAATTGCATTATTTTTAAACTTTCATTCCACTAGCTTTCTCCAATATTTGTCTCTAATATTACAGACTTTAACAAACTGAAAACCTAATTATTTCACTTGACAAGTGTATTTTGAGTGTCTGCAAGGTGCCAGGCAGTATTTCAGTGATTGTGCTACATGAATAAATAAAACAAAAATCTCTCTATAAATTGAGATGATATTCTAGTTGCTGGCTTATAGTGGAGATAAAGAATAAACAAAGTGATTAAACTGAGTATATATTATGCTATATGGAGATAGATATCTGGAAAAAAATTAGAGCCAAGTTTTTGGGATGGGGCAGTGGGTGTGGAAATTTTAATAAGGTAGTCAGGGCAGGCTTTCCTGAGACAGATTTATAGTACTGTTTGAATAAGATGTGTTTTGGACTGCAATAATAGTATTAATAGTAACTTAAAAAGACTTACAGAAATTACTGGGACTTAAGCTCTTAGTTCACTTTTATTGGCTATTTTATTCATGGCCATTTTATTCATGGCTATGTATGTGTCTGAAAACCAACTAGAACTACATTGGATTCAGTAGTTCACAGACTGGAAGGAAAGGCAGCTCTAAGAATGCAATAAACACACCATTCATGTCGTTCTTCCTCACTCTCTCCCCTCTCCATCCCTTCCCCTTTCCTATTCTTTCAATTTCTCATCTTTCTGTCTTTCCGGCATCTCTACTTTACAGGGAACATAGGCACTCACTGCTCTGTAGTCACATTATTTAGCAGCTAACCATAGAGAGAAGAAGTTTCTCTCTCAGCTTCGGTTTTCAAACTTCAGTGATCAGCGAAGATCCTATGCTTCTCTTCGTACCTATCATTACTTCTGGGGGGTGAGGAGTCATGACTTGAATGGTCTGGTACCCTCAAAACTGTATGAGCACTTCTCAGAAAGAAGAGGGTGGTATTTTGGACAGGTAATAGTAACTGTTGAGTAGAATGTATATAAACATCTTTCTTTAAGCAGAGAAGAGATTATAACTTACAGTCAGTCCGCTCCACTGAGTTAGTCAGTAATGGTTATGCTAAACAAATTGCGGATCATTTGTTTATATTTGTGTAGTGTTGAGATTTGTATTTTCTTCCCCAGGACGATAAGGAAAGAGAAGAAAGTATGGAGATGGGAGGAAGTGTGGGGATTGGTCCAGACATGCAGAAAAGCTTCAAATCTGTTACCCACGTCTCCAATTAATGTGTGTTGTAAAATGGTGTGGTCAACTGATAATGACTCCCCAAAATATGTCCATGTCCCAGTCCCAGGAATCTGTAAATGTTACTTTATTTGGAAAAAGGGATTTTGCAGATGCAATTAAGTTAAGGATCTTGAGATAAGGAGATTGTCCTGTATTAATCTGAATGGGCTCTAAATACTGTCACAAGTGTCCTTAAGAGAGAGAGGCAGAGGTTGATTACACAAGCGCTCACGCACAGACACACACACACACACACACACACCACAAAGACAATATGACCACAGACACACACACACACACACACAGACACAGACACACACACACACACACACACACACACACCACAAAGACAATATGACCACAGAGGCAGAGGCTGCAGTGATGCTGTCATAAGCCAAGGAACCCAACAGCCACCAGAAGCTGGAAGAAGAGTCTTTCCAGGTTTTCCAACACCTTGATTTTGGACTTCTGGACTCTTAGAACTCTGAGAGAATAAAGTTTTATTATTTTAAGCCACTTAATTTGTGGTAATATGTTACCGCAGCCATAGGGTGAGAAGCTAGAAGCTTTCTGCATTAAAACAAAACACCTGATCCACGGCTTCTGGTCGGGGCCGCAAGAAATACACTGATGACCTGTACCATTATTCATGAGCGGGGCAAGAGAGTATTTCAGCTTCGCGAGCTCACCAAGCCTGAGTCCTATGTGTGCTGCGGACTTCGTGTTCCGGAAGTGAGCAGGTGAGCCTATGATTACTTCTCAGAACTTGTCTCTCTCTAAATTGAGGTACAAGTCGGAGAATCAAGGGTTATAAACCCAGACTATGTTTAGAGCCCCACAGGGCAGGATTTTAGGAACTCATAGAAGTAACTGTCTTTCAGGTACGGACTGTGTCTTACCTTGCTTGGCATCAGCCTTCCCACTTGATGCAGGATCTGACAGAGGACCTTGCTCATGGTTTTTATAAATCTTTGTAATTGATTATTGAAAGAAAATGCTGCATCGGCTGTGGAAGCTACTTACTGACTGTGGAATGGATCTAAGTCAAGAAATAATAGAAGCAAGAAAAAGTTAGGAGTACATAGAGGGATCTGACAAGCATGAATTTAAGGAAATGTTTCTTAAACTGTAACTTTGAAGGCCAGTGTAAGGTATTGAAATGATAGCAATGTTTTTCAACCCACAGAGTTAATGGATGGGATATTTTCAATGTGAAGCTTTTCTTCCAGATATTTTCATTACAATTTTGACTTTAATACCAAATCTATAGTAGAATTTAGTGTAACAATATCTGTTTGAGCCCAAATGAAATTTTACATCTAACAAGTTAATATTTCATGAAATTTTGCAAAGATTACTTCCAGGCACTCTCTTCTCTGAAGTAGTTTGACATGTATGGATTTATGTTATCCTATGTATGAGATTATTTTTATGCTCAAGGATGTATGAAAATAGAATACCAAAAGGGATTAGGTATAACATACTTTCTAAAGAAATGTTTTAGAAGTTAGATATCAAAATGAGTTAATAAAATCTCTTGATATTTTTCCTGAGCCCCATCCTGAGATTCTAATTTAATTGGTCTGTACTAGGGACTGAGCATTGGGAAATTCTTAAAGTTCTCCAGATTACAGTAATGGACAGACAGATTTGGGAACCACTGTTTTGGAGTCTTATTAGCCCTAGACTATGGAGGAAAGTTCCTATTGAGGCTGACAGTTCATCAAAACTAGTCTACAGAAAACCCCCCACGCAAACAAACAAAAAAGCAAAACAAAAAGAAACCAAAACAAAAAATCCCCCCAAACCAGAGCCTATAACAAAATATCTGCCATGAGAACCTAGGCAGCGCCCAAGGCCATCAACTTGCAATCATGCATAAAAATCAGTAGATTCTTTGAAAAATTTACTTTAATGCACAATTAATTGCGTTAATCAGCAAAAACTCAGATCTGGGAATGCTGATCAGGAAATAAACAGCAATCCATTTTATTGAAATGTGAGACCTTAAAAAAATAGCTCTTAAATAATTATCCCTCCTTCCTGTCACTTCTAGATCTTGCTATCTGAATTTTTAACAGCTTTATTCAACTATAAGTAATACATGGTATACCCCACAAAACATTTTTCAGGTGTACAGTTTGACACAGGAATGCACAATCAAGATGATAAACCTATCCATCAGCCCCTGTCCCAGGCAACCCCCATCTGGTTTTTGTTCCTATAGTTTACATTTTCTAGAATTTTATGTAAATGGATTCATTCACTATGTACTCTTTTTCATTTACCTTCTTTCACTTAGCATAATTATTTGGAGATCCATCCATGCTTTAGCTTTCATCAAAGTTCATTCTTTTTTATTGCTAAGTAGTAGTCTATGGGATAAGTTTGCTTATCCGTTAATCTGCTCCACATGCTCTTGAGAAGAATGTGTTAATTCTGCTGTTGTGGTTTACCCTAAACCCAACAGTTAGGATGAGTTGGTAGTGCTGTTCAAGTCTTCTACATCCTTGCTGATTTTCTGTTTGCCTGTTCTGTCAGTTATTGAGAGAAAGATTGAAACTCTCACTGTAATTGTTGATTTATCAATTTCTTATTACAGTTCTCAGCTTTTACTTAAAGAATTTGAAGTGCTGTTTTTAAGGGATTAAAAATTTAGGATTGTTATGTTTTATGATGTTATATTATTGCTAATTGGTGCCTTTATCATAGTAAAATTATCTTTTTTATCTCTTTTAATAGGCTTTGCTCTGAAAATAACTTTGATATTAAAATAGCCACTAAAACTTTTAAATAGCTTTCTTGACATATTTACAACCGTCAAGTTCATATGTTTACAGGATACAAGACATTGTTTTTTAGTATATTTATGAGTCATGCAATCATCAACACAAGCTAATTTTTAGATTTTCATCATCCCCTCAAAAAAGCTTATGCCTATTAGCAGTCACTCTTCATTAACCCCATTCCTGCAAATCCCTTACTTATCTAGTCAACAACCAATCTCATTTCTCTCTCTATAAATCGCTTATTCTAGACATTTAATATAGGCAGAACCACACATTCTGTAGTCTTTTGTAATTGGCTTCTTTCACCTAGCATAATATTTTTGAGTATCATCCATGTGCTCACATGTATCAGCACTTCATTCCTTTTAATTACCAAATAATATTGCATTGTATGGGCATACTACATTTTCTTTACCTAGTCGTCAGGCGATGAGTATTCTCCTTGGTGGTTATCACGCCTAAGGCTGCATTGAGTATCTGGCTACAACTTTTTGTGTGGACATATATTTCATTTCTTTTGTATATATTCTAAGGAATGGAATTGCTGGGTGTATGTACCTCTATGTATGGCATTTTTTGGAAGTGGCAAACTATTTCCAATCTGGATACACTATTTTACATTTCCACCAGTGATGTATGGAGGTTCCAGTTTTTTCACGTGCTTCCCATCAACTTTCTTTTGATTAGTAGGAGCATGGTTTATATTTTTACATCCTTTCGTATGTACCCTATTTGTATCTTTATATTTAAAGTACAATTTTTGTAGGCTGCATAAAGTTGCATCTCTTAAAATTACTCAATATGATGATCTTTGCCTTTTAATGGGGTATTTAGAACATTTACGTTTTGTATCATTATTGACATGGTTAGGGTTAAAACTATCATTGTGCTATTTGTTTTCAATTTGCCCCATTTGTTCTTTGTTCCCTTTTTCACTCTTTTCTGACATCTCTTGAATTAATTCAGTATTTTTAATCATCCAATTTAATTTCTTTTGTTATCTTATTACTATTATTGTTATTTTGGTGATATCTTTATAGTATAAAATTTAGGTTATCACAATCTACTTTCATGTGATATTTACCACTTCATTATTGTATAAGAATCTTTTATTAGTCTATTTCCCTTTCTCCCCTATGCTGTTATGCTATTGTCATACAATTTATTTATGTCATACAATTTATTTTCATATATCTCTTAGTCAATTTTGTTTTTAAGCAATAAAAATATTAAGA
Source organism: Halichoerus grypus (assembly GCF_964656455.1). Classification (NCBI taxonomy): domain Eukaryota; kingdom Metazoa; phylum Chordata; class Mammalia; order Carnivora; family Phocidae; genus Halichoerus; species Halichoerus grypus. The sequence continues at coordinate 91,811,036 of NC_135720.1, read as the reverse complement.
AAAACATCTTATATATTTGCTCATCTTGTGTATTTGCACTTATTTAGTGCTCTTCATTCCATACGTAGATCCAGATTTCCATCTACTATAACGATTTTACTTCTGCCTAATGAGCTACCTTAGTAGTTTTTTGTAGTTTGAGTCTGTTGTTGATGAATCATTTCAGCTTTTGTATGTCTGAAAAAGTGTTTATTTCACCTTCATTTTTGAAAGATTTCTTTTTTCTGGGTATAGAATTCTAAGCTGACAAATTTTTTTCCTTTTTTCCCCCCAATACTTTAAAAATTGCTCCACTGTCTTTTTGCGTGCACTATTTCTGAGAAATCTGCTATTCCCCTGATCTTTGTACCCCTGCACATAATGTGTCCTTTTTCTTTGGCTGTTTTTACAAATTTCTCTTTATTGCTGTTTGATTATGATGTGCTTTAGAATAGTTTTCTCTATGTTTCTTGTGCTTAGGGTGCATTGTGCTTCCTAGACATATGGGCTTAAATAGTTTTCATGGAAATGGAGAAGTTTCAGCTCAAGTCTTTTTCAAATAATTTTCTATCCATCCCTTTTTCTACTTCTTTATACTTGGCTTCTTGAAATTACTCCATAACTTACTGTGCTCTATTTTTTTGTTCTCTGTGCTTCATTGTGAATAGTTTCTATAATATTACTAGTCTTCAAATTCACTAATCTTTTCTTCAATGTCTTTTTTTTCTTCAATGTCTTATCTGCTATTAATCCCACCAGTTTCTTTTCCATCTTATATATTGTAATTATCATATCTAGAAGTTTGAATTGTGTCTTTTAAAATATTTTCCATGTCTCCACTTACCATTTTGAACAACTAGTATATAGTTTTAACAACTGTTTTAGTGTCCTAGATTACTAATTATAACACCTGTGCCAAATTCTGGGTAAGTTTTTATTGATTCTTCCCTTTATGATGTCTTGTGATTTTCCTACTTCTTTGCATGCCTGGTATTTTCTATTGGATGCCATGCCTTGTGAATTTTACCTTCTTCAGTGTTGGATATTTTTCATTTCATGTAAATAGTCTAGAGCTTTGTTCTGGGATGCAGTTTAATTATGGAAACCAATTTTTCTTTTAAGCCTTGCTTCTAATATTTGTTAGGTGGACTAGAACAGTGCTCGGCTTAGGGCTCATTATTTCCCACCACTGAGACTTTTGTATGTACCCTACTCAATGTCCCATTCATAATAAAGGATAGTTTCCAGTATGAAAATTGGGAACAGGTACTATTCCTAGTCCTGTGCAAGTGCTGGACACTGTTACTATTGATTCTTTTAGGCAGTAATCTTTTTCCCAAACTCAGATATTTATTCACATATGTGCTAATCAATATTCTGCAGATTCTAGAATTCACTGTGCATTTCTCTCCTGTCCAGTACTCGTAGGATCTCTATCTGCCTTGGCTTCCCTGGACTCTCAGCTCAATTCCGGGAGTTTGCTGAGCTCCACATGAGACTGTCCTCACTATATCACAGCCTAGAAACTCTCAAGCCTGTAAGCTGGGGCAGTTGCAGGGCTCATCTCATTTGTTTTCCATCTCTCAGATACCACTGTCCATCACTGACCAATGTCCAGTGTCATGAAGTTGTTGTTTCATATATTTTGTGTGCTTTTTGTTGTTTTGGGTGAAAGAGTACATCCAATTCATGTTTGCTCCATTTGGCCAGAAGTGCTTGTTACCTGAACTTAACATTCTGCTTGTAAGTATAGCCTTGTATCTTTATCTTTCACTACATCATGAGTTTTTGACAGGTAGATTCTTTCTGGGTTTTCATCTTTTTTTTTTTTTTTTTTAAGATTTTATTTATTTATTCATTTGAGGGGGGGAGGGGCAGAGGGAGAGGGAGAGAGAGAATCTGAAGCACACTCCATACTCAGTATGGAGCTGATATGGGGCTCAATCACATGACCCTGAGATCATGACCTGAGCCGAAATCAGGGGTGGGATGATTAACTGACTGAGCCACCCAGGCGCCTCCTGGGTTTTCATCTTAATATCTGCCCCCATTGACGGTTGGTATATATATTAAGTATTTCATAAATGTTTGATGAATTTGAACAGTTAAAGTTCCAAGTAGGGATTTCTGGAATCTTGTACATGGTACTTGCTGTAATTTAGAAACATGAAAAGTTAGCCTTGCCGCCCCCCAGCCTCATTTTATAACTGTATCAAATATGGCTCACAAGGATTAAATATCTTTTCCCAAACTAGTTAGAGTCCAATATAAAATGCAGTTCTGTTATATGATGTTAAGCAAATTACTTAATCAACTTGTGGTGGATGATTTCTATCCATTTATAAAGTGGATATAGTAATACTGGCTCTAAATAAATGATTGTTATGTGGCTGAAATGAAAGCTCAGTTTGTGTGTAGTCAACAGTATTCTGTCAGCAGCTATCTAAAATATTAATGAAAACAGTGATTTTGCATATAGATAGTTTAATGTTCAAAGGACTCTAATGCTTTCAAAGATTTCAGTGGAAAAAAAGCATAAGAGAATAGCCACTATATCTATATTCAAAAGAGAAAGCAAAACATTCTTAACTAGACATCTGCTCATATGTACAGTTTAGCTATGCTGGTAACTATGATGGATACTAACCCATGGCTTATCTAACACTGCCACACCAAAAGTACCAAGATCCTACACTGCTTTATTCATTTTTCTGCATGACTCTGTCCTTTATGTTCTTCTTAAAAACACAAAAGTTAAAATGGTCTGTCCATTCCTCTCATATAGTACTTTTCTAAATGTATCACAAAAAAAGGAGGGATGGGGTGGCTGGGTGATAGACATTGGGGAGGGTATGTGCTATGGTGAGCGCTGTGAATTGTGTAAGACTGTTGAATCACAGACCTGTACCTCTGAAACAAATAATACATTATATGTTAAAAAAAAAAGAAGAAGATAGTAGGAAGGGAAAAATGAAGCGGGGGAAATCGGAGGGGGAGACAAACCATGAGAGACTATGAAACAAACTGAGAAACAAACTGAGGGTTCTAGAGGGGAGGGGGGTGGGGGGATGGGTTAGCCTGGTGATGGGTATTAAAGAGGGCACGTACTGAATGGAGCACTGGGTGTTATACGCAAACAATGAATCATGGAACACTACATCAAAAACTAATGATGTGATGTATGGTCATTAACATAACATAATAAAATAAAATTTAAAAAAATAAGTAAAATAAAGAAATTAGTTGAAAACAAACAAACAAAAAGAAAATGTAGTGGTCAATGTATTGTAACCCCAAGCCATGTAAGATGTTGTTGCTGCTAAATGAAATCCATAATTTGGATTTGATGAGCCTGCTGAGATTACAAAATATATATTTTTGTCAACCTCAAAAAAAAGCAGTTTTAATAGTAATTCTGAACCTTCTTGCATCTCATAATTTAAAATATTACGAAAATATAATTAAAATGGATTACCGTTCTTAATTCTTTTTCTAGTATTTTTTTTTTTTTGAGATTTAAGAATTGCATTTTATCTGCTAGGTTTTAGGGGTACCCTAAAAGTTAACCACTCTCCTTCTAAGTACAGATGAAGTGAAGCTTACTAAGGCACTTGCTCCTGGTAGATAATTCATGCCGTGGCATTTGTAAAACACCAAACTATTTTGGAAAATATAAGTGCTCTTTCATTTCCTCTGGTAGCACATTTCAGCCTCTAGTTATGGTGAACAGGCAGGCTGCCTGATACAATTGATGGTCATCGTAATGGTAGGATTTGGCTAATCAGCAAAAATTAAATGAACACTAGCAGCCTAAAGGAACCAGCATGTGTGCAAAGGACTGTCATTTTAACTTTGATTAACTTTTGTCTTCTCCCAGAACATGCTGTCTTTTAAGCCGAGCCAAACTTTTTTAAAGGTCTGAGCCTGTGGCCAGGCACTAAATGGCAAACTCAGTTTACGGGAGAAGACTTCAGTTTGCTTATACTTATTTACTTATTCATAAAATAACTTGAAAAAATAACATACACTTAAATTTTTTAAAAATATGCTCATGTTAAACTACATCCAAAAAAAGATGAGCTATTTAAAATGAATGTATTGTTTTTAATTGGAAAATTCAATTATACATGGTCTGCCTAAATATTCTGAAGTTATTATAGGTGAGAGAAATTCAATAAATTTCTAATTGTTTTTCTAAAAGCATTTATAATGTTATCTTAAAGAAAGTTCGCAAGCAAGTGTGGAAATGACAAAGAACAAGAGCCCAGCTGTCCTTGGTACCAGTAGACCGGTAGCACTCTGGAAAGGATGATTTGTAAAAGAAAAACCATTACCAACACAATAGAAAATCATACCTTTTTGAATATTTTATGACACTCCTTGTTTTAACTTATTTGAAATGGAAATAAGGAATCATGGAAAACTTATAGAAAACCAATAATTTGGCAGAGCACCTTCACATTAAATATAGAATCTAAATATGTTGGCGGATACAACACAATAGACTTAGTAAGTGACACTCTGGGAAATGCCATGGAGAAATGCTTGTGTAGTTTTGAAAATTTCTTCAATAATTGAGTGGCAAAGATGATTGGTTTTTGTATCACATATTGTTTATTAATAATATTAAATATATTTTTAGTTGTGAGATTCAGGCAAATAGTCAAGATTGAAAGGTGTTGGAAATGAAATTTGTAGCATCTTTGCTTTCAGAATATTTTCCCTAACTGTATTTTTAGTGGACCAGTTTCATATGCTGTAAGGTATAGCTATTTCTGTTGTCTTTTAGGCAAGGCTTTCCAGAGAAACTGTTTTTAAGCTTTAAAATGTGTGGTCAGTGAAGAGATGTAATGCTTGTATGATGCAAATAAGGATGCAGATAAGAGAAAGATGTTGTCAATCACAGGTGTTTGCCTCCTTTGGAATTAATCAAGGTGGCTGGTTTGAATTTAACTGACACTTTTGACTGTTACATAGTTTAGAAGACAAGTACATGTCTGCTTAGCAATTCCTATAAACACCTATTTGATTTTGTGCCAGTGACAGTCTTTATGTTTTCTATTACAATAATAATACGCTGGTGATACCAGTTTATAAAATTCTAATGGTTCATTTTAATCTGGAAGATTTTGTATACACTAACCAATATGTCCCTGAATATTTATAAAACAGAATTGCAAATCATAACATTAAGGTATTTGGTACTATTTATCTGGACTTTATGTCAAATAAAGATCATCTAACACAGATTCTTTAAAGCCTGCTGATGGAAAGTCTATAAAATAAATACATATATATTAAATGGAACTGTCATTACATACGCAGGTTATAAAAAGTTTGGGAGATTAGTGTGATGCAGTAGAAAACTATGAAATTTGAAACCAGATTAACTGTTATTTGAATTCTGGCTTTAACATATCTCCATTTTGTAAAATGGTAATACTAATATATACATTGTATTTGGGGGTGGGGAGACTTAAATTAATCTGCACAAATAAACCTGGGTGTCTTGGTACCATAAAATTACACAAGACCTAATTTGTTCTACATTTGTTTTGTCCCATTAGATTTTCAAAAAAACTTCCAAATATCTGTTATTACTAACAAAAATATAAGTTCAGTTATAATATCAAATGATGTAAATATAATATCAAAGATATCATGGTCTAAGGGGAGAAAAACAATAAAGAAACTCTTGGTATTTTTCATTGCAAATGAGTAACGTGTAGATGGCAATAGAAAATGATTGGGAAAGGGTTAATTTTCACTGGTTATGTTTCATACATTTCAGTGACTAGCCTAGCATAAATCAAGGACATAATCCATAAGAATAATAGGAATTGAGCAATTTGGGGAAATGCCTTAGAAAAATGAAATGCTACACAATCTCTCCATAACGATTTCTCAGGTTTCTCTGTGGAGAAACTGGTCCCTTTTACTCCCCATTTTTTTTTTCTCTGTCCTGGAAAGAATCCTTTATGGGTTCTTGTATCCCAACAAAATAGGGCAGCCTCTTAGTAAGCCTCAGCGTGGTATCAACAGAGGAAGAAGCTCAATAGCCCTAAACAATGATCGACATTTAAAGTCTCTCAAACAGGTAGCAATAACACAGAGAGGGCTATAACACAGAGAAAAAGGTCCTTCCAAATCTTATTTACCTGCCTGTCTTCTCAAAGCCCTCTCATAGTAAGCCAGCCTGACCTTTCTTCCTGTTCCCAACTCCTCAAACACTCCAGCTGGATGTGGGGGTGAGGATTGGGGTAAGGCAGTCCTTGTGCCTCTTCTTCCTTACTTTTTGTAAATCTCACCTCCTCATTTCATGTTCTGCCTTTGGGATCTATTCTATATCCTCTTTCATTAAGAGCTCCAAGTTCTTTTTTAATATATATTAGCAGAACCTCCTCCCAATGTCCCTCCTCACCTGTGGACTCAGAACAGAAGCCAGCCCAGGAGTTGAGCAGAGAAGTCAAAGGGACCTCCTAGTGGGGGTGGGGAGCGGAAATTGAGAAAGGAGGCCCACAACAGAAGGGGTGCTAGTTCTGATCACTCGTGTACTCTTCCATCCCTGGCATACTGAAAGGGTTTGATAAATATTGGTTGGATAAAGAAATATGAATAAATGTATATTTAAACCTTAATATGTTGATTCCTAATCCTCTTGTATCTCTAAATAATATACTGTGGAGGCAGTCTATGTAGGTCTCTTGGATTTTATTGTGGAGAATTTGGAACAGTGTGTGAACAGAGGTGGAAGAGGGGAGTATAATGGAAGGCCAAGAGTTTCTGGAGGATTTGTGCTGGACAGCAGTGAACATGCATTTCTGACCAGCTTCAGATATGAGATCATTAAAGAGCCCCTTCAGAATTGAAAACAGGGCAGTTTCTAAAATAAAAATAATAGGGGAACATTTTTTTTTTACACAATGAAAGCACATATGGCTCATACATTATTGAAATCAAACCAATAACAACAGAGTATCACAATTTTTTAAATGCATATGGGGAGCCTTACTCACCACTTTTTAGACTTCTGTGGAAACCTTACATCATTTTATGATTATCCTTCCAAGGCAAGGGCAGATTGTGAATTTCTATGCACAATTTGGGTGGATAGGGACTATCTTTTGGTTCATATGTCTACATCACATTCCAGGTGTGCCTTGATTTACTTTTTCTAAAAATTTCAAAAACTTAAAACTAATGTTAAATTTTCAAAAAACTAGATTAAAACTAGATTAATAAAATAGAACTATTAGAGGTGATTGTTTAAATTACAAAAACTGTTTCTCAGTTGTCAACAAGAGTACAGAGAATTTAAAATGATGAACTCATTGATTCTAAAATTTGATTCAATTTACAGAGAATTTAGAAGCAACCTACTTTATGTTTAATTCAAAGTGTATCTGTATCATTTTCCTCTGAAAGTGAAAGAATCATATTGTTAACCCTCTCTGACTTCTAGCCTTTCTTCAGTGTCCTTCATGATTTTTTTTATATCAAAAATGAATTTTCATATTAAGAGCATGCTGTATGTGAACATTTTTACAGTTTGGTATGTTGCATTTTAAGCTGATGTTAAGTGGAGGTCACCTAAAAATATTTATGATTTAAAAATTGCCCTGGATTTGACAAAATATAAATTTCTAATTTTATATTTAGAAGAGGACCTGAATAAAGAAGGAAAAAGTGCATTTTGCCATGCTGTGCTATTAACCCACTGACAAAGAGTAACAGTAGAAGCTGTTGCCAATATAGGAAACGAGTAATGAAGTTATTTTGCTTCTCATTTGCAAATAAACACTGAAGCACAGAATGCTGAGAAACCATGGCAAACCAATGAAAAAATTCATTCTAACTATTACTTACTCATTTGGGAAAGAACAGAGTGGACTTTTACAGGGACACACAATGAAAGCGTCCAGAGAGATCCATGTGTAGAGGGGAAAAAATTACCTAGGATGTCTATGTTCTCTGGTGATAGAAACCTCAAAGGAAATACCTTCTTTAATTTGGGAAAGAACATAACAGCATATGTTTGGTATCCTTCCAGGATTTCAGCACTCATATTAAGGGTATGAAATATAGCAAGACCTAGCTGTAAAAAGAAAGATTGTAAGATTTTAATTTTATATCATTCATCATACTGTTTAATAAAAAAAAAAATTTACCAGAATACGTATTTGAGACAATGAGCAACTACTAAAATATATTAATACCAGCTCTAAAAGTCAGAATTTCAAGGATTTATTAAACTCCATGCCCGGACACAGTATTTGGCAGTAAGGCATTTGAATCGAGTTGGCATTGCCTTTTATGTCCAGGACTGTGCGAAGTTCTTTCTCATCCTCAACCCCATGTGTAAACCCCCTCTCACAATTCAATGAAACAAGTATTGCTTCCCTCAAATTACAGCTGAAGAAATTTAGAGAGGTGACGATAATTTACCCGAGACCACACAGCTGGTTAATCTGACAGCAAATTCAAGTACCATGTGTCTCTCCAAACAGAGGGCACAATAAACATGACTTACAGAGGAGAATATTATAAAATAAAATAGACAGTTAAATTAAAAGATAAAAATGCAGATTCTACGGATAGAGGTGTCATAGCATAAAGGACAGTTTTCTAAACACAGCACAGATGACCGCCTGCTCTTTGCAGGGATGTGGTGCCACCGGCCACGGTTGCTTTTTTTGTGTCTTCCTTCCTTCCTTCATTCCACTGTCCGTCCTAAATGACATACCCCCTCCCTAATGTCAAGAGGCATTAGATTTTATTTTTGATCTCTTTGTTCCGTCAGTTTAAAGGACAAGATGTCAGAAAGAATAGATTGACTATTGACTGGAAGCCAACCCTTCTGCCTTGATTTCAGAACCCTTAGCAATTTGGTTCCACTTACTCCTGTAACCTTATTTCTCAGTGCTTTGCTCAGCGACAATCTACCACTCATTTCTTGCCCAACCCCTGTTGTATGTTGTGTGTCAGACTTTTCCACACTGATATTTCCTTCCCCTCTATTGAGCTTATTACCCAAATGTGGGCAGTTTCTAATTACTTTCAGGAGGGGAAAGTGGGCACTTAATTTACTAGACAATTTGGGATCTTAGGAGACATTTTCTCAATCATAACCCCAGCTTCTAAACCAAATATCTTCCTATTTTGCCACCTATCAACAATAGTAGAACAATTGTTCTCTTAGTAATACTAATTTAAATATATAAATGTAATATAAGAATATTTATTTTAGTGACACCCAAAACATTTGTATAATCTTTCTTGGGTTCACTTCTTAGAACCCTATTAATATCTGAAATCCACCATCTCAGAACTCTTCTCCCATGGGAACCATAAGAAATATACCTCTTAGGGTTGCTGTGGTATGGGATAATATAATAGTAAAAGCTAGATGTTTGTCTTAATAAATATAGCAATAATATAAAGATGAAGACTGCATGGGAACAGTGGAATAAAAACACATTCATTTTTAGATCAGTGTATTTTTTTCAAGAAAATTGTCAGCATCACAAGAAGAAAAAAAGTAGGATAATCTGTAGAAGATAGTGGCAAATAATATACTTCTCTTGAGTGGATCAAATTGGGAAATAAATGAAAAAGTAATTGAGAATTTTTGACCAGAAAGTATGTAATATGCTGTACTTTTTAAACCACCCAATCAGAAAACAGCCCAGTTTGAAAATATGACAATGCAAAATGATAAACGAGTTAGACTTAACATTTATATGAATACCAATAACAACTAACATTCAATGGGTATGATACTCTAGGCACATTTTTTATATTAAATGTCATAATTTGTTCTGATATAATCCCAAGAGGTATGTACCATCCATCCCCATTTTAGTCCTCATAAAACTGAGGCATAAAGTCCAAAATCACACAGCTAGAATGTAGTCCAGGATGGGAATGAAACCCACATCTGTCTGACACTCAAGCTGATTGCTTAGGATTTATAGATAGAAGCCAATCATAAAATACTGTAGAAGTAGAAGAAATTCACCAAATTAGAGTACTTTATTTCCTCTCCTGGGTTGCATTTCAGTAGACTAATTCTCTGTGCATCTTATAAAAACACAGTAGAGGTGTTTTTAAATATATGATGTACCCTCAGCACATTTTTATCCATGAAATAAACAGACAACTTTATTTAATCAGTGATTGGAGTAGTGGTCTGAGTAATTTAATTTAGTTAAACTTAAGACACATTTTTTCAGAACAAAATTGGAAAAAATATATACAAAATACAAAACACCTGTTGACTTCGGAAAATATGTCACACTATATTTTACCACAGGTGATTAATATTTCTCTTCTTGAGTTTACTGAATCTATTCAGGATCATTTTCATCCCCTGCAAAAAATCCAGCTATATCTCTCTAGTAATTTCCTTCTAACAAACAACATTCATTTAAACCTAAATATGGATCTTCTTTCTGAAATCTATAATTTAGCTGTTTGGGAAAAGAATAAGCCATTTATAATAAATATATACCTGTCACTACCCACTATTGCTTATATGAGAAGCAAACTGTCTACAATCAGAGTATCTGCCCTTCTGAGTTCCACGTGGGGGCATCTTCCTGCATACGAGGCATCTATGGCTCTCCCTGTACCTCAGATTCATTTATTACAGAAAACCATGGCCTCTGTTTTGAGGCACATGGTAAAGTTCCTAAAGTGACCATCGTGTGAGCCACTAGCCAATATTTACAATAGAACATCCCCAACATATGTCCCAAATTTGAGGAAAATATGTCCAATCATTTTTACATGATGTAATGACACAAAGACAGGAATTTAATTTTATTTACATAGATCACCTAACTTCCCTTTTATTCTATCCGTAGACACTGGAATGATATTAAGCATTTTAAGACAGATGTGTGTATAATTTATTCCTATAGTAACTCTCAAGTCCATGCTTATATGGAATGATTCTGCAAACAAAGAATAAAATAAAAACTGATGAAATGTGGATAATATTCCCAATATAAACTGAATCTCCCCTTTAATAAAGTCAATCTTAAGAAATCCAAGCTTCTAAACTCAGGCTAATCTTTTTCTACAAATTTCTTTTTCAAAATTGCATTAAGTGTAGACACCTCAATGCCATCAGTAAGACCTATCATTCAAAACAGGCAAATAAGTAAAAAATAAATAAATGAGCAAAACTAGCAATTTCCAGATGAGATATTTCCAAGCTCTTCCATTTTCCCAAGCCTTCAAAAATGGAGAGCAGATGTTGCTGCTGACGTTCCAGGGAGAGAGAGAAGAAACCTTGTTATGAGCTGACTTTAAATCCTCTTTAGAGACTCACTCTGAAAACTTTTGCACAACAGGAAGAGAAGTGAATTTTATCCAGGGAATACAAACATGCTACTGAGCAGTAATGATTCCTGTGTGCCAAATTAAGAATTTCAAATAAATGTTGGGCGGGAGCATATAGAAGTATACGCACCCAGGAAGGGAAATTGAGAAGTGTTTTTTGGTTGGTTGGCTTGTTGGTTTGCCTGGGGTTTTTTTTGTTGTTGTTGTTGTTTATTTTTTGGTTTTGTTTTGTCTGTTTTATTTTTTCAAATTGAAAATCCAGAGTTTCTTTCTTTTTTTTTTTTTAGTATTTTATTTATTTATTTGAGAGAGCACGAGCAGGGCAGGGGGCAGAGGGAAAAGCAGACTCCCCACTGAGTAGAGAGCTCCACTAGGGGCTCAGTCCCAGGACCCTGAGATCATGACCTGAGCCGAAGACAGAAGCCTAACTGACTGAGCCACCCAGGCGCCCCTGTGTGAGGGTTTAATATGATTTTTAAAAAATTAGATAAATCTAATTCTCAAAAAGCTGTAACAGATAAAGTTATTTCTTTCAAAAAATTTGTGTTGACCACCAACTTGGCAGCATTTACACTCAAAATTGTGTATTAGCTAGCTATCACTGCATAACAACCACCACAGAATTTCAACAGCACACAAAAATGAACACATATTTTTCAGTCATGTGTCTATGAGTTGTCTGTAGTTGGGGTGATCTAGGCTCAGCATAGCTGAACTTACCCCAAGCTGAGGGGTTATATCCACGTGTCTCTCATCCTTGGGGTAGAGGGATACTCAGGCTATATTCTTCTTATGTAAGAGGCAGAAGCAAAAGAGGATTCAAGCACATTTTATGGCTTTTCTTGCTCTATTTTCACTGTATCACATTGGCCAAAGCAAGTCACATGGGCAGTCCAAGAGTGGAGAAGTATACTCTGTCCATGGTCAGGCTATGGCAAATATATGGATGTATATTGCTACCACGTGGGAGTGGTAATTGAGCACAATACTTAAAACTACCATAACGTGGGAGAGAAAATGTAATTTTTACAAAATGAAATCATTTGTTGGAAAGAATAAAGGTCCTCAGCCTTCAGTATCATATAATTTATTTCTAATCAGCTTCATCCTATCACTCATTTCCTGTTCATTCCTATACCTAGCTCCTTCTAGAATGTCTTCCTCCTCTTTCTTAACCCGATTGATGTTTATTCACCCTTTAAGCTCAGCACAATACACCTCCCTTTATAGAAAGTAAATTCTGACCATTCTGGTTTAAGTCAGAAACACTTGCATGTCCCACTAGCCCAGCACTTTCCATGTTGCATTGTAATGATCTATATGTCAGTCTCACCAGAAGGAGGAGAGCTCCTTTGAATCTTTTGTTTCTAACACTGCATGTAGCCAGTGCACATTTATATTTATTGAAGGAAGACAATAAATGAAAAAAAGAAGACAAAAAGACACAGTCTCTGCCTTCAAAAATCATGTCCTATGCTCTAAAAGTACATATTAATAATTTTGTACAAGTGAATTTGAATTATAAAATCAAGTATATTTCCTTGCTGAAATGAAGTCATGTAAGTAGATTATCCATTAAAAAATTAGTACTCTGTTATCTTCTTTAAAACAATGTAACATGTATTTATTCCCCAAAACTAATTGCATTTTTGTTTTATGTAGAATTATGTGTAGGAGATTAATAAGTGTAGTCATTACCTATACAAGCTTGAGCTTGGTTATTAATCATATGTAAACTACTGAACTATATTAGAAAAAAATAAAACATTTAATTATTATGAATGGTTGTTAAGAATTACTTCATAATATCAGGCATCACCCTTTTAGATTATAAAATGTGAATCATTGAAGCAATTAAATCACAGCACTCAAATCTCATTAAAGGAGTATGAAAACAAAACTTAGAATGCCTCTATCAAGTATGTTTCTTTTATTCAGTTAAAAAAAAGAAACCTGAAATTAAATCTAGCAATAAATATAGACTTCCCAGCTAGGAATAATTTTTGAAAATACTTATCTAAACCAGAATTAACCTTAATATTTAGTCTTAGATATTTATTTAATTATAATTTATTCAATTTAAAAACACATAGATATCCCTAAAGATTTTTAGTGTTTTAGCAATCTTAGCCTCATGTTCTGGGGTATAGCTTCTCATTAAGAACCTGAAAAGTATTTATTACTTTAATCATTATAGTAACCAACTGATAACTTTTTAAAAATAATTTACTTTATTTAATGACTTTTGTCAAGAAATGCATTTTGTCATTCAGTAATTCTATAAAGATTCTTTTTAATTATTTTGAACTAGTAAAATAAAAAATCTATACTAAGAATATAGTATGTGTGAGAAATTGCTCAAGCTATGAGTAAGACTGCTTTTTATTTCCAGAATATGATTCAACACATACCAATTTTGTGTTATATATCAATTTAATTTAGAAGTTAGCACAGTATTTGGTACATTCTCCAAGTAACACATGATGTATTTGATACAATTAAATGCATAAATATGAATTATTAGGTGAATTATTAGGTTGAATCATATGAAGTTGACAATATCTGTTGATTTTTTGTTTTTACCTACAAAAATGGTAATTGCACATGGTTTAACCTAATAAAAATGTTTATTGACAGAATACTATACATGCATATGTGTCCATACAGGAATGCTAGTTCTTTATTTTAATTATTACCAATATTAGGATTTTTAAATTAGCATAAATTTTATAAGTTTTTAAAAATATATGCATTGACAAAGGAAATAAAAAAATACAGAGTGTAAGACTGCTACTCAGAATCTAATACTCAAAGACAAATTTTATAAAATGAGAAGCTATTTTTTTAATCTCTCACCTCAACAAAAATTGCAAATAGCTATTATTATTCACAATGCAGGAAATGTAATAATCCTGTTGATTGTGGGAGTTCAAATTTGTATAACCACTTTAAAGAGCAATTGGACAGCATTTATCAAAATTTAATGTTGTATATACTCTAGAACCCAGCAATATATGTATTGAACTTTATACCATGAGTATAGTAGGGTGAAAGTGCAACTGGACCCTTTTTGAGAAAATGAAATGTGGGTATATGGGTATATATACAAAAATCATGAAGACTTATAGACTAAAAATAATTTTCTATGGGATTGGTACAGGGAAGAGGTCTTTTTAAAATTATATTTTCCAACTAAAAGATGAAGAAAGCATCAGGATCATTTAGATTCTTACTTTTGTGTATGTTTCAAAAACACTGTCACTATTAAAATAGCTTTAGAATACAAAAAAAGAAATGGTACCCCTCCCCCACCTCCACAGTCAAAGAAGGAAAAAAAAAAGCATACATTTGTGACTTCTAGTAATAGTAATAGTATGGAATGAGCTTCCATTGTCCAATGTGGTGAATCTCTTTTTCTCCTTTCAGGTTTATTCAGTTGAACTTATTCAGCCACTAATTACTTTTATCTGTTCTCCTGAACGGAGCCACAGGTATATACAGACAGTAGGACTCTGTCTCTGTCTCTCTCTTTCACACACACACACACACACACACACAGAGCCCTCATCTGTCATGTAGTAGGTAGCAAATACTCCATTTTTTAAAAAAGATTTATTTATTTATTTGAGGGGGTTGGGGAGTAGAGGGCGTGTATGCGCACACAGGGGTGGCGGAGGGGCTAAGAGAGAGGGAGAGAGAAATCTTTCAAGCAGATTCCGCTCTGAGAGCAGAACCTGACAGGGTCTCAATCTCACGACCCTGAGATCCTGGCCTGATATGAAATCAAGAGTCGAAGTTTGACTGAGTCACCCAGACACCCCCAAGTACTCCTTTAAGACAGTTTGAAAAGTATAAACACGGCTAGGCTTTAAATTACATTCATTTATTTAATTCTTATTTTTTTTAAATTTTATTTTATTATGTTATGTTAATGACCATACATTACATCATTAGTTTTTGATGTAGTATTCCATGATTCATTGTTTGCGTATAACACCCAGTGCTCCTTTCAATATGTGCCCTCTTTAATACCCATCACTGGGCTAACCCATCCCCCCACCCCCCTCCCCTCTAGAACCCTCATTTTGTTTCTCAGAGTCCATAGTTTCTCATGGTTCGTCTCCCTCTCTGATTTCCCCCCCTTCATTTTTCCCTTCCTACTATCTTCTTTTTTTTTTTTTTTTAACATATAATGTATTATTTGTTTCAGAGGTACAGGTCTGTGATTCAACAGTCTTACACAATTCACAGCGCTCACCATAGCACATACCCTCCCCAATGTCTATCACCCAGCCACACCATCCCTCCCACCCCCCACCACTCCAGCAACCCTCAGTTTGTTTCCTGAGATTAAGAATTCCTCATATCAGTGAGATCATATGATGCATGTCTTTCTCTGGCTGACTTATTTCGCTCAGCATAATACCCTCCAGTTCCATCCACGTTGTTGCAAATGGCAAGATTTCATTTTTTTGATGGCTGCATTCATTTATTTAATTCTTATAATCAAAGTGATGAAAAGAAGAAGGAAAGGAAGAGTGAATGGAAGAGAGGAAGAAAATAAAATGGATGCGGAGAGGAAAAATTTGCTATTAACTCAATTAAAACATATTCATTGGAGAAATTTCCAAATTATTTTGAAAATAAAATCATTCATGATTATGTAAAGAGACTGCTAGAAAGGCAAAGATCAAATAACCTGCTAGATAAAGCAAAGCTAAATTTATTAGTGCCTTTAAATGGGTATTAGAACAGACTATGTATATAGTCCTAACACACAGGCTGAGTGATTTTGAGGTGGGTCTTGCAAGTAAAGGAATTATTTGGGATCAGGCAGAATTTATGACATAATTCTGGATTGGTGAGTGGGAATAACAAAGCAGAGGTTCTGAATTTGTCTTTATGCTTAAGCAGTTAGTCTTGATAAGTAAACTGTTAGTTGGTTCAGTCTTAATTTCTAGAAGTAGGAACAGCAGCTTAGATATTTTCGCTTATTCTCTGTGTTGCTTAGCAAACACACACACACACACACACACACACACACACACACACACACACACACACACACACACACACACACACCCTTCCCCAGGATAGAATTTGTCACAGAATTGTTTAGCACAGGAATAGGAAATTATTTTAGTTTTGTTTTAATACCATAATCCAAAAATAATCCCAATACAAAATGTTACATAAATTTCATGACTTACATTTTCCTTTACATAAATCTGTATATATTTTAATATAACTATCAGTAATATATATGTATATATAATACATATAATAATATATATTTATATATAATATTATATAAAATAAGCTATTTTCCTTATTTTTAAATATTCCTGAAAGTATACTATTTTGGTACATAGAATTATAGTGTAGGTAGGAATGTACAATGATTTATTTTACCAGCTCCCTTTTATTAGACTTTGAGTTTGTTTTCAACATTTGGCTATTATAAATACTGCTATAATGAACATCTGTGCATATAAATCTTTGACCTCATCTCTCATTTTCTCCTTAGGACAGATTTCTGGAAATAAAATTAATTGCCAAAGAGTGTCCATCTCTATTTAGAGATAGATAAATCATTTATGATTTATGACTTATGACTTTACCACGATCACAGTTTCAATCTTCCTATAACTTTTGAGAATATTATATGGCAGATGCTATTACAGACAGCGAGTAATTTACACATTTTAACTCTTGTGGTTGTTCATTACAGATGAAAACCATGGAGTTATTTTCTTTAGAAGGTGAAGACTCCACTTTATCTATGCCTCTCATTTAAAAAAAGATGTCAAAGTTATCACATTAAATACTTTATCCTTCCTCTTACTAAGATTTTTGTTTTTGTTTTGTTTTGTTTACTTAGTAAATTGGTCTGACTTATTATCAATCCAAAAGTTCTGGTATTCTTCACTAATATTAAGGCTTTAACCTATCTTCTGGTCCAATGCCAATTTGAACCATTGTATATTTTTGGATTTCTTACAATCAGATTCATTTAGGAAAGTTATTCTCTTCTTCCTTGGAAATGGCAATGTAATGTTGCTTTTACTGTAAAACTGTGTTTTTAAAAGCAGACTGGATCTTAAGCAGTAAAGGTTTACCATAATCTCAACTCAGCTCAGGAAACCTGCAGTCAGTCTTCTCCCTAAACCTGCATGCCTTTAAAAAGTTGCTTTATGCATAGCTCTGAGTAACAACACACTGGTGTGCACAGTGCATCATGATATATCATTGTTAGAGACACTCTATTTTCTAAATACTATATTTTAGTGAACTTGCATTAATACATCTGTTGGAAATAATTTTTTCTACATGTGTTCTAAATCAGTGTTCAATAATTTGGGTAGTTTCTGTTTACAGATATAGGCAAAATGGTGATCTCATAAGTCATAAAAAACAAAGTCCTCAATTAGATATTGTTGGGAAAGAAAATCCTATTCAGCCACTTTTATGCTCTGAAATATTGGTTGTTTTTAACTCTGGCCTATGTTATCGTGACCAAAGAAAGAAGTATTGGGGAACACAAATTACTGAAAAATCCTATTACTTATAGCTGTTAGATGAGATTTGAGTGGTTATTATTTCTAGGTTTATTGTCAATTCAAACAAATCATTTGTAATGAGAGTGGAAGAATAGTTTTTTTTTTTCCAGTTGGAATTCATGTTGCTTTATCATGTAAAATATCAGTGTGAGAATAATTTGTTGGTATACATTGGACATCCATTTGTGAGACATTTATGTAGTACCACACATATTTCTATTTGGCTTTTTAAAAAGAGTCTTGCATATCTTATGCAAATGTAACATCCCATTGTTCTGAAAGATAAACAGCACATATCTAATTAAATAAAACTCTGTTGTTGACTAAATTCATATAAGCTAATTTCATTTAAACTTAAAACTCCCAAGTTTTCTCTCTCTTTTTTTTTTTAAGCTAAGGTGCTGATTCCAAGAGAATAATTTTCAATTAGAAATTTTACTAACCAAACCGACTCAAGTTTATACAAATTTGCCATTCCTAAGAAGTAATATGTTCCTCATTTACATTTATAGAAATCACATATATCATGATGTTTGAAAAGATGGACACACAATTTCCCTTAAATGTTATTTTTACATATTAAATCCAAATTACGTGTAAAAATGATGAAGATGAATTATAGATGCAGTACATTGAAGTTAAGAGTAGGGTTTCTAAATTCAAAATTCTTGGGCTTGAATTACAGATTCTCCACCTACTTGGGCAAGTTCTTAACCTCTCTATGCCTGTTTTCTCAACTGCAAAGTGGTTGTGATAAGAGCAGTTATCTTGTAATTTATCTAAGCCCAACAGTGCTGGCATCTAATCATCTAATCATCTTCAATAAATACTAACACCATGTTAGTAGTAATTATTTTTAAAAAGTTACATATTCAGTCATTAGTATTTACTGAAAACCCAATGGATGCAGAGTATGTGTAGGTATTAGCAATTTGCAGAGACAAATTGAAAAGGCAAATCTTGAGGATTTAAGATTGAAAAAGGCATAGGAGAAAAACATGGACATGGCAAGAAAGTCCATAGAGTTATTGGCGTAACTGGCAGTGAAAGCAAAAGTCAAAATTACATAAACAGGTTTATTATTAAACATGAAAGAATAAACAAATTTAAAAGGCGAAGTCGCTAAGGACACAAACAGAAAGAAGGAAAATGTAGTGTTAGTATTTGGAAAGGAACTATCTATATGGCAGGTAACACATGTTTTAAAGACTTATATATGCTGATTAGCCAAAAGAGAACTCAAAAGAATCAAATAAATTAGGGACCCTGTAAATTATGTTTCTAAAATTTTATTTTAATGCACAAAGGCCAGGCTTTTGGGCTGCTCTTGTAAGAATGGTGCCAGTTTGCCATAATTTCTTTACTACTATATGTCTTATGACCAGGAGAATAATTTTCAAGATTGTTTTTAGGGTTAGAATTTCATAATTTAGTTAGTAAATGGAATACCTTTAATGGATGCATGATCACATTTACACTGGTAACCAGTGAAAATCTGCCTAAGAACATTTATGTCACATTTATGTCACAAGTGTCCAGTAAAGGTGCTATTATGCTTACTTTATTGTTAAAAATCAATCTTATTTTCTCCATGTGCCCAAAGCCCTATAGCTCATAAGTGGCAAAGAAAGAAAAAAAAATTCCGAAGTCCTGTTCTCTGGAAATCACACTGTTTTGATAAAACTGAAAGAGAGACATTGGATAGGACAGAAATCATAGATGATTAGAAAGTTATGAGAAAAGGAAAACACTGAAGATCTTAAAAACACTGTCCATTTGAAACAAAAGCACAGATAAAGAAGCAGGTGACGGTAGCCACAAGGTAGCCAACACAGTACTTTAGTAATCACCTGCTGTCATGAAACAAAAGGGTAAGTCCCATTGTTAATTAGGAATTGTACCCTTCCATAAGATTATTATTATACATTTAATTGAAATTCTTGGGAAATGGTATTTTAGAAAGAGGAAATATAATTATTATTCGTGTTGGTTTGGGTACTGCTGAGTTGATTTAAACACATAACCCCTCGTAAAATCAATGGCATTTTATATCCAGAACAAGACTATAGATTGTACTGACCAAAATGAGTAATGCACTTTCCATATTAAGGGTGCCTGTCAAAAGATGTCTTTATTAGAAATAAAATAGAGATCCTTGTAAAAGTAAAATACTACCAGGATTTCCTCATTAGGTACGCTTCTACCTTTCCCTCTTATTTTGAAGTATTTCTCATTCAGTTTCATCAAGATTTCTAATCCATTAGACTTGAAAGATGCGTAAATGAGTGCAATGTAAAGCAGCAATTGCTAAAGAAATTAATCAAGGCTCTCACAATACACCTTACTTGCGATTTTTTTCTTTTAAATAAAAGCAGAGGCAAACAACAACAGCCTGAACCAGCAAGAATAATTCTTTAACAGCAGTTCAGCTTAAAAAACAACAACAACAATAACAACAAAAACCTCTTCACCTGCACTGTTTTACCTGGTCCTCAAAATAACTCTAAATTAATCATTTGAATGTTCTCTTTTAATCCATTCTTCTGATGAGTTCATTCACTGATTTTTAAATTAAACTACCTTGTGTTTTGGGATAAACCTAATTTTCCTATGGTATATTTTCTTTTGTTAAATTATCATTATCATTGCTGGATACAATTTACTAAGATTTTGTTTAGGATTTTTTGCATCTGTGCTCATTATGAGACAATTTTATCATGTTATATTTTTTCTGGGAATTTATAAGTTTAACCCAAAATTTCCCATGTATTGGCATAAAGTTATTTATAATATACTTTTTTTTAACGTAAAAGTTTTATTCACTTAGTAAAATTCTTTTTTTAGAAAAAGCTCGTATAAAATGAATTTCTAAATGAATCATATTTATACAATTTCCCATTATAGAGTCAGATACCTTCTGATTATATAGTAGGAATATCATAAAAAGTAAATCATTTCAAAATTTAACAAGCTTCATAAAGTTATATTTCAAAATAAGTAAGTAATTATAAAGCTTTAAAATGATCAAATTGCCCATAAATGAAATTTGACAGAAATATATCTTCCAGATACTCTAGTATATAATATTTGGCTTTTATGGCCGAATCATAGAACTGTGTCCAATTTCAATATTTGCCCAGTAGTATCAGCATTAGCTGAATAGCTAATGCTAAATCCTGCCAAAAACAAAATAGATGCTCATCTAACTGACCTTAGTAACATGTTACCACATAGTTGGCATTTCAGTAATTCAGGGATTTAATAGGGCTGATTAGCAATTAAAATGTAAATTTCTAATAGGTGTGCAATGAATTATTATTAGATAAATTAGTTAGATTAATGGTATTAGCATTACATCGTATTATATTAGATAGTATTAGATTTTTGTGATTCTTTTTTTTACATTTTTTAAATTTTATTATGTTATGTTAATCACCATACATTACATCATTAGTTTTTGATGTAGTGTTCCATGATTCATTGTTTGTGTATAACACCCAGTGCTCCATGCAGAACTTGCCCTCTTTATTTTTTTTTTTTTTTTTTTAAAGATTTTATTTATTTATTTGAGAGAGAGAATGAGATAGAGCATGAGAGGGTCAGAGGGAGAAGCAGACTCCCTACCAAGCAGGGAGCCTGATGTGGGACTCGATCCCGGGACTCCAGGATCATGACCTGAGCCGAAGGCAGTCGCTTAACCAACTGAGCCACCCAGGCGCCCGAACGTGCCCTCTTTAATACCCATCACCAGGCTAACCCATTCCCCCACCCCCCTCCCCTGTAGAACCCTCAGTTTGTTTCTCAGAGTCCATAGTCTTATGGTTCGTCTCCCCCTCCGACATTAGGGAGGGTATGTGCTATGGTGAGCGCTGTGAATTGTTAAGACTGTTGAATCACAGACCTGTACCTCTGAAACAAATAATACATTATATGTTAAAAAAGAAAAAAGAAGATAGTAGGAAGGGAAAAATGAAGGGGGGGAAATCGGAGGGGGAGACGAACTATAATATACTTTTGTTATTTGACTGCCCATAGTTGGTAATTTGTGAGTTTTGGTAATTTGTGAATTATCTCTTTATTTGTTTATTTAAATAAGAGGTTTGCCAAATTTATTTTTTCCTTCTTAAAAAAAAGAATCAGGGCGCCTGGATGGCTCAATAAGTTAACTGTCCGAATCTCAATATTGGCTCAGGTCATGATCTCGGCGTCATGAGATTGAGCCACATGTAGGGCTCCCCTCTCAATAGGGAGTCTGCTTGTGCCTCTCCTTCTGCATTTTCCCCCAAAATAAATAAATAAATAGGTCTTTTTAAAAAAATCAACTTCTGGCTTTTTTTTGAACCTCTCTTGCAAATGTTTCTATTTCGTCAACTTCTGTTATTCTACTTTTTTCTTTGGAACTGTTTTACTTTGTTTTTGTTTCTTAAAATGCTTGCTTGGTCAATTAAATTTAAGCCTGTATTCTTTACTAATATGTATTTAAGGCTCTTAATTTGTTTCTAAATACTGCTTTAATTACATTCCCAAGTTTTAATTTGTAGCATTTTTATTTTTTATTATTATTTTTTTATTATTATTGAATTAAAATATTTTCTAATATACATTAGGAGATTTTCCTTAAAGCACTGGTTATATAAAATGTTTCTTATTGTTTTAAATACATTGATGTCAGAGAAAACTCTCTGCATGCTCAGAGTTCTTTGGTAGGATGGATTTGCTTTAGAGTCTTTTTATGATAAATTTTCCTAAATCATCTCATGTGCCTGAAAAGAATGTGCTTCTGAAGTTCTTGAGTGCACTGCAAACAATTTAAAATCATTACAAATTACAGGTGTATCTAGGCTTTTAGCATTAGGAAGTTATCTTGTTCCTAGCATTTTTTTTTTTACCTATCATTCTGCTTAGATAGTAACATAACTAAATGTTTTTTCTTTTTTAAAAATTACTTGGTATATATCTCCATCCTTTTACTTTATAATATTTGTCTTTTGACTTAGTCCATTTAGAAGTATTGTAATTACTGATATGTTTGGATTTAATTCCCATCATTCTTATTTCTTGATTTGTCCTTCATGTGTTATATTTTTTTTTCCTTCTATCTTAAATCTGTTGAAATTTTTTTTCCTTATTCCATGTTTTGCTGTCTGCTAGTTTGGAAATTGAACCCTCTGTTTTTACTTTTGATTTGTCTCCCTAACTTATTAAAGTCTTTATTTTGCCATAGTTAGCATACTTAACTTATCAAAGTGCAGTCTAAGGTTACTATCTGTATGAACACCTTAAAAAATAGGACATTAAGAATATTTTAATCCCATCAGCTGCTCCCCTGCCCTGATGCATATTCTACTCATTTATATATAAATTTGTTTTATATATTTAAACTCTATATTATTTTAATCATATGTTATTATTTTATCTTAATAATATTTGTCCACTTTTAAAAGCATATTTTAATGTTGTTACTCATTCTTGAAATTTATAATTTCCATCTGGAATCATCTTTTTCTATATCATTTCAAAATTTTCTTTAATGAGGATCTGCTGGTGGATTGGCAATGTTTTAGTTTTGGCGCTTTGAAAATATCATTCCTGTCACCTTACTTCCATTGTTGCTCATTAAACGTCAGAATGACAACAAGTGATTACAAAATGTAATAAAATTTTAAAAATACTCTCCCCAAATGGATAAGCTACCTAGAAGTAAGTATGAATTTAGTATCGAATATTCTGAATGGAGAAATATATCGTGTTCTTGAATAGAAAGACTCCATATCATAAAGCGGTCAGCCCTCCCTAAATTAATCTACAAATACAATGCAGCTTCCAAAAAAATCCTAAAAGGTTTATGCATATGTGTGTACATCCTGAAATTCATATGGAAGTAAAAACAGCCAATAATAGCCAAGAAAAGTCTGAAGATTAAGAAGAGTAGTGTGGGGTTGTCTCCACTTAATTTCAAGACTTATTACAAAGTTTTGGTGACTGGTGTCTTTGAATTTATATTCAAAGCTGAGAGAAAGTTGAGAAATAGATCATGCATATATGTAAACTTAATATATGATGATGTAGACATTATAAATCAGTAGTGAAATGATGATGAATCTACCTCACCACATTTTCAAAATAGGTTTCAAATAAAGATCTAAATCTAAAAAGTGAAATGTAAAAAATAGAAGTAACTATGGATAATATATGTATGTCGTTGTGTATGGTCAGGGTTTTTTAAAGTAATTTATAATTATTGCATAATTTTAAAAAATTGAATCAGAGATACCAATTTGCTTTGCAAATTACAACAGCTGCCATAAACCAAATCAAACAATTATTTTTAATGGTTATATGCACATAATATTTGTGTTCCTAGTGCACTCTGATTTTCCCAGATATTACCTCATAAAGAGATGATAATCATCAACAACTATAGCATTACCTTTGAATTATGAAGGTGTTAATATCATATGGTATATTAAGAACAGTTCACATGGCAGTGGGCAATGACAATTTACCTAAGTGATGATTTCAGTACTGCTTTATAGTTTAAATTCAGCATGTTGCCAGGATAGTAACACACATATAGTATTCCTTTGGTCAAAAAAGCATTAGATATATTAAACGCAAAAACCAACTTACAAAATAAGAGTAATCAAGGTTTTAGAGAGTTTTGGTGGCACGGTACTAAGACAATGGAAATCTTTTTTTTTTTTTTTTAAGATTTATTTATTTATTTTAGGGAGAGAGAGGAAGACGGGAGGAGCAGAGGGAGAGGGAGAGAGAGTCTTTTTTTAAATTTTTTTTAATTTTTTAAAATTTTTTATTGTTATGTTAATCCCCATACATTACATCATTAGTTTTAGATATAGTGTTCCATGATTCATTGTTTGTGCATAACACCCAGTACTCCATGCAGAACGTGCCCTCCTCAATACCCATCACCAGGCTAACCCATCCTCCCACCCCCCTCCCCTCTAGAACCCTCAGTTTGTTTTTCAGAGTCCATCATCTCTCATGGTTCGTCTACCCCTCCGATTGCCCCCCCTTCATTCTTCCGAGAGGGAGAGAGAGTCTTAAGCAGACTCCTCACTGAGCACAGAACCCGACAAGGGGCTCGACCTCACAACCTTGAGATCACAACCTGAGTGGAAACCAAGAGTCAGAGGCTTAACCAACTGTGCTAGCCAGGCACCCCAACAATGAAATCTTTATATACTACACAAATAGTTCAATTTACTGACCTCTCACTATGTGCTGAGCAGAGTATCAGAAATTTTATATATTATTTTGTTTGATGATCACAATAACCCTGGGAGGTACAGTTATTACCCATTTCACTGATGGGGAAACTGAAGTTTAGTGATCCAACAGTATGTCTGAGATCAGAGCAAGTGGCAGAGCCCAGCAAATGCCGCCCAGAATGATCCCAAAGTCCTGGTCATTAATGACAACTTGATAATTGTCACATAGGGAGAAGGATGTTTTCTATGGCATGTTAGGTAGCATTACTCTAAGCTGTTGAAGCATCTGTACATTTTAGTGCTGGACAGTTTTTATCTAGCATCAAATTTAAAGTGAGTCAGTTAAATGTGGTAGCTTTTTATTTAGATGAGAATTAACTAATAAATCCAACATTTTTTAGAAATAGTGTTTTTATCTCAGAAGGTATTTGAAACTTTATCAAATGATATAAAAGAACATGGAATCAAAATAGTGGAAGCTTTGCAAATTATGAAACCACGGCAAAATTTGAAATATACTCAAGATTTCCTCATAAAGTATCGAGCAAAATAGTCCTTTACAAGTTCTAGAAAGTTGTTGTAGTCACAAATACATGATGTTTTAAAAAGTATGTCCCTGAGGACTGCTTAATCAGAGAATTTTAGTGAAGCTGACAAATTCTGCTAGGAATTAAGAAAAAAATTGATGTTTTCGTTTGCATATTTCCTATACTATCATCTAGTTATGTACGTAAGTCTTATCTATATGCTAGAAATGCTGTACTTAAAGTATTGAAAGGCACACTATCGAGAAATCCTAGGGAAAGAAAATGAATGATTGGGCATGGCTTGAAATCCACCACAAACTCAACACAAAGAACACTGGAAGGGAGGCGTGTCAACTTATACATAAGATTAAATCTCCTGCTGAGAAACATTTTGCAGATAATAACTTGGTAGGGACCGCATACATTCAGAGCTATACTTGTAATACACAGGTACTTGCACATCTCTTTAAAAACTGCTTTACTCAAGGCAGGCATATTGAATCTAGTGATATAAATTATGTATTTAAAAAAAAATCAGTGTTCACTAATGTAAGAAGAAAAAGATGGTTTTGATGCAACTTTTATTCCAATTTCATTTCTCTTCCTTTAGTTTTATGGAAGGTTCTATTTGCCACAATTTTCTTATTGTGTATGACCTTTCCAGATGAATGCAACTTATCATTTGTTCTTCCCCTGAAGATCATTTTTACATTTTACCTCTTTCTTCTTACAGTAAAGTATGTATTTGAGCAGTGGATAATATAGTATACTCCAGTTTGTTTATTGCTCTGCTTTACTTCAGTCATCTTTATTTCAGTTGACCTGAGTACTTTTTTTTCTTTAATAGTGAGAGGTATCATCATTGTACTATCATAGAATCCCTGAATGCTGGGATGTTCCAAGGGAAGTGAAGGAAGTGAACAAATAACATAGCCTAGAGGTTTAAGAGCATGGGATCTGGAACAAAATGGAATGAGTATTAGTCTCAACTTTGTCATTTTTAGCTTAGATGATTTTGTTTCCTCATTCTGAAAATGAAAATATTAGTAAGTTTGCTCTTTCCACTTTCTAGGGCATTGAGTATACTAGTATTTTATAACTTCACTTACTGACTGAGATCTTCATAATTGGGCTTTTATTATTTGAGAAGTGATGCAAAACAGATAAGTAAGCCTGAAACATGTTATTCAATTCTTTTCCACTAGTACAGAGAGTTGGCTTTCTTGGAAATGGAGTGCATGAAGAATTTTCAAATTATGTAATTTTTGATAGGTAACCCATAACATTCCACATATATCTTTCAGTGTCTCCTTTACTCAACAAATATTAACTGAATTCCTATTATTAGCCAAGCATGATTCAAATGATGAGAGCTTGGTATTAAACAAAGCAAGCAGCAGTTTATATTCACAAAACTTACTTTTGAATCTATTCCTCTTAAAGGTTACATTAAAACCTACCAGCAAATGGTTTTATATAAATAAATATAATGGTTATATAATTGAAAAAAATAATATAGTGCAGAATGACAAAAGAACCATACAAATGCTTAAAGAATTTGAAAAATATTTAATACCTAGTATGGCTACCATAATTTTGGTCATGTATAAGATCCCCTTCACACTTAAAAAGTGTAATGGTTATATTTAAAAGGAGCCATTTACTTAATTTTAACAGACTTTCAAAGGATGTAATTTAACACCGTATATTGTATGCCACAGCCATTGTTTATAAGAACAGATGGTTTCAGTTGAAAATATGTCATGGAGGATGACAACTGTCCATTATTTAATAAGAATTCTTTATTATGCTGTAAAATGCTGATAATGAACTTGAGTTTCCAAGCTACCTGTATTTTATATTTTCATATAAATATATATGCAAAACAAAATGTGCAGAACGAATATCACCATTGTTTTCTAAATTATGTAAGTGATAATAGAGAATAAAACTAAGAAGTCTGGTCTTTTATGAAAAGAAGCTTCTGCTTTAAGAGAGCATCTCTGGGGGCACCTGGGTGGCTCAGTCCTTTAAGCCTCCAACTCTTTTTTTTTTTTTTTTTAAAGATTTTATTTATTTGACAGAGAGAGAGACAGCGAGAGAGGGAACACAAGCAGGGGGAGTGGGAGAGGGAGAAGCAGGCTTCCTGCTGAGCAGGGAACCCGATGCGGGGCTCAATCCCAGGACCCTGAGATCATGACCCGAGCCGAAGGTAGTCACCCAACCGACTGAGCCACCCAGGCGCCCCAAGCCTCCAACTCTTGATTTTGGCTCAGGTCATGATCTCAGGGTCGTGAGATCAAGCCCCGTGTCAGGCTCCATGTTGGGCATGGAGCCTGCTTAAGATTCTCTCTCTCCCTCTCCTTCTGCTCCCTGCCCCCCGCCCCCACTCATGTGGTCTGTCTCTCTCTTAAAAAAAAAAAAGCATCTCTGGATGTATTTTTAAGCAATTTCTTTGTAAATTAACAGAATTAAAAAAAAACAACTAAATAGCACTGAAGATACCCAGCTGAACATACATTTTTTACCATAAGAAGAAGGAAAGATGAGGGTCTTGTTTCATGTTGCAGTTAGGGGAAGTAAGAAATTGAGTGAAGGGGAAAATGTTTGTCCGCCATGAGACGATATATTATGTCAAACACAGAGTTACGTGGTTTCCCATCCATACATAACAGCATCCTAATACCTCATTAGTTGCATCTGAGATGTATTTCATTAATTTTCATCGCAACCCAGTTAGATAGGTATTAATATCTCCATCTTTATCAACAAGGACACATAGGATCAGAGTCTTTAACTTGGAAGAGATGAGAGAAGCATGAGCATGACCTGTTACAAGGAAAAATAGTAACTGATCTTCAAGACTTCATCATGTTCATTCCACAAACATCTTTTTAAGCACTTAGCAATTTGCAATTAGCAAATACTGGGCACTCTCCCAAATATATTAGTGTGTTTTCTTTTTCACTGCCAACCTCTGGGCTATCAGGCCCTTTCTAGGAAATGCCAAGTTCTCCCCTCACTGGTTATATCTCAGAGGCATTATCTAACATTGCCCCGTTGTAATAGACTCCTAAGGAAGAACAACTCACTGATCTCACAAAATAGCTTGATAATAGCATGTCAGTATGTTGTATGTGGAAGCACACACACACAGACACACACACACACAACTACTTCAAGCAAAAATACATGCATTGGTAGAAACAATCTCGGTCTTTTGACTGAAAAAATATTTCTTGATTTGATTAGTGAAAGTATCTCCAGGCAGAGAGGTCATTTTTTTGAAAATTGAAATACAATTGACATATAACGTTGTGTAGCTTTAACATGTACAATATATTGTTTTGATACATTTTTACATTGTGCTATGATTATCACCCTAGCCTTAGCTAACACCCCGTATCTTCACAGAATTATCATTTCTCTTTTGTTGTAGGAACAATTACTATCTAGTCTCTTAGCAACCTTGAAGTTTGTAGCACAGTATGTTGAGTATAAGCACAATGCTGTGTGTGTATTGGCTCTCCAAGACTTACTTATTTACTAGCTCCCAATTTATACTCTTAAACAACATATACCCAATTCTCCCCCAGCTCTGCCAGCCTCTGGTTAAAAAAAACAAAAAACAAGAAAATGAAAAACCTAAACTAAACTAAATAACGACCGTTCTACTCTCTGTTTACAAGCTTGTTTTTTTTAGATTTTACATTTAAGTAATATCAGGCAGTATATATCTTTCTCTTTCTAACTTGTATCATGTAGCATAATGCCATCAAGGCCCATATGTGTTGTTGCAGATAGCAGGATTTCCTTCTTTCTCATGGCTGAACAATATTCCATTGTGTTTATATACCAGAAATTTTTAATCTACTCATCCATTGATGGACACTTAAGTTGTTTCTATATCTTGACCATTGTGAATAAGGCCGCAATAAACAAGGGAGTGTATACATATCTTCAAACTCCTGTTTTCATTTCCTTTAGATATATAGTTAGAAGTGGAATCTCTGGATCATATGATAGTTCTATTTTTAATTTTTTAAGGAGCCTCCATACTGTTTTCCACAGTGGCTGACCCAATTTACATTCCAACCAATAGTGTACAAGGGTTCTTTTTTCTCCACATTCTTGCCTGCACTTGCTATCTCTTCTTGATGATCCCCATTCTAACGGGTGTGAGGTGATAGGTCATTGTGGTTTTGATTTGCATTTCCCTGTTGATTATTGATGTTGAACATTTTTTTATGTGCCCATGGGCCATTTGGATATTTTCTTAGGAAAAATATCTATTTAGCTCCTCTGCCCATTTTTAAAATTAGATTGTTGTTGTTATTGTCTTGTATGAATTCTTGACATATTTTGTATACTAACCCCTTATCTGACAGATATATATTTTGCAAATATTTTGTCCCATTCTGTAAGTTGTCTTTTCACTTTGTTGGTTGTGTCTTCTGCTATGCAGAAGCTTTTTAGTTTGATGTAGTCCTATTTTTGCTTCTGTTGCTTGTGGCTTTTGGTGTCATATCCAAAAAATCATTGCCCAGTCCAGTGTCAAGGATTTTCTTCCCCATGTTTTCTTCTAGGAGTTTAAAGGTATCAGGCCTTATGTTTAAATCTTGAATCCATTTGAGTTAATTTTTGTGGATGGTGTAAGATAGGAGCCCAATTTCACTTTCCTGCATGTGGTTATCCAGTTTTCCCAACACCATTTGTTGAAGAGACTATCTTTGCTCCATTGAGTGTTCTTGTTTCCCTTGTCAAGTATTAGTTGACTATATATGTAGGGATTTAATTCTGGGCTCTCTGTTCTGTTCCGTTGGTCTATGGGTCTATTTTTATCCAGGACCATATCGTTTTAATTATTATAACTTGTAGTATAATTTGAAATCAGGAAGTGTGATGCTTCTGGCCTTGTTCTTTCTCAGGATTGTTTTTTCTGTTCAGGGTCTTTTGTGTTTCCATACACATTTTAGGATTGTGTTTTCTCCGTGAAAAATGTCATTGTAATTTTGTTAGGGATTACATTGATCAATAGATGGCTTTGGGTAGTGTAGACATTTTAACAATATTAATTCTTATGATCCATGAACACAGAGTATCTTTCCATTCGTTTGTGACTTTTTAAAATTCTTTTTTTCCTTTCCAAGTATTTATTTAAATTCCAGTTAGTTAATATACAGTATAATGTTAGTTTCAGTTGTAGACTTTAGTGATTCATCACTTCCATACAATCCCCGGTGCTTATTGCAAGTGCCCTCCTTAATCCCCATCACCTATTTAACCCATCCCCCACCCACCTCCCCTCCAGTAACCCTCAGTTTGTTCTTTATGAGTCTGTTTCCTGGTTTGCCTCTCTCTGCCTCCCACCCCATGTTCATTTTTTTTTTTCTTAAATTCAAATTCTTTCATCAAGTCTTACAGTTTTCACTGTACAGACTTTTCACTTCATTGGTTAAATTTATTCCTAAGTATTTTATTGTTTTTGATGCTACTGTCAGTGAGATACTTTTATTTCTTTTTCAGGTGTTTCCTTGCTAGGGTGTAGAAACAGCACTGATTTCTGTACACTAATTTTATATCCAGAAACTTTATTGAATTCATTGATTAGTTACAAGTCTTTCGTTGAGTCTTTAGGATTTTCTATGTGTAAGATCATATCATCTGCAAATAATGACAATTTTACTTTTTTTCAATTTGGATTTTTTTTCTTACTAATTACTCTAGCTAGGACTTCCTATACTATGTTGAATAAGAGTGGTGAGAGTGGGCACCCTTGTCTTGTTCCTGATCTTAGAGAAAAAGCTTTTAATTTTTCACCATTGAGTGTAATATTAGCTATGAATGTGTCATATATGACATTTATTATGTTGAGGTATGATCCTTCTATATACAGTTTGTTGAGGGTCTTAATAGTAAAAGAATGTTGTTTTTGTCAAATGGTTTTTCTGCATCTGTTGAGATGATCATATGATTTTGATCCTTCATTTTGTTAATGTGGTTTATCACATTAATTGATCTGCACATACTGAACCACCCTTATATCCCAGGGATAAATCCCACTTGGTCATGATGTTTAATCCTTTTAATATGTTGTTGAATTTGGTCTGCTAATATTTCATTGAGCATTTTTGCATTTATAGTCATCAGAAATATTGGTTTATAGTTTTCTTCTAGTTTCCATATCTGCCTTTGGTATCAGGATAGTCTAGTCTTATGAGTTAGGAAACATTTGTTTCTCCTCAATTTTTTAGAAGGAGTTGAGAAAGACTGGCATTAATTCTTCTTTAAATGTTTGGTAGAATTCAGTGAAGCCCTCTGGGTCAGAGCTTTTCTGTGTTGGGAGGTTTTTGATTACTGATTCAATCTCTTTACTTGTTATTGTTTATTCCAATTTTGTTTCTTACTGATTGATTCTTGGTGGATTGTATGTTTCTAGGAATATACTCAATTTCTTCTAGGTTATCCAATTTGTTGCCATATTATGATCCTATGTATTTCTATAGTAGCAGTTGTAATCCCTCCTCTTTCATTTCTGATTTGAGTCTTTTTTTTTCTTAGTTTAGCTTATGGTTTGTCAATTTTGTTTATCTTTTCAAACAACTAGATCTTAATTTCATTAATTTTTTTCTATTGTTTTTTCTGTCTCTATTTCCACTCTGATCTTTATTATTTCCTTTCTCCTGCTAATTTTGGGCTTATTTTGTTCTTTTTCTATTTTCTAGAAGTGTAAAGTAAGGTTGTTTATTTAAGATTTTTCTATTTTCTAATATATGCATTTATCAGCATAAACGGCCTTCTCAAAATTGCTTTACATAAAGCATCTATAGGTTTTGGTATATCGTGTTTCCATTTTCATTTGTTTTGAAATTTTTTTATTTTGCTTTTAATTTTTTCTTTGATCTACTGGTTTTCCAGGAAACCAGTTTAATTTCCACATCTTTGTAGATTTTGCAGCTTTCCTCTTGTTTACTTCTGGCTTCATACCATTGTGACTGGAGAAGACACTTGGTATGATTTCAGTCTCCTTAAATTTGGTAAGACTTGATTTGTGTCCTATCATATTGTCTAACTGGAGAATGTTGCATATGCACTGGAGAAGAACCTACATTCTACTTCTGTTGGATAGAATGTTATGAAAACGTCTTTTGGATTAATTTAATCCAAAGTATGGTTCAAGTCCATCATATCCTTGTTGATTTTTTGTCTGGAAAATGACCTAACCATTGCTCTGAGTGGGGTACTTAATTCCTCTATTATTGTACTGTTGTTTCTCTCTTCAAATCTGTTAGTAGTTGCTTAATATATTTAGGTGCTCCAGTGTTAGGTGCATATATATTTATGATTGTTATATTTTACTGATGGATTGCCACTTTTGTCATTATATAATGACCTTCTTTTGTTATCATTTTTGGTTTAAAGTTTATTTTGTCTGATATAAATATAGCTTTCCCTGATTTCTTTTGGTTTCCACTTGTATGAAATATCTTTTTCCATCCATTCTCTTTGAGCCTGTGTGTGTCTTTAAAGCTGAAATGAGTCTTGTAGGCAGCATATAGTTGAATGTTATTTTTTTATCCATCCAGCCACTCTGTGCATTTTGATTGGTAAATTCAGTCCATTTTCATTTAGAGTATTTGATATGTGAAGGTTTACTAATGCCATCTTATTGTTTTGTATTTCCATTGTTTCCTTTTTCCTTTGTCTTCGCTTACCTTTGTAAATTGGTGATTTTCTGTGATGGTATGTTCTGTTTCCCCTTTATCTTCTATGCTAGCTTTTTGCTTTGTGGTTACCATGAGGCTTACATAAGGCATCTCACAGATAAAACAGTCCATTTTAAGCTGATAGCAACTTAACTGTGATCGTCTATAAAAGCTTCACCCTTTTACTCCCACCCTTTCATATTTTTGATGTCATTATTAACCTCTTTTATTTTGTGTATTTGTTAACACATCATAGTAGCTATAATTACTTAGTACTCTTTCCTTTGATCTTTATACTATAGTTAAGAGTTAACTCACCATCCTATTACAGATTTAGAGTTTTCTTTCTTTTTTTAAAATATTTTTTTAAAGATTTTATTTATTTATTTGACAGAGAGAGACACAGCAAGAGAGGGAACACAAGCTGAGGGAGGGGGAGAGGGAGAAGCAGGCTTCCCAGGAGCAGGAAGCCCAATGTGGGGCTCGATCCCAGGACACCGGGATCATGACCTGAGCCAAAGGCAGACGCTTAATGACTGAGCCACCCAGGTGCCCCCAGATTTAGAGTTTTCTAAGTTTGACTGTATAATTACCTTTCCCAGTGTGCTGTAAACTTTCATATGTTTTCATTCACTGATTAGTGTCTTGATTTCAGCTTGAAGAACTCCTCTTAAAATTTCTTGCATGTAGGTCTAGTGGTGATGAACTCACTCAGCTTTTGTCTAGGAAAGTCTTTATTTCTCCTTCATATCTGAAAGATAACTTTGCTGATTAGAGAATTTTTGGCTGGCATTTTTTTTTCCTTTCAACACTTTAAGTATGTCATTCCACTCTCTCTGATGAGAAATCCATTGATAGATAGTCAGACTAATGGGGGTTCCTATGAGGGTTACAATATCCCCCTCCCCCACCTCTGCTCTGCTGCTTTAAGAATTTTTTACCTATCCTTGATCTTTGACGGTTTCATCATAATGTGTCTTGGAGAGGTCTTTTTGCATTGAGATAATAGTAAGGGTGATCTATTAGCTTTGTAAACTTAGATGTCCAATTCTCTCCCCAGGTTTGGGAATTTCTCAGCTATGACTTAAATAAGTTTTCTGCTCTCTTCTCCCTTTCTTCTCCTTCTGGAATCCCAAATATTCCAATATTTGTTCTTTTGATCAAATCCCATAGGTCATGTAGGCTTTCTTCAACCCTTTTCATTCTTTTTCCTTTGTTCTCTTCCAACTGGTTTATTCCAAAATTCTTATCCTCTAACTGACTTATTCTTTCTTCCATTTGCTCTACTCTGCTGCAGATGCCTTTTTATTACATTTTTTTCCTTTCATTTTATTGAGGTCTTTAGCTCCAGAATCTCTGTTTGGTCCTTTTTCATGACTTCTATCTCTTCAGAAAAAAAAAAAATCTCATTTTCATCATATTTTTTTTCAAGATTTCTTTGAACTGTCTGAGTTTTCTTGTAGCTCATTGAGTTTCTCCTTTTAAAACAGCTCTTTTGCATTTTGATGGCATGTTGCCTTGATTTTCCATGTTCTTTTAGTTTTGTGCTGCTGCTTTCACACTAGAAGTGGAAGACACCCCTTAAGTCTTTGTTAATTGCCTTCTGATTGGGAATTCTGTTCGATGATGTTTTTATTATATGGGGTTTTATCTGTCTTTGTGTGGGCCTACCTGTTCCACTGTACTTGCTCCCTCTTGTGGCAGCATTTTGTGTCTTCTCTGGTTCTTGCAAGTCCCCAGGCTGGCTGCTGGAGCCCTCTCTTTTGTTTCCAGAAGATGGCACTATTGCTCAAATTTGTGGTTTCTTCCTGGCCCAGAAGACCCTGGCCTATTTCTGAGTGTGTATCTGTTTAAGAGCTCTCTTGACACAGCACTCAGGAGTGCACACAAAGAACCAGCCACAAAGTAAGGGGAGGTGTGACTTTAGCCCCTGGGGAAGGTGCCTGCAGAACTCTGGACCTAGTACAGAGTTCCCAGGGTATGTTACTCCCAGAGGCTAGGTCTTTCTGAATAGTCTGAATCAAATCAAGTCTCTTATCTGTCTCTTTCCCAATGTCTTCCCTCCCCTCAAGTCATGAAGGTTCCACCTCAGTACTCTGGGTATTGCTGGAGAGAAATGGGTTTCTATGTCAGTGTCCCACACAACTGAGATGACCAGGTAATCATTCGCTGTTCTCCCCCCCCACCCCCCCACCCCCCCTACTGCCTCCCCACACACACCGCCATGTACAGAAGAGGTCACTCCTGCTGGATAGAGCAGCCTCATGCAATGTTTCCTTGGTGGGAAGGGTGGCATGAGGAAAGTTTCTCTTACATCTGCCTCCTCTGTGACCAAACTTAAATGTATACATAAGTATGTATTTTTTTTTTTTTTTTTCCCCTTCAGTGCTATGCTGGAATCTCTCCTAGGAAAGGCTCGGCTCAGAAAATTCTCTCTCATGTGTGGGTATATGCCCAGGTCAATACTGTCCAGGTTTTTTTCCCAACTGGGGCAAGAGAGATCTGACATGTTCACTATCTGCTTTGGTTTCACAGCTTATACCTAGGTCTGTCTGCCTATTATTGGACGCTCAGGTGGGTGAGACTCCTCCCAGGACCATTGGTGTCTGGTGCTAGGTCCCACAACACCCACAAAACACTTTTGTTTGTGGATGGGTATCTGTTTCATTTTCATTTTGATGCATCCATTGCATTGTCATCAGACTGTGTGCACAGCTCCTTCTGCATGAGTAGAAACACACAGATGGAGAAACAAGAGCCCTCTGCAATGTGAATTATTTCATCTTAACGTTTTTGAGCATGAAGGTGCCCAGTCTGTGTTTTTACTGCCAAAGCAGCAAAGAAAATGCAAGACAACATTTTGTACCAGTGAAATTTGTTTAAAACCATGTAACATCATTAAAAAGAGTGATTAGTTATGGTTAGTTTGGTTAAAGAATACTACAGTTAGTTCATAAGTATAAAACATAAATGTTTTTTAGTACAAATGCTTTTTATACTGTCTGCTAAGGTAATCTAAAAAACTATAGAATTTTATGATATTAGAATGACTTCTAAATTGTAAATTTTATAGTTATTCTACTTGGCCACAACAATCATCATGAAAGCAAATTATTATCTTTTCTTTCTTATTATGTTAATGCCTTGGGTAATGAGGCATTTTAACTTATTTAATATTTAAAAGATGAAATTGGACCTATACTTTTTATGTTTTTCAGTTGTTATTCTGTAGTTTTCTCTTAAACAAAAAACCCTATACATTTTTATAGTAGTATATGTCTGTAGTGTATATAGACATATACTAATGTATGCATAAGACAAAAAAAAACTGTTCCATTTATTTACTTCTTTAAGTAAGTAATTATATAGTTACAAAGTTAAAGTTGTTAAATTTCGCTGAAAAGAAAAAGAAAATTAAAGGATTGATGAAGACTGATACCCTTCATTTTTGTGGCATATTTAGCAGCCATCAAATACGGAGTCGAAGGACCAAGTGAAAAACTATTCTGCACTTGACACATCTACGAGGCCACATATTCTTTCACTAAGCTTTGCAGCATCAGTCATGAATTACAGTACAGTTAAGTTTTAAATGCTGCAGTTTTTTGTCCCCAAGGTATCTGTTCCAAGACATTATACATTTTTTTAAAGCATTAAATAGGCAGTCAAAGATATATAAGCAGTCAGAGATATAAGCTATGTAAGTGTCCTTTTTTCCCCGTTCATTTCATCATTTTGAATATCTTGAGGGCTTTTCACTGCAGAATCCTGCTGCTCTAACCTAAAAAAAAGAGAAGTGTTCTTATTTCTAAGCTTACTAGGTCTTTCTTTTACATAGTTCATCATTTTGTGAATAATGTATATGTTCAATAAAATAATCAAGAGATATTGCCATCATCATGACACCTTAATGAAACAAAGTAATGACTTAGAATTTCTACTTTGAAATAAAAAAAATTAAAGCACAATAATCACAAAACTTCTTTTGGTAGATTATTTTTAGTTAGTTCCCTTCCAATTAAGAGTTTCTCAAAAATATCCTCTTGACATATAAAACCAAAACCTTCATCAACACTACTATGACTCCGAATTTCTCCATTTTGTTATGTCCACTCTGGCATGGAATGTACTAATATAATATTTAGAAGAAACAAAATAGGTGGATGGGCAGTAAGAAGTTTGAGTTCTAATCTTTACTTTGTAAGTCCCTCTATATCCACCTCCTTCTATTTTCAACACTTTGTAATTCCACTGTGGTTCAATAGTGCTATGAAAATGTTATTTATAGTACTGATTATTGCATGTGAAAGTTATAAAGTAGTAAGTTATGTGTATTAATGAGAACATATCAGTATCTAAGTTATGTGTGTGCTAGTGTAAATGCACACACATCCTTAAGTAATAAGATTTTCTCTGTAATATGCCTAAAAGAATGACTGCAAAAGGCATTATTTTTACATCCTAACTTCAAGTTTAGAATTGCTGTAATGCTGCTTGGACTTGTGCTAGTGTCTGTAGGTTCTTTATCCTTTGAGATAAAAATCAGAGTTCTTGGTCCCTGATTAATCTTGGCGCCAAACTTTTACAAAGAAAATGATTAAGAAGCTAATTTCATGTTTTGTGACTCAAATCCCATACAGATGAATTATATGCTGCTACATATCATATTTTTAGAAGAGAAAGTCAGGTGGTCGTGTCTAAAAATGTGTTTTACCATAGCACATACCCTCCCCACTGTGAATTGTTAAGACTGTTGAATCACAGACTGGTAACTCTGAAACAAATAATACATTATATGTTAAAAAAAAAAAAAAGAAGAAGAAGATAGCAGGAGGGGAAGAATGGGGAAGAATGAAGGGGGGGAAATCAGAGGGGGAGACGAACCATGAGAGACTATGGACTCTGAGAAACAAACTGAGGGTTCTAGAAGGGAGGGGGTGGGGGAATGGGTTAACCTGGTGATGGGTATTAAAGAGGGCACGTTCTGCATGGAGCACTGGGTGTTATACGCAAACAAAGAATCATGGAACACTACATCAAAAACTAATGATGTAATGTATGGTGATTAACATAACATAATTTAAAAAAAAAATGAAGGGGGGGAATCAGAGGGGGAGACGAACCATGAGAGACTGTGGACTCTGAGAAACAAACTGAGGGTTCTGGAGGGGAGGGGGGTGGGAGGATGGGTTAGCCTGGTGATGGGTATTAAAGAGGTCACGTACTGAATGGAGCACTGGATGTTATATGCAAACAATGAATCATGGAACACTACATCAAAAACTAATGATGTAATGTATCGTCATTAACATAACATAATAAAATAAATAAATAAAAATAAAAATATGTTTTAAACATAGTTTCTCTCACCATTAGGATGACGAGCTTTAGTTAGGGGATCACAAGTGCTCCTTTTTCCTGTGCCTTGGCTTCCCTAGTTCCTCACCCACGAGCCACAAAGCAAATGTTACCTGTGTCTCAGGATTGTTGTATTCAAATAATCTGGCTCCACCCTGGAGGGTAGTTGCATAGTAGTGTAGTCAGTAGTATATTTACCTACTTTAACATAAACTAATTGGAAAAAAATCTTACTCTGATGTGCTGTTTTTCAGCATCCTCCCAATTCTGGACCTTTCTCAACCTAATGGCTGGATCTACGTCTTTCTTCAGAAATGGGGCCCATCCTGGCTGTAGGTAGGGGACACAGCCTTCATGTGTCCACCCTTGTTTCCAACCCAGGCATCTCCATCTCATACCTTGGTATGGAAATTCATTTTTTCATTTGTTCACCTTTGCCAGAGTTCCTTTTTTAGTTTCTACCTATAATGTCTATATCTTTAGGAATGGGATACCATCTTGTTCTTGTCAGTCCTTCACACTTGGATAGTACTTTTGCTTCTAAATACCAGTAACTGTGTCTCTACTTCCTGATGTAGACTGCTTTTGTGGGTATCAGAATATCATCAGCTTCTAGATTCTGTGTTGCTGCAGCCCACTCACTTGCCTATTGGGACATCCTGGGTGGATATGCTGGATTTCCTTCATGTCAGCTACCTGTTTAATGAGTACAGCTATGTAATGATAATAGGAGTGATAACAGCAGTTATTCCCATTTTTACCATAATTCTAGTTCCTTTAAATATTTTGGACATTACACTGAATCAATGATTTTTCCTGGATTTCATTTTAGATAGCATGCAATATATGAGAGCAAATGTTTTCTCAAATTTCCATTGGTTATTTTTTATTTAACAAATAATTTCAGAGCATCTTTGTTGTGCTGGGACATTTGCTGAAGATGATAGGCATTATTTTTTTTATCCCTAGAGTCCAAATACTACTTGGAGAAAAGAATATGATAAAAGCAGATGATTTTGAAAGAGTATAAAAAGAAAATACAGATGATTCTAATTAAGCTTGGATGGAAGAAAGAAGGAAATGACATTAGTCAGAGCTTTCTAGAGGAGGTAACAGTAGTCATGGCTGACCATCAATGATTCAGTATTATTTAAGACACTGTCTAATGGAATTATATCTGTTTCTACATTTCTTTACTTAAATTGATAATTCGTAGACATATCAGAACAGAAAGAAGACCAATGAGCAACTCTTTGTAGGCCTAATTCAGTTTAGCTGCAATTAGCCAAAATTGATGTAAGGTGTCACTGTCTGCCCCCCTCCCCCTTCTGCAGATGATGATACCTATATGGCAAGAGTGGTGATGATGATGATAAACACCACTTGAGTGTTTATATATTCTGGGAAATTTGCTAAAATGGGTTTATACCTTTATATGCTTGATCCCATTTGATCCTTATAGTAGGTAGAATTTTAAGATGGTCTCTTAGATTCCTGGCCACTGGTGTACACACAGTTTCTCCTGGTATTCAGTGAAACACTAACCTAGGTACTGCTGTGAAGGGATTTTACAAATGTAATTAAAGTCTTAAATCAATGGATCTTTAGATAGGGGTATTATCCAGGTGAGCCTGAGTTAATCATATGAGTCCTTTAAGTCTGGTCATAGATAGAGGTCAGAGACAGAGGAAGTCAGAGATCCAAAGCACGAGGACTCATTGTGTCACTCTGGCTTTGAAGAAGCCACATGGCAAGCAAGTAGGTGGCCTCCAGGATCTGAGAGTGAGCCCTGGCTGATAAGCAGAATCTACTCAGCTGAGAAAGTTTATTCTTCCATGACCACATGAGTTTGAAAGAGGACTCCAAGCTCCAGATGAGATCAGAGCAGACTGATACCATGGTTTTAGACTTGTGAGACCCCCAAACAGAAAACCCAGTTGAGCGCCCCCCTAGAATTCTCTGGGTACAATTTGTAGCCATGGGCTTCAGAAAAGCCTTTTTCTCACCTATTCATTGGCAGATCTTTCTCTTCAATTAAAGACTGGATGGGTCATGGAGAAGAAGCCTAAACAGAGCTACATCCATGCCTCTACCCTCCCTATCTTGTAATGGCAGAAGGATGGCAGGGTGAATCAAATGTGTGCACGTGTGTGTGTGTGTGTGTGTGTGTGTGTGTGTGTGTGTGTGAGAGAGAGAGAGAGAGAGAGAAAGAGACAGACAGACAGAGAAAGAGAGAGAAGGTAAAGAGACAGAAAGTTAAGGATCTCTACATCCTGATAAAGAACAGATGTAAAAATTGAAAGCAATTATCTCAAAAACTTTTGGAGAATAAAAGAAGGGAAATTAGAGAAGTTCCTTGGCATGAGCTTTTCTGACTACAATACTGACTTAATTTAAATCTTGACTTTGTTTTCCCAGATTCAAAATGTATTTTCTTAATCGTGAACTGAGTCATGCTGCCCTCCTCCTCATAATCAATTTGTTAGATGTGAGTGGGAATTGGAAACAAAACAATTTGTCAGTTGTTTGCAGACACAAAGACAGAATTCTAGGCAGCCCTGTTGCCTATGGAAACAGTGCTTATTAAGAAGCATAAGAATCAAGGTCTTTCCCAGCACCCCTTCTAGAGAGGGACTGAATGCACAGGGACATCCTTGCAAGGAAAAATATTAAAAGCCTACTGACCCTGGAACTGTTTGAGTTAGACACACCACTTGTTATCAATCCCACAGACTCATATATGTTCCTATACTTTCAAGCTTATTTGGACAAATACAATTGAATAATTATAATAGCAGACATTTAATCATACTTACTACATGTCAGGCACTGCTCATGTTATCTTTACACATATTATCTCATTTAATCTTTGTAACAACACTTTAGGACAGGCACAACTAATGTCCCTATTTTAGAGACAAGAACATTGAGGCAGACATGAAACAATGTGTGTGTGGTCACACATGTAGGTGGGGCTGGAGCTGGGACATGAACCCAAGCTGTCAGACTTCAGACGCTACGTCTAACCACCGTAACAGTAAATTCTGTAACAGAATTTATTTTCCAAAGCCACATACAACAATATTTCTTATCCACCCATTTTTCTTACCATGTCATACTGGCACACTTCCCTTCAAGAGGTGAAATCTAGGCTTCTTTTCCTTAAATCAGAGCAAGGTTTGGGTCTAAGTTAGAAATGACATTATGGAACTTTCAAAGCCAGTCTTAAAAGGTGGTACAGCATTCACCTGATTCTGTTGGGCTACTCGCCTTGGAAGCCCTGAACTGCCATGTAAGCAGTCTAACACCCCTGGGGCCACCGTGGTGTGAGGAAGCCCAAATTA
This sequence comes from Halichoerus grypus, assembly GCF_964656455.1. NCBI lineage: Eukaryota > Metazoa > Chordata > Mammalia > Carnivora > Phocidae > Halichoerus > Halichoerus grypus. The sequence continues at coordinate 91,768,984 of NC_135720.1, read as the reverse complement.
ATCCCTAAGAAGGGAGACCACCTGGAGAGGCCCTGAGTCTACATAAAAGTGGAAGATGCCCAAGAAGCCCCCAGCTGCTTCGGCATCCCCACCATCCTGCCTCCAGCCACCATCTGACTTCACACACAGGAGAGACCTGAGTCAGAACTCCAAGAGCCACTCCCAAATTCCTGGCCCCCAAAACCCCTGAGATACAAAACAGTTGTTAGTGTTTTAAGCCACAGTGTTTGGGGGCAGTTTGTTATGCAGCAACAGACACAGATAGAAATATTTCTATAGAAAAGTGGATTCAGTTAAAATGAAGTACATACAATTATTAAATATACTAATTAAAAATGTGTTTTAATTATAAGTTTCTATTTTGGTATATGCCCTGATTTCCCAAGTAGAAATTTTCTTACTATGATAGCACTGTTTGAATCTCAAAAGTTGGTTTAATCCAGTTACCAGTTTTGTTTTGTCTTCTATTATTTCGAAGGATGGGTTAATTTCTATAGAAATTATAGTAACTAGATTCTACTTCTTAAATTAATGTGATTTGCTTACTGTCTTTTTAATGTGAAATAATTTCTTCAGGATGAAAGTACTCTACCTTCCTGCAAAATATCCTATTTTGGTGAAACATTTTTGCTTTGTGAATAAGGTACCACACATCACTGTAATAATCCAGCCAGAAGACCCCTACTGGATAACAATATTAAATCAACTGTCATGTTAAGGGGGGATTTGGAGAACAAATTAAATTCCCATTCAGGCATTCAAATAAAGCAACTGCTTGAATGCTCACTCAGTGGGCATCATCTCATCACTCAGTGGGCATCTTATTTGAGGAGGAATATTCCCACTGGCAAGCTTATTTACTTCACGATTTTAAATATGTACATCAAGGAAAGTGTGAGAGCATTAGCTCAACTGCCATTAGTAGTTTAAATCTATAAAATTGATTCATCTTAAATATTTAAGGGTAGAATTATTTCCAGGGAGCAATCACATTAAGCACCTACTTTCTGTGTATGTCTGCTAAAGAGATACAGAAATTAATCCATTACGAGGAACTGGGAGCATTCAAATGGGGCCTGAAAAATATAAAACTGAGGTCCTACATGATGTGAGGTTATAAACATGAAACTATATCCAGAATTCTGGTTCTAGTTCCATTAAACAAGTTTTTTTTACTAGAAGTCAGTGTAATTACAGTGAAACGGAGCTGCAGCATTAGATTTCTGAAGAAGTATTGACCAAAGGGCAAATGTGATTTCTCCCAGTGACATGATCCATTTTCATCTAAATATAACTCCGTAAAATGGCACCAAAGGAGTCATTGGCAGAGTCATATCTTTAGAGCGTGTACTCATTAAAGATAAAACACTGAAAGCAGATAAATGAGAAATGCATTGTTTGCAGGATTGCTTAGGTTAGATATGACTTGCAGTCCAAATTTCTGGATTTCAATTGCTGTAATTGTAACTAAAGGAAAAATAGGACATTTTAGGATTTGAAATGAGGTAAGGCACGGAAAGAATATCAGATTGCCATCTCATATATTTGTAGCTGTTTTCTAAATTAAATTCTAATTTTCTTTTTTTTCCCTTTCTTTTGGTGATACCTATAGAGAACGAAGCAAAATACAAATTCATCTCCTCTGAAAGGAATGAAGGGAGAAAAAAGTAGAAAAATTAAATGAAATTTAATTCAATTTGGCATAAGATGTGTTTAAAGCAATTTGTTAAATGCGACATCCAAAATAATCTGTAATGATTTCCTGAGCACAAGTTTCTTATCTGAGTTGTAGCCAGCGGCTACACTAAACTACCAAGCAACGGTGTCACTTTTAAGTACTAGACTCCTTTTACTATGTTCACGGAAGTCAGAATGTACTACCAGGACACTAATGTTTTGTAGTCCCTTCATGTAGATGGTGGCAGAGCAGGCATAATAAATCAATAGAACAAATTGTCAGACCAGTGATGTGGCTTCTGTTGTTCTGCTTCTCATTAAAGGCAGTGGCAATTGAAGAAAAGCTATTACTGCATCCAGAATTCTTAATGAGGTTTGCTACCAATTAGTTTACTGCCCAAGTATATGCTTTGACATTTGGTTAGCTAAAAACTTGGGCAACTTTTCATGTAAAAGGATATTACTACCCGTAAGCCTGAAATACTTAGCTATGCTAATGATGAGCCAGTTAATAGAATAGGTACCTGCAAAACATCTTAAGAAAACATTGACCTTCAGATTCCTGCTTTCTTCTCAGCTGATGTCAAATCAATAAAGAAACCTAAAGCCAATGTTTTATTGATATCTGAACTAATGTGGTTTGCAAATTTTTTTTTATTAAGCTTTGCAAACCAATGTCAGGTTAAACTATTGTGCCCAGAAAATGTCAACCTCAAAAAATTGTCTGACAAATGTGATGGAGCTTTTTTGACACATTCTTATCAAGACCTTACTCTGGTACCCTCTTCCTTTCAATCACTTCAAGGCTATGAATAAATATTGCAGCAATTTTTATTCTGTAAGTAGGATTTTCATGGGGGGAAATCCTGGTGCATCGGTGAGTGAAGATTTTTAGTTGTATATAAAGAAAGATTCATAATGTAAAGAAAATGTTGTAATATATCACAGGAGAAACATCTATGGCTTATGTCACAAGATCTCAAGAAAAGTCGTGTTAAAAAGAATACCAATACTCATATACATAAGAGATTTTTGGACAGATTATTAAATAGATACCATTTATTACAAATTTTAAAAGAACATAAAGATACGACAAAAATACTGACTCAGCACCAAAAACCTTCTAAAACATTTAGAGACTGTCTGAGAATTAATGCAATAAGTTACCTCTTAGAAGTCAGAATAGAGTAAAACAATGCAGTATGACCTAAAGAGCACAGAATGATGGTTCTTTGGGGTTCAGGGGGAAGGACATGTAGAACCAACATGCTTCCTGATACCTCAGTTTCAATATCATTTGCTCAAGCTGGTTCTTCTCTCCTTAGATGATTTATTTATTCCCAGGCTTAAATCCACTGGACATTTTTCTCCCTGCTTTTTATATTTCTATCAGTTCCAGATACCTAAATGTCACAAAACTCCAACTTTCACTTCTTTGAGATTTATATTCAGCCGATGATCAAATCTGAAGTTTCTTCATGTACAACTTCGGTTACATTTTCATTCTCTAGTTCCAATAACATTGAATTAATAGCCTTCTAGCTCCTGGATTAAAATGCCTATATCATAGCCTTTATGTCTTTTACATAGGGGAAAAAAAAAGTTATCTCCTTTAAAGCATTGTTCTGAAAAGTCAATAAAGTTTGTATCTTTGTGTCTTAGAGTATGGAAAAAAAAATCTTTGCATCTTTCATGATTCTGTATAAATTAGCTTTTCATTCTCCTTTGTCCTGCTGGATATCGTGCTAATGCTAGAGACTTTACCTTCTTTTATAACCACAATGACAAATTTCTCTTGCCTTGCTTTAAACACATTTTTATGCCGAATTTAATTAAATTTCATTAAATTTTCTACTTCTGGCTTCCTTTCTTCCTTTTAGAGGAAGGAATTTTTATGTTGCTTCAGTCCAAATACATATCACTAAAAGAGGAAAAAAAAATGGAATGTAATTTAAAAAAATAGCTTAAAATATATGAAATGTCAGTCTGAATATTTTTTTTCACATTCCTGTAATGTCTTACCTCATTTCAAATCCTAAAATGTCTTATATTTCTTAGTTATAGTTACAGTAATTGAAATACAGAAATTTAGACAATTCAAATTCAACTTAAAAATTCTGCAAAGAAGGGGCGCCTGGGTGGCTCAGTCGTTAAGCGTCTGCCTTCGGCTCAGGTCATGATCCCAGGGTCCTGGGATTGAGCCCCGCATCGGGCTCCCTGCTCCGCGGGAAGCCTGCTTCTCCTTCTCCCACTCCCCCTGCTTGTGTTCCCTCTCTCGCTGTGTCTCTCTCTGTCAAATAAATAAATAAAATCTTTAAAAAAAAAAATTTAAAAAAAAAATTCTGCAAAGAAAGCACTTGATCTCTTACATCTTTCCAACCATCAAGACACACCAGCCTAAAATAATCCATGGGATTTTGTGTCCTCCAGATTATTAGGCCACAAATTGTTCATTAATACTGTCCTATCTTCTTTGCCTTCCCAGTACTGTATACTGTGCTTGGTACATGGTAAGTCCTCAAAAATGGCTGATAAATACGAACTCTGAAGACAGCGCCTGCTATATGCCAAACCCTTTATGAGGAGTTTTACACTAAGTCATCTGATTTAATCTAGTAATTTACGAGAAAACTAAAGCCCATAAATACCAAGTAATTCATCCAAAGTCAACAGTTAGTGGCAGAATTAGTATAAATGTATTATAGTAATGCAAAGTAATGCCCATCAGCTAGTTTATAACTTAATGGCTAATGTACTTGGATATTTTTTACTAAGGAAACTGTTAACATCATAAAGATCCATAATAGATTTTATATAGTCAACCTAATCAATGAAAAGATAAAATATAAGACAAATCAGTACTTTGGAAAACAATAAATACACACGTAATGTAAAATCTCCTTATGAAGAAACAACAATTTAAAAAAAATATGTTCTTACAAAAGCATAGTTTCACTGTTGAGATATGAGCATTTATTTGTTTTTCTAATATAGTCACCCTTGACAATATCTATTTTTCACATGTATGTTATAATCACCATATTTTAAGTTACCAGTCATCTACTGTTTGATTTTGAGAACCCCTCAAAATCTAACCTATTTGGAATCAATAGGATTCATGTCCCCAGTGAAAGATTTTTAGCCTACCATCAAATATCACGTGTGCATGTAAATGTATTTGGGTGCATTCTGTTTAAAATCAAAATTTAATGGATAAGGAAAAGAGAAAAAAATAAAAGTTGCAAGAAAATAAAATCTAAGACCAAATACAGAAGTTCGAATGGAAAAAGCTTTGTGGTATTTTGAGAAAAGAAAGGATGATCCAAGATGAAAACTTAGTTAAGTTAATGAGTCAGATACTACTCAGGTGGAAGACATGATAATATTGGGGTTAGAATTATTCTCACTATTACATCATTAAAGCCGACTTACCACCAGGAACCCAACTACAGCCAAACAAAATTGGGGTTTTTTGTTTGTTTGTTTGTTTGTTGTTGCAAGAAGACGACATAACTAGGCAGACCAATGTACTGGTAGGGATTGTCAGAATTTGTAAACTAAAGAATTGCTGGAACCACATGAGTGTGAGGAATTATTGTTTGCTGTTGGTTTTGGATCTGATAGGGTCTGAAAGAACTAACACTAAAAGAGTCTGAGATTAGGTATTTGTCTTGCACATCATTATTGGGTACAGTTTATCTGTTCTGCAAATCATAGTACACTCTTGCAAGGTATGGTTTCTATTTGAATGCTCAGAGTCCTGCTCATCATCTAGCTACTAGCAGAATTGCTTTTATTTTGTCAGTATCAATGCAGTCAAATCCCAGAAGGGTTAAATGAAATTAATTCATGTTCTGGAATGAACTAGACTATAACTAATTATAACAACAAAAGATTTCTTTTCTCCTTGGTGACCTCCCAGCTCACAGAGGTAGTTCTATCGCAATCACTTGGCACAATCCCACCATTATTGCTTGTTTTTTCTTACCTCCCACTGCTGTCCAGAATCTGCTAGACTGCCCTACCCCACTCCTACCCCCATGCTGAACAAATGGTTCAGTCCTGGTTTAGTCTAGTTGAACTCCAGCAAAATTAATGAAAGAGAGCACTGATTTTATTTATTCATTTATGGAGATCTGGCTGAAAATTTACACTAGCTGACCTTCAAGTTCCATTCAGTTGAGAGTTTCTGTGATTCTTTGAAGTGGCAAAAATATGTCAGATGGACTCTTCAAGGCAAAACTGTTACCTTATTCAACAAAAATCATAACTTTGAGCTGCTGTTGCCTTCTGGAATATTATAATGTAACAATCCACCATGATTGAAATTAAAATAAATGACTACAATCTAGTCCATGGGCTGAAGTAAACAAGTACTATTAAAAACTGTGTGCATCTGGGTGTTATACTCAAACAATGAATCATGGAACACTACATCAAAAAAAAAAGTACTCATTAGTTTATGAAACATGAAATATATCAATTGTAATTTGATTTGCTCACAAAATCATTAGGCTTCATTGTTGTTCAAATAAACCATTCAATGGGTTAATTAAAAAAAAACTGTGTGCATGATGTTAATACAGTTTAGTCTTACCTAAAATTTGGAATCATAAGCATTTGTTTGTGTTTGAGAGACTGTGGTGGGGAGTGAGCATAAATAACATGATGAAAATAATAATGTTGTATTCCTCCAAATGCCATTACTCACCCATAAGTAGTTAAGTGCATACTTTAACTTGAAGTTTTAGTAAAGGTTATGTGTTCTTGCCCATCTATTCATATATATACAGTGACCTGGACTTACTCTGCATTTGCAAGAGGTTGGCTGGGATTATCCTTAGGGTCAATGGCCATGGACTTGAGAGAAAGTAACTGGTCCCCAGGGTTTTCAATTCCATGACCTTGGTGTTATTAGAAACCCGGTACAGACTTGATCTCCATGAACATTTCTATCCCTGAAGTAATTATTAGGGGGAAAATTTTTTTTGTCCTTGCTTTTAGTGAAAAATGTGCAATTAATTTACTCAACCAAGCACATGAGTCCTGAACTCTACTTTCATTCTGGGGGACTTCTTCCTCCTTGGCTAGGTTATATAAACTCTAGGCTTTGTATAACTTGCCCCTGGATACCCACCATAAAACCCTATGTTGATAATAACTAGTACATTAAACTCTGCTGATTGTATTGTTAAATATGTTCTCCTAGAATATTTGTCAATATTAAAGCAGAATCAATAAACAAAACAGATTTTATTATAAGAAAGGATTTTTCAGCTATGTTCTTCAACTAAACAGAGCTCTCACAAATATCAAAACTTCCTTAGTGAACCAGACCTCACCCTCAGTACCTCCCACCAAATCTAAGATGATGGAATAATGCACTTCTCAGACTTACCACTTGCCAAAATAATAAATGAATTTGAGTTAAATAATTATGCACAGTGCTTCTGATTTAGAAAGTACTTCCACAAAACAGTTACAGTCTGAATTGTGTTTCCTCAAAATGTATGTTGAGATTCTATCCCCTGTAACCTGTAAAGGTGACCTTATGTGGAGATTGCCAGCCATCACCACCGATGGAGAAGTAAGAAAGGATTCTGCCTAGCTTCTCAAAGTGAGTACAACCCTGCTGCCCCTTTGATTTCAGAATTCTAGCTTCCAGAACTATGAGGGAATAAATTTCTGTTGTTTTAAACCACCCAGCTGGTGGTACTTCGTGACCACAGCCCTAGGACACGAGTATATCATTGTTAGCTATTTTTACAATTAAATTTGCCAAAGAAAGATTAGTTTACTCTTAAAGAATAAATCTATTAAAATGTGGAATGCCAAGATGTTATGTAATGAAACAAAATTAACTCACCATATTCATATGAGGTGGCATTTAGGATCCTCCTACATGAATTTACTTTAATATTTTTATGTGCAAAATATTCCCCTTAACCCTATAGGAGTTGTCCTAATTTAAACCATATATTTTCAGTCCAGCAACCCTCAGTTTGTTTCCTGAGATTAAGAATTCCTCATATCAGTGAGATCATATGATCTGTGTCTTTCTCTGATTGACTTATATGTTTAAAAAAAAGAAGAAGGGCGCCTGGGTGGCTCAGTCGTTAAGCGTCTGCCTTCGGCTCAGGTCATGATCCCAGGGTCCTGGGATCGAGCCCCACATCGGGCTCCCTGCTCCACGGGAAGCCTGCTTCTCCCACTCCCACTCCCCCTGCCTGTGTTCTCTCTCTCGCTGTCTCTGTCAAATAAATAAATAAAATCTTAAAAAAAATAAAAAATAAAAAAATAAAAAAAAGAAGAAGATAGTAGGAAGGGAAAAATGAAGGGGGGCTGAAATTGGAGAGGGAGACGAACCATGAGAGACTATGGACTCTGAGAAACAAACTGAGGGTTCTAGGGGGAGGGGGGTGGGGGGATGGGTTAGCCCAGTGAGGGGTATTAAAGAGGGCACGTTCTGCAGGGAGCACTGGGTGTTATACGCAAACAATGAATCATGGAACACTACATCAAAAACTAATGATGGAATGTATGGTGATTAACATAACATAAAATAAAAAACAACAACAACAAAATAAATAAATAAATAAATAAACCATATATTTTCTACAACTGATATCACGGCTAGAAGTTAGTAGATTTCAGTTTCGGTGTTTCTATTTAAGAGAGTTTATCTGACGACATTTCTGTCATGGTCTCCAGAAACAAGGAGGTGGTTGCTGAAATGCTATGCAGCGGCACAGACGTATGAAATCAGGATTTATTCCCGTGCAGCTTTTCTGAAAGTTTTTCCTAAACACAACCTGAGTTCTCTTGTTTCTCTACAACGAAGGTAGATGCTGCCCCCTAAATAATGACTACTGCGAAGTGATGATGACATTTCTTGAGAATTATGTTTAACAGTAATGAGAACAGCATTACGGTGTTCAACTTATTTTTAAAAAAGGTACTTATTTTGGAAAATAAGTTCACTGCTTTATGATTTTCTTGTGCATATGTAGAAGTCCAAAACTATCCCAATACATATTGCCTTTTTTTTGTTTGTTTGATCCTGTCACTTATGGTGTCAAAATATCACATTAAATGCATCACTGGGCTATAGAAGAATGACAATTATAGAAATGCTAAGCAGTATATTAAAAAACTCACAGTGTGCTAAATCTCTACTGGTACATAGCCTTTCTCTCTCTCTCTCTCTCTCTCTCTCTCTCTTGCCGTAGGGAAATTCTAAATGCCTCTTCTGGCAGAAAAATAAAATACATTGGATTTGAAAAAGAAAATGCTATGTTTTTAGACAATCTGTTTAATAAATATATTTGGTTTGGGGCAATTTCAGTTCATAAAACCTCTCTCTATTTTTACCAACAACTGTGGCTTTCAATATGTATTAGTTATTAGCCATATTAGGACCAAGTCAAAGCTGCGGTTTCGTACACAATGCTCTGACAGCTCACCCTACTAACCTTTACATAGACTTACAAGTCACTGGTGCATAATGAGTATAGCTCCACTTAATGAAGCTAGATCTTTATATTTTTAACACTCATTTGGAAAACCAATTAACTCTGGCTCTATTGAACAAGTTGAACAGGAAATAAACCAAGTGTTAAAACATTGGTGACGAGCCAGAGTTTCTATAATTAGGGTGCTGATATGCCCAGGGCTGTCTATGTGTAATTCTGTATTTTGATTGACAACTTCCACATATTAAAGGCATTATTATTATTATTTTTAACATACTGCCCCTATCCTCTACCTGAATCACAGGGAGAATTCCTGAGAACACCACACAATTTACAATGGGAATTTCACCTATTTCATATTCATCTTGCCAAGATACTATCTACTGCGATAAATAACACGCAGCTCTGTTGTTCTTCATATCATTTCCAATTCAGAAAGCACATTTTACCGCCACGTTTTTAAAAAAGACCTTCCCATTGTTAAAATTAGAATGAGAGACTATGGACTCTGAGAAACAAACTGAGGGTTCTGGAGGGGAGGGAGGTGGGGGGATGGGTTAACCTGGTGATGGGTATTAAAGAGGGCACGTATTGAATGGAGCACTGGGTGTTATACGCAAACAATGAATCATGGAACACTACATCAAAAACTAATGATGTAATGTATGGTGATTACATAACATAATAAAAAAAAGCAAAAAAAAAAGAAATCTTTGTTGTTTCAAGTTAAAAAAAAAGAATATTAGGCTGGGGAGGCATGATGAAGTAAAAGAAAGGGACAGCAGGCATCAGGGAGGAGGAAAGGATGAAAGAAACAAGGATGTTAAGGACACTTAAGAGGTTATTGAAAGTCGTTACAATAGTACAAGCTGATGAAAAGAGGGAGTGACTAGAAAGAAGTGGAAGCTCCAACAGTAAGAAGTTGGGAATGTGAACTCTGCGCTGTTCCTGGGAGACCAAGGAACTAGCACCCAGTGGATAGAGGACCTGACTCTGGATGGGTGCATTTGGTTTGGGCTAGAGGGAATTAATATGGTTTTATTGGGGTCTAGATGAAATATACTTTACCTACTTTGCTGTTGCTTCATGTTCGCCAGACAGTTTTGGATCATGGACAATGAAGATGATACGAAGTTCATTGGGAATGTGTGCCTCCTTTTGTAAATTGCTAAATTGACGGTTCTTATTATACTCATCTATTTCTGTGGGTTTGGTTAGTATACCATTCCTCCAGGACCTGCTAAGTCTAGAAAGATAGTAAAACTGAGTTTCTAGATCCACAAAGTGAAAATAAGCAAAAAGATTACACCACCCAGGCTTGTCTCCCTCCAACAATTTTTTTTTAATGCAATTGTTGTCTAGGATAATGTCCCAGTAGGAAAATGCACAACCTTATATATGTTACTGTGAATTGCTTTACTGATCTGGGAAAATCTATGATATCCTCCATAGTAACTTTAGTACATAACTGAATTAACTACATCCTCTGAATTTCTCTCTTCTTTTTTTTTTTTTTTTTTTTAAAGATTTTATTTATTCATTTGAGACACAGAGATACAGAGAGAGAGAGAGCATGAGCAGTGGGAGAGGCAGAGGGAGAGGGAGAGGAAGAAGCAGACTCCCCGCTGAGTCAGGAGCCTGACGTGGGGCTCGATCCCAGGACCCTGGGATCATGACCTGAGCCGAAGGCAGACGGTTAACCATCTGAGCCACCCAGGCGCCCTGAATTTCTCTCTTCTCTCTTAATTTTCCCCAAATCTTTTTCTTTTAAAGATGTTTATTTTAAGTTTAATATTTTAACATGTGAGAAACCTTTAGCCCTTTTTTAGGTAGGCAGTATTTAATTTGGAAAATATAAAATAATAATTTCATCATACAAATGATCTTAGGGAAACAGATATGACCAATGAGGCCAAAAGAGCATGAGATAATGAGAGATTGAGGGCAGAGTTTTTTCCCACCAGTTTTAATGGATAATTTAAACTTTTAAATATAATTTAACAGATAATTTAAAATTTTATATTAATTTCATCAAAATATTGTATAATACAATGTAACTTAAGGAAATAAAACGGAGTTCTGGAGCTCATTTTGTCCCTGCTGTGATTCCCACCCTCCCTCTTCTTCCTGAGAGATATAACCCAAATTCTGGCCTTGATATGTCTTTTTCTGCCCATGTTTTTATGCTGGATACTGAGATATCTATAAATAATATCTACATTGTGTTTTCAACATTTTTTTCTTGTTTTATTGATTAGTAACTGAAGGTACTGCTTTTCCTGAGATTAAATGAGATCCACAAACACTCTTCGGTCTTCCAAATAGGACTTTACAGTAAATTTGATTCCTGCTTATAGATAGTGTTTTTGGTATTAGGGAAAGCAAGTTTCCAGTCCTCTAGAACTTAGGTGAAGAAATACAGGAAAATTAAAAAAAAAATGAACATGAAAATCATTAAAGTTAGGAGATATGAGAGAAATAAGCAGGCTGATGAGGGAGCATATCCTAAGGACTTGTCTTCCAATAGCCCAGCTGGTGAGGAGGAGATGGCCAAGCCAAGACCTGGGAATTAGCAATCCTGGTAAAGGAGACAGCAGATACCAAAGTTCTGAAGAATGAATAAATGTGAGAATTTCAACAAACATAAAGCATCTCCAAACTCTCTCTCTGAAGTACATTCCATTTTATCATTTATTTTCAGGTGAGGCACAGGAAGGTACAATAATTTGCCCTGGCTAGAAAGCAGTAAAGCTTAGACGCAAGCCTAGATAATCTGTTTCCAGAAACTTGTTCTCAACACACGTACAGCTAATTGGCTGAACAAGCAAGACAGTTAATGAAGGTGTGCTAGGAAAGGTAGCAAGAGGCCTTGGTTTCCTGTGAAAGGTAATTGCATTTGTTCACTTGTTTGTTTTGTCAAGTAGCAATGGGACAGCATTGAAGAGTTGTGAGCAGTTGAGTGATAACTGATTTATAGTTGAGAAGGATAATTACTGCTGCTGGGAAAGAATGGGTTATCAGCAAATGATTGGAGGAGGTTACGAGCAAAAGCCATGAGAAGACTTTCATGGAATTCTAGGCAAAAGATGATGATGGCTCAGATCAGGCCACACTGTGGATAGGAGATTCAGGATGTATTTTAAATATAATCAATAAAACTTTCTGATGGATTTGATGTGGCAAGTGAAAAAAATGGTAAATATAGGATGACTGTATATTTTTTGCTTGAGTAATGGGTGAATGGAGGTACTATAAGGAAGATGAAGAATACTGGATACAGGATGGGTTTGACAGGGCCTAAGGTTATAGAACAGAAATTCTGTCTTAGAACTATTTTAAGCCGGAAGTTAGATGAACATATCTCTATCTTGGGGAGTTTAATTCTGGAAAATCAATTTAGGTTTGCTAAAACATGAACTATTTAGAGAGTCAAACTAATCCACATTTCCTGTCTGGAATAATTTTGCCCTTAGGGACTCTCTGGCAGTCACATCCGTATCAGTACTCTTCCTGATGGAAATTTGTATATCACAAAGTTTTACAACCCACTTTTGCAGAAGGGATCTCATTTCTTATGGCCTCTTCTGTGCATATGCAACACATTTAGTAACAGTGTTTACTAGGACTGTGGTTTTTTCATAACAGTTTTTGGAGATAAGTTAAATGGCATTAAACACTACATAACTGGCGGGAAGCAGATCCTGCACCTGCGCCGCCATGTTTATCTGCTACCCTTCTTCTCAAGCTTGCAATGCACCTTGATGGGCCGAATAGATTCCTAGTGATTGTATGAGGAGAATCTGAGTAAAATTGGGATATCTCTATACACTGACTACTTAAGCAGACTAAATCTGGATTAAACCTGGTAATATTATTATTTCTTTTCCCTTGGTTTCCTAAGAGTAAGCACTATTAGAGACCTCTATATTTCCTTATCAATTAAACAAGTTCACCCCTCAGTAATGCGAATCATTTCTGTCTTGGAATATTTCAATTTTCAATTTTCCCGGACTTCAGAGGTTTTCAAAATGTCGTTTGCAGACCACCTTTGTGAGAATGTATTGGGACACTATTTAAACAGCATAAAAACCTGGGATCCAACTGGAAACTTATCAGTGCTAACAGGCAGGCATCTATGAACTAAAATACTGAAAGCATACAAAAGGTAAGATGACACTTCTAAGATCACTTATCTCTGAGTTGAAGGTGAAAGTTTTATTCACAGCTTCCTCTTTCCATCTCTCCTTGATTATGCTCCTGCTATACTTCCACAGGTTGCTACAATGACGAGAGGTAGAAGCTCATTTTACTACTGCCATGAATTTATTTTCCCACTTAAAAGCTTTAGAAAAAAAATTCCTTTTAGCTAGATGTGTCCTATAGACTGCTTCCATTATTGGCAGGTATCGTATCACTGTTTTTTTCTCTCTCAGGGCACTCTCTTCATCTTTATATAACTCTAGAACCATGCTGTGCCACTCCTAGGGACCAAGAAAGGGGATTCCTGGTACAGTAAGAATTCAATTCAACAAAGTCCAGATTTGACAGCTGTCTAGAGTAGTCTAAGGTTTGAATCCGCTAGGATGCTCACCCCAGATAAAACTTTCTTCATTATATAGCTAGAAGACACAGTTGGCCCACTGTGTGAAACTTCTCAAAGAATTTTCAGGAATTCCCTTTAATGTTTTTATTATTTGAGGTGCTTTCTTGTTTTCTCTTTTCTTAAAATATCCTCAAACCCAAAATGACCTCATTAATTTAAATGACTTCAGGAACATTTCTATGGATAAATTCCAGTTGTATGATCCCAAACCAGCTTTTTCTAAAGAACTTTTAGACCTGTATTTCCCATTGTGAATTAGTTATCTTTTTTTGGCTGACCCACAGGCTCCTCCAAGTCAATCTACCTAAAACTGAGTTCATCTTCTTCCCCCATATTTGTTCTTCATCCTGTCTAGCCTATGTCAGTAAATGATAACAATGTTTATCTAGTTTCCAAAGTCAGAAAGCTAGGCATCATTCTTGAACCATCTGTCTTCTTCCTTTCCCATATCTGGTTGACCACTGAATCCCATCAAATTTATCCTCTAAATATCTCATGAATTTCTCCACTTATCTTCATCCCCAGTACCATTTGCCTTATATTGGATCAGCTTTGATCAGTATGTCAGCCTCTCAATATGGTCCTCCCCCCCCAATCTTCTCTTCCTTTCACTAATTCTCCATACAAAATCAGAAGTCTCTCCAAAATATTTTAAAACCCTTTAATGGTTTTATATTTCTCTTAGGATAGATGTCTAACTTCCTAAAATATCCTAAAAATTTCTTATTTATGTAGCCTCAGGTTAACTCTCCAGGCTAATCTATTTCCATTCCATACTCATGCTTTTCTGTTCAATTCTGTGAGTATACCCGGTCAGCAATGTGGTTTCACAGAGGAGCTCTCTCCATCTCAGACTCTATCTTCCTTCTCCAAACTTGGGCTTTAATCCCAACCTAGAATATTCTGTCTTTCCCATCTCCTTACAGAGAAATCTGTATTTCTTTTCTGTGGTATCCATGATAGCCTGTATTATTTCCATTAGAATCCTTGAAACAGTCTATTATAATTAGCTGCTTTTAAAACTACATTCCACTAGTGATTCAGCTCCTTGGGCATAGGTGCCATTCCTATTTATTTATTTATTTATCACTGTTGAATCCCTAGTACCTTACACAATGCCTAGGTTAATGTATATGTGCTGAATAATGAATAATGGGGTAATGCGAACTGATAGGTGTTGTTTGCCCAGTTTACTGAGTTGAGATAGGTTCTAAGCCTCTGAGGACCCAGTAAGAATGGAACAATGAGGATGGATTAGCCATGTCTGCTGTAGTCAAGAAGTGACATACACCATACTGTTACCACAGCTCTTACGAAGGGTTCCCTCCAGCTCTTTAAGGAGAATAAATTAGGAATTAATATTGGAATCTTTCATAAGCGTTGTATATAGTTTTTTATATTAAGTTAAAAATATTTTAAATATGTTTTGTCCTGATAAAGCATGTGAGTTCAGTCTTTTGCACCATGTCACTGCTATTCTTCCTAAAGTTCTCATTTAAAGAAACCCTTTCTAGATGTGGAGATTAGATAGAACTTACAGAAGATAGCCCAGTGCCCCAAGTAAGCAAATTCAGAAACAAAATATCTTCCACAATGTTGTCCTAACATAGGTTGTTTCTCATTATAAGCAGACTAGTTTAATGATTCTGTTCATCAATGCTGTAATAACATCAAAATGGCTTCCCATTATTTATTTTCCTCACTATCAGGAGGTATCTAGAAATAGTCATTTTCTTATAGCATAGTTTGCCTTTGGAGTAATTATGTGTGTTTTGGATGACTTTGTGTTGGAAGTAAAGGCTGTTCAAATTTACAGTTTTCAAAAATGTGTGGCTTCTACAAAATCTGGAGATTACAAAATAAAAACTGAGAAAGTAGGGGCCAGTAAAACATGTATATGGGTCTCTTAATGAAGAAATAGTGCCTGAAATAACACACTCCAAAATATTGGATCTTTAATGCAAGTTATATCATGTAAAAATGTTGACTATTATTGACCCTTTCTTAATTTGGTGATAAGAAAATGCATTTAGTTTTATCTTCAGAGTATCCTCAGAAGACAGTTTTTTTCCTTCTTATTTTGATAATACAAGAGATGCATGACTTTAAAAGTTCAAACAGAATTTGAGAGCATCAAGCACCTTTGTTTATGGCCAACAAAGTTCTGAGCTGAGTAAGCTTGTGCTCCTACTTCATACATCTTGTCTAGTCAACATCTACTGAAAGCATAGAACTCTACTTTGTACTAGGATCTGAGCACTGGAAGACATGCATTTTAGAACTGCCACTTTAGAATACATCAGGAAAATTAAGGTACCCTAAAAATTCATATAACACACATAACTAGGAGTTTAAGTTTCAATAAGACATCAAATCATTTGCTTGTTTTAGGTGATACGATGATGTGTTCCAGGTTCAATTGTTAGATTGTCTGCAAATGACTGCCAGACCTTTACCGAAAACCTAAGCTTCCTAAAAATAAAATTTACTATATATTTTTCAAATGAGAGTAATGCATTAATCATAGTCATGTCATTCAAATGGCTGATGGTCCACTTTACCAGTATTAAATCTGGGTAGATTTATTGTGCTAGGGGGTTTGAAATCTATAATTTCACAGCTCTTCTCTGGAATATTTTCACAGAGACTCATCTTTTTATTACAAATTTAATTCAATATTCACTTTAATATTCATTTTATTTTAGTTGAAATCAGGGGATAAATTATTTCATTAGCCAAAAGCATTTGGAAAAAGATATAATTTAGGTTCTGAAAATGGAATTAATTTATGTTAAAAGAGTATTTTTATAAAAGTTATTGAGGTCTTTAAAAACTGTATTTGTCAAAGAATTATCATTTGACAATTCATGCATTTTCTTTCTTAGGAAAGTAAGTGAATTATCAACTTAAAATAGTGTTTCCATACTGGGAAACACACTCTGAGTCTTTGGGATTGACAACATACATGCTAGATTCGGTCACATTAATAGTTGCCACAATAATTCTGCATCTAATCTCACATAATCTTCTAAATCTCTGGCTCTGACAAATAGCACCCCAGTCTGTGTATAGTTACACCAAAATTATCTTGAATGGTGTTTGCAGTAGGTTTGACTGTGAGTAGAAAATGCATTTTCTCTAAAGGTCTTCCGAACAAGTTAAGATAGTTGAGTGGGTTGAGAAAATTCACAGGCAAAAAATCACCACCTCTGACCTGTTGACATGGTTGCCATTTAAAATTTATTTGTACTGGGAATTTGGTAATGCAACAAGTCCTCTATAAAAGACTAGCAGCCAAGAGTATGGACACTGAGCCCCAGAGCCTGGGTTCAGATATGTGAACTAGGGGGCAAGCCACTTCACTTTTTTGGGGTTTTGGTTTCTTCACATACTGAATGAGGATGATGAGAATAGAATCTACTTCATATCACTGTATGAGGATAAAATTAAATTAGTATTTGTAAAAATTTTTAAAGCAGCACCTGCCACTCAGTAAGCACTATAAAATCAATTATTAAATAACATTTTAAAGAAACAGTGCTAATTAGGATGTCACCACTTGAAAGATTTCTCTCCCTTCCAAAAATAGGAAATAGGGCACCCTTAACCTGACCAAACAGATGTCAGAAGACCTGTGGGTTGCCAATGATGGAAGAAAGGGCTTTCCCAAATGTTCTGCTTTTCCCCTAACTTATGTTCAGACGTGGCCCTGATCTTCAGAGGGAGGACCATGGCATTTTTAGGGGTTCTGACGTTTATTTTCTGTTGCTTTCCTGTACCTATTCTTTTGCTTCATCCACTCTGCTCTGTGCCTCAGAGGCTGACCTCTACAGACTGCGTCACGTAGGGTCTCCACCACCTCCTAGCGTTCTCTTAAATTAGGCCAACGCAAGGCACTGCAAGAAATAGAAGGACAGGGAGAGAAAGAGATGAGGCTTATCCTCCACGATGGTGTCTGCTCTCCTCTGCTTGACCAAGGTTTGGTGGGGCAGCCCTTTTCCCATTGTGTGGCTGCTTCATTCCATAGTAGTGGAACATAGTCCGTAGTACTAGATACATACTCCATAGTAGGGCCTTCTGCTTCTGCCCTCAGGGCGCAATTTTAAAGGCTTCCTGCTGTCACTAGGCTCTAGCTGTTTTACCATTCCTATGTGAAATAGCCCCTTCATTGAGCTGTCTTGAATTACATCTGAGAGTCTACCATCTGGTCAATGCTGGCAACCTGGCCCATACAGGTAGGATTCATTAATTAGTTATAAATTTGATCTTTCTAGCCTCTCAAGAAACTCATGTTGAATTTTCAAAATAATAGGGCAATTCATTGTTTCCTATCTGCTGTGAAAATGCTTATTTGCTAAAGAATCAGTGGTTCTTCGGAGAGATATTTTCTACTTTTTTATGAAAAGCCTGTGTTCTTTTCTTCAATTACCCTAAATCTACAAGAACATAATTTCAGCAAGGAAGTAGTTTGGACTACATAAAAACAAGCCAACTGTTTACTTCATTAGAAAATATAGTACAGTCAGTTCAATGAGGAATCCAATAACCAAGTACTAGAAGTAGAATATACTTCTTGGGACTTCACAGAAGCATATTTAGAACAAACAGTTATAAGTTATAATTTTACACAGCAGTTAATAAGCATCATTAATTTACTCATTCTTTTAATAGCTAGGTGCTAGGCAATGTGCAGAGAGCTAGATAAACAGTGGTGAACAAAATAGGCGGAGTCCCTGTCCTCAAGTTCACAGGTGGCAGGGAAGCCTTAAAGCGTCTTGGCTGTGAACACCTCACTCCCTTTGTGGAAGTGGGAGTATGAGTAATGCTCTGGAGGAAAAAAAAGACAGAAAACCCAGTTTGTTTTCTTGGTCTACCAGTAAGCAGACACATCACACTTGTTAGGAGGATGGGATCTTTCTCTATTGAAAGTGCTAGGTAGGATGACAGTGGCTAAAAAATTCCATATACGGTCAATAAATTCAGAATCTGTCGATTTATGAGGCATAGTTCCCTGGAGAATGCACATAACTTAGACAACTCTCTGGGATATTGTATTCCTCTGCTCAGGCTGCCATAACAAAACACCATTAGCAGGGTGGATTAAACTACAGAAATGTATTTTCTCACCATTCTGGGGGCTGAGAGTCCAAGATCAGGGTACCAGCATGGTCAGGTTCTGGTAAGAGTTCCCTGAGGATGGTGCCTTCCGTGTCCTCACATAGCAGAGAGAAAGAGAGCAAGCTCTCTGGTATGCCTACTTAAAAGGCACTAATCCCGTCATGAGGAGCCCACACTTATGAGTTCATCTAAACCTAATTAACCCCCAAAGACTCCATCTCTAAACACTGTCACACTCGGGGCTAGGGCTTCAACATATGAATTTTGAGGGGACACAATTCAGTTCACAGCTGATATAAAATGGAGATAGTGTATAATTTAAATGCTCCCTATTCTGTAAGGTAATCATGAGGACTCACCTAGAGATATCACTGATTATTCTGGGACATGTCTGATTTGTGAAGAAGGACCTGGAAGAAGTTTTTGATCGCCCCAGAACTCTGTCCTTTGCCAGAGCATCTGGATTGCCTGTATCCTTAAAGCTGGATATAATCTTCGATCCATGGATCCAATTTGGCAATCTGATCCTGTATCTAATGAGGATGCAGGGCATAGATAAGCACACAGACTGTTACAAATTTTGATAAAGGCTGTAAAGGAAAAGTGTGGGGTGTCTTAAGAGACTATAAAGAGAGGAGCATATCTAGATTTTTGTGTCACCTATGGTTTCTCTGAGGACGTGACTTCAGGGTTAACACCTGAATCTTAGGTTCAGATTAGCAAAGAGGGTTTGCTGAGTGTGGAGATGGGGGGTGGGGATTTATAAATGCCTTTTAATTATTCTTTGTATGGTTAATTGTTATCCATTTTCTTCCATTTCAATGTTAACCTAGCATTTGATAAAATATCAAGAGCTCATCATAACTTATGATTAAGTCACTAAAAGTATTATTCATCCTCCATCTTAGCTCAAAGGTCCTCTCTTCTGTGCATCTTGTCTGTATGCCCCAGGCAGCTGGGAGGTAAATATTTCCACATTTTCATGTGTCTCTCCATTCTGCTCTGCTCCTCACCTGCCCTTCCATGTACCTCTGTTACAGCATTGATCACACCGATCATCCTTGCCCAGCTATGAGACCCTTGATGTCAGCTGCAATCTTTTCTTTATCTTTGTATGTTTTTCCTATCTTTCATTTGTCCTCATGTTTTTAATTTATATTTGTATACCACTGTATATCTGGCATGTAAGTGACACTCCACAGATGTCCTCCAGATAAATGAATGAACCTTAGGTTGTAAGTGAAAGCATTTGAAAACATTTATATTCATTAGTATGCAATGGGTTAGGATTATTAGTATATATCATGGAAACCATTAAGTGCAAGTAAATGATTGTTGAAAAATTTAGTCTTTGACTCCAGAGAGGTCTATAGGGCTATTCTCTACTCCCTTAAATTTGGTAATAGCAGTTCATATAACACTGGTAGAGGAGAGAGAGAGAGTGCAGTTGAGATCGTGTGTGTGTGTGTGTGTGTGTGTGTGTGTGTAGTTGAGACTGAGGATTCTAAGTAGTTCTCTTTATTACGGAGTTTACGTAAGTAAACGTAAATAAAATGAGTCAGGGAAAGATAAACCAAGCAGCTTAGAAATCAAAAGGATCTAATAAAAGAATATAGTAATCATATTTATTAAAACTATGTATCTATATATCTATTAAGCACTGTGGGAAACATAGTTTCATTATAGGTAAGGCCAGAAGTAAAGTACAAAATAGTCTCCATAAACTCATGTACTGAATCATTTTCATGAGAGTCAACAGCAATGCATTGATTTAAAACTGGAGGCACACATGTTATTCAATCTTGAGTGCAGTAGGGCAAAGATTGGACCCATCGTCTGTGACTTTGGAGAGTTCAGCCAGAGTGAGAGAACAGAGATGGGGTGACTAGATGAGCTCAACTGGGCTCTTACTATTCTGAATCTATTCTGAAATAAGTTGAAAAAATATACAAGTTTTTTCTGTACATATAACATCTTGAGAAGCTTGAAAGAAAAGAAATACGGGGTATTTGCAATGTGAATCCACACTTTCCATGTTCTCTCTAATTAAATTTTTGAAGCAGATAATAATAAGAAGGTCAAAGGCATACTGATGTGGGTGGAGCCAATGTGGACTCACCTCAGCCTAGTCAGCTTTTGAGTGGTTAGTGTTTGTTGTCTTTTCCGGTTTAGGGCAAGTCCAGAGTGAAGTGCAGGAATGATGCATTGAGAGCTATAAATTTGGGAGTTATTGTTACAGATCTTCTCTAATACCTATACAAGTCTTCTTCAAATTTATCCTTTCCAAAGTCATTGTCTATAAAAAGAAATTGGAAGGAATTACTGATGAGCAATAGAAAATTTTGGCAGCCTATCTGCAATTTTCCCTAAAGTGATGGAGAGAGATGGATGTTGAAACCTCCATTTATTCTTGAATTCTGCATTTCTACATCCTGTACAGAATTTATTTTTTGAAGCTTTTGATTCCTTTTCCTTTCTTTTCTCATTGACAAAGAAGCTGGGCAGTCCAACCTTTTCTCATTAGTCTGTCTGCTTTAACTTGGCACTTGTATCCCTGGCTTCCCAATGTAGGTCTAGTGTCATGGCCTAGGTCCCAGTTAAATCCCGCCATTCTACCTCTGAGCCAAGGGTAAAGGAGAAGTTGAAATAAATATATGCATGCTTGTGGGTAGCAATATACTCTAAAGGCTTATTACTAGTTATGATAATACAATTTTAAAATTATTAGAGATGTGGATAATTTGGACATTTGATAATACTTTATTTCATCAAATCTAAGATGGTTATAAAATAGGCCATCACTTGATAAACCATTAAGGAAGGATAAAATGCTCTCAACTCAATTCTTGACTCTAAGATGTACCTCTTTTTCAGGGATGTTAGAACGTGGAAAATATACATCTGACATTTTGAGAAAAGATGTAGTTAGATCAGATACTTTTTTTTTCTTCCCATACTTAAAAGTGCACTGAACACAATGACAGGTCAGAGGCTCAGTGATTTCCCTCTTTATAAATCTGGTAAATCTCGTTATTAGCATTAAGGCTCCTTAAGCCTTTGTATGACATGTACAGTAGTTTCTATACCAAAGGAATTCTTAGCCTAAAGAACCTCTAGTAATATCCTTTTGCTGTTTTAATTCTGGAAGATTATCAAATGACTGACTTGTTACTAATATCTTATTACATAGTATTGTAAAAAAAACCTCAAATAATAAAAAAGTAACATATCTATTTACACTTAATGTATCCCCAACTGCACAATTCCTGAAGACAATAAAAGGAAAAATGTGTGTGTGTATGTGTATGTACATTAGGATTTATAATGTACCTTTAGTTTTAATTTATAAAATATTATAGGTTTCTACCAAATATTCCTATCATTTGTTTCCTTCAGGTATACTGTGATTGAAAGGGACTTTTGAAGGATATCTTGAGATCTTAGTCAGTATTTATACATTTTTTTCCAGAGAAGAAGTCCAAGCAACTGAATAACATAAGAAACTTTATAGTATAACTCAAAGGTTGGGAGCTTCCTGTATTTTTTGGGGGGGAAGCTTCCCATATTTTTAGGAACGTAATTAATATGTTCAGCGCACATTAAATGTACATAATATGGTCAATAGGTTTATCTGTAATTTCTCAAATATCTTAAATCTTATAGTGATAACAATTTTTTTTAAAAATCCCTTATTGTCAAACACAGATAAAATTATCTAGCTCTTCAAAATATGCCAGTAAAGAATAACTTTTAAGGAATAACTTGATTACACAATAATTTTCCATAACAATTTCCAAGGGCAATCTTAATCGTAATAAACATACTCTAAGCAAAATTAGGGCTAATAAGTCATTATATGAAGTGAATATAATTGTATACTAATAAAGTGGAAAAGTAGTAAATGTTCTAAATTATTTCTAAATATTATAATGAACGGATATTTCACTCAAGGCTGGCTTTAGAAATAAGGCCACTTAAATTATGATTTGGAGTGTGGACTGCATACCTTCTTTTCCTTTCTTTCTTTTTTTTTTAAGATTTATTTATTTACTTATTTATTTGACAGAGAGAGACAGCGAGAGAGGGAACATAAGCAGGGAGAGTGGAGAGGAGAAGCAGACTCCCCACTGAGCAGGGAGCCCAATGTGGGGCTCAATCCCAGGACCCTGGGATCATGACCTGAGCTGAAGGCAGACACTTAACGACTGAGCCACCCAGGCACCCCTAGACTGCATACCTTCTTATTTAAAAGTCTCTTCCCTCTTTTTTTGTGTGTGTGCTCATCAAATCCTCAATTAGCCTCAAAAGTGTTAATAATATGGTAAAGTAAATAAAGGCTGCAATTTGACATCAAGAAAATTGAATTCAGCTGCCATTTTTGCCTTGGGAAAGGCCTAGTTTTGTTCTCCTCAAACCAGATTATTAGAATACTTCTCTCAAAGGATTGCTAGGAGGAGCACATGAGGAAACGTTTGCTAAGAGCCTATTTTAAGCTGTGAAGTATCATGTTCAGCAACTAGCAAGTTGTAAGGGATTAGGGCAGCTGATGATAACCAAACTACTTAAGAATGATCCAGATGGACAAAGATGGATGATGGTATCCAGTCGTGATCTGGCTGCTGCTGACCGTTGGTGTATTTGGAATCTAAAAGACCTGTGGGACAGGAGTCCCAAAGCCCTTTGTGTCTAAATGGGCTTATACGATTGAATCGGAACTGTTTTAAGTCATAGTAAAGAATGTAATTCCTAAATGTTGTTGAAGATCAGATTTAGGTTTCATATTTTTATGCTTAAAATAGTAAATTGAAATTAATACTAATTTAATCTTAGCAAATAATAAGTTGAAAGTAAATTTTGTAAATATCTTAATAAATTATAAATATGTAGATCAGACATATGTAATTTATGCTGATCCTCATTGATACACATGAGTCACAATTTGACAATTTCTGTTTGGTACAACTTTCCTAAAAAGCACCACCTCTTTTTAATTATTTCAATGGGTTTTCCAGAATAGAACTTAAAAGACAAAATAGGCAGGCTGTTTACATTAGATATCTCAGTATCTATGAAATTACATTTTGTGGAGCTATTATTGACATTGGTA
Source organism: Halichoerus grypus (assembly GCF_964656455.1). NCBI lineage: Eukaryota > Metazoa > Chordata > Mammalia > Carnivora > Phocidae > Halichoerus > Halichoerus grypus. The sequence goes on along the minus strand of NC_135720.1, from coordinate 91,745,007 downwards.
TGAATGATTCCTATAGCACAGAATCACGACCATTTGTTAGCAATGCTTTCTGGCCTAAATGACATTTTTCACATCACCTACATTCTTTGTCCTGGAGTCTTTTCAAAGCTTTTGCTGTTGATTAAATTCTAGGCCAGGCAATTGCTAACATCTCTAAAATGTAATATTTTTGAAATAGCTTTGAAAATGCTATTTCATTCACACGTTCTGGAAGAGTTTCTTTTCCTATATAAAACCATATGTTCAGCTTCTATCATATATTCCCAATTCAAAAAACCTTCTGTCTTATGATGCATCACATCAATCAACAAGGTGTTTATTTGGAAGACATTTGGTCGTGAGCTATAACATTCCTTCCAGATACAAATTAAATGAAACCCCAGCATATAGTTCTCCATCATTCATCATTCGAGGTAGTTGGACAAGACAGGCTTTAATGACTTGAAAAGCTCTTCCAAGGGCAAGTGCAGTTCCAGACATTTTGGTGTGAAAAATACTATGGTTACACTGAACTTGTGCCCAGTTTCTCTCGAGCAAAATATATTTCTGGGACTTTTTGAGGAAACCTTTTGAAAGAACATAATATCTCTGAGCAACTCTCAATTTCTTTAAAATTAAAAAAAAGAAAGAAAAAAGAAAAAACTCTGTCTCTCTCTCCTCCCTCCCTTCCTCTCTTCCTCTGGCCATTTTTCTGTCTCTCCCTGTTTCCCTCTACCCTTCATTTGAACCTTTTTCAAATGACTGTTACAACCAGAGATTGGCTGAAGACTACACGTGGACATAACATAGAAATGGACAAACATCTGATAAATAGTGATGACTTGATCCATACAGGTGGGTAGATTTTCTAAAGGGAAAATCATTTGATTTTCATTTTCCACGCAAACAAGCCTTCACCTACATTTCCATTAGCCTCAGGAGTATTTCTATTTTACTTTTATTTAACCATTCATACTATTTCTGTACATATTACTAAGCATTAATAGCTTTTAAAAAAAAGAAATGCCCTTAAGACAGAGTGAATCAAATAATGAGAACCATTTTGTGCAGCCAAGTGTATTTTCTTCATTTTTGGAACCCAAAAGTTTTCTCAGTATTGTTATTTAAAAACAAAAATATGGGGGAAGGAGAAGAAAAGATGGCAGAGGAGTAGGGGACCCTATTCCAACTGGTATTGAGCTGGATATCTACCAGACCACTCTGAGCACCCACGAAATCAGCCTGAGATGTAAGAAGATCTGGATCTCTACAAACAGAATATTGCGGGAGGTTAGTTTCAAGGTACGAAGCAGGGAGCCATGATTCCGCGGGCAGATATCGGAGGATAAACGGCAGCGGCAGGGTGCCTGGCTGTGGGGATCCTACACTGCCGGTGAGCGACAGCCTCGCTCGCTGGGGACGGGCACAGACTCGCAGACCGGTAGCGGCAGGGAAGGGACTTTAGGGCAGCCCCGGGGGCGGAAACCCGGAGTTGCGGGGTCGCACCTGCAAACTGCAGCCCCCGGTTGGAAACCCGGAGTGGCGGGGTCGCGTGCGCTCCAACTGGGAGCGGCTGGCAGTTTTAGAAGCACAAAGGGCAGAGACGTACCCGACCTGGAGGCAGGACTGGGAGTGCTGCGGAGGGGCGCACAACCCAGGACGCTGCAGTTTATAGCAGCAGGGACAGAAACGGAGGTGGTGTGGCCTGGAGAGCTCACTGAAGAACAGACTGCGATCTCTCTGCTCTGAGGCAGAGGGTTGGAAACGGTCTCTTCTGCTCTGACTCGCAGAAGAGATGCGGAAAGCCACCAGGGAAAGCCGCCAGAGAACAAAAGCCCCCAAAACTGATTCCCACTGAGCCCATCCCCTGCCACTGGGGCAGGGCAACTCTGCCCAAACAGGGTTGCCTGAGTAACAGCACAGCAGGCCCCTCCCCCAGAAGAGAGGCTGGGAAAACAACAGGCCAGCAACCCTAAGGTCCCTAGAAAACAGGTGCATCTTGCTTGGGTTCTGGTCAATAATTTCGACTCAATACATTCCCTCAAACACCCATCAACAGATTGACTAGGAGGAGGAACCCCCAAAATAGAAAAGACTCAGAGATTATGACTTATGCCGCAGATTTACAAATGGATACAGATATAACCAAGATGTCGGAGATGGAATTCAGCTAGCAATTGTGAAGATAATAGCTAGAATGGAGAAATCAATTAATGGCAACGTAGAGTCTCTAAGGGCAGAAATGAAAGCTGAATTGGCAGAACTTAAAAATGCTATCAATGAGATCAAATCCAATCTAGATAATCTAAAAGCTAGGGTAAGTGAGGTAGAAGAACGAATAAGCAACCTGGAAGACAATATAATAGATAAAAAGGGAAAAGAGGAGGCCAGGGAAAAACAACTCAGAATCCAGGAAAATAGAATCAGAGAAATAAGTGACACCATGAAGCATTCCAATGTCAGAATAATTGGAATCCCGGAGGGAGTGGAGAGAGAGAGAGGACTAGAAGATGTATTTGAGCAAATCGTAGCTGAGAACTTCCCTAATCTGGGGAGTGAAACAAACATTCGTGTCATAGAGGTAGAGAGGGCCCCTCCCAAGATCAAGGAAAACAGGCCAACACCCCGGCATGTAATAGTAAAACTTTCAAATCTTAGAATCAAGGAAACCATCTTAAGGGCAGTTGGGGGAAGAGATTCCTTACATACAGAGGGAGGAACATCAGAATAACATCAGACCTATCCACAGAGACCTGGCAAGCCAGAAGGGCCTGGCAAGACATATTCAGGGTACTAAACAAGAACATGCAGCCAAGAATACTTTATGTGGCAAGGCTGTCATTTAGAATGGATGGAGAGATGCAGATCTTCCAAGACCAGCAGAAACTGAAAGAATATGTGACCACTAAGCTGGCCCTGCAAGAATTTTTAAGGGGGGTTCTATAAAAGGAGAAAGACCCCAAGAGTGATATAAAACAGAAATTTATAGGGACAATCTATAAAAACAACGTCTTCACAGGCAACATGATGACAATTAATTCATACCTTTCAATAATCACTCTCAACGTGAATGGCCTAAATGCTCCCATAAAATGGCACAGGGTTGCAGATTGGATAAAAAGACAGGACCCATCCATATGCTGTCTACAAGAGACTCATTTTGAACCTAAAGATACATACAGACTGAAAGTGAAGGGATGGAGAGCCATCTTCCATGCCAGCAGACCTCAAAAGAAAGCTGGGGTAGCAATTCTTATATTAGACAAATTAGATTTTAAACTAAAGTCTGTAGTTAGAGACACAGAAGGACACTATATCATTCTTAAAGGGTCTATCCAAAAAGAAGACCTAACAATTGTAAATATCTATGCTCCCAACATGGGAGCAGCCATCTGCATAAGCCAACTGTTAACCAAAATAAAGAGTCATATTGATAACAATACGTTAATTGTAGGAGACCTCAATACTCCACTCTCAGCAATAGACAGATCATCTAAGCAGAAAATCAACAAAGAAACAAGAGCTTTGAATGACACACTGGACCAGATATACCTCATAGATATATACAGAACATTCCACCCTAAAACAACAGAATACTCATTCTTCTCGAGCGCACATGGAACTTTCTCCAGAATAGACCACATACTGGGTCACAAATCAGGTCTCAACTGATACCAAAAGATTGAGATTATTTCCTGCATATTCTCAGACCACAATGCTTTAAAACTGGAACTCAATCACAAGAAAAAATTGGGCAGAAATTCAAACACTTGGAAGCTAAAGGCCACTCTGCTCAAGAATGTTTGGGCCAACCAGGAAATCAAAGAAGAACTTAAACAATTCATGGAAATCAATGAGAATGAAAACACATCAGTCCAAAACCTATGGGATACTGCAAAGGCGGTCCTAAGGGGGAAATACATAGCCATCCAAGCCTCACTCAAAAAAATAGAAAAATCCCAAATTCACCAACTAACTCTACACCTTAAAGAACTAGAGAAAAAGCAACAAACGATGCCTAAGCCATGCATTAGACAATTCTTCTAAGCCATGCATTAGAAGAGAAATAATTAAAATTAGAGCAGAGATCAATGAATTAGAAACCAGAAACACAGTAGATCAGATCAACGAAACTAGAAGTTGGTTCTTTGAAAGAATTAATAAGATCGATAAACCACTGGCCAGACTTATCCAAAAGAAAAGAGAAAGGACCCAAATTAATAAAATTATGAATGAAAGGGGAGAGATCACGACTAACACCAAGGAAATAGAAACAATTATTAGAAATTATTATCAACAACTATATGCCAATAAACTGAGCAATCTGGATGAAATGGATGCCTTCCTGGAAACCTATAAGCTGCCAAGACTGAAACAGGAAGAAATTGACAACCTGAATAGGCCAATAACCAGTAACGAGATTGAAGCAGTGATCAAAAATCTCCCAAAAAACAAGAGTCCAGTGCCTGATGGATTCCCTGGGGAATTCTACCAAACATTCAAAGAAGAAATAATACCTATTCTACTGAAGCTGTTTCAAAAATTAGAAACAGAAGGAGAACTTCCAAACTCATTCTATGAGGCCAGCATTACCTTAATCCCCAAACCAGGCAAAGACCCCATCAAAAAGGAGAATTTCAGACCAATATCCCTGATGAATATGGATTCCAAAATCCTCAAGAAAATTCTAGCTAATAGGCTCCAACAATACATTAAAAGGATCATCTACCACGACCAAGTAGGATTTATCCCCGGGATGCAAGTGTCGTTCAACATTCGCAAATCAATCAATGTGATAGAACACATTAATAAGAGGAGGGAGAAGAACCATATGGTCCTCTCAATTGATGCAGAAAAAGCATTTGACAAAATACAACATCCTTTCCTGATTAAAACTCTCCAGAGCATAGGGATAGAGGGAACATTCCTCAAGTTCATAAAATCCATCTATGAAAAACCCACAACGAATATCATCCTCAATGGGGAAAAGCTGAGATCCTTTCCCTTAAGATCAGGAACACATCAAGGATGCCCACTCTCGCCACTATTGTTCAACATAGTACTAGAAGTCCTAGCAACAGCAATCAGACAACAAAAAGAAATAAAATCTATTCAAATTGGCAAAGAAGAAGTCAAACTCTCTCTTTTCGCAGACGACATGATACTTTATGTGGAAAACCCAAAAGACTCCACCCCTAAATTACTAGAACTCATCCAGCAATTCAGTAATGTGGCAGGATACAAAATCAATGCACAGAAATCAGTTGCTTTCTTATACACTAACAACGCAACTGTAGAAAGAGAAATTAGAGAAACGATTCCATTTACAATAGCACCAAAAACCATAAGATACCTCGGAATAAACCTAACCAAAGGGGTAAAGGATCTATACTCTAGGAACTACAGAACACTCATGAAAGAAATCGAAGAAGACACAAAAAGATGGAAAAATATTCCATGCTCATGGATCAGAAGAATAAACATTGTTAAAATGTCTATGCTACCCAGAGCAATCTATACCTTCAACGCCATCCCGATCAAAATTCCAATGACATTTTTCAAAGTGCTGGAACAAACAATCCTAAAATTTGTATGGAATCAGAAAAGACCCCGAATCGCCAAGGAGATGTTGAAAAAGAAAAACAAAGCTGGGGGTATCATGTTGCCTGATTTCAAGCTATATTACAAAGCTGTGATCACCAGGACAGCATGGTACTGGCACAAAAACAGACATATAGAGCAATGGAACAGAATAGAGAACCCAGATATGGACCCTCAACTCTATGGTCAAATAATCTTTGACAAAGCAGGAAAAAACATGCAATGGAAAAAAGACAGTCTCTTCAATAAATGGTGCTGGGAAAATTGGACAGCCACATGCAGAAGAATGAAACTCGACCATTCTCTAACACCATACACAAAGATAAACTCAAAATGGATGAAAGACCTCAATGTGAGACAGGAATCCATCAAAATCCTAGAGGAGAACATACGCAGTAACCTCTTTAACATCAGCCACAGCAACTTCTTTCAAGATACATCTCCAAAAGCTAGTGAAACAAAAGCAAAAATGAACTTTTGGGACTTCATCAAGATAAAAAGCTTCTGCACAGCAAAGGAAACAGGCAACAAAACAAAGAGGCAACCCACAGAATGGGAGAAGATATTTGCAAATGACACTACAGATAAAGGGCTGGTATCCAAGATCTATAAAGAACTTCTCAAACTCAACAGCCAAAAAACAAATAATCAAGTCAAAAAATGGGCAGATGATATGAAAAGACACGTCTCTGAAGAAGACATATAAATGGCTAAAAGACACATGAAAAAATGTTCATCATCATTAGCCATCAGAGAAATTCAAATCAAAACCACATTGAGATACCACCTTACACCATTTAGAATGGAGAAAATGGACAGGGAAAGAAACAACAAATGTTGGAGGGGTTGTGGAGAAAGGGGAACCCTCTTACATTGTTGGTGGGAATGCAAGTTGGTACAGCCACTTTGGAAAACAGTGTGGAGGTTCCTCAAAAAGTTAAAAATAGAGCTACCGTATGACCCAGCAATTGCACTCCTGGGTATTTATCCCAAAGACATAGATGTAGTGAAAAGAAGGGCCATATCATATGCACCCCAATGTTCATAGCAGCAATGCCTGCAATAGCCAAACTGTGGAAAGAGCCGAGATGCCCTTCAACAGATGAATGGATAAAGAAGATGTGGTCCATATATACAATGGAATATTACTCAGCCATCAGAAAGGATGAATACCCAACTTTTACATCAACATGGATGGAACTGGAGGAGATTATGCTAAGTGAAATAAGTCAAGCAGAGAAAGTCAATTATCATATGGTTTCACTTATTTGTGGAACATAAGGAATAGCATGGAGGACATTAGGAGAAGGAAGGGAAAAATGGGGGGGGGGAACTGGAGGGAGAGATGAACCATGAGAGACTATGGACTCTGAGAAACAAACAGAGTTTTAGAGGGGAGGGGGGAGGGGGGATTGGTTAGCCCGGTGATGGGTATTAAGGAGGGCACGTACTGCATGGAGCACTGGGTGTTATACGAAAAACAATGGATCGTGGATCACCACATCAAAAACTAATGATGTATTGTATGGTGACTAACATAACATAATACAATTTAAAAAAAATAAAAAAATATGTTTAATCAGCATATGAAATATAAGACAATGAAACTTCATAATGAAGTGAACGTGTAAATGTAATCACTTAGCATCATAAAACTAATTAACAGCAGAGAGGATGAGTTTTTTCACCTTTGGTAGTTCTGATTCTGTTTTAATTTTCTTTCTCATAATTACAGTAAAGAATATTCTCTAAAGTTAATTCCTTTTGGTTTAAGGGCATCTATCATATTTGCATTTTTTATGTGTGTTACTCTAGAATCAAATGCAAAGATGTCACTGTGCCAATATCCTTAGCAGCTGAGAATCATAAAGTAGAGACTTGCTTGCCTTCTCATTGTTGGTAGAGTTTATCATCCAACTCTTCTCATTTGGAAGAGTATACTATACTGAAAATAAGTCAGGTTGATTAAATCTTAATGCATAGGTGTCTTTTATGTAAAAAGGATAATTCAATAGGAAAATACAATTCTATTTTATTTTTAGTTATAAACTGGAGTCATATTTACTTACCACAAGATTTATTAAAACTTGTAAATTTTTAAAATGATAAACATATGAATTGTTTGTAGGAAACTTATTTAATTCATTTCCTCCTCCCTTCACCCTTCCTTCCCCCCTTCCTTCATCTCTCACTCTCTTTCTTCCTTACTTTTTCTCAAACATTAAGTGCCCAATCCTTTAAAAAAAAAAAATAAAAAAAAAAAAAAAACAAAAAACAAAAAACATTAAGTGCCCACACTGAGCAAAGCAAAGGGATAAGAAGTACATTTATCAGTGTTTCACTGGAATTCTTTTCTGCCAGAATGATGCCTTCCCTATCACAGATGTTACCCTTGTCAGATTTTTTAATTTGCCAATTTGATTAGGAAAGTGAGAAGAGCTGAGGTTCAGCACTTGAATTTTGGAGCTTTTAAGTCTGTAGAGATGCAGTCAACATCTACCGATGACGTTCTGCCTCCTGCAGATGGAGGTGACAACTGTAGACTATATCCCTTGCAGAAGGTTCCTTAAAAACACTCCTCTCGTGCCTACACAGTCATTCTCTTAAATGTTTCCTATTAATGTGTTTTAATTGCAGTAGCAGTGAGGTGTAAGAAAAATCATTGAGTAAGTGTCAGGGGTCCTTTACTAATCAGTTGTGTGTGAACCTTGGACACAGCTCATTAATCATAGTGTTGCATTTCTCTCTTCCGCGGCATAGAGATAGTGCCATCAGCTAGAGCCATCTCACACTGCCATTGCCAGGATCTACTGAGATAATGAATATGAAAAAGCTTTGAACAGAACAGGGTACTGTAGAAAGACAAGGACTTATTATTTTAACACAAAATGTACATGATGTTTTCCCAAACCCTTGAGAAGATTTTCGGTTTACTCTCCTAGAATAAAAGAATATGGTATTGACATCATTTCTAGATTCCAAAAATACAGACATAAATGTACTGTGTCATCACTGCACATAATACATGCAACACTTCTAAGACAAACTCCAATAGAACAGTTAAGATAATAAGAAAATGAAGAATATGCTGCAGCATTATGAATGAATAAATCAGCTTTGAAATCTAATGACCATTATTTATTTCCTCAGCCTTCCATGCACATATTGAGAATGTGTTGTTTATTATTTTTAAACTTGGGAAAGTTTCCCAGGAATGACAAATATTGTGAGCAATTTAATAGACTATCTACGTTAAACTGCGCTCCTTAGATTTTAAAGTCATAATCCTGAGGCTCATGAAGGTTTAAGTGTTACACATAAGTCACCTAACTCAGGAGGAGTGGAGCTCAAATAATAATGTCTTCTGATTCTCAGTCTAGGTTTCCTTTTCACTATATACTACATGGAACGAGAACTGTTTAGGGCATTTATGCATCTGATCAATAATATCAACTTGCATGATCTCTTCTTTGCCACCATTTTGTTTGACACAAAGTGGTTATTCAAGCTACTCTGGGACCCTCTTCTCTCTATGTGGCAGTTTTGATAGTGAATGCAAAAACCTTAGTTCATGTATCCCATTTATTCTAGATTTCCCTTATACACAGACTCCACATAAGGTAGGTTTCATAATTTTTCCATATGAAAGACACATGCATCATTGGATGAACCTGAAAAGCTGACATGACAGGAAGATCAAGCAGGCTGCTTTCTTTTTTTTTTTTTTACTTTATGAAATTTTTCATGTTTTATTATCTATCTACTCAGATAAAATTAGGTGGGACACATTTTTAATGCTTCCAATAAATAAGAAAAATGTGCCTGCAGCATGAAAAATCCTGTGACTGCCTTGTGTTATTTGCAACAGATGAATCTAATTTGTATTCAGACATCAGTGCTGTAACTAACTAGAGAAATAAAATGGATGTCTATGACCTCTCTTCAATTATTTAGTAAGAATGAAGTGTCAAGTGGCTAAAAGTTATGGTGCTGTGGCTAAATATAGTGTTACACCTATTAGATAGTGTTACACCTATAGTGTTATACCTATTAGATGAAATTCAAGATGGAATATGCACATATACATGCATACATACAATAGACTAATAGCAGTGAAGGTTAAGCAACTTATAATCACCATGACTCTTGGTGATAAATACCAAAGTATTTACGCGTTAATTAGTTGTTGTTACAAGAAGCTTAAAATCCTTTTTTTTCATTAATATGCAGATAGAATGCTATTTTTTAAACAGTTATATATTAGAAAACAAATTATTTGAAGTTTAAGAATTTATCTATTGAGCAATAGAGCAGAATTCATTCATCCATGACACAGTCCTTCTAGATCAGGGATATAAGGAGTTTTTAAAAGATCCTAAATGTGTAATAAGATACACTAAAAAAACTAAATGTAGAATGTCATTCTGGGTTAACCTTAAATGCAGGAACCTTTGTTCATGTATTCCATATACATCCTTAGATTTCCCTTATGCACAGACTCCACGTAAGGCAAGTTTCATATTTTTGAAACTTGCATATATCAGTAGATATGCTAGTGCCAATTATAACTTTTTTAAAAGCAACAAGAAAATATAATTCAAAAAATCAGCACACATTTTATCCTATCACTAACTCAAGACAAAGCATTAGTATTTGAGTGTCATGTAACTATTCAAAGTGTACATTATTGTTCCACATTTTAGAGACTACTGAAATAATAGGGAATATGTGGGATATAATTTTAACACAGGATCCTGCATGCTTTTCTGCGACTGTTATCACCAAACATTTTACTCTGGAGATAATCCCTTCCTTAGGCACCAACACCTAGACATGAGTCGCTGACTATTTTGGTAGAGGTCACAATAAAACAATGGATTCATGACTATGAAGTAAAGAAGCAGTCAGCTTTCGAGTAAGTCAGGAACATTCAGAAATTTACTTTAGAGTGAATATTCCTGTCCTGTTTTTCCTTCTCTTCAATGTTATGATTATATGATTGGTGGGAACAGGTAAGGAATGATTACATCAGCAGGGATGGCTCCTGATTCAAAACTTACAAGGTTCAAAAGACCAACTGCCATTTTATGCCAGCATGAGGGACCATATGGAAACTGAGTTAGTGACCAGTTACCACTTGTGGTTTTTGTTTTTGTTTGTTTTTTTGTTTGTTTTTATCTGGGAGGGATAACTAACAGCTTGCAGCAGACCCTGACTAATGTATAGGAACATTCTTTCTCACCAATTTTTTTGATCAACCCTCATTCAGCAACTCGGGAACCTAGAAACTGGAACCAGAAATGGAGGTGAAGAAGCTGGACACCTACAGGAGTGGTATGAAGCAGGTGCTCCTGTGGGTGGCCAAGGAGGGAAATACATATCAGAGAACTCCCATTCGTCCTAGACAATGAAAAGAAGATCCTCTTCCGGTACAAGTATGGGTCAGAAAGAATTTAAACACAACACACTTTTTTTTGTTTTTTTGTTTTTTTAGATCTAAGAAAAGGGAAGGCCAATTTGGGAAAGGCACAAAAGAAGCACACTAGTTTGATCTGATTCTTTCTGCCCACATGTGGATTTTTCCAAAGGGATTAATGACAGATGGTCTCAGTTCAGTGTTGACATGGAATACTTCTCCCACATATAGGTTGCAAGTGATGTAAAAATTTGGAAATACAAACTTTGTTTTAAGAAGCTTAACCATGAGAGACTATGGACTCTGAGAAACAAACTGAGGGTTCTGGAGGGGAGGGGGATGGGGGATGGGTTAGCCTGGTGATGGGTATTAAAGAGGGCACATATTGAATGGAGCACTGGGTGTTATACGCAAACAATGAATCATGGATCACTACATCAAAAACTAATGATGTAATGTATGGTGATTAACATAACATAATAAAAAAAAAGAAAAAAAAAGAAGCTTATGTTGTCAAACTTATTATGTAAATCTTAATTTCTGAGATGTCCAAACTAAAACAGTTCTTAAGTTACATTTATATTTGAGTAGTGATTAAATCAAAGATACAAAAAATTAAGGAAAGGATATCATATCACTAGCCCTCTCACAAACAAAGAACATTATTCTCAATATTATTTCATATATCTTGGAAATATTTCTATTTTTAATTTACCTCAAAAATAATTACATACACCATTGTCATAACACAATAATGAAAGCACCTGTCTCTTTTAAGAAATCAAAACTCCTTAATTTATTTTTCTTTCTTCAACCTGTATGCAGTGTAAAATCCAGGAAAGATATAAAGGAGACACTAAAGCCCAGGATGATCTGTGGGGCACCTGGGTGGCTCAGTCGATTGTTTGACTCTTGATTTCAGACTCTTGATTTTGGCTCAGGTCATGATCTCAGGGTTGTGAGATGGAGCTCTGCATTGGGCTCCAAGCTTAGTGGGGAGTCTGCTTGAGATTCTCTCTTTCCCTCTGCCTTTCGCTCTACCCTCCTCCCCAAGGGACCAGGACAGGCACATGCTTGTCCCACCAAGGGGGGCACATGCTCTCTTTCTCTCTCTCAAATAAATAAATAAAATCTTAAAAAAAAAAAAATAAAGCCCAGGATGATTTGTGATTTATCCAGACTCTGGAATTTGTAAACAGAAATATATCTGAGTTCATCTACTTTTCTCCATCCCCAACATCATCACAGCAAGCCAAGCCAGTATCATCTTTCACCTGGACTAAATAATGGATTCATAACTGGTTCCTATTTCTTCACATGCTTATTTCCAGTTCACTTTCTATACTGAAGTTAGGGTGATCTTTAAAAAATCCAAATATGTACATATATTCTCTTGTTTAAAAGTTCAACAATTTCTTATTGCATAAGGTTAAAAAAATGTTCAACATGAGTAAAAGCTGTGATTCATCTAGCCACGCCTGCTTCTCCAAAGTCATTTCTCACCACCCTCCTACAATGTTCTAGTAACTCTAGATTTCTTTTAATAGGCCAACCCTTTGACCGCCTGAGGGATTTTGCTGAGGCCTTTCCTTTGGCTGGAACTGTGTTCCCTTTGCTATAAATGACTTATTATTCACATGCCCCAGATCTCATAGTAAAGCCTTTTCCACATTAAAAAAAAAAAAAAAAAAAGCTTCTCTGAGCCTTCAATCTAAAATAATCACTCATACTGTCTCAAGGCAATATCTACTTTTCTTACTCCAATTAGATGATAATTTGTAGTTATATACTTATTACTGTGTAATTTCTCTATCACCCTACCCTACTTCACGACTTTCTAGTTGCTTTGCATTGAATATCCTGTGCTTAGCAAGCACGTAGCTAGTAGCAAACCACTAAATAATAAACATTTGTGAAAGAGTGAATAAATGATTGAAGAGATGGATAGATGGATGAACGGGCAGCACACAAGTCTAATCTCCAAGAGGTGGAAGTGCTTAATCATCAAGTGTATAGGGTCGATTGTTGGCTGGGTTTAAATCCCAGCTTCATTACTTATTTTCTCTGTGAGATTGGACAAGTTAATAAACTTTCTAAGCCTTTTTTAAAAATTTTATGGTTTTGGTCATATTAGAAGAGTAAAATTGAAATGATTCGTAGAATAAGAAAGTTAGCAAAGATGTAAAAAGTGAAGAACTGCCGTTGTTAATAAGTTATTGAAAGTTGGTGAAAGGTCAAGAACACAGGTGTTTGGACACTTAGATTAGAAAGAAGCAAAAAGACTGCCTGAAAGGAGGAGCGTGCATATCATATGGGTATTGAAAGAAGGAAGTAAGAACAGATGATAAAGATGGAGGAGAAAAGGAGTGTAGAAGTTCATGACTAAAGCATTTCTTTTCCCATTGGAGCAAATATTTATTTTGTAATGAAAATATCCACATAATGTCTGTGCCTTAATTTTAAGCAAAATGTTTTCAGTGAAATTATCTATCTAGTCTTTTTTGTTACCTTTGTATAACAGTATTTGTTCTCAGTTACTACTAGGGCAAGAAAACAAAAACAATTCACAGCGCTCACCATTGCAAGACTGTTGAATCACAGATCTATACCAGAAACAAATAATGCAATATATGTTAAGGAGAAAAAAAAAAAGAAGATAGCAGGAGGGGAAGAATGAAGGGGGGGAAATCGGAGGGGGAAACGAACCATGAGAGATGATGGACTCTGAAAAACAAACTGAGGGTTCTAGAGGGGAGGGGAGTGGGAGGATGGGTTAGCCTGGTGATGGGTATTAAAGAGGGCACGTACTGAATGGAGCACTGGGTGTTATACACAAACAATGAACCATGGAACACTACATCAAAAACTAATGATGTAATGTATGGTGATCAACATAACAATAAAAAAATTTTTAAAAAAATAACCAAACAATTAAAAGAGCCTAAAATTCAAAAAAAAAAAAAAAAGAAAAAACAAAAACAAAAACAAAAAATTGTGTGAACAAAAAGAAAGGGCCATTTTCCAAGAACTTTCAAATGACTTTTACAATGTTATTTTCAATTTAATGGGTAGAAACTTGAACAAAAAACCCCCAGGACTTACATTAAAAATGATATTAAAGTTGCATATATTTAAAATAGATGTTTGCCTGTGTCATACTATAGCAAGGGTTCTTTTATTTTCCACATCATCAAAAATAATGACTTTTGACATTATAAAAGTAGATAACCTAAATATAATTTTGTTTGGCTGCCTGCAACATCTCAGTCCATATATTCTAACATATTTTGTAACACATAATCTAGTATCTTCAATAATAACATATTTTCTTAATAATTGATGTAACACATAATAGTTAAAGTTACTTTCAGTTCTTTGGACCAGTGCTTGCAAAAAACAAGCAAAAAACATAAAAAAAAAAAGAAGGAAAGAGAGGAATAATTTGAAGGTTACAATTATCTGCAACAAGAATAAGAGATGATAAATCATACTAACTGCTTCTAACTAGCTAATGCTATGCTGGCTTTCTCTTAGGAGTTCCAGGCAGCGAGAGAGACAAAAACAAACATGGGTGCCCGCTGAGACAGAGGGCGAAGTCACCTTCTCATCCAAACTGACATATGTGATGGCACACGGTGATGCTGGGCCTAATCCGTGACTTCTGTGCCCGCTGCATTCCATAACAAGTTCTCGATGTCGGCATCCCGATTGAGCTCGTTAAGCTGAGATCTGAATGAGGGAGAACTGTAATTCTCATCCCGCGGTTCTGTGGGAGGAGAAAGTAGCTCCCTAACTCCAACCTCCCCATCTTTCATCCCCTGATAACCCAGAAAACGATCTTTATGAACTGAATCGAAGACATGCAGCCTAAACAACAGGCCTCAGTGACTGCTGGGAGCCATCGGTTTCACATGCGTTTATTAAATTCTGGAAATAAATGTGACAGCTAAAATTTTTATCAAAATAAATCTGAATTCGTAGCCTTGGAGTAGCCCTTAAAACAACTCAAGGTCCTAAAATCTCAGGGCATTTGAGCTCTGCCTGTACTAATCAAAAGAAAAGGGAGTTTCCTTATTTTTAAGGTAAACCAAGCGTCTAGTAAACTCTAACCGGAACCTACCAGTCTCCATTTAAGCTTTCTTTACAGCTTACTCTCCCTTACTGCTATTTAAATACTCTGAAAATAGGGGCACCTGGGTGGCTCAGTCGTTAAGTGTCTGCCTTCGGCTCAGGTCATGATCCCAGGGTCCTGGGATGGAGCCCCGTGTTGGGCTCCCTGCTCGGCGGGAAGCCTGCTTCTCCCTCTCTGCTGCTCCCCCTGCTTGTGCTCTCTCTCTCTCTGTAAAATAAATGAATAAAAATCTTAAAAATAAATAAATAAATACTCTGAAAATAGGTAATAAAATAAAGTACTAGGTATGGTTTTGCATGGTTACTAGACTGTCAGCCCTTTCGAGGGCTGGCTCCATGTCTTTAAATTTTTCCTCCTCTCCTACAAAGGTGCTTTACAGGTGGAGGACATTCAGCAAATACTTCTGGAAGATATTTGTAACATAAAAGAATTCAGCCTCTTAAAATTTCATCATTATGCTTAAAATAAAGCAGCAAAGTAGCTATAGGAAAGTAAACAAGATCCAGAAGATTAATTTGGCTTTACAAAGATGAATGTGACTGATTTTATAAGCAACCTCATTAATAAATATTTATTGGGTCCTTCCTGGGACGTGGCCCTGGTGTTGGTAGTATGGATTAAACACTCGTTAGTTCCATGCACTCTGCCGAGACAGGACTGACTGCGTCTTCCCAAATGAGCCCCACACTTGCCTCTTCCTGGGAACAGTATGAATCATTTACAACAGTTAGCATTGAAAAGCACAGTTGATGTGGTAGCATTTATTATAAAACATACTCATTTGAAGCAGTAATTGTTCTGCTAGCAGGGCACAACCCTTTGTAACGTCCCTTAAACAGTTTTTTTATGAAGATGGAACTTTCATTTTTTCAGTAGCTACCAAGTGCAATGCTTGAGTACCTTTCCTCATTTGTTTTTCATCATGTATCACTACCCAGAGGCCATCATTAGCTAATTTGCTGATTTATGGTTGCAGTTTATGAGCTTTAAACAATGCTAACCCATTTTTGTTCCTTCCTCTGTGCACTGGCAGATGAAGAATGTCTGTCCTTTATATTCTTAGCTGTGTAAAGAAAATGCACCTCGCCCTATGTGTTCTTGGCTTCTATGACATCTGAAATTTCTGCCTTATTCCTTTCCTGCTGGATCTTAACTGAAAGCAATGTTTACCTAGCTACCCAATCTGAAAGCTGCTAAGGTTCTTTGTGCTGTCACCTCTGACAAAACAAGGTCAGAGCGCCGGTTTAGCATGTGAATCTAATAGCTATTACTTAGGCAGTATTACAGTGACATACATACTGAAGAGCAAAATTGGTTACTGCTGTGTAGGCTGACAGGGCCTGGCATCCGGCTGTGTGAGGCATGTTTTCATTATTCAATGAGACACAAATGTTCACATTCAAAACTTGTTGTGAATAATGACAGTCTATATTCCCTTTGCATGTGTGACCCAAATTTCACAGTGAAGAGGGGAGAGATTCCGATTGCTTCCTAATCCCGACTGAGTAGTTGTGTCCCGTATGTCGAAAGAGCGAGAAGGCGCCAGCGTGCAACGGCATAAGCATGCTTCTAAATTTGCTGACAAAATACACCTATCAGAAGGACAATAATAAGTGCTGGCGAGGGGATGGAGTAATTGGAACCCTCACACGTGGCTGGCGGGAATATAAAATGGTGCAGTTGCTTTGGAAAACAGTCTGGCAGCTATACAAAGAGTTAAACACAGTTATATAGTACGACCCGGGGACTCCACTCCTGGGTATATACCCAGAGAATTGGAAATATATCCACACAAAAGCTTGTGCACAAGTGTTCATAGCAGCATTATTCCCTACAGCCAAAAAGTGGAAACCACTCAAATATCCGTCAGCTGATGAATGGATAAACAAAATGTAGCATGCTCACACAAGGGAATATTGTTCAGCCCTAAAAAGGAGCGAAGTACTCAGACATGCCGCAACATAGGTGAAACTTGATACATTATGCTAAGTGAAAGAAGCCAGACACTATAAAGGCCACAGATAGGATTCCATTTTTATGAGATATCTAGAATAAGCAAATCCACAGAGACTGAAAGTAGACCAGCATTGGCCAGCATCTGAAGGGAGAGCAGATTGGGCTGTGAACGACTGATAATGGGCATTGTTTCTTTCAGGAATGATAAAAATGTTCTAGAATTAGTTTGCAGTGTTGGCTGCACAACTATAAATATACTAAAAACCACTGAATTTACACTTTAAAAAGATTTAGGTTATGGTTTGTGAATTATATCTTTAAAAATGCACATTATTATTGATGCCTTTGTGTGATAAGCATCTTCGTATTAGACATTGTTAGGCCATTATTTTTCCACATGCTCATAGAAAGCTTATTTGGACTAATTTCTTTTAAGAAGAATTTCAGGTATAAAAACCACCATTCTACATTTTTATTAAAAATCCCAGGATTCGGTTTTAAAAATATAATTTTTTAAAAAGATTTATTTCTTTATGTGAGAGAGAGCACGTGAGAACATGGGAATGGGGGAGGGGCAGGGGGAAGGGAGAGAGAGAATCTCAAGCAGATTCCCCACTGAGAATGGAGCCCTACCTACCAACCGACATCGATCCCACAATCCTGAAATCATGACCTGAGCTGAAATCAAGAGTCGGACGCTTAATGAACCGAGCCACCAGGCACCCCTTAAAAATATAATTGTTAATGTACCCAATTATCATTTGATCTATCACATTTGGTATTTTTTACCTCTCTTTTTATTGAATGAACCCCTAATTCTCTTTGTTTGAATTTCTTTAATGTGCTTAATATGGCAATCTTTTCTGTTTAAGATAATGAGAATTAAATCATTGTTAACATTCACACTCGTTTAAAAATCTGAGCTTTTTTTAGTTTATTCTATTGCCTTTGGGTAGGGGAGGAAGGAATGGGATCACACTGTTTTTCCTTTGTGATTCTATTTCTGGAAGTCCAATGAAAATAGAGTTCTATCTTTCAGACAAAAATAACTACATTTTGAAGGCCTCAGATACCATATTTCTCAAAATCTATTCCATGATTTCAGATACTTTATTACCTTTCACTGGGACTGTAAAAATGATCTCCTAACTGGCATGGGCTATTCTCGCCCCACCTCTTTAACTTATCCTACACATTTAATCTTCAAAGCACATTCTGTTACAGTGTTCCTCTCTTCAAAAACCTTCAATACGACCTTAGTATAATTTCCAAGATGGTATTTTGGCTTTTCTTCCTACCACATAACACATTAATTCCTATATGTGCCTTATATTGCAGCCAGATATGTTCCTTCCTCTTTCCTATTTTCTTACATATTCTTGTCATGATCCTTGTGATCTCCTACTGCCTAGAATCATTTCACTTCACCCATGCCTGTTGAGATTCCATCCTTTTCTCAGGGCTTAAGTCCATCATAGGTAACATGGAAATCTCATGAAAGCAGAAACTTGTTGGTGCGAGCCAAGCTACTCATGCTGTTTGACAAAGTCCAAGTATGGGGGACGATCCTGAAAACAGGAGACTCCACAGCTGGCTCCTGCTATTCTCTTTCATTTTGTTTATGGCAATCTTTATAATTGTGGGAATATTTCTGGGGTTTCATGATAAAGTGACTACTCATCTTAGTTACGCCTATCTAAGCAATCATAATGAAACTAATTCCACGAAGAATTAGTTTTTATAGAACAAAATAACAAGACGGTCACGCTCTGTCTAGCACCTTTCCCTTTGCGTACTGTTTTTTAGTTTTAGTGAAAGCCAATAAGCGGAAATCAATAAAGGTCATGTTAATCATTACAAAGGAAAAATGAAAGAAGGCTATGGCTGTAATCCAGAAAATGATCTAAGATTTGGAAAAACAAAAATATCCTAACATATAAATAAAGTTCCTCCGAGGCTGTCAGGAGGAGATGCTTGCAACCTGACCCTGTGTCTGTGTCTCCTCATTCGCCGACGCCGTCCTTTCCTACGAGAGACCCACCCCGGCTGGAGCTGGACTCTGGCACTTTGTCTTGTTCCTTAGTGTAACCCCAGTAACTAGAATAGTGCCTGACACAAAGTAGAAATTCAAACAAGAAAGAAGTAAATAAGTAAGTAAATAGATAAAATTAATTTATGGGTATTAAAGAGGGCACGTTCTGCATGGAGCACTGGGTGTTATAAACAAACAATGAATCATAGAACACTACATCAAAAACTAATGATGTAATGTATGGTAATTAACATAACGTAATAAAATAAAATTTAAAAATAAATAAATAAAAAAGAAAAGACATTAATTTATGGTTAAATGAAGGAAATAATAGCTTCTATATATCCTTCTTGATATTCTAATTCTCTCTTCTGCAATCATATAAAACTACTTTTTCATTGTACTTAATATTATGCTATACGTTTTACTTGAGTATTTATCTTTACCTTCCTTGTCCCTCATTCATTTCTTATTTCCAGCATTTTAATTTACCCCGCCTTGAACGTGGGGTAAACGAGGTGTTCAGTCAAATTTTGTTCCTTACATTAATCAACAAAGCTCAATATCCCTACTTTAGAAATTGTATCTACATTTGTTTCCCTTCCAGGCTGGTTTACATGAATATTACATGCTTAGGAAGAGAAAATTTACTTAACAGCAAACAAGGTAAACCCTCGGAATTTTAATTAGTTATTGTTTATTTAATATGATATGTGTCATGATATACTTTCTTTGGGAACTGTGGATTTTATAGAATATATCTGTTTAAAATAAGTATGATTGACATGAGCCCACACAAATAAAAATCATTCAAAAAAACTTGTGGCTTTCGGAGGCAAACGTATATTAGAAGCATTTTCCTACTTTGCCAGTAGTATGTTCTGGCAGAGGGTATATCACTTCCCAGTTCTGATTCACCTTTGAGATCAGAGTTGATGCCAGTGGAATTTTAGAATATGTCTCACTAACTGCTATTGGTTGTGGATGTGGGGAAACTAAATCTAAGATCTAAATCTCTTTCCATCATTCTTTCAAAGGAACAGTAGTAGTGGTTCATAGAAGCTGTACATTCTTCGTGTCCTTGATATTCCCGTAATAACCCTAGGGGAACATAGACCAAGTTCTAGACTACTGGTCAAATTATATTTCGCCTGGATAATACTTTATATGTCAATTTATAAGTGAATTTCTCATGTAACAGGGACTCTAAACCACCGTCGCTACCCTTATTTACCCCCAACCAAAGCAGCTCCAATTCCCATATAATGAATCATATTGCCGTGTCCCGTACATGCGTCGCTGCCTTCTTGCTTGTTCACACAGTGCCTGGTTGGTGTCTCTCTGTTGCCCCTGAGGTAAAAAAGTCTGCCTGAACTGAGTTTTGCTCTCTTTTGAATATTTCTCCATTTAAATATGTTTCTATCTCAGAAACTAGAGTTAACACTTAAAAATACTACTTGCAAACACAGTTTTCTCTATCCACTAAGAAGTCCTGCAGTAATTACAGAGATTTATAATTCAATTCTCAAGACTAGAAGATACTCCTTATAGGCTTTAAATACCTGTATAAGGTAAGGACTCCAAAAATAAACACTGCAAAATCTGGTGGTTCTAAAACTGTAAGATAAAGCCCTTGCAAAAGAAATATACCTGATAAACACAGGCCGTTACTGAGTAAGTTGTAGCGTGAAAACAGCAAAACATTGAAAAAATTACATTTACAATAATTTTTCCTTCAGTGTCTTTTAAAAATAGAATAAAAGTGTTATTTTGTTCCAGTGAATGACAGTTATGGCAATTCATGTATGATGGTTGTTAGTGAGGTAGAGACGCAGAGTAAATAAATTATAGCTATCATAGTTTTCCTGAGAAAGGTACCTTCATGTCAACATTTACTGAGTGAAAATTTCTTTTTATATAAAATGTATTATGGTCATTTAATACAAACCACAGGAACTTACCTAGATGAAGAAAGTGGTTCTAACTTTCCTTTTGTCTTAGAAGGTCACACAGTGTTTCTCCCGGTGTTTACCTACTACATTGTAAGGACAAACACAAATTAAAAATAAGAAGCTAGCTTGTTCCTGGTGAAAATAAGGGATTTCCTTCCCCTCTTTTTCTCAGAGTATTTACTGTGAAAACTTGTGATTCTAAATACTTTGTCCTCTCTTTGAAATATGTATAAATCCTTTTGAAGACCAGATAGGACTTCTGTCAGCTTTATGACCCAGGGATGTCTTTCTCAAGGATCCAGGAGTCATCTGTGAAATGTAAACATCAAGGGAGAGGGCACCCCTCTCTCCCAGTTTCTGTGGGAAGGTAGGAGTGTAACTTTGGTGGGTGCCTTGCTCCAAGTTGCAAAACTACCTGCAATCATAAAGATATGAGAAGTTTGTTTTTCCTCTGGATAAAGCCAATTAGGCAACATGGACGGTCACTCCAACAGCCAGATAAAATTCACATAAACTGTGCTTGACAAATGGTGCTGTCAGTTGCTCTCACTGGAGGGCTAGGTATTGTTTATCTTGCAAACCTATGTGGGATGGGTTGTATCTACTTGGCTATGTAAAAAGGTGAGATTTCGTTCTGTTTTTGCATTCTTACAGTGGATTGCCTGTGGTGTACAGCACATTCTGGAGTAATGCTTATTCAATAATAAAACTGGCTTGTTTTTCTATACTATGTTTGTGGAAAGGATTTCTGTATTGGGAGAAGATTTTGCTTTTAATTATATTTCCCCCAACAATTTGGAAGTTATTAATAGATAGAGGTATGTTATTTCGGAGCAATAAATGTAACCATTTAATTGTATTCCACAGGTTAGAAAACATTCGATAAAGTTTTTTAAAATGATTGCTTCTGCTTAATGTTATAAACTGATTTTATGTTTTTACATTGAGAAATCACTGCCCGCCTATAACTGGGATTCGTTCGATACTTTTACATTCCTCTTCCTCTTGGTTTACTGACTGGCACACTTTTGGTAATCTCTAGCCCCCAATCTCTAGCCAACCATCTGCTACCATACTAGTTCCTAAAGTTCAGTTTAGTAAGCAACTGCTTGAGTATCTTTACGTGCCAGGCTCTCCACGGGAGTTACAGGTGCAAGACAAGGCAAGATGGTCATGGGCAAGCGCTTTCAGGACACTGCTTCTTAAACAAGTCTCCTAAATCTGATGCAGGTGGTCTGCAGCCCACATTTTATGAAACTCCATTTATGAAACTTACTATTCTATTTCTTTCTACATCCAAACTCCTAAAGATTAACGTATCTACAGAAAACTGCTTAACATACATGCAAGAGAACAAGCCGGTGGCAAGGTTGTATGCACCGTGCTAACAGGTAGAAAATTCCCCATCTACAAATGAAGGTAGAAGGAAATGCACCGAAAAGTATATGTTAAGAGAGATGGAGGTATATTATCTCTGTACTGGATTCCTGGAGTTTCATATATCTTATCTGTTCTTCAATGCACTATAGCTCATGTCATCCCTTTAAGGAATTTCCCTGATCACTGAAACCTGAAATGCCTGGCCCACCTCAGAATCCAGCCGTCACTCGTTCATATCTCTTTTGTTGTGTTTATCATAATATATCCCAAGATGTCTGTATTTCCCTTTCATGCCATAAACTACTTGAAGATAGGGTAAATTTTTTTTTTAAAGAATTTATTTATTTATTTGACAGAGAGAGACACAGCAAGAGAGGGAACACCAGCAGGGGAGTGGGAGAGGGAGAAGCAGGCTTCCCACAGAGCAGGGAGCCCGATGCGGGGCTCGATCCCAGGACCCTGGGATCATGACCTGAGCCGAAGGCAGACGCTTAACGACTGAGCCACCCAGGCGCCCCGAGAGGGTAAATTTCTTATTTATATTTTCAGCCTACGTTGAGTTGAAGAGCAGACACGTGATGTATAATTTCGAAGAGTCAAATAAATGTATCTCCACATACGTTTTAATTTATGCGTTTTGTTGCCAGAAAAATTATTCAAAACTTTGAAGAAAAGCAAAAGGATGAACAGCACACTCTTCAAATACCACACAGAAGCAACAGCCACCCAAGGACTATCTAGGGATGAATTTGGTTCAGCTCACCGTTTACTCTTCATTAAAGGTCCTAGATTTTGCTTGCTAACTTGTGGATTTTCTCTAGTAGAGATGTAAATAATTTTCGTCTAGTGGAACAGATAGCCATAAAGATTGATGGCCTGTTAGATACTACCAGTCTGTATCTAATTAACCAGTTTGTATGCTGCCTTGACATTTCTTTGTCAAATTGCCTATAAATACCCTTACTTCTTAAATTCTCCTTGAACTAATCACAATATCACTGCTCCCCTTATTAATTTGTGAGTTAAATAGAATCTTTGGCACAGATTCCCATAATATTTGCCTGGCAGTAATGATTTTGCCTCTTTGAAAATTAAACTTTAACGATAATACTTCGCTTTATTAAAAGAACTATTTCTGTTTTCAAAAATCACTTAGAAATTGCTTACATGTTAATAAAAGGTGTGCTACTTTGAAACATTTCCCTTATAAAAAAAATAACCTACAAAGTACAAAAACTTAAGTTTTATTCAATTAAAAATCTCTTTAATGAACTCTAAAATAGAGAATTTAGCATCTTTTTTGGGGGTTATTAATAATAGGCTGATTTTAACCATTAACTTGCTAGGTCTAAGAAAATGTATCTGTCCTTAGCACTGGCTTTGGATTTCAATGGTCTGACAAGTAATGTCCCTCGGAGAAAAGAGGTTTTTTGTTTTTGTTTTTGTTTTTAAACTAAATCTTTCCCAAAGACACAGAAGGAGCTTTCAATGAGATTCATAAAATGCTGTTAATATGAATCACAGACCACAATTAAGCCCCTTTAGAATTTTATAGTAGATAAAGACCTGTTAAGATCTCTGTTGTGCTTAAAGGTTTGCTAGACCTAACCTTCACCATATGGTGGAAACAGAGAATTGCATGCTGCACAGTTGTCATTGTGGGAAAATCCATGGCTCACTGACTGGGAGGGAAGTACCAATATCCAAGGACCATCCAAATGTCCATGAGAACACTAATATAAATGCTGAGTCCAAAATCTCGTACTCACACGTCAGACTTCCAATATAGCTCAGTTACTATTTTAATAAACTCCCACGGCACCTGCTTTTTGACCAGCCCTACCACTATTATGGCATGCTTACCTAAGTGTGAATAACTTAGTATTTTAGGAAAAGAATTGTCATTTTTATTGTACTATTGGGAAACACATTTATACTTCTGAAAAATTAGCCTATTCCAGTTTGAAGACTTCTGTTAATGTTTCCAGCTTTCTGTAGCCATGTGGATGCTGATTTAGTACCCAAGTATGGTTTGCTTATAACTTATACTAACACACTTCCACAAAGGATTTTAGGCACCCGCTCTTTGAAAAGTTCAGAGTCAGTCATCAGGGTCATTTGACCCAAAATTTATTTAAAACACACAAAAGTTTTTTCTATTAAAGTTGAATTACTATAATTTCAGGCCCTAGTCTGATTTCAAATATCAAATTGCTCCTCTCAATTTAGTTCAGACAGTTGCTGAGGGGAGGCTGAGGCAATGTTTCCGAAGGGAGTGGTAGTGAGTTCCCCAGGGGTGGGCCTAAGAGAACCCAGGGCAACAAGGATGCTTTAGAACACTGACCTCCCTCCTCCCTCCTACATCACTCTTGTCACAAGCCATTACCAAAGGGATTTTGTTATATGCTCTAGGCCTGTTTTTGTTGGACGAGGTTGTAAATAACTTGTCAGAGAAAGAGAAAATGCCTCTTGAATGTTCCTCTTAACCAGTCCCCTGGCCACAGCATGGTTGAGGAACTCAGTGCTTCCCTCCTTGGCTGTTCCAGCAGCCTTCCAGCCACCCAGTCTGTGGTATTTCGTTAAGGTAAACCTAGCGAACTAACACATATGTCTTAAAGAAACAATCACCAAGTTTCATTCCTTATATACTGCTACATCAGTGAATTGGAACTCAGTCTGTTTGGCAGATAGGCAAAGATATTAATATACAATTTATTGAAGTTTAACTGAAATTATAATTGTAAGAAAATGTCTACCCTCTGTATTAATCTGAGAAATGTAAACCAGAATAACATTGATTTTATCACTTGCCAAATATTTTTTCCTTTTAATTATTTGATAATATCCAGTGGGATTAAAGATTACTGGTGGCAGTCTTATTTGGTAGAACTTTTATGGAAAGTGATTAAGAAAATTTTATAAAGAGATATAACAAAAACATAAAATGGAATGTGGCCCAGCAATTCCATTTCTCTTAAATGATTTATGGAAGTAATCTCAAAAATTGAGTGTGTGTGTGTACAGCATTGTGTTTACTTTTATTATTTATAATGAAAAATTAAAAACCCCCTACAAATGTGACCATGGTTTATTAAAGATCACTTTAATTAACTCTGCCTACCACACCCAATTAAGTAAGAACAACCTACTAAAATGCCAAGGCCCTGTTCTCTCTACCCTTGTACACACACACACACACACACACTTTTGGGTACTGTGCTGTTAGGATGTTGCCCTTGAGCTGTGAGCTCTCAGCTGTGACCAGACCATCTGTCCTGCCTTTGGCCTTTATAGAGCTGGTATTTGATATCTTTACTTTCCTTGGTCTTGGACTCAGCCCTTCTCTATGGACTCAGCTTTGGTTTTCTCTGCTCCTTGGGCCTTAGGTTATTTTGGTGAGTTCTTGCTTAAATTACAGCTTTCTAGCGCCTACCTCTAAATCCAATCATTGAGTTTGTTGCCTAACAAAGCTATTATTAGTTACCAACTTCACAGTTTATAACCATTAACTGTATTTGCCATATACTTTAACAACTTACAGCCATTAAAAATTATGTATTAACACTACAAAATATTGTAGAAAAGTAAGAAAAAGTTGCATACACATAATTACATTTGTGTGACCAAGAGCCTACATACTGGAAGAAAGACTAGAAGGAAATGAACTAAAATATTAACAAAGTCCTTTGTCTCTTCTCTTCTTTCATCCTGCTGACATCCTGGAATCTACTGAATGTAGAAATGTAATGAAAAGCAAAGGTTACTTAAGCAATTTGATATACATCAAATATATGTCAAAATACATCAAATGTATATCAATATATACATCAAATATATATATCAAATATATATATACTACTATATACATCAAATGTATATGTTAAATATATGTCTGTAGCTCTAGCTGTATGTAAAAACACTAACTGATATACATCTACAGCAAGAATAGCAATATTTTATATTTGCTGAATTTTATATCTGTATCCAGTAGGATGCGGGTCAGGAAACATAAACCTCCAAATAGAGGTAGTTTAAACAAGATGAAATTTCATTGCTTTTTGCCAAAAAACCAAGGTGGATGGTTTAGGATTGATGTGGTTTTCTAAATGTCAGCTCCCTCTATATTGCTACTTTATCCTGCACAACTTTGACCTCAAGGTCGATGCAGTGGCATCTGCTTTTTCTGACAGCTGGCTGACTGAATGGAGAATCAGAGGAAGAGAATCTTTTACACTGTCTTTAGAAAGATTTTTAGAAGCCTCCATAGAACATTTTACACTGGCCAGAACCCAGTCACATGTCTCCCCCAAGCCGGGAAGGAGGACTGAGCAAGCTAATCTCTATTTAGGATTTCCATGGTCACAGATAAATATCTATTCTTATGAAAGATACAGAGAAGAATTATTAAAGATAAAACTCACCATTTCTGGCACAGTCTCCAGAAATCTGCAAATTTCCAAATATAGTTGTTGAAGTCAAGTTGTGAAATGTTTTTCTCTCCTTGGCAATTTTACCATATACTCTAAATTTTTCTTCTGCCTCCTTATTCTATCAGCATCTCCTTTGGCTTATATCATCTTGATTTGAATTTCCTAGTGTTTTAGAATTTCATTCATTTTCTTGTCTCCTAATTTTCACTGCTAGTGAGGTGGACAACAGGTAACTGGTTTGTCTGAAACCTGCTGGCTATTGTGTTTCTCTGCTAATAACAGAAACAAAGCCTCCTTCATTTTTATTTCTTTGTAATAGTCACTTATTTATTTTTACTCAGGGCAGATGACTGAGTTTGAAGGAAGTTCCCCAAATCTTTATAAACCTATTTAAATGTCATGGTTTTAATTTACCTGAAAAATAGAAGAAAACTGTTGGATTTGATGAAAAGCTCATATTAGAGTTGCTGTATTTTGGAAGATATTTGTAAAGTATTTCTTATTTTAGTGGTAAGTTTTACTTGGAGAATTTCTTGTGCTTCTTAGGTTTTTGAAAGAAAATAGATTTAGGTTTCTTCCCAGGTTACTTGAGTTTGTGTGGCGTTTTGTAAAACCATCATATATATATATTCCCCCCCCCCAGGTGTATTTTTTGCTAAGACTTCAATAGCAGTGACTTGTAAGACTTGCAGTTACTTAAAGAGGTCAAGGCACGCTCCTGGGGTTGCTGGAGTTAGACTGAGGACAGCAGTACAACGCAGGGGTTTTGTTAAGCCTTCTGTATTTTTACACACAGTGCTGCTGGAACGTCTTGAGAAGAAACAGTTAGGTTTGTTTTTTTTTTTTCTGTCTAGAATATGACAACAATTATAAGAGGCAAGCTCCTGGCCCTCTTCAAATATTGTGCTGATGAGCCTGGCTCCAATCTTGCTATGGGGCACATGTAATAATATAATATGCTAATTCCAGTAATGATAATAGTACCAAATAAACTTTCAATAGGTGACTACCCTTCCTGAATTTCCATCTGCTTTTTTTTCCCTTTAAGACTCATGGATTCCAGTAATTTTCTAAATTACGTATTTCAGAAATATATGGGAAAATGTATGCCAAATAAGTCTTGGATATAATAGCATACTCATTCTTTCTACTTATGTAGTGAAATGACTACATAAATTGAGTAAAAAGAAGTTTGAGATCTGACTTTCACTATATATGTCACAAAGAATGATTAAACCTTTCTCGTAAATTTCCATGACTTTTTATGATATTTTTTTTGTATAGCCATCAACTTAACTATAGCTATAGCTTAAAAATTGTCACAATCAACTAGCATTCATGGTAAAGAAGAGGCAAGTATTGTGAAGAAAAAAAAAAACAAAAAAACAAGACTGGCATTACACCTTATTTTCTTTCCATGTCTCTTCAAAATAATCTTCTCTGGATTCTGAAAGAATCTATAATCAATCTTTCCATGGATAATGGAAGATATAACTATTTATTACATATTTAAAAAATAACCATTAGAATTGTCACAACATTTTTAAGAAAAAGTAAGATAACAGATATTGTTGCCAGAGTGAACCCCAGCAACTTATACACACAGAGCTTCCCTTGTAGCTTTTTGGAATTGATCAAACAGTATGATCTCATAAACCTCAAACAGGGCAATGCCAATGTGATTATAAATCATTTGTGGCAATTCCTGCTCTCTGTAATCCTTTGAAATTCTTCGTATCCAATAATCTTCCCTTCATTAAAAAATAGAGTACAACATGATGTGGATTTTTCATTGACGGTATACTTCTGTGTATATGACAAATATATTCAACTTGCTAAATGTATTATTTAAAGTTTGTATTATATTATGATACAATATCTCCTATTATATCATTTATCATGTTATGTTATAATTGTATAATCTCTGAAAAATGCCAGAGTCAACAAATACTCAAAAGTCAAGTAACAGGGACTCACCATGAAGAATTAAATGCATTCAAGACTGGCATAATGGCATGGGTTAAATTAGCCATACTGTCAAATAACCAGACCTACTGGGTTGATTTTTCTATTTTTGATAGAACCTAATGAGCATTTCAGAAGCATGTATTCCTATTTTCTATTCTATAATCCTTTTAACAACCATTTGTATCTGACAGGCTTAATATTGTACTTCAAAAAATCACTTCCCTGTGATTAACACAACAATAAAAAACAATATATTGTAATCCAATATTTTGTTTCTTTATGATCTGAAAGGCCTAAATTTACTCATAAAGGAATATATTACTCAATATTGAATTTTTAAATTTAATTTTCTATTTTTATCAGCTAAGCAATTTAGAATCTGGCATAATATAGATTGTTATTTTTAACTATTAGTTTTTCCTATATTCTACCTTCAACACCTACCCTATAACTTTGAATTTTAGTTCAACTTTTGATTCTGATCCTTCTAAAAATCCTTATCTGCAAGCCCATGTTCATAGTAGGATTATTTACAATTAGCCAAGACATAGAAACAACCTAAGTGTCAATTGATGGATGAGTGGATAAAGAAGCTGTGATATATCTCTATCTATATAGATATATAATGGAATATTATTCAGCATAAAAAAACGAAGAAATCCTACCATTTGTGACAACATGGATGGATCTTGAAGGTGAAATGTTAGACAGAGAAAAACAAATACTGTATGATCTCACTTGTATCTTTTATAAATTACTAACTTTATAATGTAATATATAATAGCTAGTTTCTACATAAGAGTTGTAAATTTGCCAGATTCTCTAGGAACCCATACAAGTGATATAATCTATATTGTGAATATTCAACCTACTATATAGCTGAATATATATTGTAATTTATAAATTTAAAATTATATCTAGAGTTGGATAAAGATTTAAAAAGAAAAGGGAAAAAAATAAAAGTTATTTCCAGAAAGACCATGGGTGAGAAATTCAGTGAAAGCTTTTTTTATCTATTAGACCTAAGCAAGAAGGGCAAAATATATTTTAAAATATATATATTTTTAATTTTATAGATGCACAGATATAAAATAAAGGAATTCTTCAGGAGCCTCAAATGATTAGAAAGTGTGATTCCAGAAAAGTTAAAAAACTATGTAACCAAAACTTTTCCTTAGAATATCTCCTTACATGCATGCTGCCTAATACTTGATTTTTAACAGGCTGCATACATGTCTGGGACAGGAGATATGGATGAGAAGAAGAAATTTTTGAAATTACAAACTTTCTAGAATTGATGAAAAATGCTAACCCACAAATTTAGTAAATCTTAAAAATTCTGAGTAGAATAAGGAAAAATAAATCCACAACTAGACACTTCATAGAAATTAAACATATAGAATAATTATATTAATAATTTTTTAAAAGTGCATCATGTATTAAAGCAACAAAAAAATGTAAGACGCCTAAGCCTAAAAGATGTGGAAGACTTACAGAGAAAAGCATGAGAGGTGCCTGGATAGTGAAGTCAGTGAAACATCAAACTCTTGGTTTCGGCTCAGGTCATGATCTCATGGGTCATGAGATTGAGCCCCCTGTTGGGCTGTGCCCTCAGCGGGGAGTCTGCTTGAGACTCTCACCCTCTCCCTCTGTTCCTATGCCTCACGCACTCTCTCTCTCTCTAAAATGAACAAATAAATCTTAAAAAAAAAAGGCATGAAACTTTTTGAAAATAATTAAAGAAGAGTTAAATAGAAAGATATGCCATGTACAGGATAGGGTACTCAATCTCATAAAGATTTTAATTCCTTCCCAAATAATATATCAAGTCAATTTTTATGAAGAGGAACAGGACCAAAGGAATCTAAGATGGTCCTGAGGAGGAAGAAGAAACAGAGGCCTTAACTTAGATGTTTACACATCAGAATTTAATTTAAAAGCAACAAAAATTAAGCTGGTATTATATAGGCTTGCAGAAAGAAAGACTGGAGACCAGAGAGCTTGAAAATTGATTTACACACACATAAAAGCCTGATATATCAAAGAACTGGTATTGCACACTTGTGGACAGGAATGGGCTCCTCAATATATTGCACTGATTTAATGGGTAATCCATGAAGGGGGAAAAAAAAAACAAAACCTAAATCTCTTCACATACCATACATAAGATCTGTTCCTGGCCAATTGATGTGGAAGGAAAAACAATACCTTTTTAGGGGCGCCTGGGTGCCTCAGTCAGCTAAGCGTCTGCCTTCAGCTCAGGTCATGATCCCGGAGTCTCAGGATCGAGCCCAGCATAGAGCCCCGCATCGGGCTCTCTTGCTCAGTGGGGAATCAGCTTTTCCCTCTGCCCCTCACCCCACTCTTGTGTTCTCTATCACTCTCTCTCTCAAATAAATAAGTCAAATCTTTTAAAAAAATACATTTTAAAAAAAAAAAACTTATGGAAAGATTTTTTTTTAAGAATTTTTTTTTTTATTTATTCATTTGAGATGGAGAGATACCAACAGAGAGAGAGAGAAAGAGAGCACCAGCGGGGTGGGGGGGGGAGGGGGCAAGGGAGGAAGGAGGGGCAGAGGAGAGGAAGAAGCAGGCTTCCCACTGAGCAGAGAGCTGGATGCAGGGCTCCATCCCAGGACCCTAGGATCATGACCTGAGCTGAAGGCAGACAGATGCTTAACCAACTGAGCCACGCAGGCACCTTATAGAAAATTTCTTATTACCTCAGAATAGGAAAGGATTTCTTAGTCAAAAACACAAAAGTCACATTCTATAAAAGGAAAACTGACAAATTCTGCCACATTCAAAGAATCATCTATATTCACTAGACATCAAAAAAGAATGAAAGACAAACCACAAGCCAGGGGATAATTTAAGAAACAAATATAAATGACAAAGGTTAGTATTTAAAATATATAAAGAACCCTTACAAATAAATGCCAAAGACAACGCAGTAGAAACACAAGAATAAGTCACACAAGCATTTCCCAAAAGAGAGAATAGCAACAGCCAATAAGTATATGAAAATATAAGAAATCTCATTAGTAATCATAAAAATGTAAATCAAAACCACAATAAAATCTGATTTCATATTTGATTATTTGGTAAGAATGTGGAGTAATAAGGACTATAATAACATACTAGGTAATTTATGTAGTTTCTGCTTAGAAAAACAATTTATCTAAAAATGTTGAACATTCTCATTCCCATTCCCTGTGGCCCAGCACCAGTAAGCAGGCACAAGAATGTTCACGGTAGTATTGTTCATAAAAGCAAAACAAACAAAAGAGAGAGAAAGAGACAGAGAGAGAGAGAGAAACTATCCAAATGTTCATACCTAATAAAATGGATTTTTTTTTTTTTTTTTTAAAGATTTTATTTATTTATTTGAGACAGAGAGAATGAGAGAGAGAGAGAGAGCACATGAGAGGGGTGAGGGTCATAGGGAGAAGCAGGCTCCCTGCCGAGCAGGGAGCCCGATGCGGGACTCGATCCAGGGACTCCAGGATCATGACCTGAGCCGAAGGCAGTCGCTTAACCAACTGAGCCACCCAGGCGCCCATAAAATGGATTTTTAAAAAATTCTGGCATATTTATTGGTGAAATGCATAAGCTTATGCATAAGCAAAACGTATAAGCTAATTTAAGGTATATGAGTATACCTTAAAATTAAGATTATGCATAATCTGAGTCCCTTTTGATAAAGTTTAAAAGAAACAAAACTAAACAATACATATATAAGTGTTTCTGAGCTACATTTTTAAGTGACAAAGCAAGGGGATGATTATTATTCAGCTCAGGATATTATATCTGAGAGGCTTTGGGGGCATATGATTGAAAAGAGATGCATGGGAGGCTTGAGACTGGTAACACTTTAGTTTTTAATCTGTGTGTTTCATGCATGTTTATTTTACAAACATTAAACTGTAGACAATAATGATATAAACTCTTATATGAATGCAATTTTTCATGGCAATAAAGAATAATGAACAAAACTATTAGGATAATGGGATTATTGAATTTTTAATTTTTGAAAATTGCCTTTGATTATATAATATTGTTTCTATGTTACATACCAGAGGAACTGATTCATTTGTAGGACAATTTTCACATAAGAAATAGTAACTAACATTCATTACACACATGCATAAAAATAACTTTAATAATAAATATCTTCCTCAAAAATAAATATTGAGAAGTAATTTTTTTCCTAAGAAATCTTATCACTGACACCTTTTTTTCACAAAATACCTCATTTAGAATATTTGTCAATATTGTATAAGAATTCATAAGGATGAAACAAAATAGTTGGCAGAACAAATACAAAAGTAATCTCTAATTTAGATCAAGAGTTGATGTCACTGAGCCCCCTCCTACCTGAATGTGTGTACTCCCCCCCTCCCCGCTTCTCCACCAAAACTAGTAATTACTGCTAAGCAAATACTTTATTTACCTAATCTGTAACTAGTCGATATTTGCTTAGATGCCTCTTTTTTATGTCTCCACCACAATGCTGACCCTGGTAGAGAAAGCTGTGTGTTACACGAATATACAGCTCAACACAGGTGACAAGATGAGCACCTCAGCTAAATCTGCCTGAAAGATCTCAGGGATGAGAGTCAAACAGATCTGAACGAGCACATCTGAACAAACGAGGAAGCTGGGTGGAGGTTAGCCTAGATGAATATGGATGGCACAGCCTCCCCCATCATACCCCCATCCTGTGTTAGTCTGGGAGTCTAGTCAGAACCAATGCCAAGATTTAAAAGCCTCCTGGGATTTCTTACATGCTTCTTTCCCCTGGAAGGGGTTCCACATCTCTTTTCAGCTGTCTGGCTAGACTGATGAAAGTCATTCCTTTAACTGACTTTTTATTGACAACTTCTGTTTGCAAAATAATGTAGGAAATAAACAAGAAAAGGACTGCCCTCAGGAGGGCATACAATCTCGTGGAAGAAACAGCAAGTACGTAATTAACTACGTTAAAGGTGGACTGAACAAAGCATCACTTTTTAAGGTGTGAAAGGAATGGTGGTGTGAATTCAGAGTTGGAACCTGAAAGGTTGAGTACACCCATCACGTGTGTGTGTATGTGTGTGTGTATGTGTGTGTGTGTGTGTGTGTTTGAAAGGTAGAAAGAATTACATACAGAGTAAACCAGGAAGGTGAGAAAATGCATATAATGTTCTGGGATAGTAAATAAGTCAGGCTGAAGGTAGGGTTTATAAAATCAGGATGTGCGGGAAAATAAAGCAGGAAGTCAAGCTTGTCCATAAAAATCAAGTTCCAGGGTAAACAAGAACACTTTATAACATATGCATGTGATAGGTGCTAATAAATGAAGTCCTTCCAAACTGTTTTACTCAGACTCCGCTCTTGCCTGAAGGTGGCACTCTTCATAAAGTGTACAATTCAGACTTTGTCAGGACCGATGCAGGCATAACTCTGAGAAATGGGTTGCAATTACATCTCTGTAACTACCTGTCCTTCACAGACCGGAGGGAGCCTTGAACAAAGAACTTTCCACATTGCCATGCAGAATTAAATCTATCCTTCCATTGAATTGTGTCACGACTGTAACACATGTGATTAAAATCAAGCTGCTAACAGGTATCAAGGGCAAATATGACCTTTCACCTTCTCTTGTCAATTTGATACTTTACTTCAATCTCCATGCCCATAATGGTTAATTTTATATTACTTTATTTCTGAAGTCAAACTAACATATTGGTTATGACTCTCCAAATTTAAAATGAATTGTTATCACTGTGTACTTCTTTCTTAGATTATTACATTCTTTTTTTTTTTTTTTTTTTTTGTCACTGGCTGACAGTTTTGATTTTTCCTGCTGATTCTCTCTGATGTTGGGGCAATCTTAAAAGACTCAGGTTTGCTCCTCTGGGATTTAAAAAAAATGCCAGCGAGCGAGCATTATTTGTTTGTTTGTATATGTGGAGTATCCTAGAGCTAGAGTAGTTGACAAATAAATGACCAACTTGAAAAATTGGGTTTTGTAACCTGTTCCAATTTCTCACTTTATGGCCTCCGAACCATTACCTTGAAATTCAGTTGTTCCCTCTCTGCCTTACTGATTGCTGAAGTCTCTAAGTGGCCTTAATGTCAAATCTGAGGTGCTAAATTTTATAACAAGATCAATTTTCACAACATTTTTACTGCCAAATACATTTTTTAAAGGATGCATTAAATTTGAGTCTGTCCGAAGCACGATGGCTAACAGGTTCTTTCAGGAGAAAACAAGTGGTGTAGTTGTGTGAATATTTATCTGACAGCAGCTTACAATACTAGATTATTACAAATGGCAGGGACATGGCACGGCCAGTGAGGTGACACAGGAGAATTTATCATCAGAAGTAGGTAGCTTTATAGAATATTGGTATTACTGTACCTACAGTCTTCGAAAAATTATGAGGAGCCAAGCTCATTTATCATTTAGCAAGACATGTACCTGCACAGTGCTTCCGTCACCCAGCCTTCGGAAGCGCCACTGAAAATGAGATTTTTTTTGTCTTTAATGGTATTCAGCTGTTTTAGTAAGCAGTTTGGCAGCATGCTGCATCACATATGTATCTTTAAATGAAAAGGGCGGGAGGGGTTTGGAATGGAATAATTCTATGCAAATGGCCATCTCTGACAGTGACTGATGGCGTGAATCTGATACGGTTTTAGGGGATGTTTTATCCCTCCTCTTTTAACATGCAGCTCCTATGAGAAAAGGAGAGGCCTCAGGTAATTCACAGAAGCTCACATTCCAGGGTCTTCTTTTTGCGGTCATTGCAGAACTACGTTTCTTATAAATTTAATTCTGATATCCATCACAAGATAAATACAAAATACAGTGGATGCTACACGTTAGCCTAGGGGTTGGCAAATTATGGCCCATGGACCCAAAGGTGGTAGGTTCACTGAAACACTGTGGCTCCCACTCATTTTTGCATATTGTGTAGGGTGCTTTTGTGCTACGGTGGACAAGTTGGGTAGTTGTGACACAGACTGTGTTTCCCGCAAAGCCGAAAATGTTTGCTTTTAGGCCCTCTGCAGGAAAAGGTTGCTGACCCCTGCACTGGACCAGCAGTGACGTGTACTCTCTAGGTATCTTGACTCTGGTCTGTCTGAAGGCCCGAAGAAACAGGACAAAAGGTAGAAAACCAGAGAGTTGGAAATGACCAGAAAATATATTGAGATAATGACAGTTCCACAATTCCTATAGAACACCTTCTTAATATTCTCCTAGGAGTGCAAATAGAAAATTCAGTGGAGGCTATATGGAAGAGGAAGAGAATCTTTCCAGTAATTGGAAAGCTCTAGTTTGTCTTCCCTCTGCCTCACCTGCAATGCGTTTGGGCTTTGTGCTTCCTTCTTGGACTCAGCCCAGTTAGCTCCCTTAGGGGCTTCCAGCTCACCCAGCCCTACACCGTTCCCCTGAGGGGCTGCAGAGGTCCTGCAGACAGAGAACCAACTTCTGAGATAATATAAAACTACCAGGCAAAAGAAAATAAAACACTTGTTCCTCACTATTATGTAACTGGGGCAAGGGCTAAAATTGCCTTTGGCAGATGGATGCTTCTAAAAAAAATAGTGTAAAAACCACTGTGTTATGATATTATGTTTAAAACATCTCTTTAGAAAGTGGTTCAAAGCATTTGGCTGAAAAAAATCCATAGTCATGATATGACTACATTATATTATCTTACTTATAGTAAAAAAGATAAATATCATTTTTCTCTTCTAAGTCTTTTTAAAATCTCATTTAAAGATTGTGGCTTTCATAAACAATTGTCTAAGATGTTTCCTAACTGAAGCTTTTATCATGATATAGATAAACTGGAAAAAGGAAAAGAGGTGTGATTAAAAAAATAATATTGAGAGGGTAGTGGGGAATGGGAAGATGCTGGTCAGAGGGGACAAACTGCCACCTATAAGATAAATAAGTTCTGGGGATCTGATGTACAGCATGTTGACTATAATTGATAATACTAATTATATACTTGAAAGTTAAGAGAGTAGGTCTTAAATATTACCACCACACACACAAAACAGAAGTAATCATGTGAAAGGATGGAAGTGTTAACTAACATTATTGTAACAATTCTGTAACATATACATATATCTAATCATCACATTGTACACTTTAGGCTTATGTGTGTTGTATGTCACAAATATATGTGTTATATGACATAACTCAATAAAGCTGGAAAAAAAGAAACTAATTGCCACATATAATTTTTTTTAAAAGGACAAGGATTTTCTGGAATAAATGTCTTTTAAGCCAAAAATAAATAATGTTGAATAATATTCTATGTTTCGATTACCCGAAGTCCTTTGAACAATGACCAGAATTCTGGAATTAGTTTGGTCTAATTAATTTACTCTATCTTCCATAATGTCTCCCATTGTTCCCTCTTCTCTAGTGCACTTCTACTGAGATTATTACATAGGCTCTCCGTGGTGATTCTTGTCTTTGGTAGCTACTTGCCACGGTCCCTGCTGATATGCACAGCTACATTAATCCTGAGATGTCTCAGTAACATTCAGCCAGTCCTAACAACTTACGATTAAATTCTCCTCCAGTAATTTTTTCCACAACTCATTTTATTACTTGGCCCCAACTCGTCTTTCAAGTCTCCCCACACCCCTGCAAAGTCCTTGTTTTTATTTCTTCACTATAGACCAGGAAGATTTACTAGATGGTTGCTTGAAATATCCCACTCCTTTCTTTTCTATTGGTATCATTTGCAACTAACTGTCCAAATGGTATTTTTGCTAAGCGTCCCCACAGACAGTAGAGCAGGGTGCGCTGGAGGCAGGCTGTTTGGTGTGAAATCCCAGCTCTGCCGCTCCTCAACCTGGATCCCGTTGGCTCAGCTACTGCACCCCTCCTTACACGTAATCTTTCCTGTCTAAGAAACTAATTAGTACTTAGCTCACAGAACTGCCGGGAAGGTAACTTGAGTCTACGTGTGTGTGTAGCACTTAGGCTATGTGTTAAGTATGCTACTGTTAGAGCTTGGAGACTATGGGCACTGCCCTTGGAATCTTACTTATATATACCAGCCCTGCCGCCTACTGGCTAGCTAACTTTGGGCATACTACTTAACCTCTTCAAACCTCAGTTCCTTCGATTGTAAAATGGGAAAAATACTAACATAATAATGTGGTAAATATTAAATGCCCTTTGAAGGTAAGTAGCTTTGCATAGTGTCTGGCTCATAGTGAGTTCTTAATTATATTAATTGTTCCCATTATCATTATGATAATAATTATTATTATCCTTGTTAGGTTTTCTGGCTATTTTTAATATTCTAGATTTCCAAAGAACTTTAGTATGCATAGAACTGCTCCAGTCTTTTCTATCCTGACTACTATAAAGTGGAAGATTATTGGTTACTTTTCCCCTAAATGTCTATATTTGCACTATAGCAAACAGCATTAGAACTGATTAGTTCTTCGACCTGAGTGGAAGCAAAGCAAATAAAAAAATATTACAGATATGTTTAGTTTAATGGGATTTCCAGCAGGTGTCATAACTACTTTATACCCAGCTTGTGAGGTAGGTCAGGAAAATACCAGTATGTATCTAACAACGAAGTCTTGAGTCCTCTCTCACAAATTACATTCTGCCCTGCACCTGTAAGCTTTGATTTTGGTCCAAGTGTGTTACTGTCACCCTTTTAAAGCCAGGAGCTTTGCCTTTACATCTGTATTAGCCAACATGCTGTTAGCTTTGAAGACAGATCCGTCTGGCTCTGCTATCAGACAGGTGACTGTCAGATTTATCTAATTCTTTGACCCCAAATCTCCTTAATGGAAAAACAAGGATTATGCCTCTTACTTTTCATCATCATTGTGAGATTATGCATGTAAAAGCCCTATCCCTCATCCCTCTTCTTGTGGAAATTAACATCTTATAGAATGGGCATTCAATAAGTATTAAGTTGAATTGAATCAAATAGCACAATATATTTTAATATTTTAAGAATATATACGAATTTAATATATCAAGAATTATACAGCTAAGAATAAACAGTACAGCATATTTTAATATATTAAGAATATATTTGATATATATTAAAGTTGCTACTAACTGTATTGGCTATATAAATTTAGGATTTTTCTCTCATGCTTTGTGATTTTTTTTTGTTTTTATTCTTGGTCAAAATCTCATTTGGAAATGAAACACAGTAAGCTCGTGAAGTTACTTATCTTTATATTCTCATAATATTATGTATATAAAATTAAGAAGTTGGGATTTTATATTTTTGGCAATACGGAGAGTTTGATGTTTCTTAACGAAGGAGTGACATGATGAAGTTAGCATTTTAGGAAAACTCATCTGAGTTTAGCATTTGAAACAAAAGCAAAGAAAAAATTAAAAAATGACTTTGATGTTTTGGGGGTTCAACTAAACAGAAGTAGACAAATCGGGAGGAATCCTAACTTGGGAGACGATGCTGAATGGTTAAATGCATGGGTGTAGGAAGAGAGGTACTGTTTGAATGGAAAAAAAACTGGAGACTCTCTAACAAATAGGTCAAGAGGGAGAGTCACGGTTTAAGACAGCTTTAGAAATGAAAGCTGAAAATGTGGTGTTAGGGAGAAAATATGGTGTCATAAGCCCTGTAGGGAGCTTAGAAAAGAAAAAAAAAAGAATACAGCTGGGTGAAACCTGTTAGTTTGGGAAGAAATTTTACCAGAGATTGTTTTCTGGGATGAAGAGGATTTGGTAGATTTATTTGGGCTGATTATTTGCTGCCTAAGTTACAAATGAAAACTATCATATGCTGTTGTCCAAATTTTAAGACTATATTTTCTTATGCAAAAGAAAATCTTAAATATGACCTAGGTATGAAATGAAATATATATTTTGTTTCATTATATTTAATGCTTTATGTGTGTAATTCCATTCTGTAGCTTATTGCTTAAAATGCTTTAACTTGCTTGTGGTAGCTACAACAGAATGGACATGTTTGGTAAAAATCTGGTTTCAAACACAGGAGTCAGTTTTGGCTTAATGAGTAAGTACTTTTTTACCTACTAAATCCACAGAGATATCTCCTAAAACCTTTTCCTACCTCCTGGGTATGTTTTCTAAGTGACAGTAAACTATACTCCTGTCTCCACAACTGTTAACTCTGTGCCGCTGGGTAGAGTTTTGGAAGAAAGTAAGAGAGATCATGAGAAATGGATACTTTTACATGATTTCTATAAATCCTGTTTCCAAGAAGGAGCTACTTTGATAAATAAAGGAAAACGAGAGTCCCCCCTTTTGTTTATATTTTGCTCTTGGTTTCTTTGGGAGTGCCGTGACTAAAAAATAAATAAATAAATAAAATAAAATATAGAGGATATGTACCTGTGTGTGCTCGCCCACACGCATGTATGTGTCCATGTGTATATGTGAGACTTCTAGAAGGTTTTCAGGTTTCTGATGAGGGAAGACACAATAACAGGAGAAAGTTTGACCCCATAAACCTCACTGGTAGATTAGCTTAGGGTGGGTGCTCAAACATTTTCATACGTCATCTTCTTGGTCTACTCCTTGTAAGTTTTAGAAAAATTTGAACCTCAACATGGGTGCTGGGTGATAAGTCTAGGTAATTGGAAGATACATGAGAAAGTGCATTTGTGATTTTCCTGCTCTTTTTGTAACATCTATTAGAAAAAGCATTGCAAGAAAAGTCAGGAAACCTTATGACTGGCATTATCAGGTGTGTGACTTTAGTTCAGTCATTCATTCTCTCAACCTTAATTTCTTCAACGTAAAATAAAGTAGTGGACTAGATAAGACTCTCTGTAACATCCAGAAGTGTATGATGGTCTTTGGCATTCAGGAGTCTACATAAATGATGGAGTGAGGTAGGTGAGGTACATTAGATCATGTCCCATTCTCTCTACCGATGTGGGACACATTGTCCAGGAAAAAGACTGTGATGAATTTCAGCATGATGACAGGCAAAGCACTGGGAATTCTGAAGTCACAAGTGTCATCAGCTGTGACTGTGATCAGAAGAGGTTTTGGTGCGGTGCAACCATCTGGCTTGGACAAATGTCCCGATGGTTTGGCTAAGGAATCCTCCTGATCTCTAAGCTTAGTTGACTTAATTTGCCTATTTGCGAAAGTCTGTTATATTTCTACTAGAATTTCACCAGTGTGGAAGTGGTACAACATTTAACAGCCAGAATGACTCAGGCCCCAACCAAACAGATCTGAGGTCTGACCAAGCAGAATGGACACCAGCTGGTGCTCTGTACTTGTGCTGACCAGATGAACATATCAGTGGTGGGTACCAGTAACTATTCTGGCTAGGTATTTATTATTCTGCAAAGCATAAATTTCAGCTATATTATTTAATAAAAAATATTGCCATGTAACAGAAATTACAACATGGGCTGAAATTACAGCAAAGGACATTGGCTTTTCTCTTCAAGTAGTTACATCTAGTACTGCTAGGAGGGGAAGAACAGCAAGAATAGTAAAAGCAAAATCTCTTTCCTTTCTTATGACACACATCCTCATGACTCACATCAAATGACCTTGTTAATTTAAATTTTCTTCTTACACCAAGAATAGAAAAAAAACCCGGGAAGCTTTTAGACTTATTTGTGGAGGTTGAGAAGAAGAAAGAAAAGATCACCTGAGAGAGCAGATTGCTCATCCTCTGCATCCTGAACCTTCCCTCTAGCCCTCACACCAGCTGCACCCAATGCTCTCCAGCTCTGTTAGTATCCAGGGCAGTGGAAAATAGGGGACAGATCTCTTTAAATGGCTGTTTATAGGTCAGACGTTCCAAGCATGAATGTAAATACATCAAGGGATAGGAAAAAAAAATAAAAAGCCCATTAGTGGCATATTCTCTACTTTGTTTCTAAGAAATATAAGGCAGAATTCTTCCACAACATGGTTTCCTATAAAGGGAAAGTACAGTTTCCCATCTCCAATAATGAAGAGAAGTTGTCTTAATTCAAATGTTGAGATTATTAAAACTTATTGCAAAGAACATTTGTAGCTTCCCCAGTAGAAGCCTTTAATTAATAAGATATTACAGAAAATAATCACAAAGATCTGTGATCACTGGGAAGATTTAGCAGCTACTATTTCAAGTTACAGGGTGGGGATCCATAGTGAAAGAGGGCCAAAATGACCAAAAGATGGACAGGAACTCAATCCTATGCAACATTCCTATCTGGCTTTTCTGCAAAAGTCCCTGGCAATCTAACTAGCTAGGCAAGTTGTATTTAACTAAGTTTTATTTGACAGAAAACATTTAGGGTGGTGTTGGCAAAACACATAGGACATTGCTTTTTGGCCAGCAAAAGAAAAATGATTTTAGGATTCTTAGGTCTGATTTGTCACCCTGTATAAGGTCTTAATTTTTTTCGGTGGGGACATAATCATCAAAATCATAGTCAACTCAGAAGAAAAAAAAAGCATATAAAAACGATTAATTTGTACCCAACACAGCCTCTTACCATATCTAGAGAAAGAAATTAAGGCTCAATTCACTTTTATTATGAATCCTTAGGCCACGTGTATGAGCAAGGATAGAAAATAAGATGATCTAAAATACAGTAATAAGGGCGCCTGGGTGGCTCAGTTGGTTAAGCGACTGCCTTCGGCTCAGGTCATGATCCTGGAGTCCCTGGATCGAGTCCCGCATTGGGCTCCCTGCTCAGCAGGGAGTCTGCTTCTCCCTCTGACCCTCCCCCTTCTCATGTGCTCTCTGTCTCTCTCTCATTCTCTGTGTCTCAAATAAATAAATAAAATCTTAAAAAAATAAAATAAAAATAAAAATAAAAATAAAATACAGTAATAATATGAAAAACAAAAGAACGGTAGAACTCATGAAGGCTGGAGTGGCAGTTTTGGGGCATTTTTGCACTGCTCTCCTCCCTAAGTCTATAGCAGATGCTGCAAAAAGACCGTAGCAGCAGAGCCGAGAGGAGACTTTAAAACGCCTTGTAATATTTTCCATCAGCTAACAATCATCTCAAAAAGGCGCATGGAGGAAACTAATTTTCATCCTTGTAAGTGTTACAAAAGCCATTAGTCATCATGGTAATTATAAGGCACAGGTTTGGATACAATCCTAAGTGTGGTGGCCAACAGGAGAAGCTGCATCTGTTCTAAAATGACTTAAAATCTAAAACATAATGCTAGAAGAAGGGTGGTTTGTTCAAGCTTCAACTTCAGAAGGAAAATGCACACAGTTTTAGAGGACGTCGTCTTACATTATTGGGAAATAATTTAATATTTTAATAGTCCTTAAATACCACTACTTTTCTATGGGGATTTAAACCACAGCAGTATTATGTCCACCCTATCATTTCAAAAAAATATTTCATTACCCTCACATGTTTTGGTTAGTTTAAATATTAGTTATCTTTCAGTAACCAAAATCCTACACTGCATTCTGGTAAATTAGTCTCTACTAAGAGGAGACTAGAGCATGAAACTCAAACAAGAATGTTAAATGGAATACAAATATCTAATCTAGAAATTCTAATAAAAATCTCCCTTCGTTGGATGAAGGCTCTTGGCTATTATACAGAAAACCATGACACGTGGCTCCCCTCAAAATGCATTATAGATCAGGCTCATGATCTTTCCTTCCACAAAAATGGCACAAGAATTGATTTCAATTATCATTTAATACTTATTTCCCTCTCCTGTCAAAAAATGTTCCATACACATGAAATTGAAGGTTGGCAGCCTGAACTCATTTATGGAAATTTTAAGGACTATTGATTTACCAGTGAATTTTCTAGTTCTCTCATTGTTACTGGAAGGATGCCTCAGAATTGTAATCAGATGATAGGATGGGCTCGAATGCTGATAGGTTTAGTTAAGACTGATGGAAAGAAAAGCTTTTCAAAAATTTGTCAAAATAAATTTTATTAATTAGGTTAACATGATTGATTATACATGGCCAAATTTCTCATGTAGCACTGAACTGACATTTCTTCTTGCTCTGTTGTGTCCCCATACACCACTTTGATATCTGGGTATTAACTGTTGGGAAAAATTTGAGGTAATTTAAAAATTAACTGCACTTATGTCTTTGGAAACAGGAAACTATTTTGTGTACCTGAGGGTTTTGTTTTCAGTCTTTATGCTACACCAACATATAAGCTACAAAAGAGTGTTTATTTAAGCAAATATTTATGTTCTCAGTATGTTTTTATAGCGAGTGATGGTCTGATGGACCCTTCTGGAAATTCTGTGTGTTTATCTGCACATTTAATTCTCCTACAAAACCTTTGTTAAAAGGAGAGCATCTCCACAAGGAACAGCATCCTTATCAACACTACCAACATGGCTGC
Organism: Halichoerus grypus; assembly: GCF_964656455.1. Lineage (NCBI taxonomy): Eukaryota > Metazoa > Chordata > Mammalia > Carnivora > Phocidae > Halichoerus > Halichoerus grypus. The sequence continues at coordinate 91,700,822 of NC_135720.1, read as the reverse complement.
AGCTGAGCTCAGCAGAACAGACTTTCAGTACTGGAAAGAAGCTAAGGTTACACAGTCAGGTTTTTTCTTCAAACAGTACCCCACCTCTCCAGCCCTACATATACCATCCACTTTCCTAATAAATGGTGCCATTGTTTTCTTCCAAGAGTTTGTGGGTCCTGAAGATATACAATTTTGAATTCTATCTTTAAAAAAGGGTTACAAAATTATGACTATGTATTAGACATGAAAGTGAATATTTATTTTGAATGGCAAAAGCAGTTACAACTAATTGTAAAATTCTAAAAACTGAAAATACAAACATCACAAAATCCAGAAAACAGTACAGTATTTTTATTAACTAGTTGACTAATATACCCCTAGATGATTTTTCCTATTTTTTGAAAGCATAATTTTTGATCACCTTTAATAGGACAATGATTTTATAATATTTTCTGTAGAGAGGAGAAGAAATTCAGGTTTTTCCCCTGAGCATGGTGGACAGAAAAAAACATTAGTTATTATCTGCAGTTTTGAAAGTTTCCTTCAGTTTCACAACTCATTACTGGTTACGTTCTAGACCATGTGAATTACTGTCAAATTTGGGGAAGCCTCTATCAAGTTTCCCTCTGATCTGTCATCATGATCTGAATGATATGGAAGAGTTTTGACGGAACATTTCTGGCCCCATACAACTCGAACCATGTTTCTCCACCATTAACCACGTAGTTTCAGCACTAGTGTCAAAATTCCCAGTTTAAATAGTCAGACCTGCGTCCATGAGGACTTGTGTCATGACACCAGGTGAGAGGGAAGAGTATTCCTGGAATCATTTCTGTAACAGAACGTTAGCAATACCTAATCATACAAATAAAAATGTCCTACTACACTCCACTTAGCACGATTTCACAAATAGCCTTGTCTGCTAACATCACCAGACCCAAGGGCAAGTGTGACAGGTGGGGAAGTGATTTTAACTGATAGCAGGTGAAAGACCTTATTTCTGCAACTCAGAGACATGGCCCCGTGAGCACATGGATAAGCTGTGGAAAGGAGTTTCTTGAGCTTCAAAGTCCATTCTTCACTGCATGCCCCTCCCCATTCCAGCCTTCCCTCCTGTCCCACTCCCATCCCTCATACAAGCATACCTTGGTGTGAGCCTTGCCTGGTTTCTCCTATTTCTTTCACATCCACTTGTCACAAATCCTACTGTTTCCATTTTCAGTGTTATCTTTGGCCTTGATGCTTTCAATCCCATTCCTATGCTTACATAAGTCAAGGCACATCTCAGTTAAGCCTCGCTGCTGTTGATTCCTTAAATCGTCTCTCCTTTCTTGACTCTGTTCTCCAACCCACCCTCATAATTGATAATTATAAAACTGAGAATTATGAACAACTGAGAATTATAAAATTCCCCCAAATCTTTATCTTCTGCTCAAAAATCTTCAGGTAGCCATTAATTACAGTCATGTTAGTTATGTTAGAACCTCAGCCTTTGAGGTTAGTAATGTTAGAACCTCAGCCTTTGAGGTCATCTGTAATCTTGTTATTACGTTCATGGCTATCTTAAATGAACTCTATTTCCCCAAACTGTTCTCCCAGATTCTTTAGATTTCCTTGGAAAGATCCCTCTTCTTGCCTTCCCCTTTATCACTCCTTTCTGCATGGAGCTTCCTACCTCTTCTCTCTACTTGTCAAAGTTATACTTGCTCATCTTGGTCTGCTGTTGTTATCTTCCTTGCCCTCTTAGAAGTTTTCTAAAACATCCAATGCCATGGTGATAACTCTCTTTACTGGAAGCAGGTGTAGTCTCTATTTGACACTTAATATATGCTATGTTGTACTTTAATTCATTTAATATTTATATAAACCATGTATATGTGCGTAAGTGTGCACAGCTCTAACATCTTTCCTACAATATTATAAGTAGGTTCAGTTGCTATCACTAAGCACTTTACCTATTAGACTGCAAACATAACATAAATTTAAGAAATACTTTCTTCCTTTAGGATGTTTAATTAAATCTTGTGAGAGAAGATAAGAGCAAAAATTACTTATAGGAGAAGGCAGAGTAAGATAAGAGTCCTATACAGCAATTACATATTATATGTTAATTGTTAGACTAACTCTTTGTCTCTCCCACTAGATGGCATGCTTTTGAGAGTAGAGGTCTCTTTAACTACAGCTTTTATATTTCCAGCACCTAGTTTCTGGTGATACTGAGTTTTCTATAGTTGGAGATGTTCCTGGAGGGGCTGGGAGATGTCCTAAATATGGCTGCGGGGATTCAAACACTGAGTAGGGGCCTGGATGGGAGGTATGAAGTACAAATGGTGAGTTCTCCGTGAGGCAGGCACTATGCAGGATATCTTATGACCACAAAGATACAGAGGTCTGGAGACTGAAAACTGCATGCAAGTCTCAATTTCAAGCTTAAGTTTCCTCATCTACTAAAATAGCTCATCAATAACTGGTTGTCGTGATATCACGAGATGAAGTGAATTAATATAGTGACTGGAACCTGGTAGGCATTCAAAAATTTATGTTTCGGTTTACTCTCCCTAAACATATTAACCACTGATAGAGTTGATCAGCTTCATATTTTGTTATGTGGGAGATTTTTTGAACTCTACTCTTCAACTCCCCAAATCCACTTCAATCACGAAGATGGATCTGTAAAATTTAAATGTATCCCTTAGTAGGAAGTCAGTGAAAAGAAACTTTAAAATATTAAAAGTCTGGATTAGGATGTGTAACAATGAAACCAAAATTCCCACTTTTTTAGACTCTGCTAACACTAATGATGGTTTTGAACAGCAATCTCATTTACTGTAAGCTGTTGCTTGTCAGGCAAGCTGCACGGAGTGGATTTGATTACCTATATACATTCTGTGTGGTCAGAAATTTAATGCTGGGACTCAGCAGGGGAGAAAGAAAAGTCTGAAAACAGAATTGGCTCACAGTGTCATTTATAATAAAGGGAACCTTTGCTAAGAAATTTTATCTGAAAGTTAAGAACTCCTTTGAGATTTTTACCATCAACTCAGCACGGTGCTATTATTTTGTTACTGAGACACTTAAACTTTTGTTTTTCTTACCCCTTACAGAGGAATCAATAGTTTAAAATTAGAGCAGAGAATAGCAGCTCTTGAGTGTTAATCTGAGCTTGGTACTGAGACCTCAAAGATTGTTGTCAGCAGTTTATCAGCCATGTATTAAACTCTGTACATACTCATTGTTTATAGGAAAAAAATTAAAATATGACATATGACAGGTTTTAATAAAACATGGCATAAAGGGTTTTTAAAGAATAGCTATCTACTTTTTCCTATTACCAAGAGTATGTTATCGGAGATGTATTTCAAGATATCTGCTAAGTTCATAATATTTTCTCCTTCTCTGGAAACTAGTGTCTCCCCACATTATCCTTGGGGTTAGGGTCCCAATAACCATGCTTATATTGTGTGAACTTGACCTTTACCCTATCCTTGCCACTGGTGGCTGGTAAGTAGTAGATCCCTGACTTAATTTCCAGAAACTGTCCTCTAGTCATAGCTGACTGACTAGTGTTGGACACTTGACAAGCCTGGGTGAATAGGATTCCCTCACCTGGTGATCTAGACTAGGACTGAGAGACAGACAAACCAGTGAGTATCTGTAGGTGACAAGAACGGGTCACAAATGTGGCAGCCCTAGGGTGGACATACATTGATCAGAGAAGCCAACAAATCCAGTCTGTAGACTAAAGTGAATAAAAACATATATGCACGTGATGTGATGAGCACTGGGTGTAATATGCAACTGATGAATCACTGAACACTACATCTGAAACTAATGATGTACTATATGTTGGCTAATTGAATTTAAATGAAAAAAAAGAAACATATGCAGAGAACAGAGATGAGATATGAGGGTTCTTGACAATTTTCTATTTCCTTGTTCTAGACCTTTCTTAAGGCCTGATGGCATTGCTATTACTGGATTTCATGACTCTATATTCATATAACCCCCCCATCTCTGTTGTGCATTTTTAACTCATTCATTCAATAGGTACTTATGTCATATCTCAGGAAAAAGATGGCAGAATCAAGACTAGGCTCTGGGTTTCCTGCGGGTTGTTTATAGGGGAGAATATATTTTCTGTTTCTCGTTTTGCAATTTTAAGATTGTCTAAAGATTTTAAATACTGATACCTTACTGATACGTTAGAGGAACCCATTTCCCCTTTCCAATAGAAAGGAAAACCCAAGCAGAAGGGAAATCCAAGCCTCCGAGTGTTTATAAAGGACACAGCAAGTGATGTGGTGAGAATGCAAACCTCAGGATGCTGCTGTGTGTTTTGCAAGTCAGATTCCCATCCCCCCAGCAACACAACTCACTTTCCCAAAGCCAGACTTTCCACTTCCTTCCCTGGCGCTCCTCATTTCAATGAATGACCCCTCGATTTAACCCACTTGTTCAGTTCAAATTTCAGTTTAACCTGCACTTCACAGAAACTTCACAAAAATTTCCTTTTCATTTTTTTTCACAAGTTTTACATCTATCCCATCATCAAATCCTAACAGATCATTTTCCCAGTGCTCTCAGACTCTGATCTCTTCTCACCCCCTCCAAGCCATTATTCTGTCCGTGGGGAGTGACTGCAAAAAGTCATTCACCCGTCTCTGTTTCTACAGCAGAATAAACCTCTTGAAACATAAATCTGATCATGTCACTCTCCTGCCCAAAATTCCAACAGCAACATGAATTGGCCTGTCCATCCCTTGACCTTATCTACTACCTCTGCCTCACACATTGTTACAGTTTTAATGTCTTCCTTGCTGTTCCCCAAATATTCCAAGCAGGTTCCATCTCAGGGCATTTGTGCTGGTTTCCTTTACCAGGGATGCCTTTTATGGAGGCACCCCCTGAGCCTGGACCTTTGCTTCATGAGGCATTTGTTCAAGTCTTCTCTGCAGAAAGACCTTCCCTGACAGCCCATGTTATGGTAGCGCCCTCCCACCACCTCTCTCCAGAGCATTTATGTCTACCTGGCATTACTTCATTCATTTATTGATATGTGTTTGCTTTCTGTCTCCTCCCACTAAAATGTAAACTTCATGGAAGCAGATATTTGGTCTGTTTTGTTCACAGCTACATCTCCAGGACCTTCAGAACAGTGCCTAAAATAAGAGCGACGCTCAGTAAATGATTGAGTGAATGAATAAAAGGGACTGGATACTTTAAAATCTAAGTAAAAAATTCAGATTATATGGCTTTACATATTTTCCTTTACTTACTCTAAGAACTCCCCTCCTCTTAGATTCCCATTCAGAATATAACCTTTCTCACTCATGTTTCTATAGACTCTTTATGCTTTTGTAGCTTATTCTTATTGGGTCTGCACTCTAGTGATTTATCTGACTATAAATTGGAATGCACATGAAAGGCTACAGTGTTTTCTTAGCTACCCCAAAGCCACAATGTTTTGCCAATCTTACTCTCTTTCACAGTGCCCTGTAAATTTCACATGCCCTGTAAATTTTCTGGTTAATAACAATGTTGACCTCTATTACCTGAAAAGGTTTTCTCTCTTTTTTTAATTTTTGAAATAAAGATCTGACTGTTTAAACTTCTATTTGGAAGATACATAAAGATGGCAGAAGTAGAAGGTTTCTCGGAGAAAAAAAAAAAATCCCATCATCCCTGTTGTGGATTTTTAATTCATTCATTTAACAAGTTCTTACTTCATACATACTGTGTCTCGGGAAAGAGATGGCAGAATCAAGACTGGGCTCTGTGTTTTCTTGTTTACCAGATAGAATATATTTTCTGTTTCTAATTTTGCAATTTTAAGATTGTCTGAAGATCGTAAATATTGATACCTAATACTGTATAAAAGACCTTTTTTGGTATAAAAGATACTTTAGATGAACACATTTCCCCTTTTCCAGTAGAAATGGATTTCTAAAAATTTTTCTTCACTCTTACAAATATTTGTCAACGTTCTGTATTAAGCAATAACATTATTCCTAAATGCTAACATACTCTAAGCACTAATACATTCTTAGTGACAACTATCAATAATGTTCACTTTATTTTAGAATAAGTTTTACTTGGTTATTAACCAGTTCATTAAGCATTTGTATGTTTTGAGTGTCCGGCATGTGACAGTAACTGTCCTTGAAGAGCTTATGTTTATTTTTTTTATTTTTTAAGAGTTTATGTTTAATACATAACCATTCACAGAGGACATTTAAGAAGACAGCATGTCTGTGGGTGGTTGAATGAAATAAACACCTAGGCCAGGGATGAGCATGCTGGAAAGTTTAAAAGTAAAATGAATCTATTTCATAGGATGATGACTGGCTTGCATCAGTTAACTTTAACACTTACAGTAGATTTACTGTGGTTACACAAGTGAATAGGAAACTGTCTGTCTTTATAATTTTCACAATATTCTAGTCACTGGGACTAGAATACAATGTGACAACAACCTGGATGGAAGGTTAAAAGACGTATCAAGTGACATGGTGGTTGGGAAGGGAGTGGAATGCTTATAGACACTGCATTTCTTCTGCTCATTCTATATTTTTTGAATTCTTCGTATCTGCCAATCCCGTATGTTTCATATGGTGAAAGAGAGAGCAAGGATATTTAAATGAAAGACCAGTCTCATGGTCTTACATTATTACCAAAGTTTATAATACAATCACATTGTATCTGTCAAATATTTCTGAGTGATTTTTATGCTAATCTTTAACATGTCCCAGAAGAAACTTCTGAGTATATGACAATTTACATTATATTCATAATTATTTCCATCCTGAGATTGATCTCCTAAAGAATAAGAAAACCTCAGGATAGTTTGATTCTTAAAATGCAAACTGTTTAACTGGTACCAACAACCATGGCACCTGAAAAATAAAAGCTTTTCTCAAAATGCTCTCGTTTAAATGCATTGCTTAAATTCTGTTGCAAATGACCTTTGTGTTCTGCAACAAACATCATCTGCTACATCCATGGTATTGAATGTCTCTGAGGGTTAGCCTGTTACCCAATCAGTTGAACTCTTCCTAACCACTGATTTCTCAAGGGTACTTACATATTCTTCATAAGCTTCGTGGGCTGGAGGAGGGGGTGCCCTGTATCCCGGCACTGCCGGTGCCCCCCGGGCTCGTGGGGTAGGGACACCTCTTGCTACAGGGGGCACTGGAAGAGCTCCACGAGTCACAGTAGTCCCTCGAGGGGTGAGTACACCTCGTCCAGGTGGTGGGGGAGGAGGAATGGCGCCCCCACGGCCCCTAGGAGAAACAGGTCATGTACAGATGAGAAACCAGTGATGAGAGAAAGAGACTAAAACAGAGTTTTCATCTTACAGCCATATGATGGGAAGAAAACCAAATTTATCTGTATGCATAAGCACGTGTGTGTGTGTGTAATTGAGTTTCTTTAGGCTATAAAGTATTTTGACCTCTACAGTAGAATAAATTTTGTAAATCTTATAATGAAACTCATGTAAAATGCTTGAATATAAAATGAAAAAAAACAACCAAACACAAACCAACCCACTCATTTTATTCCAGATTTGCCAAGGAGACTCAGATCAGAGCTTCAGCTAACATATAAGTATTTCCTGCTTTTTAAAAGTTCACCTTATGGGGGCGCCTGGGTGGCTCAGTCGTTGGGCGTCTGCCTTCGGCTCAGGTCATGATCCCAGGGTCCTGGGATCGAGTCCCACATCGGGCTCCCTGCTCGGCAGGAAGCCTGCTTCTCCCTCTCCCATTCCCCCTGCTTGTGTTCCTGCTCTCGCTGTGTCACTCTCTGTCAAATAAATAAATAAAATCTTTAAAAAAAAAATAAATAAATAAAAGTTCACCTTATGCCAACTTTGCTTTTACAAAAGACCTACATTAGCACCTGTTTTGGCTAACTGAAAGAAATCAGAAGAAGATTCCTGCTTTTCTGAAAACTGTGAAAAGCAAAACCAGTGTTCAGCATTTGTTTTGTAGCAGGCCATTGTAGGGGCAGCGTGCACCCCGAGCAGCTAGAGTGGCCCCACCAAGCTCCTTCCCCAGGAACTACACTCAGCATTTCAACATCAAGCCGCCAGAGCTTTGAACTGTGTGAACATCTGTGCTTTATCTCCATTTATTTTGTGCATCCATTAGCGATGTGTCCTAAGGTACCAGAAGAGCCTGAGAGGTTATTTTTCCGGGGTCTGGGAACACTCAAAAAAAATTTCCATGTAAATTAATGGTAATTGCTTCTTTGCTTTATGCCATTTCAGCTTATGAAAGGTCTCATAGGCATGTTGGATAGCAAGGCAACCTGTATGGCTCATGGACCATCCGTGAAACTGAACTGCTGAATGTCAATGTCTCCTCCATGTTGGAGGTTATTGACAGTGAGGTGCAATGTTGTATTTACAAAAAAATCTGTCTGCACTTTCATACTTTAGTGAAATGTGGAACTCTAAGCACGGTGATATCATTCTGCTTCTTCCAGTAGCTGAAGCTTGAGGTCATTGAAATCACAAATCATTGTCACTGATTTGTCATCATGCATACAACCCCCTGAACTGGTACCGTCACTAATATAATTTGTCTTCCTATGGTAACTACGGTGTTAGTGAAATACGTCAGGATTCTGCAATAAAAGAAACGACTGAATGCTCTGTACTACGGTGTTTGACACAAAAGTAACTTGTATTAAAAGCCTAAGATCAAATGGTTGCAGCCAACTTTTATGGTTTTCCAAGGCCTTTGGAAAGGTTGAGTGTTTGAAGTCTTTGGACAAAAGCGTGGTTATTTCACTTTTTATTACGTCTGAAAGGCTGGCCTCCAGAAAGCACTGCTTTCAGCAGGAACACTAAAGCTTTGGGAAAAATGATGATCATTGGGATGTCAACAATCACACTGTTTGGCTGTGCCCACAGATGGGGGATGTAGGTTATGCTTTCTGCTATGAATAGCAGTCAGCTGGCTCTTTCTTGCTTGCAGAAAATGAGCTTTTGTGAGCGAACAGTAAGAATGCTGGTAGAGTTTTTAAAAGTTTTAAATAGATTATAGAGCTGATGAATAGAGAAATTATCAGAGAACTTCTTGTAAGTCTAATGTACAGAGAATGCTCTCCTGGATTGGGGAAGGTGAAATACAAAAGACCCAGAAGGCCCAGCGCCTGCTTCAAACACAACAATAGCTGAGAATACACTATAATATTATCATGATAATATAAAACACATCTCTGAAAAAGGATGTAAAGACCAATTTTACTTCCACTGGGCCTCCAAGCATCAATCTGTTTCCTCCTAAGTAGCGTGAGCATATGTCTGGGTTTGCCTAGAATAGTTCTGATTTACAACTGTTGTCCTAGCTTCCTGTTCAGTTTAGCACTTCAACACTCTGAAAAGTGCCCAGTTGTGGGTAGTAAATTATATGTCACCCTGCTTTACACTACATTCACAAGTGCTGTCTATCCCACTGAATAATCACGGGTGAGTAAGTAGTATAACTCCCTGGGCTTAAGGGGGATTTTTTTTTTTCTAATGGGTAAAATCAGATCTCTCTGAATCTGTAACAATTCTTCCTGCTTTAAAATTATATGATGCTCAGGGCACCTGGGTGGCTCAGTCCTTTGAGCGTCGACTCTTGATTTCAGCTCGGGTCATGATCTCAGGGTGGTAAGAGTGAGCCCCATGTGGGGCTCTGTGCTCAACGGGGAGTCTTCTTGAGATTCTCTCTCCCTCTCCCTTTGCTCCTCTCCCTGCTCAAGCTCTCTCCCTTTCTCTCTCTAAAATTTTTTTAAAATTATATGATGCTCATATCAGATCTGATTTCCCACCCTATTCTTCCCCCAGTTGCATCACAAACACAGCCCTAGCAAACCTATCTCCTGAAACTGACTCATCACCTCCTATACGTTGTGTCCTTTCCTTGGAATTTTAATCTCACATCCCTCTTCTCCAATTCAACTGAAATTTCACATCACCTATTTTAGGATACTGGCCCTGGCTGAATCTACACTACAGTATTCTTCATTTTTCTGACTTCTTGAAAGTTTTCCATCCTTAATTCTCTACCGACTGCTCATTCCTGAACTGAATGTAATCTAGTTATTGCCTCCCCACTTTGTTGAAAATACTCTTGACTGAGATTACCAGTGACCTATCAGTTTCCAAATCCACTGATTCATTTACAGTCCCCATCCCACTGCACTTGTTATATTTATCTCTGTGGATTGATTACTAGCTGGAAAATGCCTTCTTTGGACTCTTGCATTCTCTAACGCTAATGATGACTATTACCTGTTTCATTCCTAACACATGCCATATCCTGGATTATATGCCTTATATCAGAGGTTCCTTCACTTGTCTGCATATTAGAATTTCCTGAAGACTTTGAAAAATTCTAAATTCCAGGCCACACCCCAGGCCAATTATATCACAATCTCTAACGGCAGGAAACTCTCAGTGATTCCGAAGTGCAGACCAATTTGGGAACCACTGTCTTATATGTATCACTTAATTTAAAAATCTTGACAACGTTGTTATGTAGCTAATCCTGAGATATTTTAAAGGTTGAGTACCAAGTCACAGAAAGTACAAGTCACTTGCTCAAGGTCACACTAGCAATCCATAGACCTTGAATTAATTATAGGAATAATTATTCTTTGTGTAACTTGGTTCTTCACCTAATCTTAGTTGACAATGTCATTAATCTCTAACTAGGCTAGACATCAGAGAGTTATCCTTGTTGTGGGCCAAATATTCTTTCTTCTCCAACATCTAATTGGGCACTAATTCCTATAAACTCTAATCTCTAACCTAGTACTGTATCTCTATAGTCCAAAGAGTGTTCATTTCTGTTTTGGATAATGGACTTGTCTTCTTACCGGCTTCCATGCCATAAGTCAGTGTGTTTCTGTCTGTCTCTCTTTGATTACTCTAATTCTTTTCTCTCACAGTGATGACTGAGTAGTCTTTCTTAGAAACAAGTATGATTACTCCCTTCTTTCACAAACTCCATTAGTTCCATGTATTAATTCTCATTGCAGTAAACAAAAGCCTCCAAAATCTGCCCCTAATGTTTTATTCTCTGCAGTTTGCTCTCAATCAATATATAATGATAATGTGTGTCAGAGATGTCAAATATCTTAATTCTTCAATTATGTACCATAAATTATTATATAGACGTAATGCTTTGTTCTCTGGTATACATAATTACTGGAAGATTAGTTTTTATAGATATATTTATTGAAATGAAAATTGCTTTAATTAAATACATTTTCAACAAATTATTGTAGAAGTTTTCAAGTATCCCAGGCACCATTCTTTTTGAATATAAGTGTAATTGAATGACTTAATAAAGTCATAAGTATGTACAAATTAGCATCCATTAACTCATGTTTTCAAGAGCTTCCTAATCAATATGATTTTCTGTTTTGTGAAGCTGTTTCCTTATTCTTTTTTAATTGTAGATACTTTCCATCATGTGGTTTGAAATAGAAGACAGCAGAATTCTGGTCCATTTACTTTCATTAACGTTAATACATTAATGATATCAATATAGCATTGAAGTGAGGTTTAAATTTCAACAATTTTATCTTCTTTTTACATATGTAGTATCAGATTTGTATGATATATGGGATAGTAAAAAACAAAACTTTCAAATTTTTTTCTAACATATTTAAAAATCTAGACCACAATGCACTATTCTTTATTAAACCATTAAAGATTAATATTTTAGAATGAAACTTTACTGAAATTGAAATCTTATATGATCCACTCAAATACTCAAATATAATGTTACATTAAGGACCATCAATAACAAAACAAAATCTATTAATAAGATTTTATAATCTCAAAAGCAAGTTAATGCATTATTTTTTTTAAATGGTCCTAATTTCAGGAATATAGAATAGAAAAAACTTGTCCCCCCTCTGTAGACTTTCTAAATATATATTAGGTTACACCATATAAAACTAAATATATATTAGGTTACACCATATAAAATTTGGCATTTTGGGAATTACAAAAGTGACAGTTTCATTATTTAAGGCATATGATTTAATCAACTTAGGATTACCTGCAATGATATCATTTCACAACCCATCATGATGAGGTTAGAAATGTACAAGGTTTTATAAAAGACTGATTCCATAAAAAGTATATCCATAAAAAAAGTTATGTCACATTAATTTTTAGCAATAAAAAGTGTTCTTAATTAGCATTACAGAGCTCTTATTTTCATCATTAGGGATAAAAATGTAATAATCTCTAGAAGATTTTAAGTTTTCCTTTAGTCAAACGTAATTTTCAGAATTGCCACTTTTTTTTTTTAAGATTTTATTTATTTATTTGTCAGAGAGAGAGGGAGAGACAGAGAGCAAGCGCAAGCAGGGGGAGCGGCAGGCAGAGGGAGAAAGCAGGCTCCCCACGTAGCAAGGATCCCAATGCGGGACTCGATCCCAGGACGCTGGGATCATGACCTGAGTGAAGGCAGCCACTTAACCGACTGAGCCACCCAGGCGTCCCACCACATTTTATTTTTAGATAGCTATTGCCTTGGTATTTTACTTGGATATTTATGATATTTATCATTTTCTATTTTTTTTCTGATTACAAAATGGAGGTGTTTATGATTTAAATGTTAAAACTGATTTTTTGACACTGGTGATTGACAATATTTGGGGCATAATTTCATAAATAAATTGAATCAGCAAAGTATCCTAGAATCTCTGAAGATGATTTCTATGCAAGGTATGAAATAATATTCTAGATCTACGTCCTTTAGAGATTTGAAGGCCAGCTCTAACAGGGTAGAGAGAATGACTGAATTACACGGTCTATGTGTGAAGCTGTGAGTATCTTTTGCCTTACCTCTCCGCAAACCAGTGCTTTCTATTGAAAGCTTGACTAATTCAGAATCGTACAAAACAAATTCTGATGCAGAAAGATTCCAATGTTTGGTTTTTTTTTTTCTGCAAAGTGAATAACACCCAGTAAAATCCTCTCTGTTGACCAAGGACATTGCAAAGTCAAATGTACCTGAACTTTCAATACTCTTACCATCAACCATACAAGAAGTGTGCTTCTGGATTTCTGGACTAGTGGTGCATCTGTTATTTACCTATCCATCTAAGTGTCTACCTACCTAGCTAATCATCACCTGTCTCTCTACCAATCCGGAAAGACACATTTTTAACTTTCTCTTCATGCAATGTCATCCTGGTTCAAAAAAGGCAAATAATTGTATCATCTGCATGCTCTAATCTTGAGGACAGAACCACCAAGAAGAAAGTCTCAGGTTTGCACTTCTTATTTTCTTAGGATAGTTGTTAAAAGCTCTACCTGTGAATTCTAGAGTCAGACTGCTGGTGTAACCTTGGGCAAATTCTTGACACCTTTCTGTACCTCGATTTGTCACCTGTGAATAATACTTAACCCCAGTATGGAAGACTTGATGAGTTAATTTATGAAAGTGCTTATGCATCATGTAAGCATTCAATGTCATGGTTTTTGTCGTGGTGGCTGGTGTTGTTGTTTATTCCTAGCTGTGACCATGGCACAGAGCAGGTCAGCAAAGGCTTGCCATCCTCATTTGCTGTTAATTTATTTCAAGTAAGAGCTAATGTACCTTGAAGGGGTTGTGGGAGCTATTCTGATCCCTCTGCCTCTAATACCTCTGCCACGACCAGAGTCCTCTGAGCCATTTAAGTAAGATAATTCACGTAGTTGTTCCTGACGAATTTCATCATTGTAGTCCTAGGGAAACAAAAACAAAAAACATGACCCGATGAGTTAAAATAGGGCATGGGGGTTCTTAGAGCTGAACAAACACAACATCAAAGGACATTTTTCTTCTATTTTCTGGAGCCTTGTATATGAAAATCTAAAATGATGTAGAAGTGTATATACTTTAAATTCCTATTTTTATATACAGAAATTGAAGTTGCTTCTTTTATCAAGGAAGTACTCAGCAGGAAATCAGATGAAATGTGCTGGGATATCACTTGATGTGTTAGCCAGAAAAGGAAAGACAGCAATACAGAATAAAATCGTGGAATATACCAAAGTGATGATTAGCATAAAGATTACCGAAAAACAACTCTACTGGGATGGTATGTGTAAATTGCAAATGACTGCATGATACTCAAATAGCTAGTGATGCATAGACCAAAAACGGGCAATCTCAAGGCCCAAAGTAGACACTGTGTTAAAATCATAAAGAAGGGCAAATCATATGGCACAGTTTCAGACAACTGAGAAGCTGTGCGATCCAACCAAACAACTTGATGGACAATATTTAAAAATAAGGAATTTTCTGTGTTCTAGCATTGGGATGATGGAAAGATAGCCATAGTAAAAGGCAAATTTCACAGCAATAACCAGAGATTCAGTCAAAGTCAAAGGGACTTTCTTTATCTTTCATCAGTGTGGAAATATATCAAACATTTTAATGGGACCAAAGAATGGATTGGGGTCACTAACGATGAATACTCTTTAAAAAACAAATATCAGTCTTACTTGTCTCTCCTTTTATTAATACACACACACACACACACACACACACACACACACCCTTGCTTGAATAATACAAAACTGAATAACTGGTTATTTTTACCAAATGGCCAATCTGATTAAATTCTTTTTCAGTAGATATATGTTTAAGTGAAATCACTGTAGTGGATTTGCTAGTGCTGGAGAGGAGCTTAGAAGTGGACACTAGAAATATCTGTAAAGGGCATGCTGACAGAAATGATGTTTGAAGCCTAGTTGTGGGCCCAAAAACCAAGTGTATCATCTCACCAATGTTGCCAGTTTAGCTCTGCATATATGTGTACGGTAATATTAACCAAACACTGTGCATCCGCACCCACACACCTCTGTTTAGAAAAAGGCAGGGATGCATTCAGCCTACAAGGATTTCTAATGCACAGCTTTATCTCATGCTCCCAAAATTGCCTTGATTACAAGCAGAAGTACTAGTCACTCCAAAGCATTTATCTTCTTATTTTTAACATGTTGCTTTCATGTTCCTCCTCTTCAGCACCTCATAATGGGTTCAGCACCGTTGACTGACAGAAGAGCTATATAGTAGAAAATTACAGTTTCCACTGTAATATATATTTTCCACTTCTACTTCTTAATTTTCACATTCAAGCAACCATCAAACTGAAGAATAAACATGTCTATTATTTCATTAGGATCAGGGAATGTGATGAATTGTTACTTCTGATGAACTGTTAATTCACCTGAGTGAATTGACCAGCCACTATTAAAATGAAAAATTAATTCCATAATTTTCCCATGTAATATTCCTAATTGGCAAGAGGATCACTGCAGTTTCTTATCTGAGGAAAACCCATGAACTCTCAGGGTCCTTATGAATTATAAAATGAGATAGATTTTCATTGTTGGCAACACTGAAATTTAAAAATTCAGAAATTGCAGATGAATCCAATATATGTAAATTTTACTTTTATGCTAGAATCAGAAAATGTAATAATGTGGATGTAGTCTTATGTATTGTATACTCATAAAGAAGAGGGGGAGGAAGAGACTGGGGACAAAATAGGGGAGAAGGAGGAGAAACATATTAATCAGACAGTATGAAAGAATAATTCCCAATTTGATCAGGCCTCCCTGCATCCATATCTTGGAAAGGTCCCATCACACTGACTCTAGAATTATCCATGTGATTTGTTTTAGCCAACTGGACAAGAAGAAAGGTGACAAAAGCAAAGACTTGAAAAGTGCTTCCATACTGGAACTTGCCCTTTCTTGCCACCAGATGAAGAAGCCCAGGCTGGTTTTCTGGATAATGAGGACCATGTGGAGAGAGGCTCCAATCACCCCTTCCCTCCCACCATCCCATCTGAGTTCCCAAACATGTGAGTGAGGTCATCCTGGGCCATCCAATATGAGTCAAGTTGATGAAGAGTGGAAAAATCACCCTCTCACCCCCAGAATGGGTAGAAATAAATAATAAAGTGGTGCTTTAAGTCAGCATTCTGGTGGTTTATTTTCTGCAAAAACTAACAAATACAGAGGGGGCTGGTCAGCCTGGAACATGAGAGACCAAAGTCAGAGCGGCATACTTCAGCAGCTTTTTTCCTCTCCTGTCCAAAAGAGGGTGCATAGGCCCAGGTGTGATCTACATGTTTCTTGTAGGGCAGGTACAGCCCTAGTATGGAGGTAAATATAGCTAATGTCATACCCTAGTGTCATTAAAGTTTGAACTGTCCACTTAAAACACTTTATTCAGAGTCTATGTTCACCGATCCAACTGCAGATTGGAATTCAGCTTCTAGACAGAAACCTGCTAACATGGAGAGAATCTGTTTATCTTATTGACATGAATATTTGACACTGTGGGTTAATTCCTAGTGTAAGCAAAACAACTACTGTTGATATATAATCAAGTTTTCTATAAGCTTAGCTAGATACTCTGTTTAAAGAAATGGATCATCTTCCAGGGTTGTGGTGGTCAAGAGAATACAGACCTCTGACTACAGATGTAATTGACTAAGAATCCCAGTTGTTCTGTTCTGAAATCCTATTGCTCCTAAGACCATGCTCCCCAAGAACAACTCCTAGTCAATGACCAAATGTGGTCAAGATGCTAAAATAGGCCCATTCCTGGGAGTCACGGGACCCCTTTGCCTGTGCTTCAAGGATTCTCTGACAACCTTGCTGAACTTGTTTTTTTTTTTTTTTAAGATTTATTTACTTATTTAGAAGGGGGAGGTGAGAGACAGAGGGAGAGAGAGAATCTCAAGCAGACTCCCCACCAAGCATGAAGCCCTACACAGGGCTCGATCTCACGACCTGGAGATCATGATCTGAGCGGAAACCAAAAGTTGGACACTCAACTGACTGAGCCATTCAGGCTCCCCTGAACTTGCTTTTAATGTCGTTGCACCAGGACAGTCTAGGCCCTTCCACCTCTCTTTCCTTTCCGTCAAATATTGTAGTGTGAGGGCTCTCCAGTCTTCCTTGGCTCCCTTATTATTTTTTTTGTTGTTGTTGTTACAGGAACATTTTCCCTATCAAAATCCATATGTGTATAATCCCAATTTGGCATCTGCTTCTTGGAGGGCACAAATGAATATACAAAGTGTTGACAAAACCAGGTTCCTAAGATTACAAAGCTGAGAGCTTTGATAAATACACTAATGTTAATGCTTGTGGAGCTTATTTTGTTCAACGCACCTTATACTCTGATTAAATTGGAGTACTTGCAGTTCTTTTACTTAAAAATGGTTATATACAGATTAAACGTGAAACTTGAAGCTGATTATTGATTACCAAAAAGGGTAGTAATTGATATTTTTTAAGAAAATGAATTGTATATTGCCCAATTTTTTAACACCTCACTTAATAGGACAATATTAAAGAGTCATGGAGTGGACAGACACAAACCATATCTTGGGCAGGAGACCAGAACAATCTGGTTGGCTCAGATAAGCTGCAGCAACAATGAAAAGCTGTGTGTGCACGTGTGTGGTGGGGTAAGAGAGAGGGAATATGGCCAACGACAAAAAAATTTAGGAGTCTTCGACTGGGAAGTATATGATATGATTGGGAAAGGTAGGGACAAAAGACATTTTTAGGTGCAGGGATGGTTAGAAGTAGAACATTAACCATATAAAAGAAGCAATGAGGGAAAAAAAGTTTAGAGGCGGAGAATTTGTATTTGGTCTTTTTAAGACTTTATTTATTTATTTGAGAGAGAGCATGTGCTCGATGTGGGGTAGGGGCAGAGGGAGAGGGAGAAGCAGACTCCCTGCTGAGCAGGGAGCCAGATGTGTGGTGCTGGATCCCATGATCCTGGGATCATGAACTGAACTGAGGGCAGACCCTTAACCCACTGAGCTACCAGGTGCCCCTTGTAGTTGGTCTTAATCACCTTAGGTTTAAAATGCCAAAGTGACATTAAGTGTTATCTTAGAAATTCAGATCTGGGTTGGGAGAGTAAATTTGAATGTCATCTGCACATATTTGTGATAATAGAATATTAGCACAAAGATTGTATAAGAGATTAGTAAAATAATGCAGTGATAAAAATTTTCTAATACTTTTAATGTAAATTTGTATCATTGAAGATGTCAGTTAACTTATTAAATACAGTGTTTGGATCATTAAATGTTAAAAGACCAGGTCTTTTAATAAACTCAAGTTTTTCTAATTAGACAACCAAAATATATACACCACTGTATTTATAGTAATGAAGCATCTACATGTTGCAAATAAATATGGAAGAGAACTTTTTTAATGCCCACATGCAAGGATAGTTGATACTAAATATTTTCTAGACTGAATATATTCTGTGGATTATTTTTATAATATAAATATAATTTTCTAAACCCTAAATTCTGTAATTTTATATTATAGTGCTTTTTCCAGTCTTCATTAAGCACAGATCTAATTTTCAATTAATCTTTCATAACCAGAACATGAGTCTACCTGAAGCTAGTATATCCAGTTGAACATTTAACTATGGCATGTGTTGTTGATGCTTCAGTTATATAACATCATTTTTTTTCAGTTATATAAAACCTTAAAGATACAAGTAAACAAAACATTCCAAGTTTACCTTATAAATATCATCTTATAAAAAGTATATAACCACATAGTTCACCTGAGTGAACTATGGTTCTAAGGTTCTAGAGTCATAAAATAATTATACCTACGAATGGGTGATTGTAGTTTTATGGCATTTATAATTTTAACGCCCAATTCGCTAGCACATACATTCACTGAAAAGTAAAAATATAAGTTTATAAGTAGTAATTATGATCATTTGTATTTTATGATATTATTTTAGTATTATTTTTGTTCTTATTTGATATTAAAAGACCTTTGAGAGAGAAAGAAATAGAGATAGAAAAATAAATACTTAAGCATGTGAAAAAGTTCATAAGGGACAAAGAAAGGTTAAGTTATGACAATTCAGGATGAACAAAAATGGAAAAATTAATTTCCAGTTATTTAAGATAAATAAGTAATAAAATAAACATTTTAACAAACATAATATAAAATATTATTTATAAAAATAAATAATAAAATAATAAATGTAAAAAATAAAATCTTATGTATTTAACTTGTGTGCGAAACCAGAATATTACAAAATTTTTGAAATAAAACTTACCCATATTATAAAGATAATGTTCTGTCAAGAAGAAAATGAGTTATACTTACTGATGAACTTTAATACTATTTTAGATAAGATTCGAAATTACTGGGATTTCACACTTCAAGGTATACCAACAGTAAATAAATCATACACACATTAAGAACACCCTTTGCCTTGCAGATGAGTTAAAAGGCGCTTTACAAATGCTGACTGGTTTGATCTGCAGCTTTGGTTTCAGACAGAAGGGATTTTAACAGTGAACTTTCAAATGAATCTATCAAGGCTTAATTAACACACGCATACCATACAAACACATTTTTAGGATTGATTCAAATTTCAACTTTATTTTTCCTATAATGTCCAAAATTTTGCTTGTTTGCTACCAAAATCAGTTTTTAAAAATCGCCCCCTTCAAATAAAAACAAAGATATTCACAGTATTTGTTATATATTCCTTTTGCTTAGGGTGAGGCAAATTAGCCCTATGAAACAATTTCCATGAAATTCATGCGTGCTCCTTTCTATATCTCCGACAAGGCCCTCCCATTGTGACGGCATATGGTGTAAACGGTATACACAAAAGCTCAGAGGAGACAGATGTTTGGATGTTCCTAGAAAGGACTCATGTTCATAGTCTGCATATTTAATGTATATGCATAACTTCCCAGTTACATACACTCATGTCCATCTGTTATGATGGCATTTTGCCCAAATACAAATTGGGAAGATTATTTCACTTGTGGATAGATGCCAGGTGATAACAGGTGTAGACAGGCTACCTGGGGTCACAGTGAGGGACAATTTTCCCGCCAAATTCCCTCCTCTGAGACTCCGATGGGCACTGGTGCTGCACATTTAAAACTGATTATAACCACTGGTAACATGTGAACGTATATTCAGCTCTACCAATGCTGAGACTGTCAGACCACATCGGGGGGGAATGAAATGCAGACTGTAACCTGTCTGGGCCAAGACAAAGAGACCTGGGATTTCCCAAGTCCCTACAGACAATTAGGTTAGGGCACTTTCACTAGAGTAATAAACAAGAAAGTCTGGGAGGTAATGGGTCCTGTGCCAATATCAAATCTGTAGCTGAATTAGAATGGGTAGGAAGCTCTTTCGGAGAACAACCAATGCTGTGCTGGATATTATTTAGCAAAACATCTTAGGCTATTAGATAACAGCTCTTAGCCAACACAGGGTGAGTTTTAATCAGCCCAGGCGTGGCACCAGGAAACCTCATTAACAAAATGTGGTCAAAGACAGTCAGTTCAGACTTATTAAGAATCTGTTCGGTGCATGACTCAGCATAAGGTCTAGATAAAGGCTTTGTAAAGCTTATTTGCCAAAGGACATAGAATATCACAAAGTAAAATTGTGGACTTTGTATCTTGAACTGCTAGTGAAGGCAATTTCTGTCACTCAAGAATGTTTTCTCTTTTTTTCCCATTACCAACTCATGTTGCACACTATGTAAAAATCATCAAATAAGATAATACCTATACAGATTTTTAGGTAGATATTTTGCAGGATGATTGGCTTATTTTCTATCTTATTTTATTAAACCTTAGCAAACATTGGCCACTGATATATGAGCTCCAGGAGCCAAGACCTTTTGATTGAGCACCAAAGGATTCACGTATTTCAGTATATTTGATTCATGTATTTGGTGTTATGACTTCACCTACACTGGCTTATAAAATCAGCCACTACCTCAAGTTAGAGTAGTAGATAAATATTTAAATAATGGCAAATGAGAGATTTGGATTGTTACTCTAAAAATACCAAGTTCCATTTGTTTAAATAGAACCGAAATGACCCTATTTTCTTCAGCAAATTTCCTTGGCAACTTTACCGCACACATGATACAGGAGCTCTTTCTGAATTTTAAGTTGAAATAGGCATTGATTCAATATTTTGGCATATTATATCTACCTTAATTTACGAAGACAAAAAACAAACTCCTGGCTAACACAGAACTGATGATAGTTATTGGTACATTGATCAAATGGATCCAAATTCTTCTTAACAAAGAAATCATCATGGTAAAGATACATTTAGAGAAGAGTACGAATTCTGTTGCATGAAAAACATTGATAGACTATGGCACATGTGGGTGATTTTTTTATGAATAACCTTGTAATTCTGAGCCTTCCCCTGGACATAGAAAATTTATATATTCAAGATAGTAATGCATCTAAACAACTAGATTTTTAGAAGTTCTTCATGGAGCTTTGCTAAATAAATCATCATTTATTCAATGTATTTTTGAGCAGCAGGTAAGTTCCAGACATTGATGTAGGTGTTGGAGACACAGTGGAGGAAAGCCCCTTAACCAGCAGGACTTAAGTGACTCCAGATGACTAGATCCCTGCACCTGTTCATGAAACGTTCTTCTTTCTGGGCAAGGAGGGATGCCTTCTTAATATGCTCTGAATCAGTGTATGCTCAATTCATTTTTCTTTTTGTTGATTTAAATAATAATTTATTCCCAATATTACAAAGATTTTTTAGTGGTTGCTACTTTTTACTTTATTTAAAAAAATGTTGAATTCTACATTTCTGTTTTATTTGCTTATTTATTTTTAAGATTTTATTTATTTATTTATTTGCTTATTTATTTATAGCACAGGCAGGGAGAGCGGCAGAGGGAGAGGGAGGGAGAGAATGTAGAATGTCCAGCAGACTCCGCGCTGAGCACGGAGCCTGATGGGGGCTCCATCCCACGACCCTGAGATCATGACCTGAGCCAAAATCGAGAGTCAAACGCTTAACCAATTGAGCCAGCCGGGTGCCCCTACATTTCTGTTTTAGAAAGAAAAGTATTAGCTAAGAAGAGTATATAGGTGGCTCATGAGAAAAATCTCTCCTAGAAGTCTTTTTGTTTTTTCCCAAGTGAAAATACTGTAATGATTCCTTCTGTGTTTTTTAATCAGGAAAACAACAACCTTCTCAGCCATGGCAACTTTTTTGAAGCTCTTTGAAAAGAGTATAAAATATGCTGTGCATGCCTTTTTTTGTTTGTTTAAAATTATCCTTTTGTTTGGCTTGCAGCTACCAGTTCCTTCCAAATTTAATCTTTAAAAAAAAATTCTTTGCATGGTATTCTTCCTGAATATTTAATCATATTACAATAGGGTAGTCCTTAAAAATAATTAAAATGTCACTGTTTCAAATGCCGCATTAGAAGTGAGCAGAATCATTTGCCAGGTGGGAAAGGTGAATGTAGCACAGAAGCCAAGCATAGGGGAGCAGGAGTGAGAGTATCCAGCGAGGGTGAAGGAGGCTGAGTTCAGCTACCGCATACTCAGGAAAGGAAGCCAATAAACACTTGATGAAAAACTTTAGCTCCATGGTCCGTAGCTGAAGAAATGGACTTGTGATATATGAATGCAATACAATGAAGAAGTATTAGAAGATGTATCAAAATATGATGTGAAAGTTCTTACGTAGCCTCATGAAATAAATTAGAATTGGGAAGTGAAAAACAACATGGATTCAGAGTTAGAGGAGCGAGATATACGTCGTTCCTTCCTTTCCTTGCTTCCACTGGTTCTGCGTCAATAGGAACCCTCTGCTGAATTATTTGGCTGGATTTTTCTTCCTCCAATTGACTAAGGCCCTTTAATGGGCTATAAATTGTATTCGTTTATCTGTGGGTGGGTTTGTTTAGCCTCTGAATTGGTCTTGAGTTGCAGCCTCTTCGTCAGGGGCAGATGGTTAAGCAGGAAGACTTGGGTTCTTTGCTGTCATGGGCCCATGCAGAGCAGCTAGCATGCTGGACTTCTCCTCTGAAGGGGGACAGCACACCTCTCTGTCCCAGGCTTCTCCCAAGATTCCCAAATCCCACATGCCATTGGCATGGCGCTCCTCGAGAGCACTAGAGTCAGCTAAATCAGGCAGCACCCTTTCCTTCTCCACACAATGAACATACACTGCAGGTTGTCAGAATCAATCTTTCTGTAGAAAGGATTCACTGCAGGAAGCCACCAGATCCTCTCAACAAACATGGAATTGATGGTCCATCTCTAAGGCTCCTTTCAGGCCTTGGATCTCTTCCCTCTTTAACCCTGCATCTCAAAGAGTAAAGGTAATGCCTGTTTTCTTGGAATCACGTCCAATATCAGGTACTTCAAGACCATTCGGTTTCCCTACCAAATCACTTGTGTCTGTCAAGTCCTTTCATCAAAGCCAAGGGAGAAGTAGTATTAAGAATTAGCATTCATGGGGAGCCTGGGTGGCTCAGTCATTAAGCATCTGCCTTTGGCTCAGGGCATGATCCCAGAGTCCTGGGATCGAGCCCCACATCAGCCTCCCTGCTCAGTGGGAAGTCTGCTTCTCCCTCTCCCACTTCCCCTCCCCCTACTCATGTGTGCTCTCTCTCTCTCTCAAATAAATAAATAAAATCTTTAAAAAAAAATAATTAGCATTCAGGTCACAAACTTCCCCTAATCCCTTTTTCACTCACTTTTAAGATTTATTCTGCAAACTTTGATTGAAAGAAGGTAACCATTTAATTGTTCTATAAAGAACATGCTCTAGGATTTATCAACATTAGTTCTATGTTCGATGATGAAGGTTATACTTTGATTTGTTTTCATCCCAATGGGAGAAATCTTAGGCTCTCAAGAGCTGAGGACCAGCCAAAGGAACTTCAGTTTTCCTTTATTTCCTATGAATTACAACCTCAAGCAACATCTGCATACTATCTACAATGCTCCTGTCCGTTGCCTGAAGGTAGGATTCTTACTTTGTTCTAAAGATCTAGAATACGACCAGCACAGGCTCATACCACTCAGAGCTAGGGACAGAAAGCAGGATTTCTATTGAACTTGTACAAACCTACAAGGCCAGGAGCCAGGAAGGGAGCATCTGGGACTTTGCATTCCTCAGTGAAAAAATATATTATTATTAAATATAGTAACACTATATATATATTAAATATAAAAAATATGCTTATTTGTCTATATACTTGTTCTAGGTGTTGCAAATATAGTAAACAAAGTGGCCCTCCTTGAACTTACATTCTAAAGTGGGGAAACAGACCACAAAAAAGCAAACAAAGGAAAAAGTGAGCTCATTTCAGATGATAATATGCTGTGATAAAAAGGAACAGGGCAACATGACTGAGGGACTGCTTGGAAAGGTTGGTTTAGATGGGATGTCAGCAACAGCCTGTCTGAAGAGGTAACCTACTAACTGAGACCTGAGTGTAAAGAAGCCTGACATGCAAGGATCTGGATCTAGACTCCCAGGTGGCTGGAACGCAAAGGCCATGAGCCAGGAAGAAGCTGTGACTCTTTAAGGAACAGAGAGAACACTAGCGCACATATGTCAAGAATTTAGTGAGCATGGGAGAGAGTGATACTAGGTCTGATAAGTAGGCAGGGGCTAGATCATGCTGGCTCTTCTTGGCTTTATTCTAAATATAATAGACGGCCTATGTAGAATTTAAATGGACAGTGAAACAACCAGTATTTTGTCTTTTTTTTAAAGATTTATGAGAGAGAAAGAGAGACAGATAACATGGGGGGGAGGGGGGAGGGAGAGAGAGAGAGAGAATCTCAAGCAGAGTCAGCGATGAGCATGCAGAGCCAAGGTGGGCTCCATCCCAGGACCCCAAGAGCACGACCTGAGCTGAAACCGAATCTGATGCTTAACCAACTGCACAACCCAGGAGCCCCCAGTTTTATGTCTTCGAGGGAACATTCAGGGTGCTATTAAGAAAACGGATTAACCTGGAACTGGAGTGGAAACAGGCAGAAGGGTGAAGACACTGTTGTAGCAGTAGGCATGCTGGCTATGGCAGTTGCCTCTGCCATCACCATGGAGGAGAGTGGTGGAGAGGAAGGGCCACTGGTTACCTGTGGACGTATCTGGCAGAATCTGCGGAAACTGCTGATGGATCAGATGTGGGGAGTTGTGAAGAAAATGGACTCAAATGTGACTCCTAGATTTTTGGTTTGTGCTACTGACTCAGTCGTGGTGTCATCACTGAGTTGGGAAAGATAGTGAATGTGAGGTTCCCTCATCTCTCTCTATTCTTAAAAAATGAAAGCAAACATTATTTGTAAACAAGGAGTCTTTTTAAATCCGGGATTTTTTAAGGAGTGATGTGATTCTCTCCTATATGGATAGCTTGTCTTTAAGAACCCTGCTTACAAAAAACTAAAGCAATAAAGGCAAAAAACATAGTCTATTAATCATAAGAGGGAACATAAATGCCCTTACATGAAGGCATTTAGGGATCAGAAAGAGAGGTGGAAATTTGGTAGAGGTGAAAAAGAACAATCTAGGAAGATTTGAACGTGTAAAGTCATGAAGTCATGATAGAAAAGTGATCCGATACAATAGTCGGTAATCCAATTTTCCTAAAGCATCATGTCTGAGGTAGACCGTAGAAGGGTGTGTGGAGAGAACGCAGATTGGGAGATTGGAGGTTTGTGTTCTCAAGATAATGAGTACTCACAGAATGGCATCACCATGGACAGGTTTTGGAAGGATTACTCAGGAATGTGGATGAGGGACTGGAGTCAGAGGGATATCATTCACTTCTTCTACAGAAACTCAATTACTGTAGAAGACTTTTAGAGCAGTCTGGACATGAGACGGTAAAGGTTAGAATGAGGGCAGATTTGGGCCTTTGAACAAGTCATTTCTGGCTCTATTTCTATAGCTGGAAAATGAAAAAGTGGTCATAATAATCCAGTTAAATAATGCCCAAACTGTCTCCATAAGACTTTCTCATGAAGAAGTCTGCCATGGATATCAAAAGGAGGACAGGCTACTGAATTTTTACTTTCCAACTGTAGCACTGAAATACAGATGATTCGGGTGCTATGCACACATGGAAATGTGGCTGTATTCTTATCTATTAATGTAATAATGTCTTCACAAAACACGTACTCAAATGATACTTTGCTTTGCAAACCATCTCATTTCATGTACTTCTTTACTGCAAAGTCACTGAAACAAAAAGAAATTTAAAAAGATTTTAAAAATAGTATCAACAAATCCTCCGGAGGAGAAAGAAAATGCTTTAAAAAGAGATTTACACTTTGGTTTGTTGAACCAGCTTTAATGCTGGTCTAGAATATGAATTGCTACTGAAGCCTTAGGACTCTAGTGGCAGTAAAGGGCTTTTGTGGTTATTAAACACCTCAACTTTACTCAAGCATTTAGCAAACCACAAAAGCCATTAATTGGCTGCCTTCTGTACTATCACGGATATTGCTTCCAAAGCATCAGTAAGTACAGAGCAGATCTATGGTTCTCTTTCCTTTATCACCCTCCAGACAATTTATAGATTAGAAATACATACCCAAATCTTGATTTTATAATGAACGAAAACATTCTTCCAAGAGGTTTGATTTCCATGGGTTTCTAAAATACACTTAATTCTAAACTTAATTAGCCTGGTCATTGCAAATCAGCCATTTTGAGGCTTAGAATTTAACGTGAGCGATTTTCATATGGTCTTCTTCTAAAAAGCTAAGAAGATATTTGTAAAACTTTGTTGTTTATTGTTCTAAGTTATTGATGTTTATATAGGTGAAGGTGTGAATGTGAAGGCAGAGAATTCAACTCTCACCAAATTACTTTTCCTATTTCTCTAAATTATTTGCAACACAACTGGAGTTTTGGGACTCCATGCAAAATTTCTAGATATCTCATCTTCTGTTTTATCCCTATTTAGAATATAATTATAATATATTTACATATACAAATAAATATTGGGACAATTGCCAACTCCTGCTTAACTAAGCTTTACAAAGAAAGTTTTGTTTTGTTTTGTTTTGTTTAAAGATTTTATTTATTTATTTGAGAGGGAGGAAGAGAGAGAGTGGGGGAGGAGCAGAGGGAGAAGGACGAGCAGATGCCTTGCTGAGTGCAGAGCCCGACATGGGGCTCTTCACGATCCTGAGAACATGACCTGAGCCGAAATCAAGAGTCAAACTCTTAACCGACTGAGCCACCCAGGCACCCTTACAAATAAGTTTTATGTTCAGAATCAAATGCAAATACTGATTTGAAAGCTAATAAATAATCTGAAAAATAACGCAGGACAAATTTAAAAAATCAATCAGGATTTTGAGACAGTGAGAAGACAAGTCAGATTGGGAAAAAATATTTGCAAAGGACACATCTGATAAAGGACTGTTATCCAAAATATACAGTGGATTCTTTAAAACTCCATAAGAAAATAAACAACTTGATTAAAAAATGAACAAAAGATATGAATAGACACTTCACCATAGAAGACATACAGATTAGAAACAAGCATATGAAAGCAGGCTCAACATCATATGCCATTAGGTAATTGTAAATTTAAATAATTTTTGGCTATGTACCTATTAGGATGGCAAAAATTCAAAACACTGACAACACTAAATTCTGACAAGGATGTGGAGCAATAAGAACTCTCATTTATTGCTGGTGGGAATGCAAAATGGTACGGCTATTTTGGAAGACAATTTGGAAGTTTCTTACGAAAGTAAATATACATTTACCATACAATCCAGACATCACGCTCTTTGGTATTTACAAAAGGATTTGAAAACTTAGGTCAGCCCAAAAGCTTGCACACATATGCTTATAGCAGCTTTATACTGCATACTATCTGATTCCAACTATATGACTTTCTGGAAAAGGCAAAACTATGGAGATAATAAAAGGATCAGTGGTTCCCAGGGGCAAAAAGGGGAGGAAGGCGTGACTGGGTGGAGTACAGAGGATTTTTAAGGCAGTCAGGCCATTCTGTATAATACTGCAATGGTGGAGACATAGATCTAAGTCTGTTCAGGCTGTTATAACATAATACCCATAGGACTGGGTGACCTATAAAAAACAGAAATTTATTTCTCATGGTTCTAGAGACTGAGATCTAAGAACGAGGTGCTGACAGATTCATTGTCTGGTGAGGGCCTACTTTCTAGTTTACAGACCATCTTTTTACCCTGGAGTCTCTTTTACAAAGGCACTAATCCCATTCATGAGGGCTCCACAGCCATACTCTAATCACCTCTCAAAGATCCCACCTCCTAACACCATCATCTTGGAGTTAGGTTTTCAACATATGAATTTGGGCGTGGGGAGGACAAACATTCGATCTATAGCAATACATGCTGTTATACATTGATCAAAATCCATAGAATGTACAACACCAAGTGCGAACCCTAATGTCAGCTATGGACTTTGGGGAACAATAATATGTCAATGTTGGTCATCAATTGTGACAAATACACTACTCCAGTAAGGGGATGTGGACAATGGGGGAAGCTACGCATATATGGGGGCAGGGGATAAAAGAGAACTCTTTGTACCTTCTGCTCAATATTGTTGTGAACCTAAAATTGCTCTAAAAAATCAAGTTTATTAAAAAATCAATCAGGGTATTATTTTGATAGCATGATGCTAGGAAATAAAGACAATATTCATCAAGGTGAAACAACTGATGCAAGCTTCAAAAATCATGGTGTTACCCAATTATTTCTTTGCTCATCACAAGAGGTAGGAGGCTACTGAAACCTCCTCTATTATGCACTGCCAATCTCTAAGGAGCCTTAAGTGCATCAGGAGCAGACCAAATTCATCTTTATGGCACCTCAGTGAATGATGAAGGGTTGGAGGATTATTACCCCCATTTGCAGACTCAGAGGTTAAATGATGAATGTGAGGCAAATCACAGGCATGATTTTGTGGTAAAAACATTTTAAATGCTTTACATTTCTCATCTTTTTCCCAGTTAAGTTACTCCTTTTTTATTTTCCTCCAGTTCTGAGATCTCATCAGCCTGGACCTATTCAGATATTAAGCATGCTGCAATCAAAATAGCATAGATTTCTGAATCAGAGCTCCAAGTCCCTTGCTCTACACATTATCATGGGCTGTATGGGGGCTGTCCTTCCAAATCATTGTGTTCTTTTTTTTTTTAAGATTTTATTTAGTTATTTGAGAGAGAGAGAGTGAGGGAGAGAGAATGAGCAGCGCGAGCGGCAGAGGGAGAGGGAGAAACAGACTCCCCACTGAGCAAGGAGCCCAACATGGGGCTCGATCCCGCCACCCTGGGATCATGATTTGAGCCGAAGGCAGACACTCAACCGACTGAGCCACCCCAGGAACCCCGATTGTGTTCTTTCTGAAAACAGAAAAGGAAATCAAAGGACATCCCATTGCCCTTGTTGCTAAGCTGGTATTATTGCTGCTGCTGGTGGTGGTGTTACTGGTGGTGGTGGTGGTGTTACTGGTGGTGGTGGCGTACGTGTGTGTTTGACATGTATGTAAAATGTGTATGGTAGCTGACTGACTAATAAATTGCTACTAGCAAGCAGGTGATATAAATAAATGTATAAATTGGATAGGCTACTTTCCCAGCTTGGAGATAGGAATTCTGAGCTCTAGTTTGGGTAGGTCACCTTTCTTCTCTCAACTATTTTCTTATCTCCAAATGGACTTAAAACCTGACTCCATTTCTGGAGATGTGAAGACAACTCAACCAATACTGGGAATGTCTAGGTAACCACATGTTATTCTTACACATGTTCATTTACATGCTTGTGTACTTGGACAGTATGCATTTATGTGTACATGACTGTATACAATTATAAAGACAATGAAAACTGAGGACAAGAATCAGTAAATAGAAAAGCAGAACACCTAGCAGCCTGAGGTTTACATAAAATATGTGATTGTGCAAAAATACAAAAAAAAATTTCAAAAGATATCGAAAGGAGTCAGGAAAGGGTTAGCAAGAGCAACAGAAGTGTGACTCAGGGCATGGAGAAATAGGGCTGAGTAGCTTGCATTATAACAAAATGGGCAATAAATGACAGCATAGTCATTTGTCGGTACATTGGAAATCGACTGCTTGATGAGATCTAAATTCACAGTGTGATTAGATGAAACTGTTATGTCAAAATTATTCATGTAAACCAGCTAACTCATAAGACCCCCCTTTTTTCCCTAGCTCTGATGTACTGGCTAGTTTTTGCATAATGTCTATTTGTAGAAACATGACTACAACATGATCTTTCATTTAGTGTTTCTTTTCTAAAAGGTTATTTTTTTTTGGTCTAATTTCCTCATTATGAATGATTTCTGGTCCTGTTCACTGTGGCTTAAGATCTAAAAATAATAACTACCAAACTGTCACACCTTTCCAAATTTTGAAAACTACTGGCCTGCATAAGAAATAAGAAAAGACCTTCCCTCTCTCTGCGGACTGTAAGACTGGTATTTTCCGTGTGGGTCCT
The DNA here is from genome assembly GCF_964656455.1 of Halichoerus grypus. NCBI lineage: Eukaryota > Metazoa > Chordata > Mammalia > Carnivora > Phocidae > Halichoerus > Halichoerus grypus. Next base: position 91,670,474 of record NC_135720.1, on the reverse strand, counting down.
ATCACTGGGTGTTTCAGAGGGTTTTATGGGTGAAATATCACTTCAGTACCTTTCTCTCCCCTTTCACAATTCTAAGAGTGGTGTGAAAAAAAAATCCATTTTTATGTATTTTGAGTTGGAACAAAAATCAATTTCTACTTTAAAAAAAATGATACAAGACCCCAAGAGCTTAAAGGAGATAAAAACAGGATTATAGCATTACTGTACAGTGGTAGCATTTAGTTGTTTGATTTCATGATATTTTTAGGTGCCATGCCAATATTTAGAAGAGTTAAGTTTTAAAACTATGAGCAAAAAATAAAATGATCTTTATTGGACTCTGGAGAGACAATGTCTTGTAGCAATTATGAATGTGACTGTGTGGTCCTACTGCCTGGGTCAGATTCAGGCATTGACATTTATTATCTTGTGGCTTAATGTAAATGCTAAGCCTTTCGGGGCCTAAATGTTCTTATCTATAAAATGAGATTAATAACAGTAATAAACAAAATAGTATGGCTGTTGGGAGGGTTAGATAAATAAACATATGTAAATTGCTTAAGATGTTGTCTAGCACACACTGAGCATGTGATAAATGTTAGCTATTATTGTTCCCATGCAGATTACAGGATCCCCTATTCTGATGTACCACTTATTTGATATGATAAGGCAAGTCTGTTATATCATTTTATTTCTTAGAAGAATTTTAGCTAAAAAGAAATCCTCAAGTGTTGATTGTACATGAATACATTTCATCATTTATTTTTCTAAAGTGGTAGAGATTCTTAGGACTACAGTAAATTAGGAAATACAAATAATCTGTTTTTGGCTATATTTATCCTTTGAAGTTTAAGGCCTTGGGTGAGAATGTGTAGGCAAACCCTGATTTGATGAATTCAGGAATATTCAGAGCCATGAGTCAGTTTCAGGCTGCTTCTTTGTAAGTACATTTAGACAACAATGAAGTCTGAAGCTAATTCTTGACTGAGTATCCGGAAAAGCTCCAGTCCTAAAAGAGTCCACAGCCAGAACATGTTTCTTTAGACTTAGTGAACATAATATCATTGGTATGAAATGGAGGTCTAAGGAAGACCAATAAAATAACGACAAAAAATGACTTTTAAAAGGTTTTGTATGGGGCGCCTGGGTGGTGCAGTCGGTTAAGCATCTGACTTGATTTCCGCTCAAGTCATGATCCAGCCCTGCATCAGGCTCTGTGCTCAGTGCAGAGTCTGCTTGAGATTCTCTCTCCCTTTCCCTGCTGCTCCCACTTATGCTGACATTCTCTCTCTCTCTGTCTTTAAAATAAATAAATCTTTTAAAAAAAAAGGTTTTGTATAAATGCAGCTGGAAAAAAAGTAAAGTGAAACACTTACAATGAAATAGGATACTCATGCAAATTATTCCATAAAAGGAAAAATTAATAAAATGTCAACATAAGCCCAAACAGTTTTTTTTTTGGGGGGGGGGAAGGATGGCAGTGGAATTACCCATTTCCAAACCAGACATTTTTTAAATAAAAACAAAAACTAAAATGGCAAAGAAAAGTTTAAAAGAAATAAATATTCAAGACAAAAATTTTAAATTCAATTCATTTAGGAAAGATGCATAAACAAGGAAGGCATCAAATACCAGATTATTAGTTCCAATCAATAGTCTCACCTTAAATTACATGGCAATATCCTTGGGCAACGAGCAACACAGACCAAAGCTATGAGATATGTTAAAATACTATCAAATATCCCTGTCATTTCTAATGCCTTGTTTTTATAATAAATGTTAAATGGTACCTCTCAGCAAGTGTTCTTATATTATTCATCTAAGTTACTTCTCTTGTGATCCTGGACAAGTAGTATATTCTGTTAAATTCTTGCATTTCATTACATACACATTAAAGTGGCCTTCTTTATTGATTTTCTTTCAATACATATGTGTATATTTTAGCAAGTTATATTGGACAGTGGCTGGCAACATTCCTGGGATTTTTAAATTATTTTTTTATTTTTTAAAAGAATACTTACCTAGTGTAGCAAGTAATATGATAAATATATTAATAATTTTTTACAAAGTTAATAAACTTTCCATGACACCTATTCACCACATCCTCCTGAAGGTTAAAAAGATAGGGTTTATCCTTTCACTTTTTCTATGGGTCTTTTATTTTTTTCTATTTGAAATTATTATTATTATTATTATTATTATTATATTATTCATGTTGCTTGGCAAGTTTGTCTTTTAACTGAACATGGCCATTCCTCAGGCTCAATGAGACAGAACTCAGTGTTTGTAGAGTAGCTAATTAGTTTTTCATAGGTTTTCATAGCATACATGTGATTTACTAATACATTTGACCATTCTCTTATGGATGGTTAAATGTTTTCTACTGTTTTGCCACTATGATGCTATGATTATCATTTTATTATATGGTTCCTTTTTATCCCAAGGTTAAATTCTCTGAAAAGGAATTATTGTGTCAAATGATGTGGTATTTTTAAGAAAATTTTAATGCACATTGCCAGACTTTTCAAAATGGCTTATATTATTCACACAACTATCTATCAACAGGATAGTAAAGTGCTTAATTCCTAAAACTTTACTAATAATAGTTAAGTCATCATCTTTTTTTTTATTAGCCACCTATATGTGTAAAAAATTGTATCTCACGGTGAATAGTTTTTAATAACTACTATGATCTCCTCTTTTCTGAACAGCCTATTCATTTTTCTATTGTTTGTAATTTTTAAGAATCTATTTGTAGAAACTTCTGATTCAAACCAAGATGGGGTAACTGGAAACAGAATTACCTCCCCATGTAAAAACAAAACAAAACAACAAAAAATTAGAAATAGATAGATAGATAGATCGATAGATATAAAAAAACCAACAGTTTCAAAACACTGGGCTTTAGGTAATTTAGGATAGTGATCCCTGAGTGATGAGAAACAAATGGGGTAAACTCTATAGTATATTGTCTTGAGAAAGCCTCCATGCCATGGCACAGAGAGGAATAAATAATCCAAGCAAAGCCCAGAAATCTCCCTGAATTATAGAGACACTGTTGAGAGTTCAGGGAGACCAAGGAGTCTAGAGTTCCCAGGAAAGAGTAATGAAGAGCTACAAAATTACACAACTCTGAAACAATCTGAAGAGGATCCCTTTTGGGTATTCAACAGAGTTCTTTACAGTGCCTGTGTGAATGGAAACTACCTGGGGCCAAGAAAACAGCCACCAGAAAAGACTACTGGGAATAGTCTGTGTTGCTCATTTGGGACCAGGAGTGGGGGCTGACCAGCTACACTAGAAAACACAGGACATTGGGTAGGGTGCTCAAAAGGGTTTTGTGTCAGTAATGGGGAATAATTAGTCCTAAATTAACAGCTTTCTGGTCTTGCCTAATAAACCTTTAAAAGCAAGACACAACAGGATCAGTTTACATGTAACTTATGAGCATTCCAGAATAAAGTTCAAGAATATTTACAGTAATAAAAAAATACCCAGCATTTATTATGATAAGATTCACAATGTCAAGCAATCAATCTAGAATTATCAGTCAAGCAAAGAAGCAGTAAAATATGATCAATAATCAGGAAAAATATCAATGAATTGAAACTGATGCATAACTTATACAAATGTTAGAAAAATATTAAAATAGTTGTTAGGGGAACTATATTCCATTTAATGAAATAGTTAAGTAGACATGAGAGAAATAAAGTCCTAGAAACTGAATTTCTAGAGATGAAAATTACAATTTGTGAAATGAAAAATGTATAAGATAGGACAGATTAGACACAACAGAAGAAAAGATGGACAAACTTGAAGACATAGCAACAGAAACTACCCAAAATGAACAGAGATAACTAAGAATTAGAAAAATAAAATGAAGAAAAAAAGAGAAGACATGAGTTACTAATATTGGAAACAAGAAAAGTAATATCACTGTAGATTCTATAGATATTGAAAGTATAATAAGAAAATATTATAACCAACTTTTTGCCAACAAAGTCAACAACTTAGATGAAGTGGACAAATTTTTTCAAAGACAAAAGCTACCAAAGTTCACTGAAGATGATATATTTAATAGCTCAAATATCATTTTGTCTATTAAAGACATTGTATTTATAGATAAAAACCTTCTCACAAAGAAAAATTCAAGCTCAGATGTCTTCACTGATGAAATTTACTATTTACAAAAGAAATACTCATTCTCCACAAACTCTCTCAGAAATATGAAGAGTATGGGATATTTTTCTGACCAAAAAAATAAAATATAAAATAAAATAAAAAATAAAATAAAATAAAGTAAAACAAAACCTCAGCACAATAGGAATAGAAGCAAACTTGCTTAGGATAGTAAAAAGTATCTATGAAAAAACCTACAACTAATTTCATATTAATGATTAAAACTGAATTACTCTCCTTAAGATCAGGGAAAAGGAAAGTCTGCTTACACCACTTCCATTCAATGTTATACTGTAGGCTCTGGCTAATGGAATAGGGCAAGGAAAAGATAAAAGGCATTCAAATTGGAACGAAAAAGTTAAAGAGCTTTTTTTTGAAGATGACATATTTGTCTATATGAGGAATCTAATGTAATTTACTAAAAAGTTAAAGAACCCATTAATGAGTAAATTCAGCAATGCTGTAAGGTATAAAATACATATAGAAAAAACTGCATTTTATGTACTACAATGAGCAATTAGAAATTGAAAATAGAAAAACATATCCTTTACAACAGAATAAAAAATGTGAAAGAAATAATCTTGCAAAAGATGTGAAAGACTTATACACTGAAATTTACAAAACTTTGCTGAGAGAAATTAAAGAAAACCTAAATAAATTGAGAGATGTGCTAAGTTGTGGGTTGGAAGACTCAATATTGTTAAGTAGACAATTCTCCTCAAATTGTTTTATTTATTTAATGCAATCTAATCTATAATGTGATCCCAGGGATAGTAAGTGGGCTATGAGGATTGCAGAGAGGAAGAGATTTTTACAAAAGGCCATAAGAAAATTTTTGTGGGTGTTGAAGATATTCTTTATTCTGAATTAGTGATTGTTTCACATATGCTAAAACATCAAATTGTCTACTTTAAATAGGTTCCAGTTTTTATCACTTATATTACAATAAATCTAATAAAAATTTTAGATACCCCTTTTTATTGTTAATCCTTAAGCTGTGATAAGCATTACAATTTTTTGAAGTCTAACACTGATCTTCAGATTTTATTTATATCTTTTACTCTACTTGTTTTTACTCTTATATAGATAAATATGCCTAGTCGGATAAACATACTTTGTCTTTAACTTATACAAACTGGGACTCTTGGGTTGCATTAAAATATTAACAAAAACTGGGGCGCCTGGATGGTTCAGTCGGTTAAGCAACCGACTCTTGATTTGGGCTCAGGTCATGATGTCAGGGTCCTGGGATCGAGCCCTGCGTCGGGCTCCTCACTCAGGGAGGAGTCTTCTTGGGAATCTCTCTCCCTCTCCCTTGGCCCTTCCACCTCCCCCACTCTGTTCTCTCTCTCTCTCTCTCTCTTTCAAATAAATAAGTAAATAAACAAATCTTTAAAAAAATATTAATCAAAAACTAAGGTTATGTAAATATGCTATTTAATATTACCTCTATTCCCAGACTTTATTCAACTTATAATTCATTATTCATTAATTCAATTCTAAGTGGAAAAGATATGTTAATTATTATACATCAATAGAAATAGATGATAACTTAAAACTTGGGACATGATAATTTAGCTTAATTATCCTTGCATTGTCTTTTTTATTTGTTGATTGAATCAAAATCAGTATTTACTGACAGCCTCTACTGTTATCAGCACAGGAGTTCTGAAGTGAAATAAATTGACAAAAATCCTTGCCTGAAGTGAGAATTTTTGTGGTGGGATAGTAATAGATAACAAATAAAAAAGTAAAAAAAGTAATGTGTGATGACATGTGCTATATTAAATATTAAGGACGTGATATGAGTGCTATATTAAAACATATAAAGGGAAGGGAAATAGATAATGCTGAAGAAGGTGGTAGTGATTTCAATTTTTAAATACGGTCAACTCAGGAAACCCCTCATGAGGCCACCTGTGAGCTAAGACTGTAGGGGGTGAATGAAGAGATCTGGGTGAAGAGCTTTATGGAAGGGGAAACACGGAGACAGAGGTCTGGCAGTGGGAATAGGCCTGTGATGTTTATGGAACATCAAGGAAGCCAGTGTGGCTGGAGCAGACTTTGGCCTTATCCCCAGTGCACTAGGAATCACTGGAAAGTTTTGAATGGAGGAGCAATGTGATATGAAATATGCTTTAGATGAGATCGGGCGCGTTCCGGGTGGTATGGCCGTAGACTGACATATGCTTTAAAAGGATCACAGAGAGTAGGCTGTGGGCAGGATGGAGACCTTGGCAGAAGTAGCAGAACAGTTATGAGGCAATAACCTGTTTATTGTAGCCTAGCAACACAGTACCCAGACGGACAGATCAAGCACATGAAAATAAAACCAAACAAGATGAAGAAGAACTCTTTCTATGTATTTAATAACCACTCATGGTTTTTCTGTCTAGCTGAAATTAGACCACACTCCTTAACTCCATACTGGTAATGGAAGTAAAGTGGTCAGACATTAATGGGATTGATTAATTAAACCAAGGGCAATAATATGGGATTGGGTTTAAACTTGTTATTACTAATGTTAGGCTCTTTAATTCTTTCACTTAAATGAGCATCTTTTTTGCAAGGTGGTGACTCTAACAACATGTAGGTTTTTAATTGAATTTGTTGTATTAGTACTTGCAAAATTAGCTTGCTAGCAGAGTAATCACTAAGATTTCCAGCAAAAGGCAGAATAGTTGAATGGATGCTGTTTTACAGGTGTATGTTGTGTGCAGTGGGTTCCAAAGTATTTTAAATCAGTAGGTAATAATATTATTGCTATTTTAAAAATGAGAAAACTGATACTTAGATTAAATGATATGTCTATAATTACTTAGGAATTATTAATAATTATTAAAATATAATTGTTTATGTAAAAATAATTGTGAAAAGTGTTTGGGTGTTTTATAAAAGTACAATGGTTTATAGAACGAGGTCCAAGGGTATGGAGGAACTATAGTTGAGGAAGAAAGTGACATGTGGGTTGGATTCTGCGTGACAGAAAAGAGGCAAAATCATCACAGGAGGAGCCATATGTGCAAATGCGCAACGTATTTTGGTTTTTTAAAGAATTGTGTAAGAAGTACTAATCCTTGCTGGATGGTGGTGTGGGAGTGGGTGGGCTTAGATGGAGCAAGGAATGAGCTTGTTAAGGTAGTTTGGAAGCAGATTGCGAAAGTGTCATTCTTAGGAATATGAAATTAATCCTGTAGGCAAAAGAGTCCCTGAGGTTTTTTGGTTTGTTTGCTCATTTTTCGTTTTGTATTGTTTTTAAGTAGAGTACAAGTGCTGTATATGACAATAGACTAAGAAGGTGTAGAATTCCATCCTGTCTACATGCTGGGAGACGGACAGCAGGGAAGTGGATGTTCAGAGTACAGATTTGGAAACACTAACCCAGGGAAGAGTGGTGCTGCCACTGCTCAAATCCAAGTCACTTCGGTCAAGGGGCTGCAGCAAACTGGAGGGTGACCTGGGTCTTCGCGGGAGGGCGTCTCATGAAGCAACAGGGATTTGGGATCATTGACCATGGAAGTTCTTGGTATTGGGTAGGATGGGAACTAAGTCAGGAGAGAATTTGAAGCAAGATTTTTTTGTTGTCAGCAAGTAGGTGGGGATCAAAGCTAAGAAAGTGAAGGATGTCATCCAGAAACAAAAGCTTGGGTGAGACACAAATGGGCCACGGGTTAACCACCATTTCCCTAGATTCTTAAATATATACATATTTTAATAATCTCTCATTTGCATAGAAATGAAAATCGTGGTAAAGGGTTTCAAACAAGTCTCTGGCTTTCTGACTTCATTCACCACCACGATCACGCTTAGCACTCATCCACCATCTAGTTCTTTGTCCAGGAGAAGCATCTGGTTGACACAATGTAGCTCAGGAGATACTAACTAAAATTTGGAATAGGACAGACTGTTTTTTTTTTTAGAGACAGAGGGAGAGAGAGAGAGAGCGTGAGCAGCAGCAGGGGAGGCAAGAGGGAGAGGGAGAGAGAGAATCGCAAGCAGACTCCACCCTAAGCGTGGAGCCATCTTGGAGCTTGATTTCATGACCCCGAGATCATGACCTATGCTGAAATCAAGAGTTGGCGGCTTAACAGACTGAGCCACCCAGGCGCCCCCTAGGACAGACTTTAGATTACTGACTTTGTCAGTGAACAGCTGAGTGAAAATGTGCTTAAATTTTCAGAGACAATAATAACAATAAAAATAATAACAATAATAAAAATAGTAAAAATATTATTTACCTTATAGAGTTGTTAATGGGATGACTGATAATAAATGTAAAGAGGTAGGTTGGCACATGACAGATTTGTAGACTTATTTTACAAAAAATAATGGAATAACTACTATATGTTAAATCGGGGTTATTATTATGAGCAAGTCACCATTTTTACCCATAAGAAACATAACAATCTCAAGTATAAGCTGCCCTACAAAACATAAAGAAAGTCGTATCAATGTTACTCATTAAAATTTGAGAAGTATTCTCTTCGAGGTACTGACAACTTCAAAAGAGTGGTGCTTATTGATTTCACAAGCATTATAGAGAATAGAACACATCTTCCATTCAATCTCCAAGTCAACCCTCTTGGGGCTATCACATCTTTTTAAATAAATAGAATTACATTCTCTCACCTCAAAAGTAAAATTTCCTTAAATGCCAAAGGTAAAGGACTGATTGTCCAAACTCCCCAATCTGTCCCTTGAACACCCTAACAATTTGGTGGCCCAAATTCACAACGTATGACTACATTCATAATCTCTCACTTTTAAAATGCAGGTTGATTCAATTCACAATAAACAGATAAAAATATGCTGCAATGCATAATACTGTATAATGTACATCTGTTGTAGAGAAATGGGAAAACACAAGGGCAAGATCTTTATTTTAAATCTTAGAGCTGTTTTTCAATCAGCTACAAAACTGTAACATGTGATAGTTCTGTATCTACAAATAAAGTAGGCCATGAGAGCAGATAATTATTGGGATTCATTTCACAGATGAAGAGACTGAATCTGTTGACTTTGTTACTGAGCGCTGCCCAATCTTGGATACTCCCTACACTTGGAGTGCTTTCTGGTGTCAGAGGAAATACTGGCTAGGTGGTACTCACTGCCTGATTGGTGAGCAAACCATGTTCTTGTGTTTACCTCATTATATAACTGTTAAGACTCCCACAGAAAAATGGAAGTTTCCTATAGAAAACAATGTGATTGTTATCAATTCACATCTTGATTGCTTATTCAAATTCGGTGTATAATAGAGCAATTCTTTCCAGCTTCTGCATTCAAATTTATACTTTCTTAGTAATTGTAGTCCCTGGAACTTATTTTGTGTAAAGTACTAAGCAAACCTGAATGAATTCTAGAGGAAATCATTGCTTTTTCCTTCTCCTTATTTACAACTCTCCAATCTCCAGAGGAGAAAAACACTGTTTTCATGATAAAATTATAAAATTGCTATGTGGAAACAGGTTAGCGAAGAGGAAATATGAGTCTGCTATTTGTACAATTCCCATTCTGTTAGGGCAAAAGTATTTTAAGTTCTAAATTATTCATACTGTTATTCACAATGATCAAATATCTCATGTGATTACTTCATTCATTTTTATTTAAGCTTTCACAATATGCTTTCCAGTATATTTTAAGATCATGTAAACATAACAAATACACATTTTGCTGGGGTGCTACTATATGACATGGATTTAAAAGAAGACTATATGCAGGTCATTATATTTTTATGCTATAGGAAGAGCAATTATTCATATGGGTCATCTACGTTTTCTTAGGTTTTATCATGCCTGGTATTTCTACCTATACATTTTTTCCTACCTATATTTTTAAAACAGATAATTTATGATCTATACTGCATTTATAGCTGAAAAACAGATTTTAGGATGCTTTGGAAAGATTACAAAACTAGGATTGTTAGGCCTTAAAGTTTATCTTTTGTCTGATTCTCTTTTCCATTGTTGCCACTATTTTTAAAGACTACTAGCAGATCTTTGGTGGTGAAATTTGAAACTAAATATTACTACTAATTACAAAATATCATACTTTAATTTACATATTTACATATATAATTACATAAAAATTTCAAGACTGCTACAAGCAAATTTTTTTCTTTTAAAGGCAGCCAAAAAAGAATCCAAACTGAGCAAGGAAGTACAATATTGATCTATGGCAATGTTGAATACAGTGCAGTTTTACTCCTGTGTGGTTGCCCATGCTGCCATAAAGTAGAGTGGAAAGAAGTGCTGTTGTGGGAAGTCATAAAGAAAATAGTCATGGAGGATCAGAAATGAGAACTCAGAAATTTGTCATCTTTTTTAAGGTTTTTTAAAAATTTTTTTAGTAATCTCTCCACCCATGTGGGGATCAAATTTACAACCCCAAGATCAAGAGTTGCATGCTCTACCGACTGAGCCAGCCAGGCGTCCCTCAGGAGTTTATCATTTCATTAGAATAACATGTGCCATTTCGGTGCTTGAGTGTGTAATTGTTTTCCCCCTCTTGCATCAAATTATACCTTAGTGAAAGGTAATGTTTTCTTGTACAGTGTTGTAATAGTTCTACTTAAATACTCAATCCAAAAGGACTAGCCAACATGTTTCTTTTCACTTGTTTGGTTATTTCGAGAAGGTATTTAGTTTTAAAATATTCTAGAATAATAGTATTTTGGCCATTTTGGCAAAATCAGACTTCCAAAAAAGTGATGCAAATTCTAAGTGCCAGTGACATTTAGTTTCCGTTTTTGTTTGGAGACCTTAAAGATCATTTTGCAATACCCAATTTTGTTTGATATTTTTAAAAGTGTTAAAACTAAGTTTTCAAAGCAATCATAAATGTGAAAAGAAATGCACCCAACTGATGTCATATTCTATCTGAATCAGATGATTGTAAGTCTTTTTCTTTCAGGTAATTATCAGAAAAACAACTTTGGAAGAAGATTCTAATTTTACTGATAGTTACACCTTAAAAGCAAATTCTTCAGATTGATTCATCATAGCTGTCTTTAACATGTGTAGGTGTAGGCCAAAATCAAAAGCTTCCATCAGTTTTTTTTTTTTTTTTTACCTGCATGAATTTAACTTAGGGAACATTTTATTACAGTAACTCATTTCTATCACTTAGTCATCTTAATAGCAATATAATATGAGTCTGCCCAAAGGCCATTTTCTACCATTTGGATACCTATGGGTTATTAAGACCTCTTCAATCATTCACATTCAACTTACTCAGAAGTGGGGAGAAAAATCCAGAGATACAGGGAAGATTTAAGCAATTTGGAATGTATCACAGGGAGAGATAAAACTGCTTACTCAAAATGGATCAATTTAGCAGGACTCCTTGATGTTTTTTAAGTTCTTGAACATTATCATGAAATATGACAAAATTGTACTATGATGCAAATTTGATGATAAGCAGAAAACTAACAAGCTAAAAGGATATAACTATCCTTAAACAAATGTTTAAAAAGAGGAAAGTTAATCTAAATATATTTACTCTAACTATATATCTTCAAAATTGCTGGATGAAGCTCTTGTTTGTATTCACTTTTTGCACGAACTTAAACATGTCCTCTCTCTGGGTTTCCTTGGTTTTCTCATCCAGCAAATAAAAGATCAGGAGGGGCGCCTGGGTGGCTCAGTCGTTAAGCGTCTGCCTTCGGCTCAGGTCATGATCCCAGGGTCCTGGGATCGAGCCCCGCATCAGGCTCCCTGCTCAGCGGGAAGCCTGCTTCTCCCTCTCCCACTCCCCCTGCTTGTGTTCCCTCTCTAGCTGTCTCTCTCTCTGTCAAATAAATAAATAAAATCTTTAAAAAAAAAAAATAAAAAAAAAAATAAAAGATCAGGATTATTCGATTACTTAATCCTCTCCTTCCCAAACCTAACATCCCGTGGCTTGCCATTTCTATTTATACAGGCAATTAAAACAGAAGTGTTGAGAAATGGCTAAGCTTTTATAACTGGCAGTTCCTACAGAAAATGCTCAAGGAATGTAACTTGCACCATTGTGTGCCAATGGTGGATTTTCTAAATGAATTGGCCGGTGACAATAGACTCCATAAATCCCCTAAAGAAGGATGAGTAGTGACTATAAGTTTAATGAGAATATACATAGAAAAGGAAGGAGAATCATAATAAAAACAAGTAAAGGGGAAGCTAACTCAAGCAAGTTAGTTTATGAGTTGTCTGGAGGAAGCTAAGTACCAGACTTCAGTAGAGTTTTATTTCATTTCAATGTCCAAACCCAGTAACACATTCTGTACTTAAAGAAAGATCCTTCAAAATTAACACATGCAATGTTCTACTCCGGTGAATAGAAATAATCTGATAGTTTTTGTTTGAATTGAACAACTCTTTTGCCTATTTGAAATAAACATTCCCAATTTTACATAATAATAGGAACCACCAAAGAATTCAATCATATTACACACAAACAATAAAATATTTTCTGTATATCTTTCTAATGGGCAAAAATAAATTTTAATAAAAGCAGTAAAAAGTTGTGCCTAAAATACCACCCATATGAATCTTTAATGAAAATCACTGTAAGAAAATATGGTCGGATTCCTTTGTATATTGTCCTATAATAAAGGATAAATAAAGTTGATCTTGAGTGTATGATCATGGATCTGTAAACCTCTGATGGTCATTTGCTGAAACTTTCAAGTAACTGAATTGTTTATAAAGTTTGGAAGTTTATAAAAGCTGAAAGAATAATACTACCGAAAAAGAAACAAAAAAGTCTGAATATTGGACTTAAAAACTTCTATTTGAAATTTTAAGGATATATATAGATATATAGATTTATCTAAAACCAAAGAAGTTATTTTAAGAAGCTTTATATGATCACTTTTGGTAATCATTTTAAATATTGTAATTTCATACTTTTGAGAGAACATTACAGACTAGGCAATTCTTGCATCATAAAGTACATATTGGTCACTATCTCCTCTCCAGGACATAGAGAAACATGTCCAACAAATGCCATCTAATTAAAGAGGAAGATTCTCTTTTCTCTTTAAATTGTGCAATCCTGTGTAGCACCTATTTATTGAAATTTACTTTTGACTTTAAAAGCTCAATTTTTTAAACAGAAAACAGAAAAAAAGAATGCCAGAATTTATTGTCTTAGAAACTAAAAGAAATCTAACAATGTTGCTAAAGGTTGTATTACTACTTTTTATGAATGGGAAAGTGCACTCAGAATTCCAAATTGGGTGATAGAAACTTGGAATTCAAGAACTCTCTCAGATTTATGGGGGCAGACTCAGAAGATTTAGAAAGGGATAGAAGATTCCGTAAACTCATGGGCATATCATACTTCTCCTTTTCTTGTTTCCTAAGACCTTAGTTTTTCTTTAAAGGAATTCAGGTAGACTCTTGAGGATTGCGGTTGAGGAACAGACCTCTAAAGAGAGGGCATGAGACACTAAATGTTGCCTGAGAGTTATCATCTCTGGAATTTAGCAGAAGTTAGTGGATTTTGAATGAAAAATGTGTATAAAGTTTACTTATCCTTCTTTCTCCCTTTGCCATTGCCAGTGTTACCCCTGTGCACTCTGTCCTTGACTAGCAATAGGAAAAGGCAGGAAGGGAGATGATGGGTGTGAAGCAGCAAAAGGATGATTCTGTGGGGATCAGGCAAAGAGAAGAGGTGAAAGCAAGTGCAGGGGCAACTGGAGAAAGGGAGTTTATATTTGTATCCAAGCAGGGAGTTCTTCAGAGGTCATTCCTGCACAACACATTGTGTTGGAGACTGTCAGAATAGGTGTGAATACTTAATATTTTATCACCTAGAAAATTGCAGTCATAGAGTATATTACCTGAGGTTTTATAATACTATAAAAGAAATTATGCACATTGTTCTGCAAAAGGGGAGCAAAGTCCCCTGAGTGAAACTGTTCGGCTCGATGCTGTTAAATCTTATTCTGCACAATGTATTAAGATTGAATGACAGAGGGGCACCTGGGTGGCTCAGTCGGTTAAGCGTCTGACTCTTGATTTCGGCTCAGGTCATGATCTCAGGGTCGGGCTCCACGCTGGATGTGGAGCCTGCTTGAGATTTTCTCTCCCTCCCCCTCTGCTCCCCCTCCCTCCTCTAAAAAAAAAAATTGAATGAGACAATTTAGTGCAACTCACTGGTTTTAAAATTAATGAAATTTGAGGGCCAGTAAGGTAAAAAAAAAAAAAATTTACCTGAGGCCAAAGACAGAGCAAGAATGCATGGCTGCTCACCCCATCTTAATTTTTAGAACAAAATTTAACCACAGAGAATTTCAGGGAATTATATTCTGAATATTTAACTACAGAGAACTTCAAAAAATAACAATCTTATCATATTGATGTCAGCATAGGTTATACAATAATAATGTTAAAGTGAAAATTTCCAATTTCCCAATTCCATTTTATGGCTTCCAGTTGTTTGGTATGTATTCTTTCAATTTGTAGTATTAAATTTTTAATCTTTCTCTATTCTATCATCTGTCTATGCACTCATAAACAAGAAATGACATATACGTTGCTAATCTTGCAGCAACTTGTTCCTGGTCAATATTGTTTTTAAATATCTATCTGTATCAACACATATAATTATAGTTTGCACATATATTTTATTATATTTATTCTTTGCTTTTAGTTTTTATTCTGTTTTTGTGGCTTCCCACCTTCCCCATTTTTTGCCTTCTAATAGATTGGTCATGTTTTCTATTTCCTCTGTAATAATTTGATGTTCTATTATACACTCTAAACATGCAAAATGACTTCAAAATATTCCAGTACAGTGTAACGTTCATCAAAACCAGTAGCCCACCCCATAGGAACTCCTCCATAGTTCCCCTTCCTCCTGAAAATGTTTGTACTTTAGTCTGAACTGCCACCTCATTTTCAGTTTTCATTTTAGTGTTAGCCTATATGTTAGTCTATGTTATTTTAACCATCCCCATTCCCCCATATATTCTTCTTATTATCTTTTCAAGCCAATAAGTATCTAGATTTGACCATCATGCTTTCTCGATATTGGACTCATCTTTGTGTCCTGCGTTCCATTATTTTCTTTTATGTTAATTTTCCTTGGGGCTGAAGTATATCTTTTGTAGTTCTTTCAGTGAAGGTCTGCAGCTGGTAAACTTGTTTATATGTCTGAAAAATATCATTATTGCCTTCTGACTTGAATGACAATTTAGCCTCTAGTTGAACTGAAAATTGATCATAATTATTTTCTGTCAGTGCTTGGAAAATACTATTCTTTTTTTTTAAAGATTGATTGATTGATTTATCAGACTGAGAGAGAGAGGGAGAGAGAGCACCAGCAGGAAAATACTATTCTTTTATGTTCTGTATTTATTTTTGCTGGTGAAGTTTCCCGAAAAACTTTAATTTTTAAAAATTTTTATTTGGTACATTATAGTATGACAAACATATGCCTAACTTATCGTTTGCAGGACTTTTGCTTATCTTTTTCAGACTTAATTTTGTTTTCAGTTTTGAAAAATTCTCAGAAAATATGTTTTCAAACAGTGCATTTGACCCATTTTGTTGATCCACTCTGAACTTCTACTAAACATGGTAGGAACTTCTTATTCCTTCCTGCATGATTTTCTCTTAACCTCATGATGCTGCATTCTAAGTAATCACCTCAAATCCATCTTTATGTACATTCATATTCTCTTCAGGTGTATTTGGTCCACTCTTTTTACCCATCCCACTGAGTTGTTTTAAAATTTTAATTTGTTTATTTTATTGTCTAGAATTTATATTTGGGTCTTCTGCAAAGCATTCTCTCTTTTTAAAATTTATTTATTTGTCAGGGAGAGAGAGGGAACACAAGCAGGGGGAGCGGCAGGCAGAGGGAGAAGCAGGCTCCCCGCTGAGCAAGGAGCCTGATGTAGGGCTCCATCCCAGGACCCTGGGATCCTGACCTGAACCTAAGGCAGATGCTTAACCGACTGAGCCACCCAGATGTGCATCCTCTCTTTTTTTAATCATGTCTTCTTTTGCCTTGTGAATCATGTTTCTTGTTTTGTTCACTGACCATTTGAAAGTTCTTATTTTAAAGTATCTTTCAGATTCCTTTTATCAATGTTTCTTAGCTGTTATTACTCTGCTGCATGATGTCATTAAACATATTTCACATGTTTTGAAATGTTTTATTATTGACTTATTTTGGGATCTGATGTGCCCTACGTTCCTTGAACTTACTGGGTACTTTCGTTATTTTCTTCTTTGAGAATTTCTGCTGTATATGTATAAGGCAAGAATTGAGATCACACACCTATTTCTATTATAAGGCTAGAAATCACAGGTTTTCCATTTGATTTTGTACTTACAGCCTCAGCCAATAGACTGGAGTTTTCTACTGAGATTTCCTTTGTTTGGTAACTATATTTATAAAGGAAGCTCAGGTTCAGTAACTTTTAGATCCATAAGGCCTACTGTCTTTATTCTGACCTCTAAGCAGAACCAAGCTCCATCCTTTAAGTCTTCTATAATGACAGCTTTATACCCATGAGCCACAAGGACACACTCCTAGGTAGTTCTGAAAATCTCTTAAATTTCAGCACCTGAAGATTTCATTTTTTTTACTTTTAATTTTAATTACCCCTAATTTTTCAATCCATTATTTGCATATGGGTAGGGTAGTATATGTTTTCCATCTCAGCTAATTTCACCATCTTGGCCAGAAGCATTCAGTGTACATTCTATGGCTCCAAACTATTCAAATCACTAATACATTATTGCCTATTTTTTATGTTTAGAGCACTGGGGTCTGCACAAAGTAAGTATAAGTTTTATTATTTCTCTTCAAAGAGTTTATAATCTAATGGTAAATTAAACGAGAAAATATTCAAATTTTAACAAAATTAAAAGATAAAAATGCACTGACATAAGATCAGTGTGCATTAAAGAGGGGCTGCATCATTTTGAATAAATGACATGTAAAGGTTTCATGGAAGAGTTAAATTTCAACTTGCTATAAAAACAGATAGATCCAGAAGATATAAATAAAATAAAAACACAACTTACCACATTTGAGGGATACTGCAAAGCAGTGCTTTGAGGGAAAGTTATAGCACTTAATGTAAATATTAGAAAAGTAGATATTAGAGAAGCATATATTAGAAAAGTACAAAAACTCAACCACCTAAGTTTTCACATTAGCAAACTACAAAAGAAGAGCAAAGTAAATCTAAGGTAAGCAGAAGCAAAGAAAAAATGAAAAATAGGGCAGAAATCATGAAATTGATAATATGAAATCAATAGATAAAATCAATGAAACCAAAAGTTGGTTCTTTGAAAGGATTAATAAAACAGATAAGCCTCTAGCCAGGCTACCTAGAAAAAATAAATAAATAAGTAAAGAGAGAATGTAAGTTACAATATCAGAAATTAAAGAAGGGACAGATGCCATGGACATTAAAGGGATTATAAAAGAATACCGTGAACAACTCTATGCTCCCAAACTTGATTATCTAGACGAAATGGACTAATTCCTTGAAAGACACAATCTGCTAAAACTCACACAAGAGGAAACAGACAATCTTAATAGGCCTATATCTACTAAAGAAATTGAATCAATAAGTAATAACCTTCCAAAACAGAAAGCACCAGGCCTACATAGGTTCACTGATGAATTCTACCAAACATTTAAGGAAGAAATTATACCAATCTCTACAATCTTTCTCAGAGGATAGAAGCAGAGGAAATACTTCCTAACTCACTCTATAAAGCCAAGTGATCCTGATACCAAACCATACAAAGATATTACAAAAAAAGAAAACTGCAGATCATTATCTCTCATGAACATAGATGCAAAAATTCTCAATGAAATATTGGCAAATTGAATCCAACAATATATAAAAAGAATTATGCAACATCACCAACTGGGATTTATCCCAGGTATGCAAGGCTGATTTATGATTTGAAAAGCAATTAATTAATGTTATGTATCACATAAACAGAATGATTTTTAAAACTCAAATGATCATATCAACAGATTAAGAAAAGGCATTTCATAAAATCCAACACCCATTCATGATTAAAAAACAAACAAAAGCAAAACAAAACACTTTAAGAAACTAAGGGGGGGAATACCCTGAACTTGATAAAGCCTATATTTAAAAAAATCCTACAGATAACATCATACTTAATGGTAAGAAACTCAAAGCTTTTCCACTAAAATCAGGTACAAGGCAAGCATGACTCTTCTAATCACTTCTTTTCAACATTGTACTTGATATATGTACTTAATGCAGTAAGATAAGAAAAGGAAATAAAAGATACACAAATTGAGAAAGAAAAAATAAAATTGTATTTGTTCACAGATGACATGATCATCTATGTAAAAAATCCAAAAGAACTGACAAAAATTTCCTGGAAGCAATTATAGCAAAGCTTCAGGATGCAAGATTAATACACAAAAGTCAAGGGTGCCTGGGAGGGTCAGTCGGTTAAGTGTCTGTCTTCAGCTCAGGTCATGATCCCAAGATCCTGGAACTGAGTCCCACATCTGGGCTCCCTGGTCAGCGGAGGAGTATGCTTCTCCCTCTCCCCTTGCTCCTCCCCCCTGCTCATGCTCTCTTTCTCTCTGTCAAATAAATAAAATCTTTAAAAAAATATATACAGAAGCCAATGCTTTCCAAATATAAGCAATGAACAAGTGGAATTTGAAATTAAAAAACACAGTAGCATTTATATTAGAACCTCCTAAAGTTAAAATACTTACTGTGTAAATATAACAAAATATGTACAAGAATTATATGAGGAAAACTACAAAACTGATGAAAGAAATCAGTGAATAAGTAAATAAATGTAGAGATAGTCCTTGTCATGGATAGGAAGACTCAATATTGTCAAGATGTCAGTTCTTCCCATTTGATCTATAAATTTAATGCAATCCCAATTAAAATTACAGTAAGTTATTTTGCAGAAATTGACAAAAATTTTAAAGTTATATAGCGAGGCAAAAGACCCAGAATAAGTAACACAATATTGAAAGTGAAGAACAAAGTTGGAGGACTGACACTGACTTCAAGATTTACTATAAAGCTGTAAAAATCAAGACTGTGTGATATTAGCAAAATAATAGACCAATAGATGAATGAACATCATGGAGAGCCCAGAAACAGACCCACATACATATTGTCAACTGTCTTTGACAAGGAACAAAGGCAATAAGATGGAACAAAGACAGTCTTTTCCACAAATGGTGTTGGAACAATCCGACATCCTCATGCAAAGAAACAAAAACAAACAAACTAAAAGATCCACAAAGAACTGAATCTAGACACAGACCTTAATGCTTTACAAAGATGAACTCAAAATGGATCAGAAATGAAATGTAAAATGTGAAACAATGAAACTCCTAGAAGATAACTGTGGAGAAAACCTAGATGACCTTGGGTATGGTGATGCCTTTTTAGATATAACACCAGACATGAGCCATGAAAGAAATAATTAATAAGCTGGACTTCAATAAAATAAAAAAACTTCTGCTTTGCAAAAGACAATGTAAAGAGAATAAAAGACAAGCCACAGACTAGGAGAAAATATTTGCAAAAGACAAAGCTGACAAAAGACTCTTATGTTATGTGAAATACAGGAAAAAACCCTTAAAACTTAATAATAAAGCAATCTGATAAAAACTGGGCCGGTGATCTTAACAGATACTTCACCAAAAAAGATGGACAGATGGCAAATAAGCATATGAAAAGATGCTCCACATCACAATTCATCAGGGAAATGCAAATCAAAACAAGAGATACTACTTCACACCTCTTAGAATGGTGAAAATCTGGAACACTGGCTGGCTATGATATGAAGCAATAAGAACTCTTACACGTTGCTGAGGGGAATGTAAAATGGTACAAACAATTTGGAAGACAGTTGGCCAGTTTCTTGCCTAACTAAACGAAACTAAACATGCTTACCATACAATCCAGCAATCATACTCCTTGGTGTTTACCCAAAGGAGTTGAAAACTTAGTCCATACAAAAAGTGCACACACATGTTTATAGGAGCTCTATTCATAACTGCCAAACTTGGAAGCAACCAAGATTTCCTTCAGTGGATATATAAATAAATAGCTACTGAAAAATAAATACCTACAGGATAAATACTATGGGACATTCAGACAATGGAATATGATTTAACACTAAAAAGAAATGAGCTTTCAAGCCATAGAAAGACATGGAGGAATCTTAAATACATATTGCTAAGTGAAGAAACCAATCTGAAAAGGCTACCTACTGTATGATTCCAACTGTAGGACATTCTGGAAAAGGCAAAACTGTGGACACAGTAAAAAGATCTGTAGTTGCCAGAGGTGTGGGTGAAGGGATGAATAAGCAGAGCACAAGGGATTTTCAGTACAGTGAAAATATTCTGTATGATATTAAATGATGGATATGTCATCAGATGTCTGTCCAAACCCATAGGATATACAATACCAAGAATGAACCCTAAGGTAAACTACAGATTTGGGTGATTATGATGTGTCACTGTTGGTTCATCTTTGGTAACAATGTGCCATTCTGGTGAATGATACTGATAATGGGGGTGGGAGTGATGCTATGCATGTGTGTGGGTGTGGAGTATATGAGAATTCTCTGTATCTTTTCAATTTTGTTGTGAACCTAAAACTGTTCTAAATAAATAACATAAAAAACCCCACAAATTTAGGAAACCTAAAGAGTTAGAGGAATTATTTCTAGTCAAAAGAAACAGGATATACTATGGAGGTGAGGATGAGCAAAGTATATTGTGAGGTAATAATTATTGCCTCCCAATAGCAGATTAATTAGATGAGAGAGCAAAAAGACCTTGAACAGATTTTAAGAGTTTAAACTGTGTTTATTGAGGATATTTTACATTAGAATGTTATGTTTGGAATCGTTGCTCTGAGAAGGTTAATCTGTCAGTGTTGTACATCATGGCATGGGAGAACAGAGGCAGGAAGGCATTGCGATAACTTCATTGTAAAAGGATAAAGGCTCAGACTAGTAGATTGGTAAAGGAAGTGGAAAAGAAAGGGAAAACTGACAAAGGCAACTTAATGTATTTACACCCACTACTTTCTACAAAGGATTTAGTGACTCTTTGAGAAAATACAAAAAGATGAACTAAAAATATAAGGGAGGATTTTATAAAGATAAAAAAGCAAAATCGTTGCTCTATGGCACTGGTTTCTGGACAGCAGTGCAAATATGAAAAATGTTGTGGAAAGTGTGCTTCTCAAGAGAGGCAAGAGTTTTTTCCTAGATACAACTTCTGAAAAAAAAACAAAAAACCTTTCCTTTTTTTGTTTCTTATTCATGTTTTCCAGTGGTTTTCATCTGGGTATTATTTTGTTCCCTCGAAGACATGTATCATGGTCTGGAGACATTTTTGATTGTCATATTGAGTGAGGAGGAGGGTGTGCTACTGCCATCTAGTGGGTAGAGGTGAAGGACGCTGCTAACTAGCACAGGCTGACCCCCGCCCCCCCAAAACAAAGAATTCTCTGAATCAAAATGTCAGTGGTACTGAGATTATGAAACTCAGTAGGGTTAATCTGGCCATTACGTATAGATATGTATAGACACATCCAGTGATCTTGAAGTGTTAAACATAGTTCTATGAGAGGCACACGCAATCGACTACAACCTGCTCTACTTTTTCATTGTATTTACCAAAATCAAAATTGCTTACTTTCCTGTGGAATTCGAAATTACTTATTTTTATTTCATGTTTATCGCCTACCTAACCTCCAGCAATTGCTTGAACACAAGCTCCATCAGTTTAGGGTCTTCGTAAGTTTTGTACCCTGACATGTCCCATCACCACTTGGTACAGAGTAGAACCTTAATAATTACCTTTTGCATGAATGATTGAATGAAGCTGGTTAAAAATGCACAGATTTCTAGTGGTTTAATCAATGCCATTGAAATTTAAAAATTAAAATACTTAGAGGAAGGGAGAGTAGGTATGACTTTATCTTCCCCACATCTTAACTTGGTTCTTTATACTTTTAAATGAAGCTAGATTTTAGACTCCAAGAACATCCTTTCTTTGAAGAACCGACGTGATGGCTAGAATTCCTTAATGCTCATTATAAAACTCTGGGAAGAAACCAATGGACATACTCATTCATTAAATAGTGAAAGAAAGACAATGGCTGTCACAGCTTATGTAGTTGAAAAAGTATGGATTTTCTATCCATGTGCAAGTATTCTAGTACTTTCCTAGGAAAAAAGTGGTAGCAGAATGTTTTGTTCCCCTGACATTCAATAGAGAATCAAGTCCATCCCTTTTTTTCCCTTGGCACTTTCTATCTATCTATCTATCTATCTATCTATCTATCTATCTATCTATCTATCTATATCTATCTATCTATTATCTATCTATCTATCTATCTATCTATCTATCTATCTATCTATATCTATCTATCTATTATCTATCTATCTATCTATCTATCTATCTATCTATCTATCTATCTATCATCTATCTATCTATCTATCTTTTTTAAGTAAGCTCTACCCTCAATGTGGGGCTTGAACTCACGAGCCAGAGATCAAGAGTTGCAAGCTCTATCGACTGAGCCAGCCAGGAGCCCCTGAACCAATATTCTTAATCATAAGTGGTACTATTCATAATGATATTAAGTCAAAAAAACAAAGAGAAAAATGCATAGCATTTGCCAATATTATTGGCAAAAATCTCTGTTCTTATTTAAATTTATAAGTCTTGAGATAAACAATATTAATGCCATTATTCATCAGAGGTAAAGATAATAAATACCAATGAAAATGTTTAAAGTATCAATAAAAATGTTTGATATTAGAAATATAAAAATGTAATAGAAAGGTCTTTGATAATAGTATACTGACAATGAATGTTCCAAAAAAATGTAGTATCCATATTAAACAACCTACATGGAACAATATAGATCCTAAAAATATACACAAGAAGACTTGTCTTGCTAAAATTCATTTTATTAAAAATTAATATTTTGTTAATTATAAAAAACTATCACTAAACATCTCATACTTTAAAACCATATTTTTAAGGTGAGTAAATTTTATGAAAATAAAAACAGGATTGTCTTATTTTTGGAAGGTCCTTTGTTAAAATATTATGATAAGGAAATAATTATGTTCAAATATTTATTGTACTACAAAAATGTGCTTAGCATAGCCAGAAGGCACAATGTATTACCACTTCTCTTTCTCTTTCAGTTTCTCCATTAGTACAAACTTGTTCTCCGTAGCGAGATACAAAAGATAAACTTGAATCACATGCTTATTTTTGCCTGAATTTAATAACCAAGTGCACATCGAGATATCTACATGTAAAATTTTATTTATTTAGAAGCACTTTTTTGGTAATGTGTTACTCTCTGTCCCCTGCAGACTGAATTTCCATGGATTTAGTTTTAAATGTCCTTCCTTGATTTTAATCTTCTTTCTTTTACTTCCATGTAAAATTAAGCCAAATAACACCTTTCAAAATAAATAGAAATGTATTAGGTGTAAATAAAAAAAAATTGATACTGACAAGCACAAAACACAAAAGAAACAATATAAAGTAGGATTCGTAAACAGTTACATCGATACATGAAATCGATTTATGATCCATAATAGTAACCAGTCATTCATACTAAAGTGACTTTTCACTTAGGAAAGGAGTTAGATTGCACACAAAATGCCACGATCCAGGTAAATAAAGAACTGGTAAATCTGCCTTTATAAATCACATTAATGTTCTATCTTTGTGTGTGTGTGTGTTTGTGTGTGTGTATTTATATAAAAATATTGAGACTAAATTTTAAAAGAATAACCCATACCCCCCAACAATTTATTCATATTCTCAGATACAAATATTTTCCAGATTTAAAGATATCTTCCTAAAGGCAAAAACACCTCTAACTTGTTTTATCTACCATTCTATTATCTCATGCTGTAAAGTTGAAACAGAAACGTAATATTATCTATAGCTAGTTTAACTGTTAGAAAAATGAAATGTTTTTCTTGAGTTAGCAGCATGTTTATCAGCACAATATTCAAAACCAAAATATGGTGTTCTATTACAGTTGAAAGTTCTGAAAGGAATCAAATACTGTCATTTCTCTCTTTCTCTCTTAAGAAAAAAAAACCTAATAACAGAATCAACAGGAAAGGTGGGTGGCTGTGTGACTGAAAATTCCTGTGTTTTATGGAATAGCTGTCTTTGGCAAGCTTATTGGATGACAGCTGATATACTGTTGGAATAGATTCTCCATGTGAAAATGTTATTTGGTTGTCTTAATGCTCTTCCCTTGGATACAGTACAGTTCCAAGAATTGAATGGCTTGCTATTTAACAGTAAGTGCTGATGTTGAAAATTCAATCTATTACTCTGGTGTAAATGATCCTATAGTAATCACTACTGATATCACCAACTTCCTTCTGAAACAGATGCTAGGAAATGAATTAAGATAGTAGAGTGTTGAAATGCTCACTAAAAGTTAACATTCCAGATGTTCCAAGACTCTTTTAATCCTAGACTGTTTTTTTTTGTTTTTGTTTTTGTTTTTCATATAGATAGAGCTACCATCTATTTCCCCATCAATCAATGACGTTGATGTGATTCTGGATTTTGTGTTAATATACTGTACATTGAGACTTAGGAAAGTATATTTTCTATGAAATTCTCTTAACTTACTTATTTCAACTATGCTAGCTTTTGGTTTATTGCCCTCCCTGGAGTAGGATTATTTGTCTTTACAAGACTTAAAATGTGTAAGACAAGATATCCCTTGAGGATTTTAAGTGATATTTGCTTTAAGTTGATTTTGCTTGAGGTAAGGCTGAATGTCAAACTTCCCTTCCGAGAAGGGAAGGAATTTGAGTTCCACTACCATTTTTTCATGTGGTTGTGTTTTTGTTGTCGTTATTGTTGTTAATGAGTATGTAACAAGCTAAACTATGCTATGTACTCAGATTAATTCTAGTGATGTTTACAGTGATGAAATCTCACTAATATTATTTTCCTGATTAGAGAATATTTACCAAGCCCAAATGTGGGGTGACTGAACTAACAATTATCATAGGCATATACAAATGCCGATAGGTAAGCTTTCTATAACTTCCAGAGCTTTCCCCTAGAGAAGCATGAGGCATAAGGTGCCATGGAGACTGATGGCAAATTCATGCTATTTTCTGCTCTGTTCTATGGTTCTTTCATCTGGAAGTTCAAAACAGTAATCATCATTCAAAAATGGACAAGAATAAGAGAAAACCTTTGATATCAATGCATCTGTATTAGAGGCAGATTTTTCAAAGACAATTGTTGTAGACAAAGTGTCTTTGCTGTTCTAAAAAGGTAGACTTGAAACTGACAAACAGCTCCATGTGCAAATAGGGAGTATACTCCTTTAGAGAAGAGGGCTTTGGAGTGGCTTTCAAGCAGCTCTCAAATATTTGGAGCGGGGGAGGGAGTGACTGCATAATCTATAGTTATCAATCTACTAATTATTTTTTTTCTACTATTTTTAATTGACATGCAAAACAGCACATTTTAGTTTTTAAAAATCAACTTTTTTTTTTTTTTCTGTACTAGCACTGTAGTAGAAAGTCTAGTAGTGCTGCCTCTTTTTTTCTCCCCACAAGCATTTCGTAAGAGGCTTGAAAACTTGCCTTCCAACATAATGGTCAAGAATATAGGGCACTTGTACAACATCCTGCCATGCTAATATGTCTTGATTGCTCACTCATCCAGTTCCTTTAAATATATCAGCCTGACAGTAGGTACTTTAAGACATTCAAAGGCAGGATTAGAAAATCAGCATACAGTGTAAATTACTGAATACTTTTATAGGATGCACCAATCTTGGGTTAGTGGCCATAAAGTGACCTTGACAGAGCTATTTACAGCCATGTTTAAAATGCACAATTTAACCTGAAGTGAATAAAAGGTGTTTATCACATCAGTGTCTGCATAAGTAATCCCTCATTCTCTTGTTGAGGATTTTTTTTTTTTTTTGGCATTCTGTCAGAGAAGTTCAGAAAACACACTAGAAAGTTTCTATAATTATAGTTTTTGCAATTCAAATAGCCTTGCTAAAGTGAAGTAAGACATTATCTGTACAATCAAAGAAAACCACTCCTCAGACCAATTCTGTTTACCAGAATTCCATAATTATACCCAGAACACTATTGGAGAATAATGACGTAATTGCCATCAATGATCCTGTATGTTTTTGATGATCATGAGGCAACAGTCATAAGATTCCATAAACAGTTTCTAGTTCATTTTCATTAACAACTAATCATAACACAGAGCAGAGAACTTTGTTCCATTTTTTCACTTTTGACTGATAACTTTAATTATTTTTAAGGCATCAAGTGGGAGAGCTTTTCAGTTAAAAACTTTATACTGAGAAGACAAACTTGAAGATACGTAAGTTAGAAGCACAATAAGGGTGACCTGACTAGGGGCATTGGCTTTGGTGTCCACACACTGAACACTGGAATCACAAAACATTTCTGGATCTTCCACCTGATTTTTTGCTATCATTTTGCCATGATAATATTTTTATTTCCTCAGTTTGGACTTTTAAGACTATTCACTGAGTGCACCAAACATAAACCCACACAATGAATAATGACCATTTAAACATGTTTTTTAATAAGTTCATAGATTATCCCATGACGCACATCTGTCTCCCTTCCTCTACACACAATATCCTCAGAACAAGTACAGTCTTCCCACCTGCATGTCAGTATACTTAAAACAGAACTATGGAGATTATATAATGCTTACCACAGCCTACTGTGTCAAGTGTATGACACATGTTCCTAAAGTGTCACCATGACTTGCAACTGTCATTAATAAAACTAAACAAAACAAATACATCAAACAGTTTAGTCTCCCTACTAATCATTTTGCCCCATTTCAACTCACATCACCTGTGTGGATGTCCCACTACTTTCTCCATTCACCTACTTGTTGGAGTTAATGTAGAGAGTGAAATCAGCCATAATATCTGGCTTGCTAAAATGTAACACAGAGGCCGCTGGGGGTGAGGGAGGGTTTCGGAGAAGGGCCTGGGCCTTTGGAACGCTGAGGCCCGCGTGACCACCCTGCCGTTGGAATGCCTCAGGGAGTTGCCTTCCGGAAGCTCTCTTAGCTCAAACAGCTGCCCTGTGATCTAAAAGATGTCTGCATTGTCCCTTAGGCTGTGTTTAGCAGAACACGCAGATTAGCATATCTTATCTTTCCCATAAATCCTCTCAGTTTCAGTAAGACCCCTTGTCACACATCACATGCTTGAGAAACAGTGATAAGGATTTGTGATTATCCTGAAGGACCAATAAAAGTGGGAGCAAAGAAGGGCAAAGGGTCTTCGTCTCTCAGCGTTGATCCCCTTGCCTTCTCTCTTTCACGGCAAAGTTTGGAGTCATCTTTCATCCATCGGTACAGGGATTGCTGGCCATTCCCGGCACCTACTGTCCAGGGTGCTGTCTTGCAGCCATATGGTTATCATGTCTACTCTGGAACATATACTTTAGAAGTGACTTTTTTCTGTTATATTTGTAAAAACTGAATCATGACAGACTTAAAGTTTTTTGAAAAAACTTTTTATATTTGGTTCAACTTAGAGAATTCCCAAAATGTGTTATATGTTCATTAAATGTGAAATCTTACATTTATCTAGGATTTTCAAAACACTTTCATATAAATTAGGTAACTGGAGATTCACAATAGCCCAGCAAAGACAGGGAAGCTATTAATGTTTGTGTTAAAGATGAAGGAATCATGGCTTAAGTGATACCACTCACACTCCACACACTCTGACTGACCAATCCAGCATGACTCTTCAAACAATGCTATGCATTTTGAAAACTGTCTAAGTCCTTAGTATACATACTGATAAGCGTTAGAAAAATAAAGATTGGAACATCAAGTATTTTTTAAAAGATTTTATTCATTAATTTGAGAAAGAGAAAGAGAGCATGAGCATGAGCGGGCTGTGGGGGGATGGCAGAGGGGCAAGGGGGGAGAGACAAGCTGACTCCGCACTGAGTGCACAGCCCCACACGGGGCTCGATCCCAAGACCCTGAGATCATAAACTGAGCCAAAGTCAGACACATAACTGACTGAACCACCCAGGAGCCCCCGGAGTGGCGAGCATTTTTGCAATTGTCCCCATCCCTCCTCCATACATGCACTAACTTATGCTGAATTACAGCCACCTAAAGAAAGGTAAATTGGAATTTGGGAACATCATTACAATTCTTAAAGCACTCTGAGGAAAATTCTTGTTATGCCAACTCAGCTTTGACAAAAAGGGCAGAATTTCCCTTAATATTGTTAGCGTTATGACATTGCTCTCTCATGTCTGGTGACAATGATGCCCTTCAGCCACCAACTGAAAAAGCAAGCTCCTAGAACAATTAAGTACTGCTCTCAGCCATGAAGTTGTAAAAAATGAAGCTCTCTCTTCGTGTTCATGAAATCCATTCTTCTATAGGAAAACAAAAAGTGTATGACCTACCCATGCTCTAGAAATCAAAACAATTCGCTGATACTGTTGGAAAGATAGAGTGCCCGGACCTCTCTGCTTTCTTAGAAGATACAAGTGCAGCTGGAGACAACAAATTTAGATGCTGACTCAGAAAGAGTGAGTGGCAGGGCATGGGCCACGAGCAAATAAAACCCAAGCAAGATACCACGGTTAACTTGGCAGCTAGCAGAGACGACAGAAAGCTGTGAGCAGCTAACTTAAAGAAGACCTACGACAAGTTTCTAGACTGAAAAAAAGAAAAAGAAAAATGGGCCAGGAAAGGAAACAGATGGAAACGGAAACACCACAGTGAATAAACAGACATCAGGACAAAGTTGCCACAAAATCAAGGTCTGTCAAATAGTAACAGAGAAATTCTGGCAGAGGGATGCTCCACAGGCATCTCGGAGTGCCACCAGGCATAACACTGAGAAACACGCTTCAGTGGCATGTCATTCTTTCTGGAAGCACCTGCCAAGTTCTAGCACAGTCTTCAGGACCTACTTTTTTAGTCCAGAACTCAGTCCATAGGGTTCTGTGTGTGTGTGTGTGTGTGTGTGTGTGTGTGTGTGTAGATTAGATTAGACGGATGATTGATAGATAGATGTTAGGTAGATAAAGACATAATCATGTAAATAATAATCATTAGTATTTACTGAGTGCTTTTAAGTGCCAATCACCTATCTAAATGCCCAGAAAGATCCTATGAGATCAGCACTATAATTATCCTCAATTTACGGATGATGGAGCTGTGCACAGAACAGTTAACTCTGCCCATGGTCATAGCCTGTAAACAAAGGAGCGAGGCTTTGAATGCAGGCAATCTGGATCTAGAGTTCATGTTCCTAACACAACTCTTATTATAGATTCAAACCATAATATACTGATATACGTAATTTTTTTCCATTACATGTAATTCTGATTCTCACGAATCTATGTTAATGACTTTTACTGTGTAATATCAACTAGTGCATTTAAAGGCCATCCTAGGATGTTGTGAAAATTAATAAAGGGAAACCTCACTTGAGTCTATAATTGACTCTTCTTCCTGTAATTGGTGTTGAGTGGCAGGCTCCCCTTCCCAGCCTCCCTACTCTATACGTTAGTGAGGTTTCCCTTTATTAATTTTCACAGCGTAAACTGCTGAACATCATATGGGTCAGCAATGAAAGTGGACTGTCTCTTCTACCTCCTTGATTTCCTGGGGCATAGGCGTGGCATTCTTCTTTCGACATTTCCAACGCTTTCCAACAGTACGTCGTCTGCTGCTTCTCTAAGACACTAACCACCACAGCCACCACCAGAGCCACAGGGAGCACTCAGGAAACGGATCTCAGAACTCCACCAATCCCCTTCCCACCTTCTTCACACATACAGAGAGAAAAGTCCAGGGGTTACTAAGTATTTAAAAAAAAAAAGGGACCAGGAAAACTCACCATTCTCCACACATCCCTATACCTTGATTGCAAATAAAGGTACACTCCACCAATCTTCCTGGCTTCTTCACATTTTAGCTGTGTGCCAGAAGTCTCTAGAACTCTCTGTGCCTCAGTTCAAAACAATAATACATCATCTGATTATTTTGAAGTTTGAGGTAAGTCAATTAAAACAGCACCTTACAAATGCAAGCACTCAATAGTTGTTAGATGTTTGTGTCATCATCATTACTATAATCTACCTTTATCCCCCCCACTCTCATTCATAAATGTCCTTCTGGTTCTACTCCCTAATCCAACCTCTGACCTCTCTATTCATATCTAAACCATTTCATTCTGTTCTCTGTTTCAACTTCTGTGATATAACAAAAGACACAACAGAACACAATACTTTATATATTCTCCATCTCTTGGTGGACAGAGTTCACATTTTCTTAACTAGAGCCTGGCTCTCCTGTCTCTGCAATCCAGTTAGCATATGCTGTTTCTATATATTGTGCATCTGTCTGGGTCACAAAGAGAAGTAGGTTTCTTCCATCCTCATCAATGTTGCTTCCACGGATTAAATTCCTGTTTGGCGGGTAAAAAAAGCCTGCACTCTTGAAGAGAAAGCCATGTGGCCATCCTTCTTCATATACTGCTGTCTGTAAGCCATCTACACGTGACCTTATTCACTTGTGACTTTCAAGTTTGTGGGTTTTTTTTGTAACAAACCATTCATTAATATAAAGATTTCATATAGCCATATGGAGACCTCATCCATTTTCCTAGCTCTCACCATAGTGGTATTTACTTCTATTCCACTTCAATGACCTGTTCTAATGGTCATACTCTTCAGTTTGCATTACTTAGAATTGCTTCATGTCTTAAGTTTTCCACTTAAGCACCACCATTCTTGTTTACAACTTTGTTCCTATTCTAAGTTTCTTATTTCTATCACACTTATTCTTTTTTTTTTCAATGTAATACTATAGTCCATCTAATTTCTTTTCTTTACTATAACCCTCCTGTCTTCTGTCTTTACTCACTCCTCTGTTGAGCTTTGACCCCATGATCTATAATTCAAACCATGCCCTCGACAATGCCTTTAATTTTCTTAGCTCTTGTCCCTACATCACACCCACCTGACACAAACCCAACTGTGGGTCAATCCAAATCTCTGTCTCTCAGTATCCATACTCAGGTTACTGTGGACAGCCGGAGGGACAGACAATGCTGCAGGAAAATGCACTCCAACATCAATGGCACTATTATAACCTTAACTGATGCCACTTTAACAGCATCTGGTTCTTCAATCATTTTAGAGTTTGCCTAATCTGTCCTATTGTCCACAAGAATTTAAAAGCTTTTTACATCTCCCGAGCCATCTGACTCAGCATCTCCACCCTTATACTTAGCAGATAACACTGCCTCCTACTTCACAGAAAGTTGTTGGCTGAGATTTTTAAGAATGGAAATATTGATTTGGGTTAAAAATATAAGGGCGTACTCTTCGTTACCATATCAATAGTCAGTGTTTTCAACTACCTGCATTAAAGGAATGCCTATTGAAAAGAATATTTAAAGCTCTATTTAAAGCTATCAGTAGTTCCTTTCAAGATTTAATCTTAGATGTTGTGAAATTTCAGTTAATGCAAATGGGAAACACTGACTTGTGAAACTTCTTGAATTTCAATTTTATGGATACGTCAGACACAAGTAAATCAAGACTGGTAGCTCTTAATAAAGTCAGAGAATAAATTAAATGGAAAAACACACACGTTTCCAACCAGATTTCTTTTGGCATTAACAGACAGTAAAATGATCCACCACACACTGCCAAGCTGCAGAGTTTTGTGGACCAATTCGGAAATGTAGTTTGTGGCAACCATCTGCTGAAATCTCTTTACTTCCTGTCATTTGACTCACATGAAATTAAAATATCGATAGAAGAAACAATTTCTGTGGGGAAACTGGAGAAGTTAATAGAAAAGTCAATTAAGGGTTTCATGAGATTATACGGTCTGGTTTCTTGATGCTTCCACTATTCTTAATTATATAACAGGACGAAGAATAAAATATAAAATGTAATAGAAAGTAGACTCTGCCAAGTGTAAGCAAAAATATGAAGACAACTATGGGTTAGGTAAAATGCAATACGGTTTTAGATTCACCACAGAAGTTAAGTCTGCATTCAATGGCAGCCATATTAGCAGACAAATTCTAATAAAAAAGTAAACCTTAGCTTCATAATAAAATATTAAATATGTTTAAATGCCGCTGTCAAGAACTTCTTGACTCCCTGCCTCTGTGCTCCTAGATACCAGCTGGGTATATGTTTTTCCTTTTCAATTGATTCAAAACTTGATTCTGATGTCATTAAAAAAAATAATGATCCTTTGTCTCAGAAAACACTGCCACTATCAAGACTGGCCGACGAAATCTAGACACTATAATCAGTGCTTAATTTACTGACCTTTGTTGCTAAATGTTTCTCTGCAGTCTTCAGGCACCTAGCTTGGCTTCATGGCTCTTTGTGGTGATTCCCATGGCTCAACAGGTGTCCCCCTTTAGGCCCCCTATTAATTTTTTTTTTCCTGGAGCTGATCTCCTGTATACTGAAGTCTGTTTCCCCGCCTGGGTTTAGAGAACCTATTTGCTTTCATTTAGTCTAACAATTTTCCCAATCTGGCCCTTAACTCTATAAACCCTGGGCATCTCCCAGGCCCTCTGTCCCTGGTCTCTTTATACTCATATCCTTCTACTGATATGAAACAGCTAACAAGAGCTTCCCAGTCCTTCCAGAAAGGATATTAAAAAATCTCACAAGCATTGATCCCCTTCTAGGGTTTTTCAGAACAATTACAAATAAAATAAAAATGCTATCCTAATTTATATCTGTGAAGCAACACAGGAGAAAAAAACTACATTCAAGCAGGGAGTTTTTGTACTCAACTAGCTGATTGTTAATAATAACAATTATGTGTGGTTTGATGTTTTCCACAATACTGTGGTCAAATAAAGTGGGATAATTCAGAAGCAATAGACACACTGAACCTCAGATCAATAAAGACATGACTAGCTTACACTGATGGGTTTTATAAAATAAATAAGAAAAGTCAGGTCTGCAACATGTCAACAAGAAGCAGTATGTCTCCATTAAAAGAAACAAAATTCAGCTACAGCTAAACTGTTCTAAGCACTTTAAGAAATTTACCCTCTGAAAATAACCAATGGTCTTTCCTCTACACAAATTCATTTTTGAAAGGAATTATAAATATTTGAGAGTAAATTTTGAGCCAAAAACCTTAATCTTAATGAGTTAAAGAGTAGAAGCAACACTGGAGAAGGTTCTGGAAAAATTCTGAAGAAAAGCAGAAGAAATTGGAGAGATTCCAGCTCAGGGTATGATGTAATAAGCACACTCCACACTGTCCTCCCACTGAATGAATGAAGCCGTTATTTGAGGACTCTAAAACGTATCATGCAGATTGGGGAAGAAGACCAGAATTCGAAACAGCACTGAACTAGTGGTGAGTTTACTACCTTTTTTCCTTTGGACTCACGTCAGTCCATAACTTGGAAGTGGGCATTGTCATGGATAAAGAGAAACCTGAGGGAAATTCTCCCTGAGTCCCCAATCAGGTGAGTGTTAAATTATGCTAGGACAACAGCCCTACAATAAACTTTCATTCATTGATTCAACCAACAATAATTTACTGAGTGCTTACTACAAGCCAGGCATTTTTCTTAGCTCTGGTGAAAGTCAACAAATAAACCAGATAGAGATCACTGGATCTTACATTGTAGCAGAAAGAGACAGACAGCAAACAAGAGACCTAATAATAAAGCAAATTACATGGTGGTTTAGAAGGTGATGAGTGCTATACAAAAATATAAGCCAATAAGTACAGCAGGGTAAGGGAAATCAGGAGTGCTATCAGATAGGGAGGCAAGATGAAATTTCAAGTAGGGTTTTGGGAAGGACTCATAGGAAAAATGACATCTGAACAAAGATTTGCAAAAGGTGAGGAAGTCTACAATGCCGAATCAAGGGGAGTGGGTTTCATAGAGAGGAAAAGTCTGTTCAAAGGCCCTCAAGTAGGCGAAAGCCTGACTTGCTCAAGGTAAGGTGAGAGGGTTAGAGTGGCTGCCGCAGAAGGAGCAAAGGGAACTCACAGAACGTGAAGTCCAAGAGAAACTGTGGGGTGAGCAACTCATGTAGGGTCTTGAAGGCCATCAGAAATTCTTTAAGTTTTACTCAGCATGAAGCAGAGAGTCTCAGAGCCAGAGGGCTTTGAGCACAGCATTAATATTATCTGGCCTAGTTTAAAATGGATCATTCTGGCTGCTATGTTGTAAATAGACTATGTGAAGGCCATGGAATAAATATAATAGCACATTTTATAGAGCTATCTTATAAAATGTTAGTCTGTAGGACAATGTGATCATGCAGAAATGTGTGTGTTGTGTGTGTATACACATATGTGTGTATATATATATGTGCATGTGTGTGTGTGTGTGTGTGTGTGTATGTGTTCTTTGCCAGAACCTACTAGGACCTCTGATCCATGGAAACTAGGAAATGTAATTCATGAATTTATTTATGATCTGAAGGCAAGCATATCATATAGGCAATCTTCAATAAACAGTATGTCTCACAACTAAGCTTTGATAGGACTTGGGCATCTGAGCATTTGAGTTTGTAATCTCTGGCAGAATCTGAAGGGCAGGTTTATTGTGTTGCCGATCAAAGGTATAACCATATGCTTTGAAAGTTTGTGGTTAAGTTCAAAAGAGCTGGTCTTTGGACTGACGGACACAGAGATAGTTTTGGTTATCACTGATTTACAGAAGAACGGGTAGGGATGATAAATGGCAATAAAAATAAATAAAAGGTCTCCTTAGGATGCCTGTCTTGGTAGGACGAAACGTTACCATCAGCTTTGAGATGAGGCAGTAACTGTGGGCATATCCAAGACTATTCTCAGGAAACTATTATTCTAACATAGATAAAGTAACATGTGTGGCCCTCAATTCTGTGCTTCATTGCAGTTGTTCCCAATCCAGGGACTGCAGATGCTAGGAGGTCATTTGGCGGCGGGGGGTTGGGGGGGAACAGTGTTAAGGTTTCACAAAGGTGTCTGTTTTCTACATTTGCATGTGAATGTTACCTTTCCATTAATATAAAAAGTAGAGCTACAATGTTGTGGAAGATTCACTAAACTTCCTAACACTGAACATGCTTATAATTTGTGCATATCTTTTTATAGTTAGAGGACAATCAATAAATTATGATAAATACATTTGGAGGATGTATGCCAAAAATGATGGTTTTCATTATCGATTGTCATCTTCTTTTTTTCTTTTTTGCTTCAAAATCTCCCTTTAATTAAAAAGTGATTCCCTTCTTACAAGGGTGACTCATTTTTTTTTATTGAGATAAAATTGGTATAAAACATTATCTAAGTTTCAAGTGGGGATGCCTGGGTGGCTCAGTTAGTTAAGCGTCTGCCTTTGGCTTGGGTCATGATCCCAGGGTCCTGGGATTGAGTCTCGCACCTGGCTCCTTGCTCAGCTGGGAGCCTACTTCTCCCTCTGCCTGCTGCACCGCCCCCCGCCCCCGCCCCCACTTGTGCTCTCTCTCTCTGGCAAATAGATAAAATCTTTAACAAAAAATTTTTCAGGTGTACAACATTATAATGCACTACAAATGATCACCAATAAAAATCTAGTTACCATCCCTCACCATACAATTGCTTTGTGACAAAAATTAGATAGTAACACCAGTTATTTAGGCCAGGTAACTCTTAGGTTGTGATAATAAAATAATATGCCCATTTTATACAAATCAGATGTGCAACCTATATCCCACCTGCTCTCTATATAGAATACTGACTCTGAAGGCCAAATTTTCAGCTTATCAAAAGGGAAACTAATCTATATTTTAAATGTGATATCAAATGTGTGAATAAGTCTGTTCTTCTGGAACCAGATTTGATTAAAGAGAAATGACTCAAGCTAAGCATGTTAATCATTCTGTTCTTATTTCTCACAAAGGTAACAGCAGACTTGCTAATTATCAAGTATCACTTGAGTTGGCTATTATTTATTAGTGAAATAAAACGTGGCTGTAAACATGCTTGGATGGGGCATTGGTGCTGTCAAATATGTGCAAAAGCAGAGAAAATTCCATGTCAATTTGGTTACCTATGTTTGGAGCATGAGGCGAAGCCGCAGTTTAAGGTAATTATAAATTATGGCATTTAGATTTATGTGTTAGGTTATGAAAAAAATTAACAATGGCATTTTAGTAATCTAAGAGAACACCTGAGAATACAGAAAATTTAGGATGAGGGAAAGGCCCCCCTTTTTTTTTTTTAAAGATTTTATTTATTTGAGAGAGAGAGAGAGAGCATGAGCGGGGAGAGCGGCAGAGGGGAAGGGAGAGGGAAAGAATCCAAAGCAGCCTCCGTACTGAGCACAAAGCCTGATGCGGGGCTCCATCTCAGGACCCTGAAATCATGACCTGAGCCGAAATCAAGAGTCTGCTGCTTAACCGCCTGAGCCACCCAGGCGCCCCCTAAATGAGACTGTTTTAAGTTAGTTCAACTTCTTCACTTCAGACCACTCAGAGCCTTTAAAGTGGTAATTTGGGCTATGCATCTCTAAAAAAGAAATAATGACAATAGAATTTTCTAAATTTACTTGACCACAGAGACCCTCTAACTTTCTCTTTTCCCATAGACCACTGTGTAGAATGAAGGTTCCGCAGAGTATTTTGGGAAATGATGTTCTAACTGGGTCTAAATTAAGAAAGTTCCCTAATTCAGTCTGCCTGAGGCACACAGCCTGCAGAATCTTACAGGTCCTCCTTTCCACCTCCACTCCTTGGGGTGAAAGCCTGTGTCTGGGCCCTGGTAAATCCAAGTGAAAGGTCTCTTCTTGATAACCACACCTGTGATTTATATTGGAATGAGAATCTTAGCAATATCCTAAAAACTAAACCTGCGGAAGTTTTGTTTCTTCCTTTATACCTAACTGTATAGGCTTTTCCATAAATTAATACACCTTTTAAGAATCTCATACTGTGTCCCGTGGATGGCCAATTTTAATTCTGTTTTCCAGTTGACTTTAAGAAATGTAATGATGTCTAAAGATAGATTATAGGCACATAAATGCACTCCTTCCCTCTGTATATGCTGCAATACAAAGTATTGAACCCCCTTGGACTACAGCCTATTACCATATGGATTCACTTAGAGAAAAAATCAAGAGTGAAGCTAAAAGGTCTGTCATTTATGGTTCATTGTATCAAAATTGGTGCTACGGAGGGATAACATTGCTCTTTAGAAACCCACTCATATCATATACATGTATTGTTCTGGAAGAATTTCTGGTAAATGTAAAAATTCAGTTAAATATTTTTAAGCTCGCCGCACCGTAAGAGGCTACTTCCATCAGTCG
Organism: Halichoerus grypus; assembly: GCF_964656455.1. Lineage (NCBI taxonomy): Eukaryota > Metazoa > Chordata > Mammalia > Carnivora > Phocidae > Halichoerus > Halichoerus grypus. The sequence goes on along the minus strand of NC_135720.1, from coordinate 91,632,910 downwards.
GTATTTATTGAGGCCGGCGGTGTATGTAGTCGTATCAGGCAGCATGGGCTTGTGAAGTATAATCCAGCTCTGATTTCTGACTTCACAGAGCTGGGTTTCGAGAAGAGAAGTGGATAGATATGTGGGCAAACAGCACCTCCACTGTCAATTCATACTCCTCTCCAGCATATTAGCACTGCACTAGCAAACTGATCAATCAAATTACAGTTTCTGAAAATAGATGGACTCTTTCTGAAAGATAAGCTTTTTTTTCCCCTCCTTGAAATTACCAGCCTATTATTACTTGTCGTGATTGGATTTTTGAATTTTTTAAAAAACATCTTCTGAGGAATTTAATTAGCCAATGTGATTTTAAGACTTTGAGTTGTCTAAAAAAATTAATTAAGCAATCATTGTCTTGGTCTAGTTTTCAAGTGATTCTGACATTCAAGTCGTAACATAAATAACAGATGAATGAGCCAAACAGCGGTGGCAGAAATGTGCTTCAAAGGAAAACCACTTAAGCAGATTTCCACACAGGTGTTTAGGCAAAAATAGAGTCTGTCAACTGGATAAAAAAAATCTTTAGTCAAATATGTGTACTTTTTATTCTGCACATGGGTAAACATCTGGATACCTAGAAATATTTAGATATTTTAATGTTTCACTGTATATTGAATTATATGTGCGATTCATGAATATCAATGTATATTTTGGAGAATTTGTTAATCTTAACATTTGGATGAGGAGGAGGATTAATTAAATTTTGTTGCTGTTTAGAAAAGGGTTCTGATGTTGACTTTCCAGAATTGAGATGGAAAAAGTAATGGAGAAATGCTAAAATAAAATGACAGGGGCTCACAGGGTTTTCCCGTACTCTTCTGTGAAGGCTTAGGGTTTGCCATGTGCTAGTGGGCCAATTTCAGGGTGCCTGAAACATCTGTCCCCAAAATCAATCATAGCCCTTATGGGTGTGAAAGCTTGAAGGCCTTGAAAAGAGGCAAGAAGGCCCAGATTCCGGACTGTTACAGGCATGGCCCAGCACTGGGCCTGGGAGGAGGAGAGAAGGACATTAGGCTTCCTGTCTTTTCTCAATCTCTGATTATTTAAATTCAGATAATAAAAGTCAAGTGGGATTTGGGGAGATGTTTGGTTTTCAGGTTAACATTATTTCCTGCAGGTATTTTTCCCCCTTTAACCTCAGGTCTGATGTATGCAAATGGAGAGCACAAAGTGAGGGAGGATTGATATTTTCCAGACTGGCTAGATGTGGGGTAGTGGAAAATCTGATACCCTAAAAAAAATCACCTGGGTCACCAATATGAGGAAGCATTTCTTCCACTATAATATTATACAATTATTTTTATCTCCTCCCCAATCAGAAATGACTAATAGGTACAATTTACAGATATGGATATTCTGGACTGTGGTAAAGCTTTCTAGATTAGAGGATATTAAGGCATTTTCTTGTAGGGGAGAGTAGAGAACCGTGGGACTACTGATACTTTGATGGATAATGTTTAGAGAATCACTTCAATCAGAAGTGGAAGTTTGAGTGACGGCAATAAATTAATCTAAAATGTAATAAATAACCCATAGTCAAGTTTCTTCACCATTTTTTCTATTTTTTATTATGAGCTACATTTCCTGATGTTATTATTTAAATAAGAAGTTTAGGGTCAGTTGGCAATAGACAGTAGAACTTCATATTTATTCAATATATACAGAATCCTATTCCTGCTCAATCAGACAAAATCTTATGATTGATATTAGGGGGAAGAAATCTCTGGATGAAATATATTCTAATGCACTATAATTGATATGACATTTGTATCCTGCTTAAAATGAAATTTGGGAGTGAGAAAGGTAGTGAATTACAGTTTGGTGATGAAATTCCCTCACTGTAAGATAAAATATTCATTCATTTAAGAAGATAACTATAAGAAAAACTGCTTTTCTATTATAATTATCTTCAGGTAATTTGACGCAAAATGACCTGTGTTTTTCAATATAGATCATTTAATTTTCTAATATAGAATAAGTTTAGCATTTTAATACAGTGTTAGTCATGCATTTTTATATTTCCTTCTCCCATACTAAGAGTTCGATGTTTCTAGTGTGAGCCCCCTAATCTTGGATCTGTGAATGTGAATCCCCTGGACTTTTGTGTAAAATATTAATGTGCCTGTGCATTTTTCTGGGCGAAGTACCTGGAGGTTTCATCTGATTCTAAAGTGATCTCAGAGTGATCAGGGATCTAGCTGGCAGGAGAAAATAAGAATGACACAATATCCTAAGAAGCCAAAGTCCATTTAATGTCACATGATGTGACAGTCCAATTCTCTCTCTCTTTTATTTTTGTCTTATAAATAACATGAAGTTTATGTTTTTCAGCTTTATTCAGGTATGCTTGACAAAATTGTAAGATATTTAGTCTATTTTGTGATATGTACACATTGTGAAAGGATCCCCCTAACAAGTTAATTGACACATCCATCACCTCACGTATTTATCTTTTCTTCCTCCAAATTCTTATTATTGTCCCTAGCTGCATGAGTACTCCATAACCATTCTAGCCTTAACGTCATCTATTGGAAGGTGGATTTTGAGAGATCTAAGAGTCTATGAAACCACTGGAATAAGGTGAGTGTTCCTGGTTCAGATGTTTCATTTTTTCCTTGCCTCTCCCTATCCTGTATTTAAAGAAAACATCTCCCTAAATAGTAGCATCATCAGACATTTATTCATCAATATGTTTCTAATTTCTAAATATCAAGCTAATTTAAGCAACATTAAGAATTTATGTGGGCTATTTATCAAACAATTCTTTTTTTTTTTAAGATTTTATTTATTTATTTGACAGAGAGAGAGACAGCAAGAGAGGGAACACAAGCAGGGGGAGTGGGAGAGGGAGAAGCAGGCTTCCCACTGAGCAGGGAACCCGATGCGGGGCTTGATCTCAGGATCCTGGGATCATGACCTGAGCCAAAGGCAGACGCTTAACGACTGAGCCACCCAGGCGCTCCTCAAACAATTCCTAATACATATTTTTTTAAATGGATGGGATAGTGTTATGAACTAAGATCTATAAAAATTACGTATTTTAATTGAAATACATTTTAAAGGAAAATAGGATTCTTGCTATTTTCTTTTAAATTTAAAAATTTTTAGTCAGTTCATTTAAAGTCTTACAAATGCAATACATATGAAGTTACAATTATAATACTGTGCTATGTTTGAATTATTAGACTAGAGTAGGATTTCTTTCCCTATGTCTACAAGAAATAAATAGACAAATACCTCCATTGAAATTTAAGGAAGATAAGAAAAGAAAGCAAAAGAAAACGAAGGAAGGAAGGAAAAAAGTGACGAAATTAATACCTTATGATAACACTGTATCAATGAAATTTGATGCAGAGAATTACATTTATTTGAAAGTGTTCTGATATTTAAGCTGATTTTCCAAGCTGTTGGTCTTGAATCTGTAATAGCAGATCTATACAAGAAGGACAACAAAGGGCAGCAGTGGGAGCTATGGCTCAAAGGAGAGATCTAAAGGGCCAGGAGCAAGACGGAGTGAAGCTCTGATGGCAAAACAAAGTTCGAAGGAGCCACAAGGTATGATTGATTAGAAGTTGTGATGTACAGGAAGACGAGAAGAGTGGCAGGTAGAGAAGGCTGTTGGGAAGAAGTTGAGAAGTGAACAGACACACAGAGAGATGGATCATTTTAATGCTGAAGATACTTCTCAGAGACCCTACTGTGTCTGGCGCACCCAGGATGCTGTTCTTTGTGAGGCCTTATATTACTATTTTTCCTGCTCTTAGGATTTCCGTGAGAATCTGCCCCTAGTCTGTCTGTCTGTCTGTCTGACCCTCTCTCTCCATAAGTATTTGTGTATAACTATATAACAATAATTATAATTCTATAATATAGTATAAATATAAAGATACATATATAATATTTTATTATTACACCCCTTCCCTCCACTCATGCTTATATATAAGATCTCATCTGAGTGAATCACTTTTCATTTTAACCAGTAGGGTCTAACTAAAGTAGAACCACTCTCTCCAGAGTGTATGGAATATTGGTTAAACCTATAACTTCATTACCCAGGCAAGAGGACCCTGAAGTTCCAAAGTGGTAATTTCAAATGGTATTTTGCTTTTATTCCTAAGAACAACCAATACCATATATTCATTATTGTGTCAGTCCTCTTTTTCCTTTTGCAGTCTACTTTCTAAATATATCTTAATATGTTGTATTATTAACCATTACTGCTAACTGTGAGAGTGACCACATTATAATGTAAGGAGGCATCAGCTTGCTGTTAGATGAAAGAATATTCCTTAGAGTGTCTGGCAATGTATAATTTCAAAATATGTTATTTTAATGTTTCTAGTCCTACCATAAAAGCTCTGTCACACATTCTTTACCTATGTTCAAAACAACGGCCAAGTACTTTCACCAAGGGTATAATGCATTTGTGCCATAAAAACAAGAAAGTGAAAGCAAGGAAGAGGTCCCCAAGTAGAACAGACTTATGAAGATATTACTGAGTTAATGAGTATCTAAGAATGAGAAGGGAAAACTGTGCCTGCTTTGCCACTAAAAATAATACTGGCAAATGCTTACTGAAAGACAGGAAGTCCAGAGTTGTCTATGTGACAAGCATATAGAATGTTTCAAATATGGAGAAGCCTAATGCTAACTACACAACCATCATCTGTAAGTGACTTATTTCATCCTCTCCAACAGAACATGAGAGATTTTTAGCAATTGGGCCTTCATATTTTGATAATTTTCCTATAAGGAGGCATCTGACCCATTCATCTTTTGCTGCCTGACCTTGGACAGCTCAGGTAACCATGCTGGGCTTTAGTATCCTCATTGGTAAAATGAGAGTTGGATTCCACCAGTAATTTTCAAACTACCCTCTTTGGAACCCCACAGCTCTGAAAATTCTTTAGGGAATTGGCAAAAAATGAAGTATTTGCAATTATTTTCTTCCTAACCATCAAAATTTAAATTGCCTTGGAAACTTATTAATTGCCCTGAGCTTAAAAATTCCTTCCAGATCTACAATTAAAAGAATGTGTTTATATAGGCATGGGGATAAAAGCTTTAACATAGAAAATGTTTTCTGTGACAAAGTGGGCTGGGTTTAATTCCAGGCTAACAGGGTATCTAAATGATGAAATTTTGGGAAAAAAAAAAAAAGACTGTCTTTGCTCATAGAACTTAAAGTTGACTCTTTGCTCATAGGACCTAAGATTGACATTATCATTCGTATGGGTATGACCTGGGTTTTGACATATTTTCATTAGGCCACCTAAGTTCTAAAGGGTTACTCTCCTTGTATCAGAAACTTGGGCAATTACTAGCTTATTGTTAATTCTAATAATTCAGTATACTTCTTTAAGTAAAGAATACTTCTTACCCATGGTCTTTTATTTATTTCTTACACAGTAGGTGTGTTTCACATTTAAAAATGTATTTGGCAGTATGGTGGTTCCTCAAAAAGTTAAAAATATGTTGTTCCATGGGAGGCTGGTAATATTATATTTCCTAAAAACAACTAAAAAAATAAAAGAAAAGTAAAAGGGAAAATAGTAAGATAAAATGTTAAAAGTTTTAAATCTGGGTGATAGGAATATAGGTGCTTATTGTTTTACTCTTTGTCTTTTTCTGCAGTTCTAGAAATGTAAAAAAAAAAAAAAGTAAAATATAACTATCCAGCCACAGTTAAAAAAAAAAAAGTTAAAAACAGAGCTACCCTATGATCCAGCAATTGTACTACTAGGTATTTACCCAAAGAATAAAAAAAATACTAATTTGAAGGGATATATGCACCTCAATGTTTATAGCAGCATTAAAAACAATAGTCAAGGGGCACCTGGGTGGCTCAGTTGGTTAAGCGTCTGCCTTCAGCTCAGGTCATGATCTCAGGGTCCTGGGATCGAGCCCCGCATCGGGCTCCCTGCTCAGTGGGAAGCCTACTTCTCCCTCTCCCTCTGCCTGTCACTCTCCCCGCTTATGCTCTCTCTTTCTCTCTCTCAAATAAATAAATAAAATCTTAGAAAAAACCCCAATAGTCAAATTATGGAAAGAGACCAAGTGTCCATCGACTGATGAATGGATGCAGAAGTGGTATATGCAATGAAATATTACTCAGCCATAAAAAAGAATGAAATCTTGCCATTTGCAATGACATGGATGGGAGTAGAGTATTATGCTAAGTGAAATAAGTCAGAGAAGACAAATACTATATGATTTCACTCCACTCATATGTGGAATTTAAAAAACAAAACAAATGATCATAGGGGAAAAAAAGAGAAGAAAACCAAGAAACAGACTCTTAGCTATAGAGAATAAACTGATGGGTGACAGAGGGGAGGTAAGTGGGAGATAGGTTAGGTGATGTGGATTAACAAGTGCACTTGTGATGAGCCCTGGGTGTTGTATGGAATTGTTGAATCACTATATTGTACACCTGAAACTAATATTACACTGTATGCTAACTAACTGGAATTTAAATAAAAAATAAATTAAAAAAATAAAAATGTGTTTGGTATAAGATGATGTCTGTACCTTGCATGAGGACTAATTTTAGCTGAAACCTCATCTTACCTGTAACTTGTCTACTTATGGGTTTAAGGAGAGTAGTTATCCACATTCTATTTGTAGGAGGTCCTCTTTCACTTTTAAAAGAATCTCACTCTGATTCTGATATCTACTCTTGCTTATAACATGCCTTTCTAAAGCTTCTCAACCTTCTCAAATGAGAAGTAGATTAGTACTAAGAAGGGAAGAGAAGATAAAATGTCATTTTGGGGAAGAGTGCTAATACCAGGTGGTGTTTGCTATCACCTTCAATGTGCTCTGGGTAATAGGACCAATAAGGTTGGATAAAATTATTACAAGAATCTGTGTGCTCAACATTTATTTTGACCTAAACAAAGATAAATACTGGTTGGAGAATGTGGACTCCTGTGTCAAAGATGGAGTCAAAACAACACAGTCTCTTAAAATTCTAAGATTTTATCATTCTTGTTATAATAGAGTAACTAAAAGTTCCATATTATAGCAGCCAAACCCTGAAACTGTAAACTTCAGAAGAAAGTAAAGAAACAAAGGGCATCTGGAAAGTGGCAGCAATCTAAGAGTAAATGGGTTTTCAAGAATCTCAAAAGAAGTTTGCCCTGAAAAAGAACGATTTTCCACAGTTATTTAATATTGATACCAAACTGATTGGTTCTATACATAGAAACACCATAAGGGATTATTTTACACACTTACATACATACATATATACAGAATTAGAATCCGATGGTAAAAACCAAATGGAGCTATGCAAAGGTGATATTTTCTATGTTTTATTCATATCTAGTTTGTCACTTATCAACAGCTTTGTAACTAAATACAGATGTCTAACTGGATCCAATCTTAGACACTTCATTCTTTTATTGTCTAATGTGGAAAATGATGCACTGCTGTGAGAAAACCAGGGCTTCAAAGTCAGGTAGGCTTCGCTGTGCCAGGCTACTCATGCTATTTACGTAGCTACGCAATCTTGCCCAGCCTCAACCTCCTCATCTATATATTAAGCATTATATAACCATCGGCTTGTTATGAGGATAACAAAAAGTAATGTCGATAAGCTACCCACCAGAATGCCTGGCAGGTCGTAGATTCTAAACAAATGTCACTATCTCTTTCCTACAGAAAAATCTCAGGCAAAAGGTATACAAAGAGAGTAGAAATAATTTTAATTTTAATTTTTTTTAAATTTAATTTTTAATTTTTCTATTGAAAAACATAGTAAAAAGAATATTGCACTCATAATTGGCTATTAACGGCACATAGGAACTCTTACTGACACATTTATCACTTATGTGAATGCTCTGAATTCCCAAATAGGTTTATCTTAATATTTCTACCATTATGGCCAGGCCTTCACTGGTATTTGTGCATATTAACTTGACAACATCTGTATAAAACATATGGAAACAACTGTATATCTACTCTTCATAGGGGTATATAGTCATGGAATACTATGTTTTTTCTCTTATGGAATATTTTATTTTATTGTATTTTAAATACATAAATTTTGATTTATTACAAAACAAAATACTCATCTTCAAAATGTCACATGATACACAGAGTTTAAACTTACAATCTCTGGCACCTATAAAGTTACTTTAGATGCTTTTTTCCATATGTTGAATATAAAGAGAATTCATTAAACTAACTGTGGAAGACCTTAGCAATCCTGGAAAGATAGTGACCTTAATGCAGCTTTCTCTTTCTTTACCAACTGTAACACACTAGCACATTTTGGCTGAAATAAAGACTGAGACCCTCAGAAGTTACGTGCATGTCAGGCTTTGAGATCTCTGAGAGACCTAGCTAAGAAAACTAACTGGGATAGGCCTTCATTGCGTGTGGTCGAGTGAGTACATGAAATCCGGTGCTGGAAAACCCCAGAATGGTAATGGTAGAGTGAATATTTGAGAAAGAGTTTGGCTTGCAGAGATCTGTACTTCATTCAAGTGTAAAGTTGCCACGCAGACTCACTTGAGGAGGCCGATTCTCCCTGGCCAGCAAGAGGCTAAGAAAGACCAGAATGAGTGAGCCCTCAAGTCTGGGAAGGTAAAGAGAGAAGGGAGAACAGGAAGAACATTTTTTAGGTTCTCCCCAAGTTTTTGGTGGCCTGTGTCTTTCTACATTTTTGGTCCATGTGGGGAAGACTGATTTACTTTCTGACATTTTGGAGGGCTGGTGTTGCTAGAGGTACCTAAAAGACAGATCTAATCAAGATAGAAAGAAAAAAAAAATGGAAAGAGCATCTGGAGAGAGTGAGAGCAGGCTGAAAACCCACCCAGTGAAATAAAGCTGCCAGAGAGGACAGAAATAAACCCAAACAGAAAAACAGAAGAAATACCTAAGACAATACAGTTACAGTAGTTTCTGAAGACATAAAACAAAACAAAGAAGTAAGCACAATATCTACATGATTCCTTCTAAACAATTCAAGGGACTGGAAGATAACATCGTCACTGCTAAATCCTGAATCTGTATCTTAGAAGGCCATGTAGGAGGTGTCTTTGGGATGCATGAGCAAAATGTTAAGAGGATACAAATTGATAGAAAAAAGCAATTAAAGAAAAATAAAGATTCAGAAGACTTGCCATAGGCGATAAGAGTTTCAAAAGAAGGAAGAGGAAAAATATAGAGAAAAGAAAATATACAAATAATAAGGAGATAATTTCCCTGAAAGGAAGATCTAATGCCAATGCCAACTGAAAGAGCTTACAGATTTCCAGGCCAGGCTGATAAGAAAAGGGTCAAACCTCAGCATGTTCTGGTAAAATCCTTCAACTCCAAGGACAGGGTAAAATAATCCTTCAAGCTCTCAGAGAGAAAGGAGAAATTAGGGACACAGGACAAAACCCACCTGAACCATTGGTAGCAAGAAGATGGTAGAATAGCATCAGGACACAACCGAGAGAAAGGACGACAGCACGTGAGAACCCTGAGCTCCTCCCAGACATCACTCAGCAGAAAGGAAGAAAGCAAGTTATTTGAGGAACAACAACAATTCCTCTGGTCTGTCATCCATAAATCCCATCTGAGGAAAATAACTGGAGTAAGTCTCAAACCAACCAAAATAACCAGATTACCACAGGACCAGTTTTATAGCCCACCTTTCTCTAATTTCCTATCACCTCCTACCTCACCTGCCAAGACCATTCACAAAGCTCTGGGAGCACTAGGAACTGGAGTGTGGAAAAAGTGGCAGGAGATAGATGAGCAGACCATGCCTCCCTCGCCACTGCTACTCCCGAAGCTGTAAATTTGGGGAGGAGTGGAGGTTTGAATTGGATTTGAAATTGAAATCATAAATTGGAACTAACTGGACTTAAAACCTGAATTGTGTAAATTAAGATTCTTCTAACAGGAGAATGAGGGGAAAGCTATGTGATTTGCTCAAGCTGTTGGTAATGAATAAGAAAAGGAGAATGACAGTAGTTATCAAAAAATAAAACCAATTTCTACTTGTACTATATCGAAGATAGACCATCCAGTAAGCCATTTCTATTTGTATTTTAAGGAATTATATAGGTGACCTTTGAGCAACATGGGTTTGAACCCACTTATATATGTATTTTTTGACACAGTACAGTGTTGTAAATTGATTTTTTCTTCTTTATGATTTTCTTAGCAACTTTTTCTCTTCTCTAGCTTACTTTATTGTAAGAACACAGTATATAATATATATAACATACAAAATATGTGTTAATTGTCTATGTTATCAGTAAGGCTTCTGGTCAATAGTAGGCTGTTAGTAATTGAGTTTTTGAGGGAGTTAAAAGGTATACACAAAATTTCAACTATACAGGTGGAGTTGATGCCCGTACCCCCACATTGTACAAGGGTCACCTGTATATGCATCCTTACATACACTATGCGGAGAGCCTGGGGGCAACAGAGAAAGAGACAAAAAACAAAGATTAGAGATGAGATAGAAGATATATTTCTTAGAAGAGTAGGGATTCTTCCAAGTTCCCTGGATATCTAGTTTGAATACTGTCAACAGGAATCAATATATTTCCCATTGCAGCTTGCTGAAAGTAAAATGAGATCAGTTAATCAAAGAAGAGCAATTCGAAATAAGCTTACATTGTACCTTATGTAGTGGCAAAATAAGCTATTTGAAAAGTAAAAACTAATTGCTAGAACAGAAGCTGAAGATACATTTCAGGAATACATAATTTTGCAAAATAATAAGTTTTAGAATATGCTATTCCCTACATTTTTCTTGTATTTTTAAAAAGATATTCATTATGAAATAGACTCTTTAACTGTGGGTCACCAACACCTTCAAGAAACTAATCAACACACTCTCTCTTTCTCTTTCTCCACAGCCCCCTTACCTCGGTCCTCTGTCCTAACTCTCTCTTTTGAACATTCTCTGTCTCACTGAAAAATTGACTCTTGTCTGTATGGTGGTGTTCTTTGTCAGCAGTTGATTTTCTTTTCCTTTCTTTTTTTTAAATTGATATAAAATTGGCATATAACATGTGAGTTTCAGGTGTACAACATTGTAATTTGACATCTGTATATACTACAAAGTGATCACCACCAAAGGTGTAATTATCATCCATCACCATACAACTGACCCCTCCTTTCACACATTTTGCCCACCTGACAACATCCTTCCACTCTAGTAACAATCAATCTGTTCTATCTGTGAGTTTTCGCATTATTTTATTTGTTCATTTGTTTTGTTTTCTAGATTTCACACATGAATGAAATCATATGGTATTTGTCTTTTTCCATCTGAATGACTTCACTTAGTGTTATACCCTTTAGGTCCGTCTATGTTGTTGCAAAAGGCAAGATTTTATTCTTCTTTATGGCTGAATAATATTCCATTATATATACATATAACACATTCTCTTTAGCCATTTATCCATAGAGGAATACTTAAGTTGTTTTCATGCCTTGGCTATTGTAAATAATGCTGCAATAAACATAGGGGTGCATATATCTTTTCAATTAGTATTTTCATATTCTTTAGATAAACACTCAGAAGTGGTATAACTGGATCATATGGTAGATCTATTCTTAATATTTTGAGACATCTCTATACTGTTTTCCATAGGGGTTGAACCAATTTACATTCCTACTAACAGTGTATAAGAGTTCGCTGTTCTCCACATCCTTTCCAACACTTATTTCTTGTCTGTTTGATAATAGTCATTTTAACAGGTGTGAGGTTATATCTCATTATGGTTTTGATTTGAATTTTCCTAAGAATTAGTGATGTTGGACATCTTTTATTTTATTTTATTTTTTTAAGATTTTATTTATTTATTTGACAGAGAGAGAGACAGCGAGAGAGGGAACACAAGCAGGGGGAGTGGGAGAGGGAGAAGCAGGCTCCCCGCTGAGCAGGGAACCTGATGCGGGGCTTGATCCCAGGACCCTGGGATCATGACCTGAGCTGAAGGCAGCCGCTTAACTGACTGAGCCACCCAGGCGCCCCTGTTGGACATCTTTTAATGCACCAGCTGGCCATCAGTATGTCTTTGGAAAAATGTCTGTGCAGATAATCTGTCCGTTTTTTAATAGGGTTGTTTGGGTTTTTGTTGTTGTTGTTAGTTATATGAGTTCCTTTTATACTTTGGAGATTAGTTCCCTATCAGATGTATAATTTGCAAATATTTAGTAGGTTGCCTTTTTATTTTGATGATGGTTTCCTTTTCTGTGCATAAGTTTTTTTAGTTTGAAGTAGTGCCATTCATTTACTTTTATATCTGTTTGCCTTGCCTTTGGAGTCAGATCCACATTGCTTAGACTGATGTCGAGAAGCTTATCATCTATTTTTTCTTCTGGAATTTTAGGTCTGCAGGTCTTATATGCAAGTCTTTAATCCATTTTGAGTTAATTTTGCATATGGTGTAAGACAGTGACCTAGTTTCATTCTTTTGCATGCAACTGTCCAGTTTTCCCAGCACCATTTGTTGAAGAGATTATTCTTTCACCATTGGATGTTCTTGGCTCCTTTGTTGTAAATTAATTGTCCGTATATTTGTGGGTTTTCTTCAGGGCTCTTAATTCTATTCCACTGATCTGTTTTTATGCCAATACCTTACTGCTTTGATTACTATAACTTTGTAGTCTAGGGATTACGACACCTTTTGTAATATCAAGGAGTGTGTGATTCCTCTACCTTTGTTCTTCTTTCTCAAGACTGCTTTGGGTATTGGAATCTTCTTTGGTTCCATACAGATTTTAGAATTCTTCCTTCTACTTCTGTGAAAAATGCACTTGGAATTTTGACAGGGATTGCACTGAATTTGTGGATTGCTTTAGGTAGTATGGACATTTTAACAATATTAATTCTTCCAATCCGTGAGCACAGAATATCTTTCCATTTACTGCATCTTCATTTTATTTCATCTGTATCTTACAGTTTTCAGTATAGGTCTTTACCTCCTTGGTTGAATTTATTCCTAGGTATTTATTCTTTATAATGCAACTGTCAATGGGACTGCTTTCTTAATTTCTATTTCTGATAGTTTTTTACTAGTGTATAGAGCTGCCACAGATTTCTGTATATTGATTTTGTATGCTACAATTTTACTGAATTCACTTATTAGTTCTAACACCTTTTTTTTTTGGTGAAGACTTTAGGGTATTCTATATATAGCACCATGTCATTTGCAAATAGTAACAGTTTTACCTTTCCTTTCTGTTTTGGATGGCTTTTATTTCACTTTCTTGTCTTATTCCTGTGGCTACAGCTTCCAAAACTATGTTGAATAAAAGTGGCAAGAGTGGGTAACCTTGTCTTGTTCCTGATCTTAGAGAAAATCTTTCAGTTTTTCACCATTGATTATGATGTTACCTGTGGGTTTGTCATATATGGCTTATATTTAGATACTTTGCCTCTATGCCCACTTTGTTAAGAGTTTTTACCTTAAATGGATGTTAGATTTTGTAAATGTTCTTTCTGCATCTATTGAGATTGTCATATGACTTTTATCCTTTTTGTTGTTGTTGTTAATGTGGTGTATTATGCTGATTGATTTACAGATGTCGAACCATCCTTGCATCCCTAGAATAAATCCCATTTGATCATGGTGTATGATCCTTTTAAGGTATTGCTGAATTTGGTTTGCTAATGTTTTGTTGAGGATTTTCATCAGGGATATTGGCCTGCAATTTTCTTTTTTTTGCTGTGCCCTTGTCTAGTTTTGGTATCAAAGTAATGCTGACCTTATAAAATGGGTTTTGAGGCATTCTTTCCTCTTCAATTTTTTTTGGAAGAATTTGAGAAGGATAAGTATTAAATCTTCTTCAACTGTGAGGTAGAATTCACTGGTGTAACTGTCTGATCTTGGACTCTTGTTTGTTGAGAAGTTTTGATCACCGATTCAATCTCCTTACTAGAAATTGGCCTACTCAAATTTTTTATTTCTTCATGATTCAGTCTTGGAAGATTGTGTGTTTCTAGGAATTTATTCATCTCTTATCTGATTTGTTGGCATATAATTGTAATAGTTTCTTATAATCCTTTGTATTTATGTGATATGAGTTGTAACTTTCCTCCTTCACTTCTGATTTTATTTGCTTGAGTCCTCTCTATTTTTCTTAGTGACTTAGTGAGTCTAACTAAAAGTCTGTCAATTTTGTTTATCTTTTCAAAGAACCATGTCTCCTAGCACTAACAGGCTAGAGGAAAATTCCAAAATAGTGCCTGCCAGCGCCAGTATTAGCAAGTCAGAATGAGATCACAAAAATGGCATATGTTAGTGTCTCTGTCCCAGAGAGAGTCCCAACAAGTTCCTGCTTCTCCAGCAGACACCCCAAATTAGTAAGTGGGTCTCCTTCACACATGGTCCAAGTGCTTATCCAACTGGTGTTATTATGCTGAGTCATGGGATGAGTTAGTCTATGTGTGAGCCCTTTAAGAGTGTGTTCTCCCATTTCCTAAAGTTCTGTGGTTTTCTTGGACATAATCCCTGTTGGTTTCCAAAGCCAGGCTTCTTGGGGGCTCATCTGTTCTAATCAGAATCTAGGGTTGGGGTACCTGATGTGGAGCATAGACCTCTCACTTCTCAGGGAAAAGATCTGCATTTTTGAGATCTCTCCTAACTGTGGATTGCTGTGCCTATGTGGGGAGGGTGGTGCTCCTGGGAAGACCATTGTTTGCTAATATTTTGTTGAGGATTGCCTCTGCCACTCCTATCCATTTTGACAGTGCATTTTGACACTGTCCTTTTATTCTTTGCTGTGAAGGCTTCAGTCATCCAAGCTTCAGATTTTTTTCTGAGGAAATTACTCCATATGTGGTGGTAAATTTGTTGTGTCCACAGGAGGATGTGAGCTCAGGATCTTCCTACATTGCCATCTTGAACCCCTCCTAGGAAACAATTCTGATTTTTCTTGACTCTAGAATTAACACTTTCTGTTTGATCAACATTGCCCGGTCCGTCATTACTATTGTCCATATTGTCCTTATTATCTAATCTGGTCTCCCATTTCCCATTCTCTCTTAAATATGTCTCCATAATATTTATCTTTTAAATCTTGAAGATAGTTTTCTGGTTATTAAATTCTACATGGGCAGTGACTGATGTAACACAAATTCCTAGAATCATGCGTAGCATATATTTGATGTTCAGAAATATTTGTTGAATTGAATTTAAACAAATCTTTTGCCTTGCATTATTTAGACCACTGGTACTACTTACTTAAATTATTGACTCAGTTAAAAATTATACATTTATTTAACAGATTCTGATTATTGAGCTACTTTTCTGCCGTGATTCATTTTTTGTACCAGATTCTTCAATAATCATGAGTCTTTTTAAGTTGCTTCCAACTATAAAAGTATTTTCAGGTCAGTGTTGGCATATGTTTGTTATGTACCTGTGTACAAGTGCAGGATTAGCATTCAGTAAATGTTCTGAATACAATATAAAATTTCTATTTGATCCTCTACAAATTCCCTTATACTACAATCAGAAGAAGTTAAGAAGTGAAGATTTTTTTTAACATATTTTTATTTTTTAAGTAATCTCTACACCCAACATGGAACTTGAAACCACAATACTAAGATCAAGAACTGCACACTCTACTAACGGAACCACCCAGGTGCCCCAAGAGGTGAAGATTTTTGCCTTGACAATCAGATCCTGTATCCTTAGGAACTACAGATCTTTAATAATACAGATAACCTTAGGAATGTTGCTAAACCTTCATGTTAACGACTACTATTGGAATTGCAAAAGTAGTTGAGATTTAATGCCAGTTAATGGGGAAGAAGTAAATCATCAAGTTGAAATCAAGATGGTGAAAGACTACATCAAAAACTAATGATGTAATGTATGGTGATTAACATAACATAATTAGAAAAAAAAAAAGATGGTGAAAGAAACAGGAGAATGATGCTGGGCAACTAAAAAGCAATAAAAACTCCTGAAAAGAGTGGCCTTGGAGAATTCAGATCCTTGACATCAAATGAGACCAGAAATCATTAGTGATAAATTGTTTCTTAAGATAGAAAAGAGATGATCACATCCTGACTCTAGATTCATAAAGTGAACATTTGATTATTTGTACTGTGAGGAGTAAGAAGATACTTGTGTTAAGGTTTATAGAAAATCAAACTCAAATAGTTATCCACTTTTCTTTTTATCTGCTTTCTGGGTTATGCCAGTCAATTAGCAATACTAAAGTGGCCTTGCATCTCAACAACAATAATAATAATAAATTATATTATTACAGTGGTATTCTAATTAATTATATCTTGTTATTATAAAAATATTATTGTAATTAATTATATAATAGTAATCATTATTAGCTCTGTTCTAAGAATAAGTAATAATTTTAATTATTTCCTAAGTCATAGGTCTGTATTATCTATTACAACTTATCAGATAAGAAGAAATACTCAATGTTAGTTGGTTATAAATGTCTCCAAATACAATCAGAATATTATCTTAGTACTATAGCAATACAGGAACTATTTCTGAGCAAGTAATAATTACATAAATACATGTGGCTTTGTGCTTAGTGCTATTAGTTACCACACCATTAGAATATGGTTAATTATGAGAAAGAAAAGAGAATCAATTGTTTTGAAGAGAGCAATCTGAGGAAACTCTTTTTTTTTTTAATTTTATTATGTTATGTTAATCACTGTACATTACATCGTTAGTTTTTGATGTAGTGTTCCATGATTCATTGTTTGTGTATAACACCCAGTGCTCCATGCAGAACGTGCCCTCTTTAATACCCATCACCAGGCTAACCCATTCCCCCACCCTCCTCCCCTCTAGAACCCTCAGTTTGTTTCTCAGAGTCCATAGTCTCTCATGGTTCGTCTCCCCCTCCGATTTGCCCCCCTTCATTTTTCCCTTCCTACTTTTTTTTTTTTAACATATAATGTATTATTTGTTTCAGAGGTACAGGTCTGTGATTCATCAGTCTTACACAATTCACAGCACTCACCATAGCACATACTCTCCCCAATGTCTATCACCCAGCCACCCCATCCCTCCCACCCCCCACCACTCCAGCAACCCTATCTGAGGAAACTCTTGCAACATTTTAACAACAACCACAGCAGTGCGGGAATGATATCCAGGTTATGGGTTCTGTTTCCCTCTCTGCCTTGAACTTTATTTTTTTTATTCTGTTGCTGATCATTACCTTGCCTGTAGGATGTTGTTGCTATACATGCTACACTCCTGCCATCAGCCAGCCAATATGTATCTGCCATTTCCCACCTTGTACATAGGTCTTGCCAATTATCATTATTTTTGCTTGTTGGTGGGTTTTTATTTAATACATTGTTTTCCCTACATATTCTCTTTCATAAAACACTCTGACCAAATTTTCACTTTTTATTAAATTATAACATGAATTTCAGGGATACGTTCTTATATTTATAATCTTTCAAAGCTTTATAAAAATTTTATTAGTGCATGAAAGTCTAGATCTTCTATCTCCTAGAATGAAAATACTCTGTTTTTCTTTTCTATTTTCCTTATATCTACTTCCCTGTATGATTGCTAATAACGATCAGTGTCATTTTCCCATTTCAGAGCTAGGATTACAGTCTTTGAAGAAGAGAAGGCAAGAATGTCCTCTCTTTGCTTTTACTCTAAAGAGGAAAAGCATTTACTTTTCTTCCATAGTCACACTCCTGAGAGGTTTCCTACACAGTTTTCTAATCTCAAACCTGAAATGATATAATATGCCCTAACTGCCCCATTTCAAGAATCACCACTGTCACCAAGACATACATCCAATCTGATGTAGGAAAGAAATAACCTGGAATGATGCATTTTTTTTCTGTGTTGAACTGTGTTAATATATTGTATTCTCTTGCTAATGTACAATATACTGTATTCTATGTTGAATATTACATATATATGTATATCTATATAATACCTTTTCTTTAAGTGATAAAACCTCTAGCAATGATCATTAGAGACTTATCCTAGGTATGACAAATACTTTTCAAATTCTGTCAACTCTGATAATATTCTAGTGTTGTGTAGCATACTGTGCTGAGATTCTGGGGCCATGCCAGGGCTTGGTAGAAATGAGCACTGTGATCTCTTAATTCTGTCAACAACTAACTATTGAGCCGGTAACAAAGTCATCTATTTGTTTGTTATCTGTGACCTAGACCTAATTTCCTGGTTGTGTGGAGACCCATCCTTTCATCTTTTCTATGAAAGAATGAATAAACTCACATTCAATGAGCAGAATTTTGCTAAACCCTCATAAATTCTAATTATGAGACAATGTATTATGTTCAATCATGAGCTAATTATTAAGCATTAGTAAAACTTACTAACTCAACTTAATTGAAGGTGAGAGTTAACCCTTAGGAAAATGTAATACAGTGCCATTATTTTAAAGTTGGAAAAGGGGAAGTTGTAGTCAGGGATCCCAGGGAAGTCTCATTCACAAACTACAATGTAAATGTTATCCCCTAGCCTTGTGTAAGGGGTAACCTGCACAACTATATGTGACAGTCCTAGTGCCTGAGCTATAAGAGAAAGGAGTATGATAAAATATAATGATAATAATGACATTTGTTTACCGCTTTATACACGATAAAGGAAAGAGAAAGGCATTAGCATTACTGAAACATAGATTAGGATTTTATATCCTTTTTGTCACTATTTGTCAAATGATTTCATATGCTTAATCTGTATTTGTACGCCAAATTAGCAATAAGTGAAAACTTTAATAGAGTATCTGCTCAAAGTATTAGAGATTTAAAATTAGGAGAATTCAATTTATTGATATTTTATTGATGTGCCACTCTACTTGTTTTGATAAGACTGTAGGAACTGGAGGGAGACCAGCAAGTTAGAAATTTTTCCCCAAGGTAATAATAATGGTTTTTCCCTTAACAATTCATTTAAAGTACTAAAACTGTGTTGTTTTCCAACAGCTTACCACATTCAGACATTTCATGACAAGTTGTATGTTCCGAAGTCAGCAGTCTTGAACAACTACAACCTCTGGACATAGGGCACATTGGATAAATGCTGGATAACATAAAAGAAGGGCAAGGAAGGTAAAAACTCTATGGAAAGACACTCCATTTCGTAGAGGAATTAGATGGTAGTCCTATTCTACGTTAGCTTTCTATGTGGTTCTAACATGCCTCTTACTGGCTATAATTCTTCACCTATTTTATTTGTCAATTTTAATGTCCTGATACATTAGCATTTCTATAGACTTTAATATTGAACGTCAAAAGAAACCTGGATCAGCAAGTAATTTTTTTATAATAAAAAAAGAACTGGCAGTTCATATTTGCCCCCCCGTGGTTCTAGTGAAAGATGAAGTAGACAGTTGCCATCCTTTTCTTGGTGCTGAGGCAAACAAGGCAGATGGGAAAAATTTATCAAGTAGGACTTCCACCGATTGTAAAATTTACTAATACAACATTGAGAGCTATCAGAATAGTTATTTATTTAACTAAATAAAATCTATTTACTTATTTATTGAGAGAGAGTGCGAGCATGAGATGGGGGGCTGGTGCGGGTGGCTGGGGAGGGGGAGAGGGAGAGAGAATCTTAAGCAGACTCCACACTGAGCCCAATGTAGGGCTTGATCTCACAACCCTGAGATGACAACCTGAGATGAAACCAAGAGTCAGAGGCTTAACTGACTGCGCCACCCAGGCTCCCCTATTTATTTTTTAAAAAGCTTATTCAGGGGCATCTGGGTGGTTCAGTCGGTTAAGTGTCTAACTCTTGATTCTGGCTCAGGTCGTGATCTCAGAGTTGTGAGATTGAGCCCTGCCTTGGGCTCCATGCTCAGCGGAGAGTCTGCTTCTCTCTTTCCCCCTTTCCCCCGGCCCTCCCCGCACTGGCATGCTCTCTTTCTCACCAAAATAAATAAATCTTTAAAAAAATCTTAAAAAAACCCCCCCAAACCAAAAGCTTATTCATTCAATCATTTATTCACCCATACAAAAAATATTAAGTGTTCCCATGTGTCTGGCAGAGTTCAAAACAGGGGAATAAAGCAGTAAAACTAGACAATAATCCCACCTTCATGACATTATATTTTAGCAGGAAAACCAACAATAAACAAATAAGTAATATATATATGTATGTATGTATATATAGAACAGGTTATAAAAGCTATGAGGAAAATTAAGTAAGTGAAGAGGGCTAAAGCATGATAAGACAATAAATTGCAGGGTTAATTAAGGGGCTAGTGATACTGTGAACAAAATATAATAGGATTGTACAAATGCAGGGAGGTTACTTTAGACCGTGTGGTCAGGGAAGAATTTCCTGCATTGCTAAAATGAGCTGAGACCTGAATGACAATTGTGTCAGTATTTTGGAGAAGAATCTTCAAAGGCCGTTAGTGAGGCGTGAGCCTGGAGAGCCTGGCGAGCGGGATGAACAGAAGCCAGCATGTCTGGAGCGCACAGAGTGAGCAGTCGGTCAGGCAGGGAGAAAATCCCAGAGATAGGCAGGAGCAGGTCATATTGGCCAATGTGAGATTTTCGTTCCTCATCTGGATGTGTATATATAAAGCATCTTAATTGTGGGGTACTATTCCTCCAACTTGACCCAAATAGCTATTTTATCTCTCTGCATCACTCCTGGTGCCTATTAATCAGCCATCCCATCAGTCAGACCCGCAAACAAATAATTATTGTGCCCTGCACGATGCTAAATGATGGGAATACAAGAGAGACACTGCTAGCCCTGCCCTCATGGAGTCTATATTTCAGTGGAGAAGTTATAAATGAAATTATTACACGTATCACAAGGTCTAGAAGTAGGCGAGATGTATTACCAGCATTTATAATAAAATAGGGTTAACCTAGCCCACAACTTAGATCCAATATATATGTAGCAATGAAATAGTGTTTCGTCTTACATATTTAACCTCAGAAAGTCATTCCAAGATTCTGTCTACTACAACAATAAAATAGATTAAAAGCATCCCTTTAAATGGTGCTTGACAATTTTCTATGTCCTTTCATATATATTACCCTATTTAATATTCACAATAACTGTGATAGAGGTCAGTCAGTTATAATTATTTTTTTAAAGATGAAGAAGCTGAAGCTCTGAGAATTTAAATTATTTGTCTACAGGCATGAAATGAGTTAGTAATGTAGGTGGTCCTAGCCTTTTTCTATACCACTTATATCACTAGAGGTCTGATCTGAGCTAAGTATGGTAAAACTGCTTACCCAACAGCACTAGGCATTTAGTTTGGACGCAAAAGGAAGAGAGAAGATAACATCCTCGTGCTTATGAAATATTGGATCTGTTTAGGAAGGTGTTCTGATAAGCACCAGGTAATAAATTGTGCAGAAATTCTGTGTGCATATAAAGTTAGGGAATAGCCAGAGTAGTATGGGATTATTCTATAACCTTGTCTTGACAGAAATTTTTAAACTGGGCATATAAATACATTATGTGGTTAGATTTTGATGCTTTTACATTTCGAAATTCTGTTTTTTTTTCTTTTCCCATTCTCAAAATCACTGCCAGTCAATGAATCTTACCCATCATTTCCTCTGAGTTTATTGCTTACTTTAGAAATCTACAGTGTTTCTTTCTTTCTTTTTTTTTAAAGATTTTATTTATTTATTTGACAGAGAGAGAGATAGCGAGAGCAGGAACACAAGCAGGGGGAATGGGAGAGGGAGAAGCAGGCTTCTTGCCGAGCAGGGAGCCCGATGTGGGACTTGATCCCAGGATCCTGGGATCATGACCTGAGCCGAAGGCAGACGCTTAAGGACTGAGCCACCCAGGCGCCCTATAGTGTTTCTTCACTGAACAGATTAATCTTAGCTACTCTCTTTCTCCTCTGCCAAAGACTTCTGCCCAGGCACTCCAGAAAACTTTACTCAGCATTCTCTACCAATTATCTTATTCCCTGCTCTAAGCCCCAATGCCAAGATTTCTATTTGAATGACCTCTTCCTAGAATGCTAAATTGTCAACCTTTATAAAAGCTTCATTCATTTAACCTTCCCCTATTTCTTAGAAAATTAGTAGAGAATTCTATCCAATATGCAACCCTGAGTTTGCTGCCTTACTTAATGAACACTCTCTGTTGCTGTCATAGAGTGCAATGAGTTTATTTTTCCAATTTTTGTTTGATGTCAACAAATGTCTGGCTCTATTAATATTGATTATTTTACATTATGTTTTATAATGAGCCAGCACCTGGCATAATGTCACGTAACAGTACATTTGATATTTTCAAGTAACATCATTGTCTTGTTGCATATATTACATATCTAATCTCTTTCCCCTGCCATTGTACCTGCAAATGCTTTTTCCATTAATTAAAAATTGCCAAGAAAACATGTCAACTACCAAGTGATTAAGACACAAGAGAAAAGCATGCAACTTCAATTATATAGTTGTGTTTATGTGCTAATTGTCTTATTCTTCATGACTGTGACCTGGTGATGTACGGAGGACACTGTCAAACCTTGGTTATGCAGCAACATGCCAGGTCCCGTGATAAGCGTTTGTTGTATTCTATTTTATTTTACCTTCTTATCAACTACACAAATGATTAGTTTGCAATATGACTCTCCGTCTAAAAAGTCAGTGAAGACCAAAGGCACACTTGAAAAAGAAAAGTTATGAGAAACATCTTTGTGAAAAATGAAAGACACTTACGGGAACCAGGAATTTTTTAATCTCTTCCAATGCATGACTCATTCGTGAATAAGCTTCCCCAGGTGGAGCAAACACTTCAATTAATACATGAAGTTCATCACTCAAGTGGGCATATTTGGCTTCCCCACTCTTCCTTAATTCTTCTTCCTGTGAAAGAGGTTATTTTTAGAAATACAAATCCACCCATTTTGCATTGATTTAACATTTACTGAGGATATGACAAAAGGGCATAATCTAAGCAAATTTTCCATAAGTAGAAACCCTTTGAGAAATAAAAATCTGGTACAAGCCATTTAAAGATTTTAAAATCATCTTTGAGTGTTTGAATGATTTTTTTAAAAAGCTGGCATAATTATCATCTACAATGGATTTTAATCAGCTAAATGAAAATGCTAAACCCCTGAAAAGAAGTTACACAAATGCCATTAAGTTTTAGTGTACACTACTATATTGAGGAAGAAAAGGATTGTTTTGCATCTGATGAGTAATATTTTGCAGATAATTAACTAAAGATTATCACTGTTCTTTAAGAAAACAAGAAATTTCGGGGCGCCTGGGTGGTTCAGTCCGTTAAGCATCTGCCTTCGGCTCAGGTCATGATCCCAGGGTCCTGGGATCGAGTCCCATGTCGGGCTCCCTGCTCGGCAGGGAGTCTGTTTCTCTCACTCTCTCTCTGTCTCTCTGTCCGCCCCCGCCCCCCGCTCGTGTCCGCGCGCTCTCTCTCTAGCTCTCTCTCAAATAAATAAATAAAATCTTAAAAAAAAGAAAACAAGAATTTTCTAGCTGTTTTTTGAGACTCAGTGAAAAGGTTACTTGTTCTCCATTAAAGTAGGCAAAACCAAGGCTTATCTTCCAGCCTATGCGCCCACTGGCCCAGATTGTCATCTAGCTTCATACTCGCATCTTCTCTGTCATTTGCTGCCTCATTTTGGTCAACAGGAGTATGTTAAAGGGGTGGCGGTTAAGCATTATGTTGGCAATGATTCTGCATGAGCTATATTTCCTCAGCTTAACCAACAACACATTATTGTTAGATCAGATTTTTCATAGTACACTACCCAAGCAATTATTGCGGCCTGATTAATTCAGCGCAGGTGCAGAGCAAATCAGTACACGATCTATATGCTTTGCTAATGAATGCCAGGTAGTTGACGCCTATCAGCTCTAATCTCACAATAACCTTGCCCATTATTCACAACTCAGATTAGGGAACTGAGTTTAAAGACCTCAAGTAGCTCCAGCAAAGTTGGGATACAAACCCAGTTCATTTTGCAACCAGACTTGCATTTGTCTAGGCTTTTCATGGAAGCAAAATTTGGTGAAAATAGTAACATAGATAATATTAATTAATGTTTTACTCTTCCTGACTCCCTTCCCCAGTAAACTAGTAGTTGTTTCACTAAATTTCAAAGGATAAACATTAAACGACAAAGTAATTTTTAGTTTTATTTGGGGATTGATTAGAAAAGCAACATGAATAGACCTTATCTGGATAAATAAAAGCAAATTTGCTATTGATTTCTTATAAGTTAACTATGTGACCCATGTTAGTGTGCTTATCTGATAGAAATGTCCATCATTTCAATACATGAAGGATCCGTGAAAAAGATGGGAAGGTGTGACTGCTCTTCTGTCCCTTAGCCATCTACTCAAATCTCTCTAACAGCCACACCTTTCAGCCTGGTAATCCACTCTCCACGTCCCTAAGCATACTTTCCATCTCTACCCAGGAGTTTTTAACTTAAAAGGGTTTTCTTAGTGCCCATTTCTCAGTTTAGGGAGAAGCAGCACCTGCCTCAACAACATGCACTCACAGGGTGTAGTAAACATTTCTTTCCTCTTGGGGTTCTGCTGCGAGGCAAGCTGCTCCCTATCTCTGGGGTCAGCTTCATTTGCACCGACGTGTTCAGGTGCTTAAATCAGAGGAGTCTTCATACTGCCCCCTTCTCCATGCTTCCTGAGCTGATTTCCCACTGGTTATCAAGGGCTACTTGCTAGACAAATTTTATAGTGTCTGCATGCTATGAGGTATGGCGTTCAAATATGAATTATAATACTCATTTTAAAGGTTTTCAGATAAAATTAACTGGACTAGGTACTCTGCAGTTGGGCCACTAGGCTGATATTCATGAAAAAAATGCAGCTTGCTATTTAAAAACACATTTGCCTCTCCCTTCCCCCATCATCCTTTATATAAGCAGAAGAGGAGACTGAGGTCTTTGGTTATTAAGCAACTTCCTGAAGGTCAAGTGTTAGTCAGGATTCCAGCCAGGACCCAGTAAAGTAGGTGTTAGCAGTGATAAAGACTTTAAAGGTGAAAAGTTAACACAGCAGAACCTATCGCGAGCTACTACAGGTTATTCTCAAAACTAAACTTCATATCTTCAAAGGTGTGTTATATTTGAACTCACATATTGGGGCAAATTTTGACAGAGCAAAATTCCCAGGCCTTCGTTTCTTCCTGTGAAACTTAGATAATAATAATGAGGTCCCAGGATTTTGTGAATTTGGAGAAAAGTGAAGAACATTTTGTATTCTAAAAATGCTACACAAATTTATTATAGTAATAAATACATTATTTCTTATGTTCTCAAGTAGTATTTTAAAATAATGCCGGGTTATTTCAACAAAGACCAAAATAAATGTGACTCAAACGTGAAGAAGAGTTCTTTCTTTCTGAAGTGAAAGCCCAAGCTGGAAGTAGCTAGAGGAGCAGGTGGTTCTTCTCTGCACTCTTATCCAGCGATCCTGGTTTCTCCTCTCTTAACTCCAGCGGCCCCGAGGATGTGGTTCTCATGTGTGTTGATGAAGGAGGCTGTCTATCATCACTTCTAAATTCCACTCCCAGGGCAAGGGAAAGAAACTGTAGACAGCACAAAGCTTATTTCAAGGACATATACCAGAGGTTACGTACATCATCTCTGCTCACATCTCTTTGGCACAAGCGTAGTCACATGGTGGCTGTGGATGCAATGGAAGCTATAAATGTGGTTTCTGACTGAGCAGCCATGAGTCTCAATGTGAGGGTTTCATTTATGACAGCAAAAAAGGGAGAATGGATACTGGATGACAGACAACAGGCTGTCTCTGCAACCAGTCCTCATTCAGGGTTAGTTAAAATAATACTTATTTATTAAATCTAATTTTGGTGAACAGCTAGCCATTGTCTGCCAGAACGTCCAAATTTTATTTTCAAAAACAATACTACGCCCCCAGTTGGATTTGTAACATAAAGCTCCAAGTTTCATTTGAATATGGGCAGACATCACAGCCATCTAAACAGCACCGGTGTCCAGAAACCAGTAAGTACATTTATAGTAATTTAATACAATCTTATGAGGCATTTCTTAAACAAGAGTTCCAAATATATTTTGAAAAAAAAAGTTTATCTTTGCAGTAAATTCATTATTTGATAAGCTGATTATGAATGGGGCAGTAAGTAGTGTTTTCGTGTTTCTGCCCAATTATCTTCTGCATGTTTTACAACAAAGATCATAGTACCGTGGCAGGTTATACTAGATAGAATGGAGGACATAATAGCAAGAAGAATAAAGAAAAAGATTAAGAAATTAAAAATGTTAGGGGCTCCTGGGTGGCTCAGATGGTAAAGCGTCTGCCTTCGGCTCAGGTCATGATCCCAGGGTCCTGGGATCGAGCCCCGCATCGGGCTCCCTGCTCCGTGGGGATCCTGCTTCTCCTTCTCCCTCTGCCACTCCCCCTGCTTGTGTTCTCTCTCTCTCTGTCAAATAAATAAATAAATAATCTTTAAAAAATAAATAAAATAGAACATTAAAAAAAAGAAATTAGAAATGTTAGAGAAAAACCTTGGGTATAAATTGACATGAATTGGTCCAAAGTTGCCAGTACAGAAGACTGGGTCTCCACCTAATGAAAGCACAAAAAGGGCACAGGGACTAAATCAAAAAAATGTAAGATGGACACACTAGAAGGTGAATCAGCTTGACATGATTTAGAATTCTGTTTAAAAGACTGCACATTCAGTTGATATTATTTAATCTTCCATGAAAAAGGTACATTTATTCCATTGAGGATATTTACTTTAACCATTGACCTTCAGAACACGATTTGTGGTGTTCGGCTATTACAAAGGAATCATGGGCTAATTATTTCAAGTGCAATTATTAGTTGCTAAACATGAGAAATTCAAAACAAAGTCATTACAAATATCAAATCTAGTTTACATATCCCCAAACATTCTATTCCTGTGTTGTACCCTAAGGTAAAATATAAGTAAAACATAACGGTTTTTTACCAGTTATTTTATAGAGAATAGCATAGCAGGAAATAGAGTCTAATTTGAATTGGATTCATGTGTTTAATTGTTGAAAGGATTTTTAAGAAAACTTTCTCTTAGGAATTATCATTTGTATTTTATCTTCCACAGAAGAATGCTTCTGACTTGGAAATAATTTGACAATTAGAAAAGTTTCCTCTCAATTCAAAATAGCATGTTCATTGAAGAAAACTTGAAAAAAATCCCCAAAGTACAAATATTTTAAAAAATATCGACAGCTACAAAATTCAAGACACACTATTAGCATTTTCAGTGTATCTTCTTCAAGTATCTTTTTACAGTAATAGTAATGGAACTGAAATAATAATTTTAATATTGCTTCTTAGGTCATGGGTATGCAAAGTACTTTTCATAGGCTAATTTTGTATGTACAACTATACTTAATTCTACATAATGTTATTTCCTTCATTTTACTGATGAGGGGACTGGGACACAGGGAGAAAACTTGTCCAGGATTACACAGACTGTAAATCATGGAGTTGGTTTAGAATCCAGGTAATCTCATACCAGGTCAAGTTCTTAGTCACTATGGGTATGTACTGCTATAGGTATGTCAAATGTAAATAAACATTTTCTACTTCCAGATTTCCCCATGGATGTGTCTGTCTAGTTTCTGGAATATCACGGCCAGTGGTCTCTCAGCAATTTCCTGGTATTCAGTCCCGTGTAGCACTGTGCTGTCCAAGGTATCCTACAACAGATAACAGGTCCTTATGCACTAAGCACATTTGCTATGAATTTCTTCTACCCTCTCCCAAAAGGTTCTGATTCCTTGGTAGCTGTATGCTCATCAGTGCTCGGTGAAACTATTATTTTCAAGGTTCTCACTACTCATCTCCTACTTTATGAAGGACTTACCTAAAAATGCTAGTGATCTCACGTCACATTGTTTATGCCTGACCCTCTGTTTGTAACCACCCGTTCCAAACAAGCCATTCATTCAAAGTTTTTAAGATGAAGTTCAGATTAGTTTGCACAATTTCTCATCGATACTCATGCTGTATTACTAAAACAAATGTACCCCATGAAGGGTCATTCTCTATTTTCCTGCACGGTTTGTCCAACAGCAGGGGCAGGGTGGTTAGGACCCTCTGTACCCTCATTCTATTCTGGAGGAAGGACTTAAGTCAGCTTACAATTGGGTATTTCATCTTAGTTCAGATGACCCAAGACAAATTCCCCAAAATAGGACACGGGATTAGATGTCCCCTTGTGTTGTGGTCCTGAGTCCAGACTTTTCCTCCCTGGATTTGCCAATTGTCAGTTGTAATGTAAAATTCAAAATGTCTTAAAATACCCTAAAATATCCACTCTTAAAATCATTAATGGGTGACACAGACTTCATTTAAAATATCAGAGGGGCACAAAGCAAAGAGGTCACATTGATAATCTCATTATAGATAACTAAAAAAATCTTCATTCTCTTGTCACAAGCCCTTCCCTGCTTCATTACACAATTTTAATTTTATTTCTTTTCTGTCTCTAATGTTTGTATTACTCTTTCCTCCCATGCGGAATTTCCTAGGAAATTTCAAATTATTTTCACCTCTATTAGACAGAGTAATTTAGTTATTGAGTGCTGATTCCCAAGCTTACAAGTCCAGCTTATTTTGGAGCTCAGTGAAATAAAGGGTATACCAATTAATTGACCCTACTATCTTTAGAAGTTACAGTGGTGATCATCATTTGCTACTTGTAATGACCCTTTGGAATCTGTCTCTGTCTCTGTCTGTCCGTCTCTCTCACACACACATACATGCAAATATAGTGCTCTTTAAAGTGAGACTCTAATGAAAGAAAATGTTTCCATTTAGTTAAATTAAGAAGAGTGTTCACCTGCTTTGGGCAATTTTTTTTTAATATGTTCTGAACTATTCACAATATGATGCAAACCATGTATTCCTCCTTTGTGCTACTCCAGATTTTGGGTTATTTTTCCCTCCAGTATCTCCCGAAAGTCATTCTATTACCAGCACAGAGAACACCTGAGTAACTGAGTTGATGCCCCAACCATCATTTTCTAAACACCTATGTATTCCTCTAGATGTATATATGTGATCTCATATGTATGTTATGTTGTCTTCTCTTAAATATTTAATTACAGGAAAAGTAGTCTTTACTCTCAACCACTTAACTGACTCACCAGACTTGCCAAATATTTATTTCCCCATAAAATAGTTAAGCTAATGTCCATGATAATCCGATGTTCAAGCTCCTACGGCCTAATCTTTATAAACCACGAGTCAGTGGTATTGTTCCCAAACTTCTTTATACCTGTTGTATTTGTTATTGTTATTGTATTTTATTATATTTTTATAATTCCCCTTTCAACTTTTTAAAAATTACCAAATAACTTTCAGACCAAAAACATGTAGGTTAAGAGAGATTTTACTGTTTCAAAAATTGCTTCTGTAGTTACATTAACTCAATTGTGATTTTTGCACAGTATTTTGTTCCTAGATCAATTACAGCATCTTCATTCTATTTCATAATTTATCTTTATACACATCTGTTTCATCATTTTCTCATCTCCCAAATTATTCTTCGTATATAAGTGTATCTGATAGAACATGAGGAAGATACTCAATAAATTCTTGTTGAATTACTTACTTAAGGGTAAAAATCATGCTGCATTTTTCTTCTATCATCAAACCATATCTTTACAGCCCATGCTAAGGTTTTCTTTAAATGCTTAAACATTTATTGTCCTGAGACCTTGGAATGGAGTGATCTATATTTACTAAACTGAATTTTTAGCTTAGGAAAAATATTTCCAAATTATTATTACATTTAGTATGTCTCTGATTAAATGAATAACAATGTATAAATCATATATGTATATTCAATGATATTTTATTTTGTAAGCAAATAATTATGCAATTGCAGTTTACACCACATCAAGTATTTTTTCTGTTATTACAAGCAGGTAGTCTGTGTAAGTAAGTAAAACAATAGAAGCTTATAACTCAAAAGAGTATTGTGGTGTTACTCATAAACAAGTTAGAATAAACAAATTTTTTACAATAGCCCCTCCTCTCTAGACTCTCCTATGGGCTGTTACCTTATTATAAAATGGGATTGGCAGTTGGTAATCTTTACACCCAACATGGGGCTCGAACTCACAACCTCGAGATAAAGAGTCACATGCTCTTCCGACTGAGGCAGTCAGGGATTGGCAGACTATTCCGATTTTAGGAGAATCAATAGCTGTATAAGTACAGTGCTTACTCTTTGCTCCCAGAAAAGAGTAGGTTGCTTAGCAACCTTTAGAGTCCAGAAAGAAGATTCCAATGATACAAAACTTTACAGTAATATTTTATCAACAACTGCTACCATCTTAGAGACCAAAATGATTTTTTTGTATTATTTTCTATGTATAGCAACAAATATTTCAAAAATCCTATGAACAAATACCAACCACTGCTTTTCTTTTTTTCTTTTTCTTTCTTTCTTTTTCTCTTTCTTTCTTTCTTTTCTTTTCTTTTTTTTTTTTTAGAGGGAGAAGGAGAGAGAGAGATAGGGAGAGAGAGAGCGAGAGAAAGAATCTTAAGCAGGATCCATGCCCAGCGCATGAGTCCAAGTCGGGGGTTGATCTCACGACCCTGAGATCATGACCTGAGTGGAAATCAAGCGTCAGACGCTTAACCCAACTGTCCCCAAACCACTGCTTTTCTGTAGACACTTTTATGTAGCACTAAGTCCAGGAAAGTGCATTCAACCAGGACATAGGAGGCGCCAAGTGTAATGTCTCTTCTAGCCATGGCTCCTCCACTAACTGCTAATTTTAGCAGATATTTTGCTGTTGTGGCCTTCTTCATATACAAAAAAAGAGAAAGTTACTAGAGAGGTCATTTTCAAATTGTGCTTTATGGAGCACTGAGTCCAGAAAGGTGTGTCTTATGGACCACCTTGATGCAAAATGAGGATTCTTTCCCATCCTATTCAACCATATCAACTCAATTTAGACCTGTTTATGTATAAAAATTTTGGGTAAGAGGATATTGTTCCACAAGCTCACTAAACAAAAAACAATAGACAACGTTAGATATGATACCTAAGCTTTCTCATAGCTTTAACATTTCATGATTCACCATGTGACTTTCCTTCACAGTTATCCTCATCGTGCTACTGAGGACTTTGTAGTAGAAAATGCCACTTTCCAAGTACAGTATCTTCTAAGATACTTTACCAGGAAAATTCAAAATTCAAAATGGAAACTATTCATGTTACTCTTTGAGCACCTACAATGAGGCTGCTACTGTGTATTTTATGCACATTGTGTCATTTAATTTCACAGAACCCTTAGGTAGGTATTGGAAGCAGCTGAGGGTTATGAAAAGTGGGAAAAAAAAAAAAAAAAGATGTTGGAGTCAGAAAGACCTAAATTTGAATTAACAGCTCTGATACTTATTATCTAGTGTAGAAGAAAGGTACTAAATTTTTTTGAGATTTGGTTTCTTCATCCACAAAATAAGGAAACTCTAGGTCTCTCATGTAAAGATGAAATGAGGTAATGGACATAAATCCCAACTACAGTGTCTGGCACATTATAAACACTCAGAAAAAGTTAAAAGTTTTTTCTCAGAGGAGCTAAGTAACTTGGTTGCAATTATTCAGTGAATAAGAGATTTGAATTTAGCCAGCCTGACTCTAAAGCGTACTTATGTTAATGGATGTTTTTTATGAATATTAAATTCACTTGAAAGAATATAATTATAGAAGTTTCAAATTAATTGTTGCTTCGATGTAAGCAAGAGTACACCAGTTGAATGCTGGTTTACTTACTAAGTTAATTTAAATGTATAATTTTAAGAGAATATATATTTGAAAATTACTCCAGGCCAAAGAGCTCAAGTCTCTTAGAAAGATAAGAAAAATTAACATCATCCCATGTACTTCCTTGAATTTTAACTTTCAAATGAATGACAAATTTATTGTCTACAGTATGTCACATGGACGATATACCATTGAAAGACCACATATCATGATAGGTAACAGACCAGGTTCTGTTCATGCCGGGGTTAAAATCCCAGCTCTTCCAATTAATGGTGTAAAATGTGGGCAAGTGACCTTACTATTTCAGCTTTTGAATTCCTCCTTGTAAAATGAAGATAGTAATAACGTAGTAAGCACTAATCAAATATAACTATCACTAAATATCATTATGCTAAATATCCAGAATTCAAAACAATGTTCAAAATTCTATATAAATTGAAAGAGTTAACATATTCAAAAATCCCAATTATTCTCCCAGGAGTAGTTCTTTCAGTGACAGGAATTAAAAAAAAAATGTTGAAAACATATGATATAGAGTACATGCAAGTTTTATACTGTGGTTTTTACTTTTACAATTATTTTTGTCATATTTTATCCTCAGAGTTATAATTTACTAGAGTGCTTTTTGCAGGCTTTTTCTTCTTAATGCCCCAGGGAACTTTCTTTCAACATAAATCTTCTTTAGAAATAAATAAGTCTATTGTCTGCCAGCTTTCTCCATCAAGAAGTTCAAATAAACACACATTTATTATTTATACCTTGGCCTGAATGGGATTTGTCTGAATTGTCAATTTAAAAGCATTTTTAAATACACATATATGGAAATTCTTTTATGCCAGTACAAATTAGTTGTCCAAAATTTATCCACACAAAGGGTTTTTATACAAATGGATGCACATAAATACATGGTAGAGAAGCAACGGCTTGATCCTGAAGAGCATCTCAGGTTTTTGTCGTCTTCACTTGCAAATTCCTGCCCCTTTGAATTGAAAGTGGCAAGAAGTCTTCCAGGTTGTAGCTCTCCATCTTCCAGATGGTCAGCTATGGGGAAGGACTCTTTTCCCTGCACACCCATTCTAACACTACCTACTTTCATGAAGGGTGAAGTACCAGAAATAGTGGAACTAAGGATGATATTTTCTAAAGTAGGTCAGGATTTTAAAAGCATAGAAGTGGTAGTGCCCGAATATTCCTTATGCTTGAGTTTGGTAGTTCAGGGTTTACTAGAGGGCATGAACCTCAATTCAGGACAATCAAATCATACATTCTATCTTACATCAAGAATGGTGTAACTTCTCAAACTCTGAAGGTGTGTTGTTTGAAATAGTGAGTGGGGTGTCTAGATACAATAAGAGGGCTCTTTCACTATTCAAGGAAAAGAAAGCCATCAATCTTGACCAAATGGAGCCCATAAGGTTAACAAGTCTTCCTCCTGAATTAACATATGAAAGACATATATTCAGAACTTTTTAAGTCCACGTTACTTCTAGACTACTGAGCCCTCTTGGAAACAGGGCTTGTCTCTTTGCATTAGTGCAAATTTTTCAGCAGACTTAATTCCAGGTAGCCTAAACATTGTTTATTTTTTGGAAAAGCATAACACGTGCCATAATTTATAGCAGAATATTTAAAATAATAATTATCACCTTATTATATCATGAGCGTCCATGGCCCTGGGAACTGTGTAGCCATATCTTCTCTCAGTGCTGGAGAAGGGTTATTGAATACTCTCTATCATTTCTGGAGTAGTAAATAAAATTATGTATATAAAACACCTAGCACAGGGTATCGTAAGAAGTATTTTACCATATAACCATAGATTACTGGTAAACATATCCTTATTTCTAAAATCAAAATTTTGTAAATGAGAAGTCCACTGCCAATCATATTTTTCCCCTTTGTAAATCTAGTTCTAGAGGCTAGAACTCAGGGTCGTGAGATTGAGCCGCACACTGGGCTCTGCGCTTAGTGGGGAATCTGCTTGAGATTCTCTCTTTTCCTCTGCCTCTGTCCCTCATCCAGATCACCATGCACACTCTCTCTCAAATAAATAAATAAATAAATAAATAAATAAATAAATAAAATATTAAAAAAAGAGCAATAAGTGAAACAAAAGCTGTTTGGCAAGAACATGGGAAAAGATGGAGAATATTTCATAAATCATTTTATTTAGCATGCTGATTTTCAGGGTACCTATTCCACATTCCATTTCAAGAAAGGCATACTTAAAGATGAAAAGGCTTAGTGAAGCCCACGACTGGCATCTTTTGAATTTGGAATAGGGCCCAGGAAGAAAGGTGTGCTGAAAAGAAGCCTATGAACCAATGAAGAAGTGAAGACAACTAGTGAGCCAGGGAAGGGGATCTCAGCAAAGCCATCTTTACCCAGCTAGATAGTGCCAGAATTGCTTCTGAGCCTCATGACACTTGAAAGGACAAGTCATCCCTGCCAACCGATAATGGAAAAGCAAATACTAGTGAAGCCCAATTGGCAGGGAGCAACAGGCCAAATGCCTGGTTTTGAAAGAAAATTTAGAGATGGAATATCAGTTTTGGGGAGGACATCTTGTGCAACCAGACATGTCTGTAGAGGATACACAGAGATACCAAAACAGTTTTGACCTAGGGTGCTGGAGTGACTACAGCCAGAGAGGAGAAAATAAGAACAACAACAAAAAGGCCACAAAAGTTGCTGAGGAAATTCCCACAGAGTTGTAGAGACGCTGCCCACTGGAAATGCAATGGCAGCAGATGGATCAATTTGGCTTTTGAAGATATGATATGGAAGGCTTTACTTTGAACAAATGCATTATGCTGTTCATCAAGCTACAAGACTGAGAAGCAAACAACATTAGGACCCATAAAGTGGCTAACCACGGACTAGAATATACCTTGTATCATTGTGAGATTTACAGCATAGATTCAAGGTCAATAAATGCCATAACAAAGAATATTTATTGTTGCCACTTTTAACTTTCTGAAGAAAGGGTTTCTGGATCATATTAGTTCCTGCTTACAACCTTCTGCTGATACCCTATCACCTAAAATTCCACAATTGCAACATGGCATTGCTGACCTATCTAATCTGGCCCTGGTTTAGCTCATCAGTTTCATCTTCTGGCATCCCCTTTGCAGACACTATTTTCCAATCACTAAAAAACCCTCACCTTTCTCCAAAATCATCATCCTCTTTCAAATCCCTGTGGACCTGTGTTTTTCTTGCAAAGTTCAGATCAAATATATTTATCTTGACTCCACACAGCCCACAATGCAGAAACGATTGCTCCATAGAATCTCAACAGTAACATCTCAATAATATTATATCGTAAATATTTGGTATTATATTACTAATATTGATTGAATCCTCCAAACTGAGGGTTGCTGGAGTGGAGGGGGGTGGGAGGGATGGGGTGGCTGGGTGATGGACATTGGGGAGGGTATGTGCTATGGTGAACGCTGTGAATTGTGTAAAACTGACGAGTCACAGACCTGTACCCCTGAAACAAATAATACATTATATGTTAATTAAAAAAAAGAGAATATTTTGTTCCATGGATCCTTTAAACATGGCATATGTTTTTCTGTAGGCATCTTTGTGTGTGTGTGTGAGAGAGAGAGAGAGAGAGAGAGAGAGAGAGATGAGAGGGGCATGAGTAGATGAGGGCAGCATATACTTAAGTGATGTTTCTTAGAGCCTATCTAAACATTAGTAAGATATATAATCTCTATATACTTCTGTATTAATTGTTTTAATCAAATGAACACTTAAGCTTTCTGTTACATGGATAACAAATACTTCCCAGGAGGGATGGGGGACAGGAATTTGATCTTCTGGATATTGTAATATCTTATCACATGATCATTTTCCTTTTCTGTCTTTCACTCTGTCTTAGCAAAAATATATTTGATAATGTCTCAGAGGAAAGTGGTAGTGAGTGAATGCTGATTTTATAAACATATTTTTTTCTGAAGAGTTCATCTCTGCTTTGTTTTTACAGACTGATGGAATGTTCTATCAGTGCTAGAAAATACAAATCCAGCACCAGAGTCACCCAAAACACGTAAGGGTTGGAGCATATGGGAGGAAGGGTGTCCTTGCACACTTCTGTAACTAACTCTCAAGCACGATTGTTTATCAGGAATCTGAACTTGGACACGTGATACCGGAGCCACTGCAAAATTTCTCTTGTGTGTGCAAAGCCCTACTGCAAAAATTTTTTTTCTTAAAATTTGTGAAATCACTTCTTTTTGGAGAAAATGTGTGGAAGGAAGAGCTATGCACCTGGACTTGGGCTCCTCCTAACACTTTATATTTGCTGGTGCGTATCTTGCCTCATCTTACCCAGAAAAGATCTTTTCCAGGAGAGGAACTCTTCCCTTACTAACCCTGACAAGTGTTATTTTCATGCTATTATCTGAAAATCTTTCATCACCACCTACCTATGTTTAAATGAGGTTTAGATTCACTCTTTTTTCACCCCAGGGCAACAAACATCTTTGGATGCTGCATAAACAGAAGGGAAAAGTTGAATCATAGTAGTTTAAAGAACGAGAGTCTGTCCTATAACACTGATAAGACAATGCATACAAAAATATTAAGAGAGTTTGCAAGTTTTAATCCAGTCTCTTCTTAGCATAGCCCCCCTCCTGTCATTGCTATTCCAATAACACGTGTGTCTCTGAAAGTGGCACTCAGCAATGATAGGTATGTCTAGAGAACACAGGTCAAGGACAGGAGGGCTATGACTGCCCTCCACTCCTCCAACCACAAATAACCATATACATTGTTTTCTGGAGTGAGGGTATGTATTCAGCTGTCTTGAGGCCCTGGTGCTAACATTGCTACTTAAGACTCGGGCAGGGCGGGGGGATAAAAAAAGAAAGAACATACATTGACTATCCACAATGTGCTGGAACTATACTAGGGATTTATTCACTTATGATCTATTTAAACCTCACAATAGGTTAATATTACCTGCATTTTGACTTTTAAGGAAACAAAGGATTCTCTGAATAAGCCAGACAAAATTTTAGAATATGAACTGACTCAAACATTTGGCTCAATGATAATTGTTAAGCCCACACTGATAATCATATCTTATCCCATATCACAACAATAAGTAAGGCAAGCCTGAGGCTGGATTCTGACCTGCAGGGTGTTGCCGTTTACCTCACAGACAGCTACTGGAGGAACAGGGTGGCAGGAAGGCAATGGCTTTCAGGGAACAAGAAACTTCTTAGGAAAATTACCAGGTAAGTTACAAGTTCTTGCTCTGAGCGGTAATAGGGTTATTAATAAGACCTTCTCATAAGGAATTTTAATGAGGCCTTAATTTTCAAGAATTCTTAATTCTGGGGGCGCCTGGGTGGCTCAGTCGTTAAGCGTCTGCCTTCGGCTCAGGTCATGATCCCAGCGTCCTGGGATTGAGCCCCACATCGGGCTCTCTGCTCCGCGGGAAGCCTGCTTCTCCTTCTCCCACTCCCCCTGCTTGTGTTCCCTCTTTCGCTGTGTCTCTCTCTGTCAAATAAATAAATAAAAAAAAAATCTTAAAAAAAAAAAAAAAGAATTCTTAATTCTGCAAAGAGGAGTTTTCCAAGGGTAGAGCCACCCCTGTCTTAAAGATCCTGTTTAGGACTTTAGCACAAGGGATTGACTGTGAATTACTTTTATTCTAGAGGCCGCCTCTGGTAAAAGGAAATTGAATCATTCTCCTTTTGAAACAAACGGATTTTTTCTGAAAAATAAGTATCTGGAAAGATTGCACTCATGGTTGTGCTCTAAATAATTACTAACATATATGTTAATTTACCTATTAACATTTAAAATGCATCTTCATGAGAAGACACCGCTATATGAGTTTTCCGGATAGACTCTGACCTTAGAGAGCTCATTGTTTACATGGAAAGATAAAGCATCTATACAAAATAATTCTGGTAAGTGATAGAAGTCAGAAGAAAAGTTATGCAAGTTTACTCCTGGGCATATGTATTCATTCACCAATATTTACTGAGCCCATCTGCTGTGGGAGCACAGTTCCAATGTACAGACTCAGCAGGAACCAAGGCCTGTCTGCTCACTGAGCTTATATTTTAGTGGAAGAAGTCAAATAATAAAAGGATGTAAAAATTATACACACACATATATATATATATATATACATATACACACAACATATGTATATATGTTATATATTATATATATTACATTACATATTATACACACACATATATAATTAGTGCAATATATGTATATATTACATTGTAAGTACAATATATATATTACATTATAAGTGTAATATATATATTACATTATAAGCGCAATAAAGGAAAACAAAAGACAAAGGTGGGAGAACCAGGAGGGACAGGGTATTATTTGGATAGGGTGGGGCCAAGGGGCTTCTCTGAGCTTAGTGCTGAGTAATGAGAAGGTATTTGCCTGCATAGAGCTGAAGGGAAGGAAGAGTCAGTAGGCAGTATTGTGGGCAAAGTAAAGAATAAGACAAAACGCCATCAGGCAGGAAAAATTTGGCATGTGTGAGGAGCAGAAAGAAAGCCAGTGTTGCTTAAACATAGAGAATAAAGTGCAAAGTGGAGGCGAATGAGATGTTAAGTGGAAGACATAGACAACTAATATAGGGCTTTGTAGAGCATGGTAAAGACTAAAAGCAGGAGATTTTTGAAGTGCACATGGACATGCTGTCTCTTTGGGGGAGGAGAGGCTTTGTCCTTGAATTTTGTGAAAGTGGTCAGATATAATGCAAAGGTACAATTAATTTAGAAAGAAGATTAGAATGGTGGTAATTGTTCAGTTTTCAAAGGATAAGATTGCTAATATCTCAAAATATTAGAAGAAGAGTAATTCAAACTCAAAGTGACTATTTTTGCTTTACTTTTCAACTCATTTAATGTCTACTTTCATAATCTACAAAGTATTATGAAAGAGGTGTTGGTTCTGCTGGGCTTTCAGGACGGCTGGGATTTGCGAATTGCAAGGGACTAGGTTGAGAAGAAGCACTATCATGACGGCAATCTCATTTCCCTGTTTGCCTTGGGAGAGTCCGGGTTTGCACCATTGTCTTTGCCCAATAGTTAATAGTAAGTCCTTTCATCTCAAAAGTGTTCAGGCTTGGACAGAAACTTAGATGGTCAGCCTTAATCACCAACACGGGCACGGAGGCAGAAAAGCGTGCATTTGTGTCAGGAACGGCAAAAACTCCTGCTGAGGCTTGCCAGGTGGGTGTGCGAGGAGTGCAACATGATCTCAGGTGGAAGAGTTAGGCTGAATCTGAGTGTAGAGGTCCTGTAGGAATCACTGGGGAATTGGACTTTAATTCTCTAACCTAGGGAGGGATACCCCGGGATATGTGAGGAGGGTAATGCTAATTAGCACCATTGTACAAAGGAAGGAAATCAGCAGGCAATTTACAAAATTCTGTATCTGTCTCATGTTACGTTGACTCACCACCACTTTCCCCACCAATTATCTATCTGTTAATAGAGAGATGCCTTAAATCCATGTCTTTCAAAGTCTCCTAGTACATGGGACTTTAGCAATTGCTTCATTTGAAACAAAAAAATCCCTGCTGTTTGTGAAAGGTACTTTAGTCTATAAAGACTTCCATCAATGCATACTAGCTTAAGATACTTAGAGGTTGCCTAATAATATTGGTTAAAAAAGAAAAGAGACAAAGGAATTGAGCACAAGTATAATTATTTCTGGGGATATGACACTTCAATTGGTTATGTAAACAGTTTTTTAAAGATCAGTTTTAAAAGCAATACTATCACGTTTAATCTGCTTACAGGACAGATGTTAAAAATGTTTTAATGCCTTATAAAATGGTATTTGTAATTTGGGATGAAATTTTCAATTAGAGATTCAGAAAGTGCTGTGTCACAAGTAATTTACATGAGAATGAAAATGATGTGCTAAGGAAAGTTTTTAGGTGACCCTCAATTTGGCTAGTGAAGATACTGATGTCAAGACTCTGATAAAGACACTATATATATGAAATGAGTAGAAAAATCACTATTTAAATATATCTCTGTATTCAATTTAGTTTTATGCTATAAGTGGAAATTTGGCTATTGTATCTATTTTCCTAAACGTCTTTATAATCAAGTTTGCTAAAAATCTCCACACACCAGCCCCCCCTTGGCTTATCAGAAAACTATTCTCTTTATATTTTGAATTATATTATATCAAAGAATGGTTAGTAGACCACAAAATGGAAATGTTTTCCCTTGAAAAAGTAACTTTTTCCAATCCAAGGGACCCCTATTTCTTATAAAGTTCTCTAAATTGAGTTGAAATCTAGAAATTAAACTTCTATCCACTGCTTATTTTTACTCTCTTGAGTCACATAGAACCTTAGTATCCCTTCAGGGCGCCTGAGTCGGTTAAGCAACTGACTCTTGATTTCGGCTCAGGTCATGATCTCAGGGTCGTGAGATCAAGCCCTACATCAGGCTCAGGCTGGGCGTGGAGCCTCTCTGCCCACCCTTCCCTGTACCCCGCCATGTACTCTCTCTCTCTCTCTGAAAAAAAAAAAAAAAAAAAAAAAAGAACACTTGTATCTCTTCATTATGATAGTCTTTTAATTTTAAAATAAATAAACACGCACACTTTTTTTTTGATTGAGAGAGAGAGAGGCAGCACAAGCGGGGGCAGGGTGGAGAGGGGCACAGAGGAAGAGAGAGAGAGAGAACCTTAAGCAGGCTCCATGCATATCGTGGAGCTGAATGCGGGACTCAACCTCACCACCCTGAGATCATGACCTGAGCTGAAATCAAGAGTCAGGTTCTTAACTGACTGAGCCACCCAGGCGACCCAGCACACACTTATTTTTAAGCTAAAACGTTTCCATCATTTGTTTTCTAAGTTGAACCATGTTTTTGTGCCTGTCACTATCCTGGACTCATTCTGATGAATTCTAGTTTGCTAATATTCCTCTTAAACTGTATCTTTTAAAACTCTTTACATTTTTTTTTTTTTTTGTATTATTTTATCACAGTAGAGAGAAACTAATTATCATCTTATTGGTCCTGGGTGAAAAGGTCCATAAATACCACCTAAGATAGGCTGGGCCACCCTTGACTCCTCTTGAACTGGTAGTTGATGGACACCTCTAGAGCTATCGTGCATGTATTGCTGAATGTTCAGAAGTAACATCACTGACATTTTGAAATTAGCTGTTAAAATATTTGATTGAAAGAATCAAATGCAATACATCATTCAAGTCTATCTATACCTGTTTGTCCCAAACATTTCAAAGTTCTTTTTCTTGCAAATTTCGTGAGCATGATATTGACATTCCCTTCTAAGTCTGCTGGTAAAATTATCTTGCCTCAATTTAGGACCTTCCTCCAACTTACCACCAATCTGTTAAATTAGCACTTTGAGGGTTCAACTTGCTATGAATCCTCCTAATCCTCAATCAAGCCCTTTAGGGTATAATTAGAGACAACATACATCACTGACTCTGGAGGGTGTTCTCTCAAGGCCTTCTCCCAACTAACTCCCAACCCAGGTTATATGTTCTTTTCCTAAGCTCTAATGACATTCAGCTGCCATGCTCCAGAGATGAAGAGTACTCCTCCGCAAGACATGCATAGCATTAGAGAGCAGACAGATGACTATAGCACATTCAGGAGGCATTAGGTGTTCTCGAAAATGCCTGTGAAAAATGCTTTAGACACAGAAGTTGGAGCCTAAAATCAACTAGAATCAATATGTTTGGTTTACTAATGTTTGACAAAGTAACTCAAACAGTTTGAAGCTATAGTAATCATAATTAATTTTATTAAAACTGAATTATAGGTGTAAACTAACTTCAGTTTAATTAATGTGCATACAGTGGTACTATTGAAATGAAGTATATTTTCTCTTCAATATATTAAATTCAAAACCCGAATGAAGGAGACCCATTGAAAACTTTAAAGCATTCTGAAAGATGGTGATTGAAGTAAAAATTCATTAAAGCAGTTTAACTGAGGCAATTTTAATGAGTGAAAAGCAATTGGATTAATTCAGTGAATGAGTATTTCAAACAATTATTTTGGAATCATACTTCATTGGCAAAATTTTACCCATAATATATTTGTTGCTGTTCCTTATGCTCCTGAAAGAGTCTAGTCAAAAGTTTCTGGAAGGCACCCAATTCCCTCGAGGAAAAATATATTTTTGTTTTAAATAATACTTAATTTCCTCTCTACTTTATGAACAAAACCAAGTGGGCCAAACATGCCAAATTTGACGAGGGGTTTCTTTCCCAGAATGGAAATTTAATTTCTTTGATGACTTTTATTTTTTGAGGTCATGGTTTTAAACCAAATTACATTTATAGAACTTCCAGAAAACATTGTTTTGCTCATCTTTACTGGCATATTGTTAAATATATTTGGTTTGTGTGTCTTATCTTTTGTCTTGTGCTTTCCAAATTCATGCCAAGAATTAAATAGGCTACCTTGGTTCTAAAGGAAATAGAAGTTTAGGTGCCTTTTGAAATTAATCTATAGACTACAGGGTAAAATTGACATCCTCTTCTTGACATCTTCTACCTACCCCAAACTCACCTCAAAATCATTCCAATTGCTATTTATTCATGTAAGTATAATTTTATCCTATCTTTAGATACAAACAGATTTGTACATATTTACTTTTTAACTATATCTAACCAGACTTAGTCATATTTCCAAAATCTATGTTTCTTTTCTTTTTTTTTAAGATTTTATTTATTTATTTGACAGAGAGAGAGAGAGAGAGCACAAGCAAGGGGAGCGGCAGAGGGAGAAGCAGGCTCCCTGCTGAGCAGGGAGCCCAATGCAGGGCTCCATTCCAGGACCCTGGGATCATGACCTGAGCTGAAAGCAGCTGCTTAACTGACTGAGCCCCCCCAGGTACCCCCAAATTTTTGTTTCTTTGACTACATCTCATTTATTTTCTTTCTGAACTTCTTACATTTATGCATCTGTACTGACTAAAATTCTTTCTTGCACTAACTAAGGCAAATTATAGATCAGTTTGAAAGTATTCATTAATTAAAAAAAAAAACCCTAAACTTATAAATACACCTAGAACATGACTGGACTCATTCACATTATGGTAAATGACCAATTTCCATAGTTACCTTTTCCATTACATCAAGATCATTCATATGCTAGCCAAATAAATGTATTTTTAAATTACTTTTTTTAAGAGCCTCTAGAAATGCAATATTTCTTTTCTGTATTAGCAAACAAGTAATCTCATAAAAAAATTCCAATTAAAATTGCATAGCTACTGAAATTGACATTTATTATGTTAATACTTATGTGTAAAACCTCTTCTATAAATTAAAATGTGGCCAAGCATTATTATTATTTTTTAAAGATTTTATTTATTTATTTGACAGAGAGAGAGACAGCGAGAGAGGGAACACAAGCAGGGGGAGTGGGAAAGGGAGAAGCAGGCTTCCCGCCGAGCAGGGAGCCTGATGCAGGGCTGGATCCCAGGACCCTGAGATCATGACCTGAGCTGGAGGCAGTTGCTCAACCAACTGAGCCACCCAGGTGCCCCCCAAGCATTA
This sequence comes from Halichoerus grypus, assembly GCF_964656455.1. Lineage (NCBI taxonomy): Eukaryota > Metazoa > Chordata > Mammalia > Carnivora > Phocidae > Halichoerus > Halichoerus grypus. Next base: position 91,589,554 of record NC_135720.1, on the reverse strand, counting down.
TTATTATGAGCAACGATGTTGACATAACTTAAAGATGTTTTCCCTATACCCCTTTCCTGTTCTGTAGGCACATGTTGCATTATGGACCCAAAAGAATGACCCCTCTTAAATCTCACAATTAGTTTCTAAGGTGCTTAAAATTACAAATTTTTTTTTAGTTATTCCACATGTTACATTGATTTCAGTCAACCAACCCAAATAAGAAAATAAATCATTAGCCCAAGAAGATTTTGGTAATACTAAAACAAACTGAATTTTAAAGCCACTTAAAGACAATATGCCTATTAAATCATGTAAAATTATGTTTTCTTTTTTGAGTTTTTTTTGCCTACCAAACTCACTGTGGTGTCTAGTTGACAAAAACTTTATATTAATAAAATAGAAAACATTGTATCTTCATTATTAAAAGCAAAAACAAAATTAAAGATTAAATGCTCTTTATATTATGGTGGAAGTAAAAGGACATTAAACAAATTATTTTCTCATTAATAACAAAGACAGAAACAAGATAAACATTGATAAAACTATACCTGAGCCCAAATAGATAGCCGATATAAGTTGTAGTAGAGGTAAAATGCAAATAAAGGCTAGAAAGAATTAAGATATCTAGAAACGAAGTAGTTTTTAATTCTCACTAAAAATATATGATCTATGATTCTAAGGTTTATAATAATTTTGTTCAATACTATCAAGTCATTGTGTAGCATGGCTTCTATGCAAATTAATACTTTAAACTACCTTTTAATAAGTAAATGCATCATTTGGACCTCATGATTTGATTCATAATAATTTGCATTTATAGCAGATATGCTTGCAAAATGAGATATGCAACTTTGAAAGTCCAGTTTTATAGGCAGAAATACTGAATGCTAAGAATTAAAAATTGGAAAAAAATTGTGCTATTTTTTAAAAAGTGGTAGAACTTATGGATTTACAATAAATAAAGAACTTAAGATTTATAATAAATCTTTAGATTCTGTTGGATTTATAACAAAAAATGAAAATAAGAAAATAAATGTGGACCATGTTTTTAAAGTGCAGGTCTTCGGTCATTGGTTTGTCAAACTGCAGGTCAAGACCCATTACAGGTAAGTGACATTATTTTATTCGGTTTCAACTGACACTTTAAAAAGTGAAATAGAATAAATACAATAGAATAATAATATCAAAGAGCATGTCGTATATTAAGGTTTCATAAGGAAGTACACACACACACACACACATCTAGTATCACCTGATAAACTTTTGTTTCAATTACACATTATTGTATTAGTTTCCTATTACTGCTCTAACATATTACCACAAATTTACTGGCTTAAAACGATACAAATTTATTCTCTTATAGTTCTTGAGCTTGTAAGTCTAAATCAATATGTCAGCAGGCCTATATTCCTTCTGGACACTTCAATGGAGAAAGGTTTTTTTTTTTTTTGCTTTTGCTTTTCCAGTTTCTAAAGGATGCTTGCATTCCTTGGCTTATGGCTCCTCCTTCCTCCTTTAAAGCTAATCTCCAACCTCTGATTCTATCTTCACATCTCCTCATTCCATCTTTACTTTCACTTTTTCTAACTCTAATCCCCCTATCTTCCTCTTAGAAAGACACTTGTGATTAGATTGGCCCCCACGGATATGCAGCATATTCTCTCCATCTTAAGATCCTTAACTTAATTACATCTGCAAAATCTCTTTTGCCATGTAAATAAGGTAGCATCCTTACAGGTTCCGGGATTAAGATATGGACATCTTTAGGAGGCAATATGCAGCCTGTCACAATTGCGTGTTTGCTGAGTCATGATGTAAAACCCACTTCTTAACTGTGAGTTCTGGCTTAAAAACATCAGAAAAACTCATTTAGATCCAGTGAAAGCACACATGCAGCAAAAATGTTACCATCTTTCCAGTTACAGAGCATAGCAAACATCACTCATTGATCTTAGATTTTTTTTTTTTTCTGCTAAGCTCAAATGCAACCTCAGAATCCTTCTCAACATGGATTCTAACAAAATATCAGTTGATTTGATTTGGAATATAAGTGCAAACCTTTTAACCATCCCTCATAATCACCCTGTTGTTAAAAGAATGAGCAACAACAGGTTCTAGAATTAAACTGGAAGACTACTTAATACAAACTTAGTATGGAATAATAGAAGGACAGGAAAGAGATAAAAGTATCAAATCAAACATCATACAGATTTGTGAGATTTAATCGTTGTCCTTGTAAATGATCAGTTATAGACTTAACAATTTTCAAATGATTCAAAATTGGGAAAGTATGGTCCTTCAACGGTAAAATGAGTTTGGCTATTATGAAAAACTGTTAAGTTGTCTAAAATTCGACAGAAGCATGTTCAATTGACATACAAAGAAATAAATTTTAAACAAATTGTCACCAGGAATATTGGTTGGAAAAGTAACAACATTTATGTATGAAGAATGATGTATGGTGTTTGAGAAACAGGCCTTTTTTTTGCATCAGCCCCAATATAATTGGAGTAGCTTATTGTGTTTTGGTCACCTTATTTGAGAAGGACAATTTAAATGATTAGTGAAATGTAAAAGCAGATGAGCAACTCAAGGGCAAAGTCCTTAAAGAACATGCAAATTAGGTTTCAGCCTAATTAGTGGAGTTAATGGGTCAGGAATTTCTGGTTTAAAGTTTAAAAACTATCAAATATACCCAGAGTTTTATCAAATAGGTAACACACTATTTTCCATGAATGGAGGATCACTAAGGAAATCTATTTCTTAAGCTGATGGTATAAAATTGAAAGCCTTTCAATTGTTGTTGTTTTGTTTTGTTTTTTACATATTGGGGCTCCACTTACTGTTAACGCTGTGGTTAGAAACACTGACTATATTGGAAAAATTAAAATATTTTTCAAAATAGCATTGCTTTTGAGAGAGTCGTATATACACGCAAATTTGAAATTGCCCAGGTTGGGAAAAAATTACAGAAAGCCAAGATTTACAACAATAGCAACAAAGCAAGCTTCAGTGATAGTAGAATGGATCACAGTCTTAATAAGATTAAATTTTTGACAGTTGGTAAATACACTGACTTCTGAATGTTAGCGCAAGTCATTCATAGATTTTGCTTGCATTACTTTTTCAATGTGTTGAATACCAGGGGAATAATTTGGCCTTTGGACAAGAAACGACCAAGACGATCTGTGCAAACGTTAATGACACATACAGAAGCTGAACCAAAATGACACCAGGATGAACAAATCTCAGGGGTGAAAAGTTACTGGATTTTGTTTCAAATGTCTTTGTGCTTACTACCGACACATCTATTTCATACTGAGTTTGAAGAGAGGTGGATTATCTGGCACAGCTTTTACTGAAAGAAGGTTATTTGAGAAATTATTTGAAAGACGCTAGTGAACTTGCAAAGCAGATCAAAGAGAAAATTAAATTTGAGCACGTTATGGCACTGTACTCACTTTAGATGAAGCACAGGAGATGTAATGCTCCCTGATCTCTGGAAGGCATTTACCGAATAGTTAGAGCGTTTTCCTTGAGTAATCAGACAGGGAAGGCTATTGAAACCATTCCATTTTGCTATTAAGTTTCCTTTATGGGCATTATGAACCATAGTCACCACAGCGGTTTTTTTCTTTTAATTCAAATGAAGGTGTTTGATATTTTTCCTCATGAGTCTCCAAAATTTTCTATTATTAAAGATGGATCATGTGTGAAAGGCGATAGGATTTTACTGGATGTGAGTGCTTTTCTTGGTACATTGCTATTGCTAAAAATTATGGATAAAGTAAGAGCTAAGCTTTTTTTTTTTTTTTAATATCTGTTATTCACCTGGTGTTGGGGGACTTTTCTAATGTCTCTTCAAATCTACTAGTGAAATATCATAATACTAATCTTTTCTACCATTTCTATCTAGAATAATTACTATATTAATAATACTTATAAAATCATAATTTCCTCTTTTATAAAAGCATCTTTCTGCTTTAACCTAATATATACTACATTTATTATTTTGTTATAAAATAATTTATCTGAGAATTTAATTTATAATATATAATTCATCAATATAAAAATCATTAAAATTATTTTAAAATTCCATTGACTCAATAAAAATTACAAAGAATGTAATATAAATGACTATCATAAAAAGCTCATTTAATTTATGTTCTTTTTCTATATTTATACTTTAGTCACAAATGTCATAACACAAAGGAAATATAGTACAGGTAAAATTTCTTACAATTTAATTTTCTACTAATTTTATAACTATATATTAAATTGAGACATGAGATTCTATAACATAATTTTAAGATAATAACTTACACAAGTTGGAAAACTGAGACAACTAAGACTTCATAATTCCTGCACTTTAACAAAATCATTTTGAGAATTTAGTATATTTACTCCTTTCCACCATCTGCTTACATGCAGAAATTTTCATAGATAAAAAACCTAATGTATATAAAATATTATCCCTTTACTTTTTGACTACATTACACATATTTTTCAACTGATTTTCCAACTTCTTTTCCTTTGCATGTATTCATAATTCAAATTAAGACAAGAGTCTTTGTCTATCTTAATAATACTGTCTCCAAGTGGTGGCTTCCTTCAAATATTTTGTGAAATAATTTTTTAAATTTATCAAATATATTAAAATATAAAGACAATAACAACAAAACAAAATTACATTTGAAAAGAAATTACCCTAGTTTTTTTTTGGGGGGGGAGGGGCAGAAGGAGAGGAAGAGAGAGAATCTTAAGCAGGCTCCACACCCAGTGCAGAGACAGACACGGGGCTCAATCTCATGACCCTGACATCACGACCTGAGCTAAAACCAAGATTCGGCTGCTTTAACCAACTGAGCCACCCAGGTGCCCCAGAAATTACCCAATAGTTTTACTAAGTGACTAATCTTATCCATCATATTATCATTTTAAATAATATTTGGGTGATAGAACTCTACTAACTTTAATGATCTGAAGAATAACATACTAATTTCACCTAAAATTCCACCCTGGAGAGAATAATTTTGTCAGGGAATAAAATAATGAGCATTATGGAAGTTTCACTAAGCTACCATTTATATTTATTAGTATTGATTATATAATACAACATTCATGGTACTAGCCTTATTCTCCTCTGACTTAACCTTTTTTATAAAAAAAATTATATGTAAATTAAAGTTTTTCATGTAACTATGACAATAGATACAATAATGGAGAACATTGATTTAAAACCTTGTTTTATTATGCCTCACAGATACTCTGTTTTTTACAAATTGAAGGTCTGTGGTAACTCTGCATTCAGAAAGTCTATCGGGGCCATTTTTCCAACATCATTAGCTCACTCTGTGTTTCTGTGTTACATTTTGATTATATTTTTTATGGTGATCTGTGATCAGTGATCTTTGGTGTTACTATTGTTATTGTTTTGGGGCACCATGAACCATGTCCAGATCAAGATGGCAAACTTGATCAATAAATGTTGTATGTGTTCTGACTGCTCCACTGACCAGCCATTCTCCAGGCTCTCTCCCTCTCCTTGGGCTTCCCTATTCTCTGAAACACAGCAATGTTGAAATAAGGCCAATTAAAGTGGTCTCCAAGTGTTCAAGAGAAAGGAAGTAACTGCAGATGTGGTGACAATAGCAAGAGAACTAGACTTAGAAGTGGAGCCTGAAGATGGGACTGAATTGCTGAAATCTCTTGATCAAATCTGAATGGATGAGGAGTTGCTTCTTACAGATGAGCAAAGAAAGTGGTTTCTTGAGATGGAATCTGCTCTTGGAAGATGCTGTGAAGATTGTTAACAACAAAGTATTTAGAATATCACATAAACTTAGTTGGTAAAGCACCAGCACAGTTTGAGAGAATTGACTCCAATTTTGAAGGAACTTCTACTGTGGGCAAAATGCTGTCAGAAAGCGTCACATGCTACAGAGAGATTGTTCATAAAAGGATGAGTCGATCGATGTGGCAAACTTCATTATTGTTTTATTTTAGGAAATTGCCACTGCCACTCCAACCTTCAGCAGCCGCCACCCTGATTGGTCAGTAGCCATGAACATAAACGCAAGATGCTCTACCAGCAAAAACATTATGACTCTTCAAAAGTTCAGGTGAGGGCTGGCACTTTTTATCAATAAAGTATTTTTAAATAAGGTATGTACATTATTTTTTAGACATAATGCATTGCACACTATCGACTACACTATTTTATAGACATAACTTCTATATGCACTGGGGAACTGAAAAATTCATGTCACTTTACTGTGATATTTGCCTTATTGCAGTAGTCTAGAACCGAACTGACAATATCTCTGACGTATGCCTATATATGTAATGTGGAAGGAATAGTTTTCAAAAAATAATGTTAGGAAAACTCGACAGCCACATGCAAAAGAGGGAAACTAGAAGACTATTTTACACCATACACAAAAACTAACTCAGAAGGATTAAGGATTTGAATGTAAGACCTGAAACCATAAAATTCCTAGAAGGAACAAGTAGTAAGCTCCTTAACATCGGTTTCGATGACAAATTTTTGGAAGGACTCCAAAAGCAAAGGCAACAAATGCAAAAATAAACAAGTTGAACTACATCAAACTCAAAAGCTTCTGCACAGCAAACCATCAGCAAAATGAAAAGGCAACATACTGTATCAGAGAAAATATTTGTAAAACATATATAGAACAATGGGTTAATATCCAAAAACATAAAGTATTCATACAACTCAGTAACAAAAACCAAATGATCCAGTTGAAAAATGGGCAGAGGATCTAAACAGATATTTTTGCCAAAGAAGACAGATGACCAATACATGAAAAGATGCTCAACATCACTAATCATTATGGAAATGGAAATCACCTCACAACTTCAGAAAGGCTATTATCAAAAAGACAAGAAATAACAAGTGTTGGTGAGGATGTGGAGAAAAAAAAGAACCCTTATGCACTATTGGTGAGAATGTAATTGGTGCAGACTCTATGGAAAACAGTATAGAGCCTCCTTAAAAAATTAAAAACAGATCTACCATATGATCCAGTAATTTCACTTCTGAATTTTGATCTGAAGAAAGTGAAAACACTAACTTGAGAAGATATATGCACCCCATGTTCACTGTAGCTTTATTTACAGTAGCCAAGATATGAAACAACCTAAGTGCCCATCAATTGATGAATGGATAAAGAAAGTGTGGTACATGTATATAATGGAATATTTTTCAAGCATAAAAAAAGGAATGAAATCTTGCCATTTGTGACAACATGGTTGGACCTTGAGGACATTATGGCAAATGAAATAAGTCAGACAGAGAAAGACAAATATTATATGATCTCACTCATTTGTGGAATCTAAAACAATAGAAACAATAACTACAAAAACCAAGCTCATAGAAACAAAGAACAGATTGGTGGTTGCCAAACAGAGAACAGACTGGGGAAGTGGTTGAGCCAAATGGGTGAAGGGCATCAAAAGCTACAAACTTCCAGTTATAACATAAGTAAGCTTTTAGGATGTAATGTACAGTATGGTGACTCTAGTTAATAATACTGTATTTCGTATTTGAAAGTTGGCAAGAATGTAGATCTTAGTTTCCATCACAGGAAAAAAGAACTCTGTAACTATATATGGTGACAAACTAGATTAACTAGATTCATTGTGGTGATAATTTTGCAATACATACAAATATTGTATCATTATGTTGTATCCCTGAAACTAATATAATACTGTACAGTAATTATATCTCAATTAAAAAATGAAACATAGCTTAAGACATAATGAGACACTGGAGAAATTACACCAAATATAACACATAGATACAAGGAGATGAAAAGTTTGAAAACAAGATTAAGAGAAATATAGAAGGAGACAGTCTAGCTTATGTCCAACTGTAGTGTCCAAAGGAGAAAACAGAGTAAGGAAGAAGAAATATTCTAAAGGTTGAGAATCTCCAGGAAATGATTCAGGTATCAAAATGAATCAAATGTGGGATAAATAAAAGAAGTCCATCCTGGATATATAGTGGTGAAATTGTAAAAGAGCAAAAAAAGAAAAAAGAGAGAAAGAGATAAAAGGATAAAAAGAACCTGCAAAAGGAGCCAAAGCCGAATAAAAGGTTACCGCGTCTGTACAAACGACAGTGAGACTGACACAGACTTCCTCAAGGTAACATGGGAAGCCAGAAAGGTGCACAATGACGACTCTGAGATTCTGAGGTGGAAAACTGTCAATCCAAAATTATATCTGCAAAAAATTACCTTGCATGAAGAAACGCAAGATAAACATTTTCAGGTTACTGAAAACTAAGTGTTCAATAATTTTTCCAAAGAAATTGCTAAAAATATACTTCAAGGAGGAAATGATCTCAAAACAAAGTCCAGAAGTGCAAAGAAAAACGAGCAGTGAAATAAGTAAGCATACTGGCAAATCTAATCAGACACAGACTATATAAAAATAACAACAGCAACAATAATAATGCCTAAAAGATGGCTTAGAATACAGCACGCGTGGTGCGCGCACGCACACACACACACACACACACACACAGAACTAAAATACTGGAACCCATAAAATATAGATTCAGGAGGCAATATTGAAGTGTTCCTAATTCCTTCTATGCTTATGGGTGGAGTTAAAATATTAACTTTATCCTGTAAATGGGCATAATAAATATTTTAAAGGTAACAAAGTTTGATTTGGGGCATATAATTTTCAAACACATTTTGGAAAAACTGAATAAAAAATTCTAATTGAAATTCGAAAGAAAACAAAAAAAGAAATGGAGTAAAGCAAAACAAATCAAGATAACTAAGAATGATGCTAGAAAGGTCTAAATATATAATAAATATCATAATATAAAATCTTACATTACAAGGCAGAAGTTGTCAGATTGAGTTAAAAAAATAATCCAGCTTTGTGATATGAAAGGAATCTATTCAAAGCCCCCTCCCCAACCAAGCTTACAGATAAAACTCACAGGTGTCTGTGCTTGGCCCTAACTCTTAGTTTTTCTAGGTCACGGTGCCCTACGTTCTCAAAAAGTAGACCCCAACTACAAAACATATTCTTCTCTAGCCTGACCACAACCCACATCCCCGACAAGCCCCAGACAGAGCCCCTCAAAAAACCTGCCAGAGGAGACCCCTCCCCTCACCACTCCCCATGCACGCAGGGGCAACCCTCTCACATCCTTCAAAACCCCTTAAAAGGCCCAGCTTAATCAACATCTCTCTTGATGCCTGCCCACTCCCCCCACCCCAGAGTGAATAAACTCTGCCCTGCTAGTTCTATTCTTTGTGCAATTCTTTTCCACCCAAGTCACTGGCTACCCTAACATGACACCTACCAGAAACCCAACCAAAACACAAGGATATGATAACATTGAAAGAAAAAGAAATGGAAAAAGTTATGACAGGCAATATTAACCACAATGAAACTTACATATAAATATGACAAAATAGAGGTTGCTTCCTTGATATGGTAGACTAGTTTTCTGCTGCCATTTCCTTTAGCCATGGGAGCTGGGAAGCCTCAATAAGAAAGCTACAAACTCACAATTCTTTTCCTTTATAGCTGCAAATTTTGAGAATTACCTATCTTCCCGCTTCTCCTTATTTTTACAAAGCTTCCAGTGCCTTTAAATCGTTTCTTTTTTATTATTTTGTCCAGATTTTATAATTATATCTGTGGGGCAGTCTTCTTGACCACTCTATTCTGTCACCATTCTTCAACATGCCAGAGAAAAATTGTTTGGTTGTTTAAAGCTCTTTTACATTTTTGTGGGGTTTTTTAAATTTGTTTTTTTTCTTTGTCATGTGCATGCTTTACCCGTTTTTTAAAATTTATGTGTGAATTAACTTCTCTGCTTAACTCATCAAATGTATGATAATTGATGCCACAGACCACATTTATTTATGCTTGTATTCTCATGCAATTTTAATTTGTTGAATTAATTATTACCTATCAAAAATAGAAAGTGAAACATAGAGTGTAATTAACATTCTGAATAAAACCATTAAAACATAGAGCTATGTTAACAAGGAACAAACTCACACCACATTTTTCACTCTTTAAGGTATAGCAACTAAAATTCACTCCAAGTAAGTTTGTAACTGAAAAGGGGATGCACAGAGGACAAAGCTTTTCTTTAAGTCAAACCTTCAATCATATGTTTAAAAGACAAAAACCAGAACACTGCCATTTTATGTCGTCATACATTTGTCATAGTTTTAAAGGCATTTTTGACATTAGAGAAACAATATAATTAGAATATACATGTTGTATTAGCTCCATTCTTTAATGACAAAATTCAGTAGAGGAAATCTGCAAAAGTAAAGAAAATACCAGACAGGAATGAATTCCTAATTTTCTATGTTAAAAAATGCCAAGCATTGACCATATATAGATATGGAAATCCTCAAATAAAAAAGTTGAAAAAGTAACACGTTTTGATTGAAATATCACACAATTTTACTATTTGCTTCGTCGTGAAAGTTCTCATTTAGGACAAAATATCGCTTTCATTCAGGGTCACCAAAAGCAAATAAGTAAAGATTTTTAGCTGGATACAACCTGTCTCAGCAATGTATAATAAAAAGTATCATATGCTTCAGGTTTTTTCCCCCTAAGAGGAATTATTTTTAAGCCTAAAATTATCAAACAAAAGATTTGTCTTTTCCTAGTCATGTGACTATAACTTGCCTTATGTATTTGAGGCTAATTTCCTTTTTGAAAATGAAGATAGTAATAGTAACTACTTCCCTGGAATTATTGTGAGAAATTAAAGAAATGTGTATAGAATTGACCACAGTGTTCAATAGTTAACTATTTGGTTATCATTATCTTTATTACAAGTCTATAAATTTTAACTATAATCAATACAGAGAAGAATTCCTTATCTAGGTAGTGTACAGTATCTGATTTAGGGGATGATTATCATCAAATGTTAACCCTCTAAAGCCAAAATTGATAAAAAATTAGCCTACATTTGAGGGAGTGTTTTGCTAAAAACTTTCATTTTCCCTCAAATTCAGTTTCAGACTACATGAAAAGCAATACTGAAAACCACATTAATGAGTAATAAAAACAAAAGCATAAAGTTTCTAGAGGATAATAGTGCATCAGAGAAACTTCACTTAAAATTTTAAATTTCCCAGTTTAAAGTAATAACCAGCGATTTTTGGATAGAGGGCTCTTCTGATGGCACGATAGCTTATTAAGAACACAAGCTCTGCTGAGTGAAACACATCTGATTTTAAGTCCCAGATCTGCCATCTGGTAGTTACAACTTGACATTTGACAAGTTGTTTAATGTTTCACGATCCTCAAATTCTTCCTCTGCACAATAGGGTGAGGATTCCTACTTCAGAGCCTTCTTGTAAGGTGTAAAGAATGTGGCCTACACAATTACCTAAGTGCAATCATTGCTGTTGTCATCGTAATTACTCTCAACCTGGGAAAACAGATAAAGATGGTAGGCCTCTGAATAAAATGGCAGAGTCAACATTCTCTAACTAGCAGCTACCTGCCCTATGACGCTGAGCCTGTAGAAGGGGATATCTCTCTCTTCTTCCACAGATTAAATACAGCTTTTTGTTTTGGGTGAATTGCTACAGATCACACACATTTAAAGTATAACTTGTCATCTAGAAGTTTATAGCTTTACTTTAAAAATCACAAAGAATAATTGAATGACAAAATAAAATTGTAACATGGAAACTATGTGACAATGTCTATAAGTGAGCAAAAACCTATAGAAGGTAAAAATCAGAACAGGTACTATGTTGGACAAGGTTTAATGGAGACATTAGAAACTGTAGAGGTTTGAGAGTGTTAAAGTATAGAATGGCACAGAGTAGGAGGGCACGAAGATCAAGAGGCATCAGTTCATAAACTCTCACTTGCAAACCTGTCATTTTGGACACTTCTGCCTTTACATAATTTTTTCTCAAAAGTAGTTTAGATAAATTGTACCAATCACTGTATTAAAATAAAAGTCATGACCTCACATAATAAGGAAGTAAAGGTTTTTAATCTTCTGTGTAGTGAACTTTATATAAAATATAGCAATTCCCTGGACCTCTTCTAAGAGATCTACTTATAAAGTAATCAAAATCTTTCTTTAAAGTTAAAACAACATTTCTAGTATAGCTGATTCTTGGGCTTATATAAGTGAAATGTTTTATGAAAAAAATTACAACAAAAATATATACTTAAAATTCGATTGCTAAGTGTAGATCAACAAAACACAGGAAAATGTGACAAAGGACAAAGATGACCAATTTTTTTTTTTTACTAGTTTTCACTGACGTATTAGTAAATGAATCTGTTAAACTGTTAATTACACAGTGCATGTCCAAAATGTTTGCTTTTATAAAATTCACTTTTTAAAAATCATGAACAAAAATCTACCAGCAAAGAAAATTAAGGTCTACATACCATCTCCAGTTTTCCGAAAACAAACACATCTGTCTCTCTTAGTACAGAGTATCACTTTTAAGTGCTGTATTTTTTTTTTTTTTTACCCACAGAGGTCTTCACTTTGTGAAGCTCATTCATTTTGTGAGCTCACTTTCTAATCAAGAGCTCATTATTAAGTAATGAGCAGGCATATAAGGACAATAACATTTTGATAATTTATGCTTCCCCTTAAAAATGTACAACCAGGCTAGTGTGAAGGAAATTATTAAAATTGAACTTAACAGGATTCTGCCATCTGTTTAGAATCAAAAATGCCGAGCTCAAGGAGCACCTAGAATGCAGAATGAATCAGGTAGAAATGGGTTCCATAATTCATCCTGTAATACTGACAAAACTGTCATGAAAAATCAAATGATACTATTTATAAACATGAACACTATATTAGAATCAACATTATAAAGCAATAACAATGCATATGAAAATAAAAACACAAAGTAAACAATTATGCAGCTTAGTGACATTCAACCAATAACCAACATTTCATGATAGACTGCATTTTAACTAATGATTTCTAGAGATGCAAAGTAAACTTATTTCTCTTCATATTAAAACTGAATATCTAATAAATAATGTCTTAAAAAATTAAAATGAATTTCTCAGCCAACCTCAAAAATTCTTGCTATTCCTCATATATCCTGCTATATTAAGTTGATCAAATAATCAAGAACTTTTTTACTTTAACAGTGAAGTCTATTCAATCATGTTAAAAGAGACAGTGATAGTGAGGAAAGCATGCTAATTAATTAATGATTAATAATTTTGCTGTATAGAAACAGACAATATTTATTGACTTAATTATGTGCAAGTCATGAGGCTAAGTCTAACTAATCCAATGATATATATGAGGTAGTCCTTGCTTTTTCAGTGTAAGAAATACACAAGGAAATGATACAATCATGTACTTACATGTAATAGAAGAGTACTATCAATTGTAAGACTCACCTATATTTAATGCACCACAGAAAAAAGAAAAAAATGCTCAATTTAACTTTAAAATATTGCTTTCTAAAAAAAATATATATATATATATTGCTTTCTCCCTCATAATTTTTATTTTATATTATTGACAGAACTCTTTATGACTTATTTATAGATTTTTGGGGCGCCTGGGTGGCTCAGTCATTAAGTGTCTGCCTTTGGCTCAGGTCATGGTCCCAGGGTCCTGGGATTGAGCCCCACATTGGGCTCCCTGCTCAGTGGGAAGCCTGCTTCCTCTCCCACTCCCCACTGCTTGTGTTCCTTCTCTCACTGTCTCTTTCTCAGTCAAATAAATAATCTTAAAAAAAAAAGACTTATTTATAGATTTTTAAAAATCATATATTGTGCAAATGCAAAAAATTAAAATATTAGCAAAATAAACTAGTTCAGTTATTCTTAAAACTTTTTCACACTCAGAGCATGAATTTTCAGTCATTTTTCAAAATCATTGATGTCTGTTTTCCTCTATAAGTATCAGTTAGTTTTTGCTGAGTAACAAACTGCCCAAAACTTAATGGCATAAAGCAATAAATATTTATTTGGCTCACATATCTGAAGTTGGCTGGGTGTTGGGTTTTCTGATATTGGTTAAATTTACTTAGATGCCTGGGGGTTAGCTGGCTATTGGCTGGTAGAGGTTGGTTTTAGCCACATGTCCCATCTTCCAGCAGGCCACCCTATAAAAGTTCTCATGTTGATGACACATATACAAGAGAACAAACTCCTTTTCAAGCCTCTGTTTACATCATGTAAACAAATTCTCCACTGGTCAAAACAAAGGTCCAGTGCCAAAGTATGAAGCAGGCCAGCACACCCCCATCATGGAATCATGGATAGCACTATAAAGTTACATTGTAAAGAAATGAATATAGAGAAAGGTGAAGAACTAGGATCATCAATGCAGTCTGTCACAGCACACAATACAATCTTTGCGCCATCAGGAATATTGGATGAATCAGCATTTCTTTCTTTCTTTCTTTCTTTCTTTCTTTTTTAAGATTTTATTTATTTGTCAGAGAGAGAGAGAGAGAGAGCACAAGCCGGGGGGGGGGGGTAGCAGGCAGAGGGGGAAGCAGACTCCCTGCTGAGCAAGGAGCCTGATGTGGGGCTCCATCCCAGGACCCTGGGATCATGACCTGAGCTGAAGGCAGACGCTTAACCGACTGAGCCTCCCAGGTGTCCCGATGAATCAGCATTTCTTAACCAAAAGCTTCACCATTGTCCCCAGGGCTTTCTTCCAAATACACAGTCTGCAAGTTTTGAAGCCCATAAACAATGACAGCTGTGTCACAACTGCTGCTTGGTTTTTCATAATTGTAATATTCACCTCAGTTTCAGAGATGTGGAAATGTTAAAAATATGCGTGCTAAAATCAATGAAATATGGCAACACAATACTCCCTAAGTAATACTCCATGTAGGAAAACTATTGTATAGTACTAGGAAAATGCCTCCCATGCAGAACTAGTATGTTTTCTCCTTTGCAACCACAAGAATTATGCTAAATATAGGACACTTAGTTTCACATGGAGTTCAATGACAGTGATACTATTAATACTCTTGGCTGGAACATTTGCTCCTTCCTTCATGGTCTTGATTTCCTATTTTTATTAGAATTTACTTTTTAGGGCTGTTGTGATTATTATTTTTGATAACAGACCTCTCAAAGCACATGTAGCGATACCTGACACATACTAAGTGCTCAATAAATATGAGCTATGCATCATTATTACTATTTGCTTTAGTTTATTATTTACATTCCCTTTATTATAAACTTTCTCAAATGTACCATAAAAAAATGAGTTCAGCAAATACACAGTTGCTAAAACTGTTTCTAAGATCAGTACAGATTTTTAATGACCTAGAAACAGATTTAGGGCAATATTTACATAAACAAAAAAGAAGAAGTGGCAGGAGGTGTTATATAAAATAAGCAATAGGAAAATGGCATCTAATACATGTTCCTTGACCTGAACCAAGGAACTGACTTCTCCCCAGATCTTTAAACTCATATAGCAACTCTCTTCTTGACATGTCCTGTAAATGTCTGCAAGTCACCTACAATTAAACTATGAGTACAGCCCTACTGACAGCAATTACTTACGTTACCCTGAGAATCCATGAGTTATTTTTGTTATTCAGTCTTCTTCACTACCTACATCATGTGTAATAATTAGCCCTGCAGATTCTGTTCTCAAAACTTACTCAAAAGCCATGAACTTCCCTTTCTCCTGGTCTCTTACTCCATCTCATCACCATATACATTGCTTGACCACTGCAGTACTTTTCCTAACTAGTTATTCTTTTACCACTCTTGTTCACTAAACAGAGAGAATGTTTTTGAATACAAATCAGATTCATTTCAACTTCTTCCCATTTCATTGAGTGTAAAACTCAAACTGTTCTTTCTGGCTTAAACATCCTACTTGATCTCAATCCTTGCTAATGTCCTTAACACTGTGACACTTCCTCCTTACCCACTACATTCAAGGAAAATTTCTTTAAGAGTCTCAAACACACCAAGTAAGTACCTTCCTTCTGGACTTTGCGTTTTGCTCTTCTTTAGGTACTGTTCTTCCTCTGAGCTTGGCTGGCTCTTTCTTGATAGTCAGCTTATTATCTCAACTTCAATGTCACTCTCTCAGAGAGGTCTTTCTGGACTATTCAAGAGAGTCAACCAAGCATTCCTATCACATCACTCCATTTCAGTTACCTACACAGCATTTACCACAACCTGACAGGCTTTCTTGTCTATTTGCTTGCTTGCCCATTTTCTTTCATTTCTACTACACCCCTAAATAGAATTTAAGTTAAATGAAAGTAGGGAAAATGTTTACCTTGTTTAGGTGATAGCTCCTGTGTCTAGATTCTAGAATATTAGTGGAATATGGTAAGTCCTCAATAAATATTGACTGAAGAAATGAATAGATGGTATTGTGGAAGGAGGACTAGCAACTGAGAGGACTCTAAGAGGGAGGATCACATCATGAATTGTGCTCCTAGCACTTTAATAGCTTCTTCATTATAGAAAACTCTGGGTTGCAGAACTAAAATTCTTTGGAATTCAAAGGAGAGCCTATGGAACAAATCTAACTGATAAAGTTTTTAAGGCCTTTTCATTGGCTGGGAGGTTATAAGCACTTTATTCAGACCACTAGACAGCCAATAGGGAGAGCTAGGAGGCACAAAGAAACTTAGGAAATATGATTTCTACCAAGTAGTAAGAATGAATAGAAATTATAGAAAGAGTATGTCTACTTTGAGCCTACTTAAAAAATTATAATTGATAATCTAGTTAAATTATTTCAAATATATTAGACCCTAAATGTGTTATTCATAATTTATTGGTACAATCTGACCAAACTGTAGTGGAAACAAAAAAAAAAATCTTAAGATTTTATTTATTTATTTGAGAGATAGAAAGAGAGAGCATGAGCTGGAGGGAGAGGGATGGGGAGTGAGAATATGAAGCAGACTCCATTCAGAGCACAGAGCCCAACATAGGGCTCGATCCCATGACCCTGAGATCATGACTTGAGCCGAAACCAAGAGTCGGCCGCTTAATGAACTGAGCCACTCAGGCGCCCCAACAAAATTTTATTTTACACTCTCTACAGTTTAACCTCTTTATTAAATACAACTTAAAAATCAGAAAAGAGTTAGTCATCCCAAAGTGATACACTTAGTATAATTTAAAATCCTAGCAAAGTTTATCTATCTATATTATTATTATTATTATAAAAATGAAACAGTACAAGATAAAATTTCTAAAGCACACTGCCCAGGCTCACATACCTGTTCTACCATTTACTAGTTGGTGGCCATGGTTAATGTTCTTAAACTTTCTAAGGCTCAGTTTTCACATGTGTAGAATAGGAACTTTTTGTATAAGGCTGTGAGGGCTAAAGTAGATTACACACACAAATTTATTAGCATAGTACCTGACAAATAATAACCATGTAATAAATGTTAGTTACATTATTATTGCATTACTTAATGGATAGTTTTTAAAATTAATATAAAAAACTAGTTTTTATAAAATAGAACTTTTTTTGGCCTTTTAAGTTTTTATTTTAATTCCAGTTAGTTAACACACAGTGTTATATTAGTTTCATATGTACAATGTAGTGATTCAATATTTCCATACTTCACCCAGTGCTCAAAAAATATAACATTAATATAATTTTAGAAGGAACTGATTAAAAGGCACAAATGAAACATTGGATGAATATTAATGGACTAAAGCAGAAAATAAGATTTGCGTAGATGTAGAGATAACCAAAGCAGAACGTAGTAACGGTGGAATAAGAATGACGTTTAGGATGGGGGGACAGTTTGAGAACATATTAGAGAAGCAATGAGAGAAAGAAAAATTGGAGGACAAAGAAAACTATATCTTAAAAATGAATTATTTTTATTTCAAGATACATTAACAAATCAAAATAATCATTTAAGGAATGTATAATTTGGATTAGAAACATTCATTTCATAATATAACTATTTAAAGCAGAAACAAAAACATGTTCCAAACATTCAGCAACTGAAATTGTTTTTCTCAACATATCGCATTGCCTGTTTGGGGGCAGAATTTTGGTTTTTAATTTAATTAAAAACATAGCCACATGCAGTAAATATTAATACGAAATTCAATTAACTGACACCCTAATAGAATCAGGTGTTAATTTTGGTTGAAGATTATTTTTATCACACAAGTATCTTAATTTTAAATCGTCAACACAGCCGTATCTATACCTATACAGAAGAGAGAGAGAGAGAGAACAAATTTCACCAGACTTCATTATCAGCGTTCCAGGCGGCGTAGTGACAAAGGGATTCATAAGCAGTTGTTAGGTGTGGCTACGGTTCTCTAAAAGGTCCAGAGAACCAGTGAGGAGCGCACAGACAGAAATAATGCCCAGCCGCACCGCAGCTGTCTGACTGGAGGAGGAAGGCTCATATGCTGCAAGGGAGCCTGTACGAGGCAGGTTGGTCTTCAGCCTCCAGACAGATGGGACTTGAAATGGGTGTAGAGTGAGACAATATATGCTCTTCGCCATGTTTTCCCAACCTGAATAATCTTAATATTTACTGCAAGATGCCAAAATCTCTGGTTTGCCTACACTTAACACCTACAGAATACCTTGGTCTCCTCAAGGAAAATCTTTTTCTTTCCTCACCAGATCATTTCTGAGAGATCCAAGAGACACGTCACATTTCTAAGTCCTTTCTCTGTTCAAAGTTGCCGATCAAGCTGCCTCTTGAAGTCATTTTTACCCCATCCCCGACGGTGCTGTGTGCTATTTCCTGGGTCCAAACTTCTCCACGCTAATGACATAACTTTTAACATGAACTGACCCTCAAATAAACACTATTCCATGTACTTTTACAAATTTCATCTTGTCAACACCTTATAATGATTCAGTGAAGCTGGTACTACCCACCGGAGTGCACCGCCCAACACGGGGGCACCACTCACACAGTATCACTATGCTAGCAACACTTCCATTTTTTGAGCACAAAAATATAGAACTTCACCAAAGTTCACTGATGCAGCAAGTGGCAGAGCGAGGTTTCAAACCCAGGAGCCGCCCAGAGAGGGGCTAGCGCTACGGACCATGAGGAGGAGCGAAGTATTTCCCACTCCTGATTCTGTAGGACGTTTGTTTGCTAAGTCTCAAAGCTGTATATTATACTACTGAGTTTTGACTGAAAAATCTGAAAAACATAGTGGATTGTTGCAATGAGATATGAATGACACTAATGATTAAAATTTCTAAAAAAAACATTATTAAAGCATACTATTAAATGTGCGCTGTGGGTACTAATTGTAAACATATTTAAATAAAAGACATATTACTTATTTCCCCATATAAATCTTAGGTTGTATCATTACTCTTAATGAGTTCTGCACATTTTTTTTTTCAGTCTTCAAAATATTAGTTTCAAATATGTTGGGTAAGAATCAACTGTACTTACTTTTCTTTCTTATAGTTTCTCATAAATAAAGTATAAATGTACTGGAAGATCTTGCTTCCTGTCTTCCTAGGGATAGAAAGGCTTGTGGGGTTTTTTTATTCGTTTGTTTTTGTTTTTGTGTTTATTTTTTTTCCTAGCCTGGATTTTTGTATTCAGTCTTTTAATTGAAGTTTTAGTTTTATCAAGGGAGTCTAACAACTTGTCAAAATGCAAGCTCCAAATTGTTCTGTGAATATCTAAATGACAGTTAAGTTACCTGGCAGTCTAGACATAACAAATTGTATCTGATTCCTTTAGAACATTTTATAATATTATTAGCTAGACAGAGTATGAGTGACAGAAAGAAAAAGGGAAAAAAAAGATAATTTAATTCATATGGTAATGCAAGACCTAAAATTGTAATTTAAGCAATATGAAATCTAACTGCTTTTACTAGCATAACAAAGATTAACTGAATAATCTCTCATTCTTAACTAATATTCAACACTTAATTTGGATTCTAAAATTACTTCTTTCCTGAACTGAGAAATCTTAGATTTTACTTCTGTCTAGGCATACAACACATGGAATATTTTTATTTGAATGTAATTATTTTTGATAGCTGGTCATAAAACTGTCATATATTTAATGAATTGTATAAATCACATTCTACAAGAAAACAATAAGAATCTAATTTCATTTAGGAAGATTCTTAACTCACAAAGATAAATTTAATCCCCTTTACTTTCCTAGCTTTGGTTTTCTTACTGTGAGTTTTTCGTTTTGGCAAAACACGCCTAGCATGTATTCAAGGACAACTCGAAACATTTATGATGACAAATCATAATCATGAAATGTGTTCAGGGTTGGACATGTATGATGCTAGCACAACCAGGGGCACATTTAAAAGTGATTCTTTCCTGTTTTTTGAATCTCTCAAACTTACATAATTAAATAATAGTTATACTGTTAGTGCAATGATATTTAAAGCTGCTAAAATTATAGATTAATACACAAATAGAGTGCATATGACAACATTTAGAGTTAGAAGAATCTCCTCTCTATGCAATTTGACTTTTACAGATAAAGACACTGAGGTTTAGTGGTGTAAAAACCTTTTGTGGAAGGTCACCTAGTTTGAAATAGCAAAAGCTCAGACTAGATCCCATGTCCTGGCCCATTCAGCTTTGCAAGATGTAGAGAAAGTGGGGGAGACAGCGGTGCATGAATTATGTCTACTGTAGTATTTTCACACTCTGCCACGATTCGTCTTAGTCAGTACTACAGTATACCTTCTAATAGAAACATCTTGTCAGAATCATCTTGTCATGATCAGCCTTTCATCCAAAAGTCCTGTGATCTTCCTTCTGTGCAGTGACAATTTCCAGAGCTCCAGACAAAACTCTGAAGCGCTTTGTGTCCCCACTCACCTCCTCCACCTCCAGTTTCATAATCAGCTACGGGAAATACACAGAGGAGCCCAGACAGATGGCAAAAATAGCAGTTCCTTCTAGGTTTAAAATGTTTGAAAACACAGAGAAAGCCTTTATATTTTCCAGTCCTACTAATGACAGCCAGAACTGCTATCCTGAGATCAGAAAATTAGGTAAATTTAATGCCGTTTCTAAGTCTCTCATAGGGTAGGTACAATTAGCATCCCCTCTTGAATCACAAAGGCTAAATTGTTTGAGGATTTTCCTGCTTGCTCTGTTGATTTCAGTAATTTCACTCCAGTGTCAGCAAAGATAGATGGGGCCATTTATGCCGAGTCATTAGTCTTCTTTTGAACTCCCTCAAACTGGTCTTCTCCCCGGATTTAGACTTTCAAATATGTTTTTAAATCCATCATTAATCTAAATAGCCAGACCCAGACAGAAAAAAAAATATGAATAGTGACAACTAAGGAGCCCTTCTCAAAAAGGATCTTTTCTTTTTCTTTCACTGCCACCGCCATAGATATTTTAGTTTCCAGGGATCCTATTAGCTTATACTTGGGAATTTCAACTTTCAACCCAAGAATATATTTAATGGTAGAATGAGGCAGGATGATCAAATTCAACCATTCTAAAAAGCTTCATCACATCAATAATTTCTGTAAATAACTTGGGAGGCTCTGTTATTTGCACCCATGTATTAGTGTAGAAAATTGAGTTTCGGTCATATTGGGAGAAATACAAGAGCACTGAACATTTTGCTGACTCTATAATAAGTGTTCAGAAAATATTGATAACTAATATATAAAGAACTTGTACAACTCAACACCAAACCAAACCAAACCAAGACACAAATAATCTGATTAAAAATGGGCAGAAGGCCTGAACAGACACTATTCTAAAGAAGACATACAGATGGCCAACAGACGCATGAAAAGATCCTCAACATCACTAAGCATTAGGGAACTGTTCATCAAAACCATAATGAGATATCACCTTGTACTTGTCCAAATGGCTAATATAAAAAAGACAAAAAATAACAAGCGTTATTGAAGCGTTAGTGAAGATGTGGAGAAAAGGGAACCCTTGTGCACTGTTGGTGCAGCCAACTGTGGAAAACAGTATGGAGATACCTCAAAAAATTAAAAATAGAACCACCATACCATATAATCCAGTAATTCCACTACTGGATATTTACTCAAATAAAATGAAAACACTAATTTGAAAACATATGCACTCGTCTGTTTACTACTGCAGCATTGTTTACAATAACCAATATATGGAAGCAACCTAAATGTCCACTAATACATGAAATGGATAACAAAACTGTGGTTTATGTGTAATGTAATATTACTCAGCCATAAAAAAAGATCTTGCCATTTGTGACATAGATGGGCCTAGAAGGTATGCTAAGTAAAATAAATCAGACAGAGAAAGATAAATCCCATAAGGTTTCATTTATATATGGAACCTAAGAAACAAAACATACAAACAAAAAAACAAATAAAATAATAAATACAGAGAACAAACTGGTGGCTGCCAGAAGGGAGGGTTTGGGGGACTGTGCAAAATAGGTGAAGGAGATAAATAGGTACAAACTTCCAGTCACAAAATAAAAAAGTCATGGGATGAAAACTATAGCATGGGGAATATAGACAATAGCATTGTAATAATATATGGTAGCAAATTGCAATTACACTTATTGTGGGAACATAGCTTAATGTATAGAATTGTCAAATCATTATGTTGTACACCTGAAACTAATATAACATTGTATGTCAATTATACTTCAATTAAAGAAAAAAGGAAAATACTTGACAACTGATAGCTTTGGCAAAAATCTAATAAATAAAACACTCAGGTAAGAAGGAAATATGTATATATTATATACTGTAGTATGTATATGCTATAATTCATATATTATACTTAACAGGAAATGAGATCGGGAGTGAATAGAGCCAACAGAGCATGGGTAATGATCAGTCAGTGATAGGTACTGACCAAACATTCTTCAACCCTGAGCAGTCCAAGGAGATGCTGATGATAAACAGTGGCATAACTCTGTTCTCATTAAATTTTGCCTTAGTATAATGTTACCACTTCTAACGCAGTGTGTCCCACCCTAACATTATATGAAGTCAGAATAAACCTGTAGTTTCTCATACTCAAATTTTACTACTTGAAAGAATTAAGTCCCAAAAAAAGATATTCAACAAATCATAACAAAACAATCAAGTGAAAACAACTATATGTTGGTGGAATCAATTTATCTGTTTTTTTTCCCTATCAATTTTCATTCTCTAACCTATAAAAAGTTGTGCCGAAAGTCACATGACAATGTGATTTTCAGTAGCATCTTGGAATCCTTATAGGAAGGTAAGATCTGCTTTAGATAGGAATTGATTAAATGACAAAGAAAATAATCACACTTGACACCAAAACATGAAAAAATTTTATAAAAAGAATAGCAAAAAGAACATTTGTCATAAAATTTTAAATAAGAACACAAAATTTCATAAATGAAATGTAAATCAGAAATGAAAAAATTTTAATCTTTTTCATCAATACTCATAATTCAAACAAATAAGACTGCTATGTGAGGGAGAAAAATACCAATTTATTGTCTCTGAACTACCTCTTCAAAACTCTGAAATAGAAACTTATCTTACAAAAGGAAATCTCATACAAAAATATTATAAAATAACATAAACACATAAATATTTATAATATATGAATACACTATACATAGTTTATATAAACTTAATTTAGAAGAGTAATTTTGGATAGCAACTCATATTATAGCCTTTTTCCTTCTACAAGATAAGTAACTCAAAATAGCAAACACGGGGCGCCTGGGTGGCTCAGTTGTTAAGCATCTGCCTTTGGCTCAGGTCGTGATCCCGGGGTCCTGGGATCGAGCCCCATATCGGGCTTCCCGCTCTGCGGGAAGCCTGCTTGTCCCTCTCCCACTCCCCCTGCTTGTGTTCCCTCTCTCGCTTTGTCTTTCTCTGTCAAATAAATAAATAAAATCTTAAAGAAAAAAAAAAAAAACAACAACAAAATAGCAAACACTTCCCAAGTTTAAGCATGTTCAGAACATTAATGTGATTTGAGCTATATAATAATAGAGGGCAAACTCATAGCTATTTTTTAATACATCAATTTGCTTCTTGTAAATGTGATATAAAAATTTCACTCCCCACTGCAAATTATGAAAAGGTGTGATTTTATTCCAGTACTTATGAATCCTAAAAATAAATCTATCTAAAATTCTAGTGCTCAGTTCCACTAGAAACGTCATTATAACAACTGAAAATTAATGCCATTATGGATCAGCATCTTCCATGACCAAAATGTGATTTACATTAAAATGGGTTATTTGTTACTGCCTATTTAACATAAATTAGCTTATTGTGTATTCGGACTTAAAGTTCACTAGTGGCAGAGATAAAATTCTTTTCAATTTTAGGAAAAAACATATATAACTGACATTAGAAAAATAATTTACATGTGCCAAAAAATTATAACTCAGTAGTCTAACAAACTATATTATTAAAATAATCATTAGAGCATAACAATTTGTTAATATAACATATATATTTTAACCTGTACTATTGAATAAGTAAATTAGTGAATAATGTGAAAATATTTTTTAAATGAGAAAGACTTTATGTAATCTCAAATTAAGTTAATAACTGATTTTCTCCTGTCTGCTTAATTGTGCCCATTAAGTCTCTTGGTATCCTGGGAGAATATGGCTTCTTGTTTCCTGATTATAAAAATAATAGTAATTATAATAGATATAGTAATAAAAACATAATAGCTAATACTTATATAAAGGTTACCACATGTCAAGTACTTTTCCAAATGCTTTACACACATTAATACATTTTATATGTTCATTAACTCTATGAGGTTAGTTCTATTGTTATTATTATTATTATCATTTTTTTTTTAAGATTTTATTTATTTATTTGACAGAGAGACATTGAGAGAGGGAACACAAGCAGGGGGAGTAGGAGAGGGAGAAGCAGGCTCTCCACTGAGCAGGGAGCCCGAAGAAGGGCTCGATCCCAGGACCCTGGGATCATGACCTGAGCCGAAGGCAGACGCTTAAGGACTGAGCCACCCAGGTGCCCTATCATTATTATTTTTAAGTAAGCTTCACACCCAGCATGGAGCCCAACCTGGGGCTTAAACACCACCCTGAGATCAAGAGTCAGAGGCTTAACTGACTGAGCCACCCAGGTGCCTCAGGTTAGTTCTATTATTAATTACCCTTTTAAGATTTTATTTATTTACTTATTTTAGAGAGAGAGAATGTGAGCAGGGGAGAAACAGGGGAAGGGTGAGGGCAGGGGAAAGAATCTCAGGCAGACTCCATGCTGAGCATGGAGCTGGACGCAGGGCTCAATCTCAGGACCCTGAGATCATGACTGGGGCTGAAAACAGGACTTGGAGGCTCAACTGACTGAGCCATCCAGGTACCCAGGTTACTTCTATTTTTAAACCCATTTTACAAACAGGGAAACTGATGCCCTGAAAGCTTTGGTGACTAGCCCTAGCTAACAAACCAGTCAGTGAGTGATCTGGAATAAGAGTCAGATAGCTTAGTGCTAGAGTGTGTGCTAACGTAGTGCTATAGTGACCCAGTTTAGCTAATTTGTTGTGTCTTAGAAGTTAAGTCTAAAACTTAGGGTTAGGAGAGAGTCCAAGATGACAGAGGAGTAGGAGACCTTAGTTTTGTCTTGTCCCAGGAATTCAGCTAGATAGCTATCAAATCATTCTGAACACCAGCGAACTCAACCGGAATTCTAAGAAAAAAATAGCTGCAACTCTACAAATAGAAAAGCAACCATTTGGAGGCACATGGGTGGCTCAGTTGATTGAATGGCTGCCTTCAGCTCAGGTCATGATGCCAGGGTCCTGGTTTCCCTGCTCAGTGGGGAGCCTACTTCTGCCCCTCCCCCCTGCTCATGTGTGCTCTCTCTCTTTCTCTCTGTCCTAAATAAGTAAAATCTTTAAAAAAAAAAAAAAGAAAGAAAGAAAAGCGACCACTTTCTGCAAGGATGACAAGATGGAAAAACACACCTCAAAAAATAGAACAAAAGGCACTATTGATTGCCAGGGACCTAATTAGTATGGACATAGGTAAGATATTGGAACTAGGGTTCAGAAAAATGATTATAAAGATACTAGCTGGGCTTGAAGAAAGCATAGAAGACACTAGATAATCCCCTTCTGGAGAAATAAAAGAACTAATATCTAATCAAGTCGAAATCAAAAAGGCTATTAATGAGATGCAATAAAAAATGGAGACTATAACTGCTAGGATAAGTGAGGCAGAAGACAGAATGAGTGATATAGAAGACAAACTGATGGAGAATAAAGAAGCTGAGAAAAAGAGAGATAAACAACTACTGGATCACGAAGGGAGAATTTGAGAGATAAGTGATACCATAAAGTGAAACAATATTAGAATAATTGGGATCCCAGAAGAGGAAAGAGAGAGGGAGAGAGGAGCAGAAGGTATATTGGAGCAATTTATAGTGGAGAACTTCCCTAATCTGGGGAAGGAAACAGGCATCCAAATCCAGGAGGCACACAGAACCCACCCAAAATCAATAAAAATAGGTCAACACCCTGACATATAATAGTGAAACTTGCAAATCTCAGACACAAAGAGAAAATCCTGAAAGCTGCTCAGGACAAGAGGTCCATAACTGACAAGGGAAGAAACATTACATTGGCAGAAAACCTACCCACAGGGACCTGGCATGCCAGAAAGGACTGAATATATTCAGGGTGCTAAATGAGAAAAATATGCAATCAAGAATACTGTATCCAGCTGGGATGTCATTCAAAATAGAAGGAGAGACAAAAAGCTTCCAGGACAAAAAGAAACTAATAGAATTTGTGATCACAAAACCAGTCCTACAAGAAATATTAAAAGGGATCCTTTGAGTGAAGAAAGAGCCCAAAAGTAACACAGACCAGAAAGGAACAGACAATATACAGAAACAGTGACTTTACAGGTAATACAATGGCACTAAATTCATATCTTTTAAAAGCTACCCTAAATGTAAATGGGCTAAATGTCCCAATCAAAATAAACAGGGTTGGGGTGCCTGGGTGGCTCAGATGGTTAAGCGTCTGCCTTCAGCTCAGGTCATGATCCCAGGGTCCTGGGATCGAGCCCCACATCAGAATCCTGGCTCAGCGGGGAGCCTGCTTCTCCCTCTCCCTCTGCCTCTCTCCCTGCTCATGCTCTCTCTCTCTCTGTGTATCTCTGTGTCTCAAATGAATAAATAAAATCTTTAAAAAAATTACACAGGGTATCAGATTGGATTAAAAAAAAGACCCATTGATATGCTGTCTGCAAGAGACTCATTTTAGAACCAAAGACACCTCCAGATTGAAATTGAGGAAGTGGAAAACCATTTATCATGCTGATGGACATCAAAAGAAAGCTGGGGTGGCAATCCTTATATCAGACAAATTACATTTTAAGCCAAAGACTGTAATAAGAGATGAGGAAGGACACTATATCATAATCAAAGAGTCTGTCCAAAAAGATCTAACAGTTGTAAATATTTATGCCCCTAACATGGGAGCAGCCAATTATATAAGCCAATTAATAACAAAATTAAAGAAACACATCAATAATACTACAGTAATAGTAGGGGACTTTAACCTCACTCACTGCAAAGAACAGATCATCTAAACAGAAGATCAACAATGAAACAAGGGCATTGAATGACACGTTGGACCAGAAGGACTGAACAAATATATTCAGAGCATTCCAGCCTAAAGCAACAGAATACATATTCTTCTTGAGTGCACATGGAACATTCTCCAGAATAGATCACAACCTGGGTCACAAATCAGGTCTCAACTGGTACCGAAAGATTAGGATCATTCCCTGCATATTTTCAGACCACAGTGCTTTGAAACTAGAACTCGATCACAAGAGGAAATTTGGAAAGAACTCAAATATATGGAGGCTAAAAAGCATCCTACTAAAGAATGAATGGGTCAACCAGGAAATTAAAGAAGAATTTAAAAAATCCATGGAAACAAATGAAAATGAAAACATAACTTCAAAACGTTTGGGATGCAGCAAAGGTGGTATATAGCAATACAAGCCTTTCTCAAGAAACAAGAAAGGTCTCAGATACACAACCTAACCTTACACCTAAAGGAGTTAGAGAAAGAAAAGCAAATAAAGCCAAACCCAACAGAAGAAGAGAAATAATAAACATTAGATCACAAATCATTGAAATAGAAGCCAAAAGAACAGTTGAACAGATCAACGAAGCTAGGAGCTGGATCTTTGAAAGAATTAAAAGATTGATAAAACCCTAGCCAGACTTATCAAAAAGAAAAGAGAAAGGACCCAAATAAAATCATGAATGAAAGAGGAGAGATTACAACCAACACCGTAGAAATACAAAAAATACTAAGATCATATTATAAGCAACTATATACCAATGAATTAGGCAATCTGGACGACATGGATGCCTTCCTAGAGATGTATAAACTACCAAAACTGAAACAGGAAGAAATAGAAAACCTGAACAGACCCATAACCAGCAAGGAGATTGAAGCAGTAATCAAAAATCTCCCAACAAACAAGAGTCCAGGGCTAGACGGCTTCCCAGGGGAATTCTACCAAACATTTCAAGAAAAATAAATTCCTTCTCTTCTGAAGCTGTTTCAAAAAATAGAAATGGAAGGAAAACTTCCAAACTCTTTCTGTAAGGCCAGCATTACCTAGATCCCCAAACCAGACAAAGGCCCCATCAAAAAGAATTACAGACCAAAATCCCTGATGAACATGGGTGCAACAATTCTCACCAAAATACTAGCCAATAGGGTCCAACAGTACATTAAAAGGATTATTCACCAAGACCAAGTTAGATTTATTCCTGCAAGGGTGGTTCAACATCCACAAATCAATCAATGTGATAACACTACATAAATAACAGAAAGGATGGGATGCCTGGGTGGCTCAGTCAGTGAGGTGTCTGCCTTCAGCTTGTGTCATGATCCCAGGGTCCTGGGATCGAGTCCCACACCAGGGTCCTTGCTCAGAGGGAAGACTGCTTCTTCCTCTGCCTGCTGCTCTCCCTGCTTGTGATTTCCCCCTCTCTCTCTTTCTCTGATAAATAAATAAAATCTTAAAAAAAAAAAAGAAAAGAAAGGACAAGAAAAACATGATCCTCACAATAGATGCAGGAAAAGCATTTGACAAAGTACAGATCCTTTCTTGATTAAAACTTCACAGTGTAGAGATAGAGGGAACATAACTTGACATCATAAAAGCCATCTATGAAAAGCCCATAGTGAATATCATTCTCAATGGATAAAACTGAGAACTTTGCCCCTAAGTTCAAGAATATGGCAGGGATGTCCACTATCACCAGTGTTGTTCAACATAGTACTAGATGTCCTAGCCTCAGCAATTCAACAACAACAAAAAAGAAATAAAAGGCATCCAAATCAGCAAAGAAGAAGTCAGACTCTCCCCCTCTTTGCAAATGACATGATACTCTATGTGGAAAGACCAAAAGACTCCACCCCAAAATTGCTAGAACTCATACAGGAATTCATCAAAGTGGCAGAATATAAAATCAATGCACAGAAATCAGTTCCATTTCTATACACCAACAATGAGACAGAAGAAAGAGAAATTAAGGAGCCAATCCCATTTACAATTGCCCCCAAAAC
The DNA here is from genome assembly GCF_964656455.1 of Halichoerus grypus. Taxonomy (NCBI): domain Eukaryota; kingdom Metazoa; phylum Chordata; class Mammalia; order Carnivora; family Phocidae; genus Halichoerus; species Halichoerus grypus. The sequence continues at coordinate 91,559,994 of NC_135720.1, read as the reverse complement.
CATAAGATACCTAGGAACAAACCTAACCAAAGAGGCAAAGGATCTGTACTCAGAAAACCATAGAACACTCATGAAAGAAATTGAGGAAGACACAAAGAAATGGAAAAACATTCCATGCTCATGGATTGGAAGAACAAATATTGTTAAAATGTCTACGCTACCTAGAGCAGTCAATGCAAAATACCTATCAAACTACCATCAACTTTTTTTCCCAGAGCTGGAACAAATAATCCTAAGATTTGTATGGAACCAGAAAAGACCCCAAATATCAAAAGGAATGATGAAAAAGAAAACCGAAACTGGTGGCATCACAATCCTGGACTTCAAGCTCTATTACAAAGCTGTAATCATCAAGACAGTATGGTAACGCACAAAAACAGACACATAGATCAATGGAACAGAATAGAGAACCCAGAAATGGACCCTCAACTCTATGGTCAACTAATCTTTGACAAAGCAGGAAAGAATATCCAATGGAAAAAGACAGTCTCTTCAACAAATGGTGTTGGGAAAATTAGACAGCTACATGTAGAAGAATGAAACTGGACTATTTTCTTATACCATACACAAAGATAAACTGAAAATGGTTGAAAGACCTAAATGTGAGACAGGAATCCATCAAAATCCTTGAGGAGAACACAGGCAGCAACCTCTTCTTCAACTTCGGCCGCAGCAACTTCTTGCTAGACACGTCTCCAAAGGCAAGGGAAACAAAAGCAAAGATGAACTATTGGGATTTCATCAAGATAAAAAGCTTTTGCACCACAAAGGAAACAGTTAACAAAACCAAAAGGCAACCTATGGAATGGGAGAAGATATTTGCAAATGACGTATCACATAAAGGGCTAGTATACAAGACCTATAAAGAACTTAACAAACTCAACACCCAAAAAACAAAGAATCCAGTCAAGAAATGGGCAGAAGACATGAACAGACATTTCTCCAAAGAAGACTGACAAATGGCCAACAGACACATGAGAAAATGCTCTACATCACTTGGCATCAGGGAAATACAAATCAAAACCACAATGAGATACTACCTCACACCAGTCAGAATGGCTAAAATTAACAAGGCAGGAAACAACAGATGTTGGCGAGGATGTGGAGAAAGAGGAACCCTCTTACACAGTTGGTGGGAATGCAAGCTCATACAGCCACTCTGGAACACAGTATATAGGTTCCTCAAAAAGTTGATAATAGAGCTACCTTATGACCCAGCAATTTCACTACTGGGTATTTACCCCAGAGATACAAATGTAGGATCCAAAGGGGCACCTGTACCCAATGTTTATAGCAGCAATGTCCACAATAGCCAAACTATGGAAAGAGCCCAGATGTCCATCAACAGATGAATGTATAAAGAACATGTGGTATATATATACAATGGAATACTACTCAGCCATGACAATTATATGATCTCACTCATATATGGAATTTAAGAAACAAAGCAGCGATCATAGGGGAAGAGAAGAAAAAATAAAACAAGATGAAATCAGAGAGGGAGACAAAACGTAAGAGACTCTTAATTATAGGAAACAAATTGAGGGTTGCTGGAGGGCGGAGGGGGGATGGGGTAACTGGGTGATGGACATTAAGGAGGGCACATGATGTAATGAGCACTGGGTATTATATAAGACTGACGAATCACTGCCCTCTACCTCAAACCCATAATACATTATATGTTAATTAATTGAATTTAAATTAAAAAATAAATAAAATAAATTTCAGAGTTGGGCCTTCTTGACATTGCATAGCAAATATGATCTATTTGTGAAATCTTGACACCCAAACCATGCTGTCTTTATTACTGTAATTTATATGTCCTGAAATCACATAGTATTAGCACCTCTATTTTATTTTTTTCTAAATATGTTTTGCCTTGTTTAGGTTCTTTGCATTTCCATATGAATTTCAGAATCAGCTTACCATTGAAGAATTCTGGGACTTTGGGATTATGTTGAATGTGTAGATTAATTTGGGGACATTGACCTCTTAATGCATCTTTCTACCCACAGCCATGGTATATTTCTTGATATATTTATGTTTTCCTTAATTCCTCTCATAAGTGTAATTTTTAATATACAGCTCTTTCAAATTTTTAATTAGACTTAGTCCTAAATATTTCTCATTTGTTATGCTAGTGTAAATGGTATGGTTTCCTAATTTAAATTTCTGAATTGTTTTTTGCAAGAATTTAGAAAATGACTTTTGTATGTTGATTGCGTATCTTGCAATCCTTTTTTTTTTTTTTTTTTAAGATTTCATTTATTTGACAGAGAGAGACAAAGAGAGAGCACAAGCAGGGGGAGCAGCAGGCAGAGGCAGAGGGAGAAGCAGGTTTCCCTCTGATCAAGGAGCCTGACATGGGGCTTGATCCCAGGACCCTGGGGTCATGACCTGAGCCCAAGGCAGATGCTTAACAGACTGAGCCACCCAGGCACCCCTGTATTTTGCAACCTTACTATCTCATTTATTAACTTTACTTTTTTGTTTTTCTTTTTTTAACATTCCAATAGATTTTCTCAATAGCCATTCATGACATCTGTGGCTAAGGGCAATTTTACTCCTTTCCAATCTGAAGGCCTTTAATATACAGTACCGCCCTACTGCATTGGCTAGAAATTTCTGTAAAATATTGAAAGGAAATGGTGGCAGCAAAAATGGTATCTTGTTCCTAAACTTGGGAGAAAGTACACAGTCTTTCAGGATTAAGTATAATGTTACCTCCAAGTTTTTTACTGACACTCTTTATAAGATAGAAAAAGTCTGTTTCTATTCCAGGTTTACTCTCTTTTTATTATAAATGGTGTTAGGATTTTTGCAAATCCTTTTAATGCATCTATTGAGATTATCATATGGTTTTTCGTTCTCTTTCTGTGTCTTGTTAATATCTTTTTCTGATTTTGATATCAGGATAATGCTGGCCTCATAGAATGACTTGGAAAATAGTTCCTCAATATTTTGGTAGATTTTGTGTATAATTGGTATTATACTTTCCTTATTTGATTGATAGAATTCATCCATGAAGCTGTTTGGGCATAGAGTTTTTAGGGAAGACTTTTTAGAACAAAGTCAATTGTTAGTTGATAAAGGGCTATCAGGCTACCTATTTCTTCTTTAATGAACTTTAATGACACTTTGGCAGCTTGTATTCTTTAAAATATCTTTTAAAGAATATTTCTTTTTCATTGAAGTTGTAGAATTTATTGACAAAAAGTTGTTTTAACATTTTCATATTTTCCTTTTAATATCTGTGGATCCATAGTAATGTCTCATTGTTGATACTAATAATTTATTTCTTCTGTCTTTTTTTCCTTGAGCAGTCTGGCGAGAGGTTTCTCAATTATATTGATTTTCTCAAAGAACACATTTTTAAAAAATTCTCCCTTATTTTTCTATTTTATGTTTCATTGATGTTCTCCCTTATCTTTATTATCTCCTTTCTTTGTTTTGGTTTAATTTGCTTTTATTTTTCTAGTTTTTGAGGTGGAAGCAAAGATCATTGATTTGACTTTTCTTCTTTTCTAATATGTGTTTAAAGCTATAAATTTCTATGTAACTATTGATTTACTGGCATCCCTTGCATTCTGATATGTTTTGTGCACTTGAGAGAAGAATGTATAATCTGCTATTTATGAGGAGGAAAATGTTTCTATAGATATTCATTAAGTCACTTAGACATAATGTTGTTCAACTCTTCTATATCCTTACTAATTGTCTGCATATTCTATAAATTATTGAGAGAGGGTATTTCTCAATTATAACTATGGATTTGTCTATTTCTCATTGCACTTCCAATAGTTTTTGCTTTATGTATTCTGACACTGTGTTATTATGTGCATAAACTTTAGACTGTGTGGTCCTCTTGATGAATTGACCCCTTTCATTATTAATTCCCCATCACTAAAAATTGATCACCTTTATCCTTGATAATAATCTTTTATCTAATATCTAAATTATCTGATATTTATATAGTCCCTCCAACTTCCTTTTAATTTTAGCATATCTTTCCCTATTCTTTAAAATTTAATTATTTGTGCCTTATATTTAAAGTGTACTTCTTCTAAGCATCATATAGTCGAGCCTTGTGTTTTTATCCAATTTGACAATCTCCTCTTTTTAATTGGGGTTTTTAGACCATTTACATTTAGTGTGATTATTCATATGGTTAGGTTTAAATCTTATCCTATTAACTGTTTTCATTTTTTAAAATATATTGTTTTCTATTTGTCCCATTATTTTTTTCTCTTTTTCCTCTTTTTATTTCCTACATTTAGATTAACTGAATATTTGTTTTCGAGCCTATCTTATATTATTGGCCCTACTCTATTTTGTTATTTTTGTTGCTTAAGGGTATATGGTATACATCTTTAACTATATATATTTAATTTATTGAAGCCTACTCTCAAGTTATATTATACTACTCTATGACCTGCTCAGCATGTCACTTAAATAGATCCTACTATCTATAATGCTGTTTGTTAAATAATATCATATATTATTTCAGTGAAAACCCTGTCTAAAATTTTCACCTATTCCTTGGATGTTGTTATACAGACTGAAGTAGATTGAAGCTGAGTAAGTGTATACAATCAGAAGGTAAATTCCTAAAAGACAAAATACCAATATAAAATTGATGTACTGGTATATTAGTGGTCATAGGATTATATTTTGCCTTGCAAATCTTTTTTCATTACTTTGGTTCATCGGACTAAAAAGTTTACTGAAGGATACTCCCTCCCTCCCTCCCTCCCTCTCTCTCTCCCTTTCTCTGTCTCTCTCTCTATATATTCTCTTTTTTAGTTATGGTCTTACTAGTGTATATAAATCTATGGGTGTACTGTCACTTCAAATAAATACAAAACTGTTCATTTACATAGAAGCTGATGACTGAAAGTGCAGGACATAATCTAAAGATCTGGATAATTTAAATATGAAGATAAATTCATTTTTGCTTAAATCAATTTCATGACTATTCACTGCATAAGCCTAAGTGGTCACATATATCTTTGCCCTTTCGTAAATCCTCTTTTTACATTTACAAGTTATTTCAGTTAAACTGCCAGAGGCTATGTCCAGGTGACTTAATAGAATTTACTTTATCTCTTTCCTGGAAGGTAATGAAGCCCTTAGGCCAAAGCTTACTTAATGTTTAATTTAGAACACTGTTTATAGTCATCAAGATAACCATTTGTTTATGTTGTCTTTTGGCCATTCTTAGTCACATTCTTAAGATGAAATTTGTCCCTTCCAATTTGCCCAGGAAATACAAAGATATTTTGATAGGATAGCCAAATTTAGATTTATGATTAAAGTCATGTGAATATTAAAGGATGGGAATGCAAGCTGGTGCAGCCACTCTAGAAAGCAGTATGGAGGTTCTTCAAAAGGTTGAAAATAGAGCTACCATACGATCCAGCAATTGCACTACTGGGTATTTACCACAAAGATACAAATGTAGGGATCTGAAGGGGTACGTGCACCCTGATGTTTATAGCAGCAATGTCCACAATAGCCAAACTGTGGAAAGAGCCAAGATGTCCTTTGACAGATGAATGGATAAAGAATATGCGGTATATATATACAATGGAATATTATGCAGCCATCAAAACGAATGAAATCTTGCCATTTGCAACGACGTGGATAGAACTGGAGAGTGTTATGCTGAGCGAAATAAGTCAATCAGAGAAAGACATGTATCATATGACCTCACTGATATGAGGAATTCTTAATCTCAGGAAACAAACTGAGGGTTGCTGGAGTGGTGGGGGGTGGGAGGGATGGGGCGGCTGGGTGATAGACATTGGGGAGGATATGTGCTATGGTGAGCGCTGTGAATTGTGCAAGACTGTTGAATCACAGATCTGTACCTCTGAAACAAGTAATACATTATATGTTTAAAAAAAAAAAAAAGAAGAAGAAGAAGATAGCAGAAGGGGAAGAATGAAGGGGGGGAAATCAGAGGGGCAGATGAACCATGAGAAACGATGGACTCTGAAAAACAAACTGAGGGTTCTAGAGGGGAGGGGGGTGGGAGGATGGGTTAGCCTGGTGATGGGTATTAAAGAGGGCACGTTCTGCACGGAATACTGGGTGTTATACGCAAATAATGAATCATGGAACACTACATCAAAAACTAACGATGTAATGTATGGTGATTAACATAACATAATAAAAAAATGAAAAAAAAAAGATAATCTTTCATTTTTGCAAACTCCCTCTTTACAAAAGAAAAACTTTACATCATCTCTTTTCCACTGACTTCTGAGACTAATTACTTTGTAAAGAAATCTAATGTGGGGCGCCTGGGTGGCTCAGTCGTTAAGCATCTGCCTTCAGCTCAGGTCATGATCCCAGCGTCCTGGGATCAAGTCCCACATCAGGCTTCCTTCTCAGCAGGAAGCCTGCTTCTCCCTCTCCCACTCCCCCTGCTTGTATTCCCTCTCTTGCTGTCTCTCTGTCAAATAAATAAATAAAATCTTAAAAAAAAAAAAAATCTAATGTGTTTTTTTCAAAACTGAAAAAGAATGTAAACATTAAGGAGAACAAAAAAACTAGAAAAATATACAATTCACCTCAATATTACCAAATACTTTAAAATAGCCTAATTTGAAAAGTAATAATGCACCTTGCCAACACCTGAATAGGAAGAACTATGAAGTATACTTTGTATAATTCATAATTTAGCTATGAAAAATAACATCCTGCACCTTATAAGAAAATAAAATGGAGCACTGAAGAATTTATGATTTCCACTGAATATATAGAGGGAGTGACGTTTCCAATCTATTGAAATAACATGTCTGTGACATGATAATGAGTCATGACCAATAGCAGTCATCTACTTGCCAACCAAAGGCACATTTATACTTCTTAATGTCACCAAAATGATGTCACCCGAAATGTATTAATATACTACACTTCCATTTTGAAGGTTAAAATGTAGGTGTAAGAAGTGAAATTCTAAACTGGATTAACATAGTACATCATATAATGCCTTCAAGTGTAATTTTAGTCCTGTTGATAGTACAGAAACAAAATTTGAGTCTGTGGAAGGGAAAGGAAACTTTTCTAATGAATAAAATGGAAATAACAACAAAATCTTCTGAAGGAGAGTGGGCCCTTGAAGGAAACAGCTAAATGATATTTGGGAAAAGAGTTACTATGTACTCTGTGAAGGAAAGCAAAATTTATTGATGTGTTAGATCAAATATTAGAAAAACTCTCCATCAGTTGTTAGGATTTCACCTTGGAAAGGGATTGCCCATGAGGTTGGAAAATATATTTCTTTTCATGAAGTGAAAATGTTTAATTAGCCAACTGCAGTAGGAATTTATCACATTCCAAAACATCCTCAGGTTTGCTAAGGCTATTGGCCTGTTTGAGTGAACCAATCTATCTGTATCAAAACAGTAAATCTGGACAATGTGTATACCATCCTGTGTTTCAATTTCGAGGTAACCACAAGTTAACGTATCATATCGGTCATCTTACTAGATGAAGAAATTCTGGGCAAATTATTTGTGTGCTATATATATATATATAAAACAAGATTATAAGAACAGTTATAACTTATATGTTGCTGTTTTTATTATCAGTTGTACTTTTTCATTAGATTTTTTTTTCCATTTCCTATTTCATTTTGACTAAATTTATTGTCTTCTTCGGATTATTACCTCAGCTTCTAGGCAACAATCAAAGTTTAACAGAAAGTCCAGTTAAATTTCTGGATTCTCATTTCATCAATGTAATCTTTCTATAGTGTATGCATGGTACACAAATTTTTTCTATCAGATAATATTTGCTTTATTCAGAATCCAAGTTCTTTGGCTTTTGTTGTTTTTCTGCAGTAATTTGTCATGTCATATTGCAGCAAAAAAATTAGCTCTCAGAAAGTTGGCAGCAGCTTTTGCAATGAAGTAGCATTAAGCCATCATTACAATTAATTTCCAAGAAAGACATTTAAAAGCCTGGATTCAAAAGGGTAGGCTTCTATGGTCTTAGATATATTGGAGGATGCTCTACTTGGAGTATGGGAAAGAATAAATATGGAGTATCTTCAGGATCTTCCAAACAATGTGTTGCATTTCATCTTAAGCTGGAGATCTAAGGAAGACTAGGAGAACTTATTTTTAAAAAATTATTTACTAGTGTGTGTGTAAGAAGATTCATAAAAACTGAGTACACCAAAATGTGCGTCAGATTGTCAAACAATATTAATTTGCCGAACAACTTCTGTCTACTTCAGGAAATAATCTGGGCATGTATATATAAATATATATCTTTGTGGAATTGGTACAAAATAACCAAATCTGATAGTAAGAACACATATAGCAGATTCGTGTCAAATGGTCTTCAGTTAATGTTGGCTTTGGAATAGATGTTTTTTATAAAATCTTAATTGATCATAAAGACAACTTTGCTTCCCAGTATTCATTTTTCATACTTAGTTGACATTATCCACACTTTTGTTTCTTGTTTAGTTGTAAAAATGTGACTTAGGCATCCCTTTATTTGAAAAAAAAAATTTATTCAAAAATTATTAATTTTGTGACTTATTTTTGAAATGCTTAAATAAGTAAAGATATGATAATTTTAGATATTAAGGAAAAATTATGTTTATTGTCATACATTTACCACTAAAGTAAGGTAACAACAAAAACCATCAAAGGAAATAAATTTATGGTTTCCACAACATTTTGCACCATTATGTAAAATAAATTTTCAGTTAGCAATATATTTACAATGTGAATGAAGTTAGAGTAAGACTATAAACATAATAAATTTGAGAATATTTTATATAATCATATTCTTTGCATATCTAAGTAATTCTTAAAATTACTTATGAATGCAAAGAATTTATGCTGTAAAATGTAAATATTGCTACAACAAGCAAAAACCAAATTTCTTTTAACCTTATATTCCATTGTTCTTTAAAATTAAACCATTACTTTTTTAGCATCTATGTAGTTATTTGCAACTTCAAGGCACTAAATCATTATTTACTTGAGTTTATTGACCATATACTTCTACCAAAATAATTTGTTGAACATGCACATCTTATATAAAAAAACCCCACATGGTTACATGTGTATACAATTTCAATTAACATTATTGTAGTAATATTAATATCATTCTAAAAAGTTAAAAAAAAACTTTATAATATTTTCTTTCCACTCCACCCATTGATCATCTTGTGTAACCCTTTCTTTTTTTTTCTTGGGTAGGCTCCACACCCAGCATGGAGCCCAACATGAGGCTTGAACTCGCCCCAAGATCAAGACGTGAGCTGAGATCGAGTCAGACATTTAACCAACTGAGTCACCCAGGCACCCCAATCTTGTGTAACTCTTAAAGTCTGTATACCTACATGAAAGGAACCTGAAGCACAGACAGTGAAAATTCCTCTAAATAATTTTTTAAAGGAAACCATAAATTACTGCAGTTTTGCCATATCTAAACCTATTTAAAGTCATAACTTCAAAATTAAAATGACTTACCATAGATACATTTTGAAGGCAAAATATATTACTGTAGCAATTTATCAAGGTAAAATAATTTATAGACATCAATCTTTCTAAATGAGAGATCATTAATCTTTAATAGTTATATTACAAACATAATCATTTTTTTAGTTATTTAAATTCTGTTTGTCATATTTTTGAATTGTTTATCAAGGAATCTAATTTCTCTGGGCTTTAAAAAATTGCTGCTCTGAGCTTTTATTTTTTCATCATTCTATTTAATTGTAGCCCTGTAATGTAATTTAATGTAAATGCTCCATCTATTGTGGCAATGCAAAATCTCTCGTAACAGTAACCCATTAAAGTATATTGAAAGTATTTATCATGATCCTCACAAGTACCAATAACACACAAATAGAAACCTGGGATACATAATCTGTACAAACAATTAAAAAAAATTTCTCTCCATTTGTCTACATGTAAAAAAGCCAGAACAATAACAAACTAAAGAATAAAATAAAAATTTATTTTACAAAAATGAATAAAGTATTAAAAATTAATCATTTTCATATCTAAAAATCAGAATAAAATTAATGAGCAATTTCTCTAAATTTGCCAATATTGTCAAATTCATGTACTAAATAAAATTGAAATTTAATTTTGATGGGTCCTTGGCCCAGTTTCACACTCTAGAGATGGTCTGACAATGGTATACAATTCTTCTAAAATACTATGCTAATGATGATTTAAATTTTATTGTTTCAGACATCATTTTTAAATTGGCATGTTTCCCTTAATCATTTATTTCAACCTTACTACTACAATTGCTTACAAATTTCCTCTTCCTAACTTAATATTCCATGAAAGAACCTTTAAAGATATTGGTGTCTTTCCATCTATGGGAGGAGTTTTTTATAATTACTACTTATTACTTCAGAAAATGCATTTTATAATCTTATTTTTGGATTTAAAATATTCTTTCACATATCTACATTTTTTTTCAAAAGAAGTATATCTATCTCAGTATGCATTTCTAAAGGATGGAGACTTTTTAAAAAAACATCACCACAATATCATCATCACCTATGAAAATCAACAATAAAATTTTAATTTCAATAGTATCAATTTAGTGTTCACTCATCCAATTATAATTTTTACACATTTTGGTTCTTATTTTGAGGACTGAAATTAGGTACATGCATTGTGATCAGACACAATGGTTCCTAAGTTTTGTTTTGTTTTTTTTTTTTTTAATTTCTAGGTTGTCTCTCAAACTGTCTTACTTCCTCACATCTTTTTCTTGTAGAACATACCAAGACCCTTTTCCTTTTTTCTTTGTAGTGTGTGACAGTTCAGCTTTTGCTTATTATATAAATGTTCTGTTGCTTAACATGTTCCTCCCTCTCCTATGCTTTATATAAATTTTTAATTATATCTAAGGGCTTGATAAAAGTCAGATACAACTTTCTATTAAGTATTTTTCATAGAAGGTATTGTATGCTTCTATCACAAAATGAAAGATATTTGATGTATTCAATTTACTGGAATTATTGTCCTTATTGATGTTCAAATTGTCCTGTCTTTTTTTTTTAAGATATTATTTATTTTTGACAGAGAGAGATTGTGTACAAGCAGGGGAAGCAGCAGGCAGAGGGAGAGGGAGAAGCAGGCTCCCCACTGAGCAGGGAGCCCGATGTGGGGCTCAATCCCAGGACCCTGGGATCATGACCTGAGCTGAAGGCAGATGCCTAACCATCTGAGCCACCCAGGGGCCCCATCAAATTGTCCTGTCTTTAACAGAGGGAACCATTTCGAGTTGGCTCCTAAGACCTCTCTGTACCTAACCCTGAAATAAAAAGATTTTCTAATTTCTATTATGACAAGATGCTTCAAGCTCAAAGTTTACATTTACCTACTTATGTTTATATTTCCCATTTCTTATATAAATGATAGAATTGTATATATAATTTTCTTGGCTATGCTTTGGTCACTTAGCAATATATCATAAGGATAACTCAGTAAACCCATTACATTTGTTCTCTGTAGTAAATTACTCAGGAAGGACTTATGGAAACAATATTTCATTAGTTCTTGTGTGTTACAAAAAATTTAAGCATTTTATGTATGAAATGTTAGTATGGCTGAATAAAAATTCCTAGTTCACATTATCTTTCCTTAAGTATCTTATATATGTTACTTGATTATCTCTGGCAAAACCATTGCTGAGATAGTCTGATTTTTTTTCCCCTCTAATAAGTGACTTAGTATTTTTGCCTTTCATGAACAAAGACTTTTTATTTATTTATTTATTTTTATTTATTTATTTATTTATTTTTTTAAAGATTTTATTTATTTATTTGACAGAGAGAGATAGCGAGAGCAGGAACACAAGCAGGGGGAGTGGGAGAGGGAGAAGCAGGCTTCCTGCTGAGCAGGGAGCCCGATGTGGGACTCGATCCCAGGACCCTGGGATCATGACCTGAGCCGAAGGCAGATGCTTAACGACTGAGCCACCCAGGCGCCCAAAGACTTTTTTTTTTAAAGTCTACTTGTTTTTATTAGGTTATATCTAATACCTTATGGCCAGTTTTCCAAAGTACATGTTGAACACTTTCTATATGTAGTTTCAAGTCTTGCTTTTAGTTCCAGGAAAATTTTATTCTATTATGGCTTTTTATTCTGTTCCTTTGCTTAGGTTTTCTTTTTTGAGAACTCCTACTGTACATATGGCAGTATGCATTCTATATAAATCCCCCCTCAAATTCTAATCACTTCCTTCTCCACTTACATTTTAATTTAAGAAATTATTAGTTGCTTTTAGTTGCTCTTTTGTTACTCTTTAAAAACATTTTTAAAAGTATAGTTGACATAAAATGTTGTTAGTTTCAGATGTACAACACAGTGATTTGATAATCCTATTGATGATTCTATTCTTTTGTTTCTCTTAATTTACTCTTTATTTCTGAAATTCATTTTACTTCTATTAATAATTCTTTCATCAGTCCTGTCATCTCTTTATGAAACTCTCTTTTCCCCAATTAAATAATTTTGATATTATTTCAACACTTCTTTTTTTTTAGTTTGCTATTAAATATGTGATTACATGTTTTATTTATTTTGTGTGCATGTCTGTTTTCATTTTCATTTTGAGGCTTCATCATCTATTTCTTAAAATAGCTCCCTATGAAATTTAGCCAAGATCCTTTTCTGTTGCTCATTTGTAAGTGAAGAGAGATTTTCTTTACTGTTTAGTATGTGGAGTAAACACTACCACCCCCTCTTTTGTTACTTTTCCAAAGGGATAAAAAATACAGCCTCTTGCTTTCTGAAACCTGCCTTCTCTGCTCAACGATCCATTTAATTTAAGTATTCTATTTATTTTGCCCTTTTTTATCTTCCTTGCTCAGTCTGGGGTTCTTACCTCAGCTTCTCATTGTGTGGCTGTCTTAGAATTTCAAGAGTTCATAGAACCTAGACTTTTCCAGTATCTTCGGATCTTGTGGTGGATTCAATGACTTCACCCATGAATCCAGGTATAAAAACACGTCTCGAGGTTCAGCTTCTATTCTTAGATTTTCCTGACAAAATATTGTTACTTGGGGATATTCCTGTTTTTGTGCCATCAGCCACCACATTGCCTTTTTTCTGCTTTCTCCCCACAAATGCTGATATCACAAGGCTCTTGTAACTTTCATTGCTTTATCTCTACCCACTTTCATTTTGGGGTTTGTGGAGGATAACTGTCACTTAGTTTTGGTATAGATGCTGATTTATTTGTGAGTATTTTGGTTTTTCTATCTTATTTGTACTGTTTTTATTTATTTTCTCTCTACATATATTATTTACGTTATATTTGCCATATATCTTTTGTCAAAGCTTCCAGTCATATATTTTTATTGTACTTTTTAAAGTATCAGGGCATGTTTGCTTGCATATGGGTATGTATGTGCAACATCAAACTAGTAATGCTTACTGGCAACTTGTTTTCTTAAAGACATTAGTAAATAACTTGCTTAAATAAATTAATGTTCAACTGAGGGTTACTAGAGGGGAGGTGGGTGGGGGAATGATGGATGATTATATATGGTATTAAGGAGGGCACTTGTGATGAGCACTGAGTATTATATGTAAGTGATGAACCCCAAAATGTGCTTCTGAACTAATATTACACTATATGTTATCTGGAATTTAAAAACTCGAAACTAAAAAAAATAAAAAAATAAAAAATAAATAAAATAAATAAATGTTCAACCTTAACTAATCAGTTTGGCAGAATGTGAAAATTTGCTTGTCAACACATGGGATAATTCACAAGACCCTCTGCTTTAGGGTAATAACACAGGTCTTCAAGATAACCAAGATTAAGAAGTCATAATTTTAATTTTTCTCTTGTGTCTTGAAGCTACTTGCTCCAACCTACAATAGAATTCTGTTAAATTATTTGGACAAACAATAAAAATGGTAACATTTTATGCACAGGTGGATTTTGGGAAATTATATCCTAAAACTAAAGAGTTAACAATCCTCCAAAAAGTCAGCCATGGTCAAGAATTACAGTATAATTCCACTAAGTATGGGATGCCTTATATTTTAGAAATTTTATATAATAATTATCTTATTTACAATAGCACATAATTTAATAATGTTAAAAATGTAAAAAAATTCATAACTAAGTTTTAGTTAACAGGTACAATAAAATATTTGGGATAGCAATAAAACTTTTTGTTAACTTTAATATGACCAATTGACATTTATTACTTCACATTTGGGGAAGAGGAGTTTTTGTTTTGTTTTTTGTCTGTTTTTTAATATGGACGATGTATAGCACTGAAGAAAACCTTCAAATAATTTACAAAACATGCCTGATTTATCTAACATCCTTCCTATGAAACTGTTTCACAAAACGTATCAACATTTTCTGAGTAAACTACACTTATCATCTACTATAATGTCTAAAAAATTTATGAATATCTAACATTATGAGGAAACATAACTAGTTTTAGAAATTAATTTGTAACTCCCATGCAATAGGCCATGAACGACAAACATTCTCCAGATTAATTATCTAAGTATGTCTATCCTCTATAACATAAAATAGCTGGGTGGTTCATCTGCATTCAGTACTACTAATGCAGCACAAAGGAGAAGAAGGTCAGAAATCGAAGCAGCAAAGATAAAACGGGAGTATGGCATATTAACAGACTTGTGGATTTTCATAATAAATCACTCTCTAAGATTTCCCCTAGTAAAGCAATTATATGAGATATGATGTGAAACTCATGGATTATAACATCTATATTTATGGATATTTATAATTATAGATAAAATTCCATTAATATTATATATAGATTTTGCACGTTTATTTATTTTTAAGTGAAAATGCATATGCAGATATAAAATTCTTTACTAAAAAATAAAATTCTTTGAGTGAGAGAAAAACAGATATTATCTTTTGAAATAAGCCCTCCATCTTCCCTTAGAGGAGAAGACTCCTTAGAGTCCCAACAAAAAGATATACATTGAACTTAATGACTAGAGTTTACTTTTACAGTAGAGGAGAAAAGAAGAGAAAGCAGAATTTTTTTGGAACAGCCACAAGAGATTCACCACTAAACTGTCAGAGCTGAGAAATGGGAAATCTGTTTTAACATCAGATGCGAGGGAGGAGATGAAGACTTTTAATATCACCACTCCGGTGCTCCAGCAATAAAACAGGGATCTTGCAGCATCTGTTCAAAGTCTGATGTAATTCTTTGGTGAGTATTCCCTTAGAACAATATAATTTTCTAAAGTATCAACCCTAGAGTGTACAATTCTTCAGAGAAGGTTAAATTTTCCTCTCAGTTACAGAGATTTGAAAATGCCACTGCTAATTACATGGAAATATTAGACACTTCATGAATCAATTTGGTAGAACTATTTAAATTGATGCAGATGGCTTCATTTATCTAACAAATCTCATCTCTGACTAGAGAATCAGAATCTCCAGTTTGCATCTGAACTCTGTATGCTAATTTAGGGCACTGCTGAAAAAAAAAAAAAATTCTCCCAAACCTTAATTTAGAAATGATTATTTGCAGAATGAAAAATGAATAACTAATAAAATAGTCTTTCATAGAACTAATAGATGTTACGAAAGTCAAGTAAACCATACCAAAAATCAGAGAGTAAATATATAACCAACACTTTCAGAGTACATCTTTCTTTCTAAAAAATATATAGTCCTGTGATAAATATATTATATTAATGAAAAAGATTATAGAAATTTCCTAGTGGTGGCTGGGTGGCTCAGTCGTTAAGCGTCTGCCTTCGGCTCAGGTCATGATCTCAGGGTCCTGGGATCGAGCCCCGCATCGGGCTTCCTGCTCAGCCAGGAGCCTGCTTCTCCCTCTCCCACTCCCCCTGCTTGTGTTCCCTCTCTAGCTGTCTCTCTCTGTCAAATAAATAAATAAAATCTTTAAAAAGAAAAGAAAAAAAAAAAAGAAATGTCCTAGTGCTTCAACTTTCAATGAGTAATTCCCAGATTCTCTATTGTGAAACCATATCTCCATACAAAGACATATATGAATCTTCAGAGCAACCTTGTTCATAATAGTCTATCTAAATTATCATAAAATAAATGGATAAACAAGTTTTGGTATAGTCACACAATGGAAAATTTTTCAGTGATGTAAAAGAACAAACTACTGATGCATGCAACAACATGGATAATCCTCAAAAGCATTATATTAAGTGAAACAACTCAGGAGCAAGCCTATATGTTGTATAAATCAATTTATGAAATTCTAGGAAAAAGTAAAGGATGGTAAAAGAGAGCAGACCAGTGGTCTCCAGGGACCAGGGTGTGAAGCAAGGCCCAAAGGAAATTTTTGGTGTGACAAACATATTCTTTATCTTGATGGTAATGACACAAACATGACCATATACATTTGTACACTTAAAAATGATAGATTTTCACGTATGTAAATTATACCCTAATAAAAGCAAGGCAAAAAAATATGATCCAGGCCTGGTGATTTAAAAAACAAAACAAAACAAAAACAATGGTTAGAGGAAAAATATGTGCACTAAAATGACATTTTTGGCTTATAATCTTAACAAGAATTCATCGCAATGTGGAAGAAGCTATTACACGTGCAGCTAAATATACTGTGATCAATTTTCTGACCTATAAAACTATAGAGGGATGAAGGAGTGAGAAAAACTCTTTCCTCCTAAAAAGGAAACTCTGGGCTCTTAAGTCAGGAAGATTTCCCAGAAGAGCCCATGCTGCTCCTACTCTTCCCCTGAGGATGGGACTAGACTTGCAAAGTGATTACCTCATTTCCCTGCATGAGTTATCACCAAATGCAGACAGCTGTTAAACCCCAACATAAAGGCTGCTAACTCAGGCACTCTGAGCACAGGGTGCTTCCTTGCCCTTTTTCATCCATCCAGGGTACACACTGCATGTACATAAACAGTACAGAGGATAGATGAAAACATTTTACAAATCAATTATATCTAAACTACTCAGTTTTATAGAGGCTAGATGGTGATGAAGAATCGTGGTCAACTCAATTTTTTATATCCTGTAGGTAATTTTATGTTATTTAAAGTAATCTGGATCTGTTTTCTTCTTATCTTGGGTGTAATAGTTTAAGAAATATTAAGAGAAAACTTAGTAAACTCTCTTTCTTTCCATGTTATGGTTCCTTGAAATTAATCTGCTGGTTAAGCAAGATATTTCATGAAACTGGTCCTCATCTTTATGTTTTCTTTTTTACCTCTAATAATTAAATATTTCCTAGTAATTTCCCAGGAATCTCAAGCAAATTACTGTCTCTTGGGCAACAATCTATTTTGGTTATAAAAATTAATGAATTAAACTAGCATCTTTATGTTCTCTGTCAAATCTAAGATTGTACAAGCCAATATATATGTGCGTGTGTACATATATGATATAGAAGCACATATGCTTATCTCCAATCAGTTCAGTGAAAATTAAGACAGCCGCACAGTCACCCTCATAATATTAAGGATTACTCAAGTTTAATTATTATGTTCCAGTAAATTATCATGCTAAAGATATAGAGTTGCCCACAAAACATAGTTTTGTCTTATCTGGAGACTTCCAGAATGATGCTGTGCTCCCCTCTGCGGATACATGTTCTTTTGAACCGTGAGCCTTAGGAAAGTTGAGGGGTCAGCTTGGGAACTTGTATTTTGCTCATCTTCTTCTAGAGAGACTTCAGTGAGACAGTAAATGTTGCTTTTATAGGCCTTCCAAAAAAAATCCATATTATGAAATTTTCCTTAAGACAAATGATAATCAGGGCGCCTGGGTGGCTCAGTTGATTAAGCATCTGCCTTTGGCTCAGGTCATGATCGCAGAGTCTTGGGATCGAGTCCCACCATCTAGCCTCTATAAAACTGAGTAGTTTAGATATAATTGATTTGTGAGTCTGCTTCTCTGCCTTCCCCCGCCCCCCGCACCGGCTCATAAGCTCTCTCTCTCTCAAATAAATAAATAAAATCTTAAAAAAAAAAACAAAAACAAATGATGGCTAATTGAACATAATAAAAAAAAAGAAAAAAATGAAAAAAAAGACAAATGATAATCAAAATAAAAATTTCTACATGCTTGAAGATTGTTATTGTTATTATTATTTTAAAAATGTGGATATCACTTTTAATCTAAAATAGTATAGAATTGAGATCCTAAAAATATTAACTCAGCACAAGGTAGACTATGTTCAGTCAATGGTCTTATTATTTTATTCTTTATTGTTTACGCTCCTGGTTTGGTAGTAGTGACTGTTGACTTGATTTGATTTAAGTAAATATGATATTGGTGGTTCTGCTAAGGAAATAAATATCTCTCACACCTTTTAGTAATGTTCAGGGAAATAGAAATGAGAGCTATTTGGCATTTGAACACTGGAAATTTTTTTTATTTTAAATTATTTTAGCTTTAAAATTTTTTTAAGGTAGGTGAAAGGAAGAAAATTAAGAACGACTGGGAAAAACATTCCCTAAAAGTGCCAAATAATTGAAATAAAAAATTTTGTCAAAACATACAAAAAAGAGAAAACAACCCACTGTTGAGAAAGAGGAAGCAGCAAATACAGGGCATAATAAGCTTAGAAATGTGAACACGAAAGCTTGTGGAGACATTGCAGATTCTCTAAATGAACTGCTACATTTTGCTTGCCCCCCCCTTTTTTTTAACTCCACAGTGATGCTAGAATTGTAGATGTTAGCAATTATACACCTATACGTTAGGTATGCCCTCTCTGGGGTAAACCACATGCAGAGTACTGGCATACATTCACAGTTTATCTCAAAACCCTGACCTCAAAAAGCAAAAAAATTTAAATGTTACTATTACCAAAATTAAAACAAATGTGGTTTGCACAAAAAAATATACAAAACAATAAATATCTTTGCAGATAGTAAGAAAAACATAGATGGAAGTGTTTCCTGTATTGACATTTGGTATGCTTACTCCTGTAACTAGGCTCAGTGCTGGTGACAAATAGTATGAGACAATTAGGGGCGCAGTTCACAAAGAATGCCTTGTGAATGGCATCCCTGGAAGTATATAAAACTTTGTCCCAGCTGCTAAAAGTCAAATGGTACAACTGATTGTGTTCATAGCAAAATATATAAAATTTCATTTGTGTCTTGGGTTTTTCATTTTTCTCAGTCTTTTTGATTTTACTTTTGGTGAACCAGTATACACAGAAAGCAAAAGCGAACTCAGTAATATTATCCATTAGACTAAGGAGTTTGACTACTTTGTCTTTCTTTGGGCTCTGTGTAGCATCATGAATGATAACCAGAAAACAGAGCTCTTTACTTTTTATCAAGGGATGTCAAGAGCTCAAACAAATTTTCAAGTATTCATGACAACACTACTCAACTAAGAATGACTCAGATATTTATGACTGATAAAACTAGAGTACTATTCAACTTTTGAATGAATTGTGAAATTAAAAAAAACAATAAAGAGAAAACAGAATACAAAGTCAAAAACATCACTGCAACTAATGAAATTCAGAATCTGAATTAGTGCTGATAGTGCACTTGAGTAAAGTGCAGGATCTTTCTCTTTAACATTCCCACTCTGGGCCCATTATCCTCTTAACTGTATCTCCAAATTCCCCAAGCTGTGCTAGAACATGTAGTCCAAGTCTCTCTTCAGAGAACATGGCTTATATTGGGGTCAAGTTCTAACAATTTAAAACAAACATTTAACATCATCTTTCTAAAAATGTGTAAGTAATACCCTTTTTATCAAAGGCTTTTCTAGGAGTTTAAATATCATTATTTTTTTAAAAAAATTTTTAGATAACCACTCTTACTTGGTTTGAGATTAAAATTATCCATAAAACTAAAAATGTATTATTTTTTACAATGAGCAAAATCAAGTTATTAAGAATTTTTCTTTCTATTATCCAATTCTCCTTTTAGAGCAATGATATATTCGGGTGTATTGGATCCATGTATTTATTTGACCTATTATATAGACCCAAAATATTCATTGTCTATTCATACGGGCCTATTACTTTGCTTTGGTTATTCATGAGTCTACTGGAATTTGCAATGTGTGGGCAAAGCAAAGATTGGGTCCAATTTAAAAAAGCAAAGCAAATATTAATACTTAAAAATATATATTGAGAGAGATAGGCCAACTAAGCATATATGTAGCACTAAATAATATAAAATACATTAATAATATATAAATGTGTATCAGTAAATTAAATCATCTTAGGATTCTACTTAGAAATTCTTCCCTAACATAGGAAACTGGTAAAGAAAGAAAGAATGTCAATGGGTCCATATATGGATTGCAGGTAATCTTAATGGTGGTATATTTTATAACTTGATCCTTTATCTAAATTCCACCATCTATAAGAAATGTAAGAAAAGACTGATGAAGCAACAAGCTCAGTTAATGTTCTCAGAACAAAAATGCCATATGGTCCTTTCCTTGGCTAAGACAAACCTTCAACAATCTGACTTGGTCAAAAAGAGGGACTAAGAAAGAAAACTGTCCCAATCTTGGTTTAGGGCAATACTTGCTGTACGGTGCAATTCCCTCCCCTTCTGGGATCTCTCTAACATCCCTGATAGAAATCTGGAGTACTCACTTTGTCAGATTGTAATAAAATTAAGAAGCCTTACAGAGAAATTAGAATTACCTACCCAATTAACCTTGAGTCTCGTGTTATTAAAGCAGACATTTGAAGGCACAAAGGCCTTAGACCAGCCTTATGACTAGCCTGATACTTTTTAAGTCAAACATTCTGGAAATCTTTGAATTGTCTTTCTTGGAAGCCTTTTTCCTTTACTGGCAACTTTGAGATAGAACTTTGGCATATGCTTCAAAATTAGGTGCAAGTAAATAACAAAAAAATCAAAACACCAAATACACAAAACCCCAGAATTTTTCAGTCTTTAGTAATTGCCATGAGAGGGCAGTAGAAACACAAGAAGAGAACACATCCAGTATTTGGAAAATAGCTCACAATGTTGAGAATCTCTGCATTTTACAAATAAAATTGTAGGAATGTGTTCCAGTCGTCTAATGTTGGATAAATAACCATGCCAAACTGAGTTGCCTAAAATAACAACCATGTTGTTATTATGACTATTTCCATGGATTCTGTAGGTGAGGCATTTAGACAGAGCACAATGCGGATAATTTGTTTTGCTCCCAGAGTCTGGGGTTGCAGATAGGAGGACTCAAATAGCCTGTGATCACTCAAATGGCTAGAGGCTGATCTCATTCGGTGAGTTCTTTACTTGCAGGTGTAATGCCTAGCCTGGGATGACTCAAAGGCGGGGCTCCACTGGGATTTCCCACTGGTACCTATACAAGACCTCCCTCTCCATATAACTCTGGCTTCCTCACAGGGGGAGGTAGTGGGCAGCCTTAAGATTGTCAGAATCCTTGCAAGGCAGTTTAGAGCTCCAAAAAAAGACAGTATTCTTGTAAATGAGGCAGAAGGTGCACTGTGTCTTCCCACCTACCCTCAGAAATCCTGAGGTTACACCTCCTCTGCAGTCTTTCTCTTACTAGCGAGTCACTAAAACTATCCAGATTCAGGAGGAAGAGCATTAGACCCTACTCATCTTTCTCTAAAAGAAATGTCAAAGAATTTGCAGCCATCTTTAAAACTGCCACAGAATGTGGAATGTAAAATATTTCTAAGACATCCTCAGGCCCTTTCAATACTGGAGATATCTCATTTGAATTTGGGTTGCAATATTTTGAGGTGGACAGTACATCTCAGGACAAAAAGGGATAGAATTTCTCAGTGGCAGAAAAGAAATACACTATTACAATTCTGGTTTATAAAATGTAAAATGTCTAGAAATGTCTCTGTCTTCATACATTCTATTTTTAATAGCTTAATAAATAAAAATTTCCTGCAATGTGGTGTGAGAGATCTTGATTCTGTGATTCCCTCATTTCACTTCTTACAGGAAACAAGGGTGTGGGCCAAATGATGAGTGACAAGTGGCAATGAGGGAAAAGCTATTATACTAGTAACTTTAAAAGATATATATATTTTTTGTATAGTATCCTTGGTTTATGGCCAAGACATTAGGTCCTTGG
Organism: Halichoerus grypus; assembly: GCF_964656455.1. Taxonomy (NCBI): domain Eukaryota; kingdom Metazoa; phylum Chordata; class Mammalia; order Carnivora; family Phocidae; genus Halichoerus; species Halichoerus grypus. The sequence continues at coordinate 91,537,923 of NC_135720.1, read as the reverse complement.
AAGTTTTCAAACAGCAGGCTTTAATTACAAAAATTAAGATAAATTTGTCTAATTGTAAATAAAATCAGACTAGAGGAAAGTAATGACTTAAGGTAATACATAACTTTGATTCACAACATACAAAAGATTGTCACCTCATGCTCTGTCATTGAAGCTTATGAAGAACTGAGCCTGGACAGGTTTATGGCATTTTTTTTCTTTTTCATTCTTTGTCATTCACAATAGTACATAAAAGGGTTCACACAACTGTACATAAAAGGGTTGAAGATGTTAATGTAAGAAATTATTTCGCACTAGTATCATGATATATTTCACTCTTCAACTCAAACTTGACTATTTTTGTTGTTTGGTCACTTAGAGTTCAAATATATCATAGGATGAGATACCCTTGTGTTGGTTCGCCATTGAAACTAGTTTCCTTGCATTCTCACAAAACACTTATTTGCAGTGCATTGTTCCCCTACTCTTCAGGTGGGACCGTTCAGTCTGTTACTCTAATTTCTCAATGTTCAGATCCAAGAAACAGAAGAATGCAGTGAATAAATCAAAAATAAATTCCCACCTATCTGTAATTTCTCATCTACTCTTTGTCCTTCACAAACTCAAGTGATACTTAAGCAAAGAATAAAGCGTATTCAGGGGCGCCTAGGAGGCTCAGTCGGTTAAGCATCTGCCTTCAGCCCAGGCCTGGGACCGAGCCCCGCATCGGGCTCCCTGCTCAGCAAGGAGCCTGCGTCTCCCTCTCCCTCTGTCTGCTGCTCCCCCCGCTTGTGCTCTCTCTCTCTGTCAAATAAATAAATAAAATCTTAAAAAAAAAAAGAAGAATGCTTATTCCTCTATCTCTGTTTGGAAGTAACGATGGGCTAAGCATTCTCTCCTGCAGAGCAAAACAGAGAAGAAACATTGCTGATCTGTGGTGCAGTGTATTAGGGGCACAGCTAAAACTAAAATCAGAGTGTCTGGGCTCTTGATTTTGTGGGATTACAAATTGCTTTGTTGTTGGGGATATTAAAAAGTTGAAACAGGAGTCTACCTAACCGATCCCAGCCTGACTGACAAGCAGGATTTGAGAGACTAACGGTGCCATTTGATGTGAGGCATAGCCCAGAAGCCAAATGAGAGAAGGATGATTGGTACGGGTTCACACCCACCAGGCAGCAGCATCACTTTGAAGGTTTTCAGTTGATTTTATTGTTGATGAAAATCAAATTGCCATGAAATCAGAAAGGATTTACTAAAGTAGCCATCACCAAATACAGAAGATATATTGTAAAATAGAAACCTGCACATGATATTAGCACATCAAAGAGAGAAAGGCTTGCCTAGAGAATTATCACACATTTTCAAATAAAACTCCACCAAACAGCACTTTACTTTTAACATATAATCACCAGCATGTTTTAAGACTGCATTCCATAATTTCAACCAAGCTTATTAACAGAAATGTCAGAACACCTTTCATTACAATGTAATTTATTTGCAACGTGTCTATTTGTGATTTCCATTTAAGGACAATGGAGGTAGGCAAGAAATTTGCTTTGAGGCTTCCCTGCTGTTACCTCACTCTTATCTGGGTGTGTTCAGCTTTTGTCTGATCTTCTCTAACCTCGCAAACCTTTTTTCTTGAAGATAATATGTTTGTTCCTCACTCTTTTCAAAGATAAGCCTGCAGACCACTGCTTCCTCTGTTCTCCCTCACCAATCTCTGCCATCAGCATCACTAAAAATAGCAACACTCTATCTGAAGCTACAGTAAGTTACCCCTGAAGATTGCTCAGAAGCAACTGCTAGGGGAAAAAAAAAGAAGCAGCAGCAACCGCTAGAGAAGCCGGCAGCTGCGTGGTTATTTAGAACTGGCTGGCCATATGGTGTATGAGGGATTCAGACTTCAAAGAAATTTATGAACTGCCAGTTAATTTCCTGAGATATTTTGAAATATTGCAAACATACTGCATATATTACTTTCTAATTTTCTATAAGAATATGTTTATCATCACCATTTAAAAGTTAGCTTCTCTTCAAGCATTCCTGGATAGTTCTTGGTAAAATGTGAGTTCACATATTGAGTGATCTGACCAGTATGGGAATAAAATATTGAATATAAGGTAGGATTTTGCTACTGGTATTACCTTAGATATTACCACATCTCATTTTGTTTTGGTTTTTGTTTTCTCTCTCTGCTCACAGAGTTATTGGCTAGGTGTAGCTAAAAGAAAAGGAATGCTTCCCCCAAGCCCACCAAAACCAAAGTAAGACAAATAAAAACATTGAACTTGTTAGAATCTTCTTACTACACCAAACCACCAAAACTATTTTCTATATCATGCAATTTTATAATGATCTTATAACAACTCTTGAAACTTCATGCTTTTCTAAGGATGAAGTAGTCTTCTTACCTTTGTAAAAATTAAATTAAATGAGAATGTCACTCTCTCCAGCTTCTAATTCAATGATTGATACTTTCTTAACTTTTTTTTTTTAAAGAAAGTGTGAAACAGATCAGGATGTTTAATTAAATTAAAAGTTTTGTGAGGGCTTGACTCCTGTCTAATACTTATTTTCTACATAACATAATATGTAATCTACAGTTGAGCACATAGCAGATGTGTAAGAAATGCTTTTGCATAGTTATTTCATCCTGATTTAGATAGCTATCCAAATATCTCCTTTCTATCATGAAACAAAGATCAAGTACGTCTGCAATTAATGCATGAATATATTCCTGTATAAACACATACACACATATATATTTCCACTGAAGAATCAGATAAGTTTTATTTATTTGTTAGAAGAACAAAATCACATATAAAATCTTCCTTCCTGATCAGATCATGTTGCAGAGAGGTAAAATAGCAGCACAGTGATCAATATTTTACCAAGGATTTATTTTTATTTTAATCAAATGTTTCCTAAGGTAAATTTTTGCATATCCATGTCTGTGGTTTTATTTCAGTTGTGTGCCCACCACCCTTGGCAGTTAAGGTCTTATTCAGAGTCTATAAAACATAGTGTATAGTGCAATACATTATTATTATTATTATATGTTTTCATTTTCTTTCATTTTGTAAAGGAACAATGAAAATGCTTGAAGGATGGACAAACATGATTGATCACCCAAAAAGTAATCAATGAGAAGCTGGATTTTAAGTAACAGCTAATATCAGTAAATTAAACCTAATGGAAACTTAATAGAACTAAATTTGTTTCCAACTAGATTTTCAAATACTTATGCTGGTTCCTAACATGCTCACTGGGAAAAAGAAATCCAATGTAAAGCTCTGTGGACAGAAAAAAAAAAAATTCCAAGTATATGGGAATAAACAATAAATACCCATTTGCTTTGAAAGGTATGGAGTGCCTACACAGATGCTCTGGGTATGTGAAGCTGACTACTTTATTTCTCTGGCTGGTAGGAATGTACAGTTTAATGAGAGAAACAAAATTTCAACAAAATATGTTAAGTGATGAGAGGATTTAGCCTATCAAAGGAGTTTCAGAAAAGCACCATTGGGGAGATGATGCCTGATCTAAATCTTAAAAAGGTGTGAAAAAAAAAAAAAACAGTATGAAGTGTACACTGTAAGACTATGAGATATCTGTTTGGTGACATATCCTACTATAACTTTCCTCAAGATTTCACATTAATAGTTAAAAGAGAGAACACCTAAACAATTTTCCTAAGTAATTCCATAATCAGAAATAACAGTTTGAACATTTTATTTTCCATGGTAACATATCAAATCAGAAAAGCATGGCCTGGTCAAATAAAAAGTACCCTAATACATCCACCCTTTCTCAATGAATTTTAAAAGATAATAAACCTCTATAAACGGTTGTTATTTTTCCAAAACAATGAATTTTAACACAGAGAAAATTGCTATCACTTTATAAAATGGGAAAATGATGTAGTTCAGATGTGAAATAAATCATTTCAAACATCAAAGTTCATATATTTCTCAGCTTATTTGTTCTTTTGGGGTTAGGTGAATTATTTAACATGACTGAAACATTTCAGAAAATAAGTGGAATTCTCTAAGATTTGCAGATAAGTATTTGAAATTGCTTCGGGTAAGAGGATCAGAGTGAAATGGTGCATAGAGATAAAAAGAGAATGATACAATGGATGTGATTAGGTGACATAGTTGAAGAGAGAAAAGGGATCCAGACAGGGAATTAAAGAAAATGAGCATAGACATATAGAAACATCCTACAGAGGACACAGAAAAAGTAAGGAGATTTCGCAACAACCTACACAAAGGACCAAAAAGAATAAAGATGCAGAATTACATGTTTGGTGGGGGGGCAGGAAGAAAGGTAATTGATTTTTATGAAAATAGAGGAATTGACCGAGAGTGCAACAAGGTGGTCCCAGAAGGTGAAAATCGTAGGAAACAATGGAAGAACAGTGCAGATGTGCTTGTAAATTTGGCCCTGAGTGTAAGTTTGGCCCTGTATGTGTTAAAAATCAAATTCAAAGTTCAGTACCTTTGCTTTATCTCTCATTGATCCTTTGCCCAGGATAGACATTTTAGCACCTGTTTCTTCCTGTAGTCTCTTCAAAGAATTTCCTCTTGGTCCAAGCAATTTCCCCACAAAATTGAACTAGGAAACAAAATCAAGAAAATTCTGTTTTAAAGTGGAAAAAAATAATAATTTGCACCAAAAATAAATGATGGGTTATGGGCTTTTCAAACTTTAGCATGCAGAAGAGAGTTATGCCATTCACACACATAGACACACACACGAAACTATTTCAGACCTCTAATCTAGGATCCATTTTAAAAAGGAGACCTTTTCTAAAGGATTGCCAAAATCAATAATATGTTGACTATATCATATATAGTACTTACATAATCAAATAAATAGATCACTTATAAGAAAGAAATTAAGGAGAACTATGGTTTACCAAATTTCTAAAGGCTTTTTCTCTCCAGATTATTGAAAAAAAATTATTTTAGACTATGCACCTTCAAAATTGCAAAGGTTAATATTTTAAACAGATTTTTAAGATTTTATTTATTTATTTTTGAAAGATAGAGTGAGCGAGAGAAAGAGAGAGAGAGAGAGCATGAGCAGGGGGAGGGAGAGGGAGAAGCAGACTCCCCTGCTGAGCAGGGAGCCTGACGTGGGGCTGGATCCCAGCACCCCAGGATCATGACCTGAGCCACAGTAGATGCTTAACCAACTGAGCCACCCAGGTGCCCCTTAAATAGATTTTTAAAATAAAATTTAATATTCATTTTTGTTAAGTATTATCTGTGCCTATAACATTCTATTCCAAATTTTATGATTAGGCATAAAACGATTCAATTATTCTTCAATCTTACATTCTCTATGTTAAAGAGCTGTTCTAAGGATCAGAAAATAAAAGATGTGATCACATATACAGAAAACTTTAAAACACTACTAATACCACGTATATACAAAACAGTTTCGTTAAATGGGAAATTCTGGGAGGCTTTTCAGTTTGTTTATTCATCCTGAAACATGGTTAAAAACAGGTGAAATAAGAGCAGTTATGAGAGTATGTTGTCAGCTACTGAATGGCACATTACCACACCAAATGACTTGGATAATCATTCACTGATTAATTTAAAAAATACAAGGGGCTTAGAATGCACCAAAAGCTGTGTTGGGTAAATGAAAAACAAAGATAAATAAAATTAAGTTACTGCTTTCTAAATCAGAGGTTTTCTATAAATATTTTTAAATCTATAGTCCTGTAGTAATAATACACCATATTGAATGGTTAAAGACTAATTGCTTTTCCCCTAAATCTAGGATAAATTCAAGGATGTCTGCTCTCACCACATTTACTTAATATTGTACTGAAGTGTGGACTGCTGTACCTATAGGCAAATAGATAAATGGAACAGTATAACGTTCAGAAAGACTATACACTTAGAAGGTAAACTGATTTTCAACAAAAGTGCATCAGCAATAAAATTTGAAATGCAAATCTTTTTAGTAAATGAAGCTAGAACAATTGGACATTCATATGCAACAAACAAAAACCCACAACAAAACAAACACTAAGAAACCTTTTCTGTCCTACCTCACATTTAGGCAAACTTTATTTTGGGATCTATCATAGATCTGAACATAAAAACTAAAATGGTAAGAATGCTAGTTAGAAAGCATACAAGAATGCCCTTGCAAATTTAAACTGGGGAAGGCTGCTTAATAGTAAGCAAACAGCACTCACTCAAACTTTGGCTGATCCAAAAACCATTAAGAAATGAAATAGATAATATCTTAGGAATTATCTGGGAGAATATACTGCCCGTGCATACATCCAAAAAATGATTAGTATCTTAAATATAACACTGTATGTTAACTAACCGGAATTAAAATAAAAACTTTAAAAATGATTAGTAGGTAGATCTATAAAAAACTCTATCAAGTCAATAATTAAACACACGCATATCAGAATTACCAAAACAAAAAAAAAGACCAAATGTTGATGAGGATCTGGAAGTAGGAGACAGCCACTATTAGCAGTTTAAAATGATACAACTGTCTTGGAAAGATTGACAGTTATTTATAAAGTTAAACATAGAGTTCCACTATGACCCAGAAATTCTATGTAGGTATTTAACCAAGGGATACAAAAGCATATGTTTACAAAATGACTTGTACAGGAATATCTTTACTCACAATCACCACTAAACTAGAAATAAACCAATGCCCATCCAAGGGGAAAAGAAATCAGTAAGTTTATACATAAATAGAATTAGTCACTGATTAACATAACAGCATGGATGTATCTCACAATTATGTTGAGTGAAAGAAGCCAGATACAAAAAAGTGTATCATGTTAGATTCCACTGTTACAAAACTCTAGAGGCCAAAATAATATATGGTGTTAGGATTCCTAAGAGTGGTTGCCTGTGGAAACTAGAAGGCCAGGTTTGGACTTGCTGGAAAGTGGCATGAAGGAAACATCTGGGGTGATGGAATTGTTCTCTATTTTGCTGAAAGTATAGGTAGATTTTTGTCAAAACTCATCAAGTCGTACACTAAAACCTGTACATTTCACAGTATGTAAATAGGACTTCAATTAAAAATGGAGGGGAAATTATTTTAAAAATAATATCATAATGAAATGTCCTACAAAGAAATACTAACAATCCCAGGTAGTTGTACAAAGGAATATTACTAGACCTTTAGAAAATATATCATGATTTCAATCTAGGCAGATGTTGGAGGAGTCATCGACAAGATGCGACTGCTGATTGACCCCACCACCTGGATTTCGGCAACCAGAGGCTCTTTACCCCCTCACTTGTCCTTGGAATTTATGTTCTGCCCACTGATCCCACAATAGGAGCCACTTCAAGGACACAGCGTTGAGAAATAGTGATATATTATGGAGACCATCTGGACTGTATACATGACTGAACCCTATTAAGGTCTTTATATAAACTCTGAAGATTCTGGTGGGCAGGTGCTGAGATCTACTCATTTTGCAGCCACCCAAGACAAGCCTCATCTATAAGTTCCCTTGCTTATTAAACTTTTCAACTACCAATCTGCAGTGGCCTGCCTCTTTCTTCAGTCTGTTCTTGCCCTCCGTGTATGGGGGCTAGGTTTGAAATTCACCCAGGAAATTCCTGAGGTTGTGAGCTAATAGCAGACTATCCAAGAAAGAAATGGAGAAATATGTTTACTCAGTTAGCAGGCTAATATCCTTGATAGTAAAAGCAAATCAGAAAAGGGAATTTATAGAGCAAATCCACTCATGAAACAAAACCCACTTAACAAAACAGTAGCATAACCAAGGCCTGTTGTATATACAAAAAATACATAATGATTGAGTTGTGTTTATCACAGATACATGGGTAGTTTAAGATTTATAACCCCTAATTATAATTCACATATTGGCAATGGAGAAAAAGAGGTTAACATTTTATTTGGACAAAAAAAAAAAAAAAAAAAGACTAACGTTTTATTTAATAAGAAAAATAATTTTATAAAATTCAATTTCAATCATTATAAAACTCACATCATCTGAAGAATGAAAGAAACGTCCTTAACCCAATAGAAGCTTTCTATTAAAACCAGTAAGAATTGTTTAATAGTAAAATAATACCAAAAACAAGGTAAAGATGCACATTCTCGTTTTATTCAACATTGAAGATTTAAGCCACTGAATAAGATAAATGTTATAAATGTCAGAAAGTAAGAAACAAAATACCATTCAAGGTTTATATGATTTAAATATATAAAAAGCTCAAAGTAATTTCAGAAAAATCGTTAGAATCAGTAAAAGAGCTTAGTAAGGTGTTTTATACAAAATCAATATAAAAAAATCAATTGTATTCTGTACATCAGCAACATATAATTAGTAATTTTAAAAAGAGAGAGACACCATTTATAGCATTAGTAAAAAATAAATAAGATTTTCTAAGAATAAATTTAATTGTGTATAATCAAAACCTTTACAGAGAATATAGAAAAAACATTAATAAAGCTGTCAAATGGATATAAATAGATTGAGAGACAGATTATGTTCATCTACAAGGAGTCTCAATTTCTAGTATTTTCAATTATATCTATAGGTTCTATAAAGTTCTAATTAAAATCTAATTAAAATAGGATTTGGATCAACTTACCAATTGGTTGTACAATTTGTATGAAAAGGTCAAACTCCAGAAATAGCCAAAACATTCAGAAGCAGAAGAACAGGTTAAGGATTATGCCTATCACATACAAAGAGTCATTATAAAGAGTCACTATCATTAATTATGATAGTGTGATTATGTATAGTCCTGGAACACAGTAAGAAAATAGAGCAATGGAATCCAGAATCCAGAAACAGACTCTTATGTTTAAATGATATATGATACAGCGGGCAGTACAGATCACGAAGGCAGAATAATGGCCCCCTAAAGATGTCCATGCCCTAACACCCAGGATCCGTAAATACGTTCTCTTACAAAATGGACTTTGCAACTATGACAAAATTAGGAATCTTGAGATGAAGAGATTATCCTGGATTATCCAGGTGTGCCCACTGTCCTTATAAATTAAAGAAGAAGGTAACAGAGTCAGAGGGAGTGATGCAAGTGTTGGCTTTGAAGTTGGAAGGGAGCTGTGAGCCAAAGAATAAGGGTAGCTTCTACAAGCTGTAGGAGTCAAGGAACAGATTCTCCCTTAAAGCCTCCAGAAGGAATGCAGCTTTATGGACACCTTAATTTTAACCCATGAGAACCATTTTAGACTTCTGACCTTCATAACTGTAAAATAACAAATCTGTTTTGTTTTAAGCCACTAAGTTTGTGTTAACTATTACAGAAATAATAGGAATCTAATATACTAAGGAAAGAAGGGACTATCTAATACAGAGCATGATTGGCTATCCATATTAAGAATAATGAAATTGTTGGGCGCCTGGGTGGCTCAGTTGGTTAAGCGACTGCCTTCAGCTCAGGTCATGATCCTGGAGTCCCTGGATCGAGTCCCGCATCGGGCTCCCTGCTCGGCAGGGAGTCTGCTTCTCCCTCTGACCCTCCCCCCTCTCATGTGCTTGCTCTCTCTCATTCTCTCTCTCTCAAATAAATAAATAAAAAATCTTTAAAAAAAAAAAAAAAAAAAAAGAATAATGAAATTGCTTCCTACACCATAACAAAAAATATATAAATATAGATGGATTATAGATTTAGGAGTGAAAGGCAAAATTTTAGAATTTCTAACAGAAAAATATAGGGAAATAATGCCTAAGAGTTCTAAAACAAGACATTAAAATATGCTAACTATAAAATAAGTTTGATTAAAAGTAAGAATATCTGCTTATTAAAACATACCACAAAGAAGAGGAAAACATAAGTCACAAATTTGAAAACTATTTACAGTACATGTTACCAATAAAGTATTAGGTTACAAAAACAAGTATAAAGCAGTAAGGAAAAGACAGACAGCGTAATAGATAAAAGATAAAATCGTGAATGTTATTGAAGAAAGAATTGCAAAAGAAAAGTGTATGAAAATTTCAACCTCATTAGAATTTAAACAAAGTTAAGATGACAATGAGGTCTCATTTTATACACACTGTGATGGTAGAAATGAAGAAGTCAGAAACCAAACACGGGTCAGAATGTGGAGCCACCAAGACTCATATACCCTGCTTATAAGAATGTAAAAGATACAACCATTTCGGCATTGTCTTATAGATCTGTAAATGTATTTAACCTATGTCTCAGCAATTCCATTCCTAGGTATATTCTGTAGAGAAGTCTTAGCACATGTACAAGAATATTAAAAGTCTCAAAGCTTGGAAGAGCAAAAATAATTGGGGAAAAGCCATCGATTCAAGAATGGAATGCTGTCAACCCCATACCAACACTTTATGTCTATGTTTCCTAGATCCCCCTCCACATATGCTTCCTTTTGTGGATTTTGTCAATAACAGGAAGTTGCATGAGATGCAGAAGGTGAACATGAATTGGAGTCCATTATTCTTGGCAAATCATGGTGTTCAGCATGGCTGTTTTACTGACCTCTACTTGAGCTCCCACTGTGTGGATACAGGAGTCCCACAGATCTCTCTAAGCTTCCGGTTCTAGGTTCTGGCAAACTTCAGGGTCAAGTCTTCACTGCCCATGAGTGGCAATTTTCCTACAGTCCCGTCCCTCATCTCTTCCAACATCATGCTAGTTCTAAATTATAGATTGTAATATTATATAGAAAGTAGATCCTATTTTCCTCCCAGAATCATGACATTGGTACAGATGATTTAGTAAACTGTGACATATTGGTAGTGGAATATTTACAGCAGTGAACATAAATTGCCTGTAACTACATAAAATTTCATTATTAAATCCTAGAAATAAAATTTTGAGCTAAAAATTCAAGCTCTAGATATACTACACTATTTTTATAAAACCCAATAAGCAAAATTAATAATGTTTTATTTATGAATAAATGCTTAAGTAGTTAATCTACTCCTCAAATAACAGGTGTAATAATAAATACAAAATTCAAGGCCTTATTAACGTCTGGGAATGGATAGTAGAGAATGTGATCAAAGGAAAACATACAGGTGATGTCAAGTAATAGATAATACTACAGACTTTAACTTAGGGGTTCATGAGTATCCATTTTATTTTGTTTTATGCTCTACATGAAAATTACATATATTCTTTGAATGCATTAAATGTTAAATAACTTAAAAAATCAAATAGATCAATTCCAGTTAAGTAAATTTTGACTGAACTTCTTCAATACTCTGTTACAGAATCTTCTTGCCCCTTACTGGTAGTAGTAAAACATCAAAAAGAAAAATACCAAAGCACTCAAAGTGATGTCTCCATTGGGAATGCTTATGACTGAAAGGAAGAGATCGCATTTCACGCAATCCTGGCTGAGGATAGGTTATTGACAAAATACATACATGGGCCATACTCTTGAGAAGTTTCTGTTCCTTGCCTTGGCTATTGTGACACATTTCCCAACACTTCTATTTCAATACAGTGACTTCATTTCTAACCAATGATCAATTTGAAACCAATTGTCTGAAACTGTAAGGGAGACATCCTTTTTTAACTCGTTCACAAACTCTACTTTTTGAAAAAGAACACAATCATCCAACAGAATGAAGGTGCTGTATAATCAGAGATTTAACTTAAACTGATGGAAAGTATCTTTTATGAGTAACATTAATTATATAACATTATTTTAAGCATGCAGTCCTTTTAATATGTTTTTAAAATTTGTAAATAGACAATCTACCATTCGCTTTTGCAAACAAGTATTTATTTATCATACTTTAAGTTTGCTCATATTATTTTATTACTTCCCTAATATCTGCAGTTTTTGGAACCAACTGTGGAGAATGGCTCAGAAAACTTTTTTTTCCCAATTACTATCTGGATAAGTAAAATGGCCCAACATCAGTGAACAAGTAGAGCGTAATGCTTAAGAGCATGGTTCTGAAGCCAGATTATATCAGTTTGTAAATTCATTAGCTACGAAAATTTGGCTGAATTACTTAACTGTCCCTTAGCTTCATTTTTCTTATCTGCAAATGGGGAGAATAAAGATAGTAATACATGCACGTGTATGTCAAATTCATTTATGCTAAGTCACTGAACAGTTGTTTTGCAATAACTTTTTTATTCAAAAATCCTTTTGAGCAATTTTAATCAGATTTTTAATTTTTTTCTAAAAGGAAATATTTAAATCACGTCAAGTACTATTAACCAAAGGAACACATTTCAATGGATTTGTAAAGCTACAAAACATAATTTGTGGCAAAGCAAGTGCTTTTCACAAAACTGGGGACATTTTAAGAAAAATATTTTAGGGATTTTTTTTTTTAAGTATTTATTTATTTGAGAGAGACAGAGACAGAGATAGTGAGAGAGAGAGAGAGCACAAGCGGGGAGGAGAGGGAGAAGTGGGCTCCCTGGGTGAGGCTGGATCCCAGGAACCCGGGATCATGACCTGAGCCAAAGGCAAGACACTTAACCGACTGAGACACCCAGGCTCCCCTAGGGACATTTTTAACATAGTAAACCCAAGAACAGTTTAAAATTAGGTGAAAATAAACTTCAATAATATTGGGTATATGTATTTCAAAGTTTACCAATTCATCCTCTAAGTATAGGATACCCCAGAATCTACAGTCTCCTTTTATATCCTTTCTTCTCGATTAATGTATGTCTTCATGATTAATAACATTTCATCAATACTTGTATGAAATAAACCTTTTTTTTAAACACGTGGCATTTTTCTAATGAAATGTTTGTAAACTAATTCCAGCAGCTCTGTTTCCTACATAGAATGGCAATTCACCTAGCCTTAGTTCTCTTTTTGTGGACACTAAGATTACATCTGCTTTGTGATGAAAGAGCAGGGTCGATCACTAGGGCCACTTGTGAAGAATCTCTGAACTACTAGTCTCTGCTGCTGGCCTCACCTATTCTTCTTTCATATGCCACAACTGGGTCTGAACTCCCTCATTTCCTGATCCTCAAATTACTCTTGTCCTCACATTTCTTTATATTAATATTTGAACACCATTTTCATCTCCATCCTATTCCTGATTTGAGTATAAATCCCCTTCTTAATCAGTAGGAATTGACAGAGCTGCTTGCTGTTCTGTGTTTGGGAATTCAATATTAAGTCATCCTTTAGTATTCTACTCTTGTGTTTGTCGCTATTAAAACAAAGTTAAACAAATCTGGGCAGATTGCACAAAGAGAGACCACAGTTGCAGATCAGAAAATATTCTTCCTGTATAAATAGACAGGAAAAAACAACACTTCAGGTACTCATCTCAGCAATCATCAAAGGACATTGGTGAGCAAGGGAACAGAGCTTTATTCAACCACAAAAATATCAAGCTATGTCTGTAGAATTAAATAATACCATTTGGAATTTACAGAGAACTCTATCAAAGAAGACCACTTTCAATTTAACAAAATAGACAATGATGAGTATTCAAGAAAATGATGGTGGGGAGAGAGTGTTTTAGAATTAACTATAATATCAATATGTTGTCATAAACTAAACATCATTCAAAAACATATTTATATAAAATCAGGGATGGAATCCATTCAGTTCTTTATTAAACACATTGGTTTAGCACCCAGAACTTGTGAAATGTAGGAGGATACAAAGCGAACCAGATATAAATACTTCTTTCAAGAAACTTATACGGGGAAAAGGGAATGTATCTTAACTGTTAAAATTTTTAAAAGAAGCTGGTAAATGCCATAACAGAAGTACATTAAGTGCTGCAAGAATTCAAAGGAAGAAGAATTTGTTTCCATATTGGGAAAGTTAGAAAGTTTGATGTTTTTGCTGAATCTTGAACAGGGAGGCAGAAGCTGGACATGGAAAAAAGGCAGGGACATAAGAAAGCTCAAAAAAGGAGATTGGGAAAGATGTAGTGGAGTGGGGAGAAACTAAAGATGGAGGAGCCCATTGGAAGTTGGTGTAACCTTGATAAATGATAATGGAGCATAAAATGGCGATCATTGAAAATAGAAGAGAGGAAGTGAAAGAGAGACTGAGTAGTACCCTCAATAAGACCTGGCAATTTATTCAATTGGGGGAATACGAAGGAAGGGGAGTGAATTAGTAATCAAAATATAGTCTACATCCAGAGGATTGAAAATATATTGTATCATTAATAAAACTGTGGAAGACAGGAGCAAAAGTTGTAGAGGGAAATTTGTGGTATATTCTATTTTGGATGCCCTCTAAATGGAGAAATCTAGTAGCCACATAGGGATAGACACTGAGAGAGAAATATGAAAATATAGGTCTAGCAATTTTCTACATAGAAGTGCTACTTAAAGTCAAGAAATTACTAAGGGAGAGGGATAAAGAAAAAAAAAAAGCCCAGGAGAGAAGTCTGAGGAGCATTTACATTTAGAAGAGAAAATAAGGAAGAGGGGCAAAGGACTACTTTCTGGAGGAATACAAGAAGATGAGGAAAACAAAAGAAAGCTAGATTTTTTAAAATAAATCACTTAATCCCCAAATACATATCAAGTGACAATTATGCACCAAGAATCATTCTAGGAGAAGTTTAGAATTCCACGGAAATGTGAAGCTGGAGTCATTAGAAAACTCTTCCTGGGACCTACCATTGAAACAGAGATGGGATGTATGGAGAGCTGGGGCAGGGGCCGAAGATGAGGGAGTTCTAATGGAGACTTTCCAGGCAGAAGGAATAACATATGAGAAAACCCCAAGAACATGACAAGTTTTGATAAACTGCAAGAAATTCCCTTTGGAGGTGTAAGACATGCGGCTGGAAGGGAGACAGACATAGAGAAAATATTTAGGTCCTTATGACCCTGTTAAGAATTTTGATCTGAGGTAAAAGCTGTGTAAAGCATTTGAAACATCTAACCTGGCAAAGGGTGGAGGATGGGGGAAGTGAACTATGGCATGACCAACGTTTACTCTCAAGGCATCTTGCTGACTGAGACTTGAGGAATGGAAGGAGTAAGTCAAGAGATGGAGAAATGAGGAAGCAATAATTTTAGCAGAGGCTACAGATGGAGGTAGACTAGACTGAGAAAAACAACCCATTCATTGGATTTGGCAATTAGGAACAATTTTGATTCTGTGCTAAAATACCAATCATTACAGTAGATTTCATCTCAGAATTTACTCAACATTTCAAAATACAACAGTAAATGTCAACACATACATGAATTAGAAGAGTTTAAATAAAAAGGCCTACCAAAAATATAAGCAGCAATTACTCTTGCTTGCCATGAGATCCCAAATTCCCACTGGGGATTACACTCTTTAGAGGGAAGTATTTGAATTTGAAGGAAGCATACATAGTTGGAGAAGAAGAATCCGTTTATACCAAGTATAAAAATGTGAGTCCTTTAAAATGTGGTGATTTGGTATACCTTGCACTTAATCAATATTAGTCTCTGAAATTTCCAAATAACATGATCTAGGTTAAAAAACCACCCAACATTTTACCATTTTACAGGATAGTCTGTGTTTTATAGACACAGCAAAAAAACTTGAGAATATGCTGATAAAAATGATTGGACGTGAATTTTAGTAACATAAATAATTTAACAATTTTAAATTTTAATAATTCTAATAATGTAAATAATTTAATAATTTTAAACACATATACAATTCATGTCCCATTTGTTCTGCTATAAATAATTCTTTACTATAAATGTTTCAGCATTTATGTGTGTAAATCATATTCTGCTTTCACAGACAACTGAAGAGCCTTTGGTCATGTTTTAAATGTTTTTCATCCTGCGTGGAACGTCCTTAAATGTTTTCTGAGCCATGTCTTTGCTGTATTTATACAACTCTAGGGGCACCTTCTCCAAGCTCAAGTTATTTTTATTTGGAAAGATACATTTAAATCACCATCATTAAGTGAAAAGTATCATTAACAAACAGCCCTAATCTGAATTATAACCACAGTTCAAACCCAAACACTAACTTGTTCAGCATGTACAACTGTCTGAATAAAAGTTTCTAGAGTACCATACGATGAGATTATCATACAGTCATTTGTAGAGATAGTACAGTGACACATAAGAACATAATTTTTTTATTTGCATCTTGGCACTTTTAGTACTTAAAAGATATTTCTTTGGCTTTTCAAATAGTCATTAAAATAACACTTTAAGTCAGCTATATTCTTATACTTTAGAATTTTAAAAATCTTTAAATAAACCACAACGGTGCTATCATATAGAATCCTGAATTTCTGAAGTAAATCTTTTATTTAAATGTCATATAAGTCTCTTGTAAGCTGTGTTTACATGTCTACATTACAGAAGTTCGTTCTTTACAGGACTTGTTCCTGTCTATACCATGTCATGAAATCAATATATGAGCTTATGCTTGATAAGGACATAATCATTCAAGAAACGCTTATGGAATATTTGCTATGTGCCAGGCACTGTCCTAGACACTGGGGATAGAGAAGCACATGAAACAAAGTTCTTTGACCCTAGTGAGTTTACATTCTAAATATATATTTAGGGACACCTGGCTGGCTCAGTTGGCAGATCGCGCGCATCTTGACCTCAGGGTTGTAAGTTCAAGCCCCATGTTGGGTGTGGAGATTACTTAAAAATAAAATCTTTAAAACAAACAAACATACATTTATTTCCAACTTAAAATAGCTAATTGCTTTTCTCTTTCCTAGATGCTATCTAGTTTTTTCAAGGTTCCGGCTGCTCAAAAATCAACTATTATATTGTTTAGTATTTTCTTGTATATGATATGGATAGTCCTAATCATTCTAGAAGGATATGTCTTAATTCCCTAAGGGTAGATATTAATTCAGTAGTAGAGTAAGAAGAAAGTTAATTTGATTAACTCATTTAAATAGCATTAATTTGATCAACATTGGTTAAAAGATTGGGTACTGTGAGCAACTCCTCACCCGACTATAGGTAGTATTCCTACCTGCTTTTCTGAAATCCTCAACTGTGAAACAGATATGGATCTGTTAGAAAAGAAAACAGGAAATCCAAATTTCAAGTCCTTCTTCATACCCATTTAGTGGTATTAGGAAATATAAAAGTTACTGTATATTTGAAAAGAAACTTCTATACCAGAAGCAGAAACAAAATATATTAAACTCAATGATTCTTCTGCTTGGACTTGATTCTTTTAAGCCAATGGACTCTGTCCAAGCTAACGACTTTTTAAAAAAAGATTTTATTTGTTTCTTTGAGAGAGAGAAGCAGACTCACCACTGACTGAGAGGAGAATCCGATGAAGGGCTCCATCCAAGGACCCTGAGATCATGACCTGAACCAAAGGCAGCCGCTTAACTGACTGAGCCACCCAGGCACCCCCAAGCTAAAGACTATCTTAAGAGTCCTGCTGATAACTAAGGAGAGCACGTGTTGTGATGAGCACTGGGTGTTATATGCAACTAATAAATCGTTGAACACTACATCAAAAACTAATGATGTACTATATGTTAGCTAATTGAACATAATAATAAAAAGTAAATAAAAAAATGGAAAAAAAAAGAGTCCTGCTGATAAATTTAAAATTGCCATGGTTGCCCAGTCCTCATTATATGACATGCCTCCTTCAGAAATGTCAGCTATTGATTTGAATATTTTGAACATATTTATTAAGATATAATTCACACACCATAAAATTCATCCATTAGAAGTGTACAATTCATTTTTTAGTATACTCACAGTATATTTTTTAGTATATTCGTATTTAATATATTCATAGTATAGTCACAGGGATGTGTAACCATTGTCAAAATTGAATCTTAGAATGTTGGAGTCCTCCTTTAAAGAAACCCCACATCCGTTAGAGTTACTCCCTATTACATCCCTAAACCTAGATAACCATAAATCTACCTCTGTCTCTACAGATTTGCCTGGTCTGCACATTTCATATAAATGGGGTCATACAATAAATACACTGTCTTTAGTGACTGACTTTTTTCACTTAGTATAATGTCTTTAAGATTCATCCATGTTTTGGTTCTTTCTTTTTATTGTTGAATAATATCCCATTGTATTGAGTATCATGTTAACTATGCATTTTCCATAGTTGCCCTCTTTCACATTGAGAAATTCCTTTATAATTTTAGTTTGGTGGGTGGTTGTTTTTTGTTTTTTAATCAGGAAAGAGTGTTGGATTCTGTCAATGCTTTTTCTGCATCTGTTGAAATGATCATATGGTTTTGTCCTTTATTAATTGTGATAATGTATTATGTTAATTGATCTACAGATGTTAAACCAACTTGGATTCTTAGAATTAGTTATTTTTCAGAGTGTACAATCCTTTCCATATATTGCTGGATTTGGTCTGTAGTATTTCACTGAAAATTTTCTGCATCTAGAAAATCCCAGATATTTTTCTTTTGTTGCCTTTGTCTAGAATAGACAGAATGATGGCTTTATAAAATGGTTGGGAAGTGTTCCCTCCTTTTCTAATCTTTGGAAAAGCTTAGGAAACTTGAAATTAATTTTTTTGAATGCTTAGTAGAATTCATCAGTGAACAATCTGAACCTGGGATACTCTTTGTGAGAAGTTTTTAGTTACTAATTTTAATCTGTACTTGCCATAGTTTTACTCAGATTTTCTATTTCTTCTTGAGTCCTTTTTGATAATTTTTTTTTTTTTAAGATTTTATTTATTTATTTGAGAGAGAGAATGAGAGAGAGAGCATGAGAGGGGGGAGGGTCAGAGGGAGAAGCAGACTCCCTGCCGAGCAGGGAGCCCGATGCGGGACTCGATCCAGGGACTCCAGGATCATGACCTGAGCTGAAGGCAGTCGCTTAACCAACTGAGCCACCCAGGCGCCCCCTTTTTGATAATTTGCATCTTTCTAACAATTTGTCCATTTCATCTAAGCTACTTAATTTGTTAGCATACAGTTGTTTATAATATTCCTTCATGATCTTTTTTACTACTCTAAGGTCGGTAGTGATGTCCTCACTTTCTCTCCTGATTTTAATAGCTTTGACTGCTTTTTTTCTTGGTCAGTCTAGCTAATTGACAATTTTGCCACTCTTTATACAAAAAACAATTTTTTATTTTGGTGATTTTCTCTATTGTTTTTTCTTTTATTCTCTATTTCCTTTATTTCTGCTCTAATCTTTATGATTCCCTGCCTTTTGCTTGTTTTGGTTTTAGTTTAGTTTTTTTTTTTTTCTAGTTTGAGGTGGAAGGTTATTTTTATTGATTTGCGTCTTTCTTCCTTTTTAATATAGGCATTTATTGTGACAGCAGAAGGGTTCTTCTTGGCTGTGTCTTTCTCTGTCTCTCTCAACGTCTGGTTGCTGTGTCTTTTGGTTATTATCATAGAGCTCAGCTTCTTCTTAATTGCTCTCCACCAAGGTCTCCACTATTCATCAACACTCTTAGGCATGTACTTCTCCACTCTCTGTCCCAAATAATATCTGTCCTCACAGGGAGAGGTGCAGATCATTTTGTACTTAAGCCCTGCTTTCTCTCTGAGCACTACTGTTCCAAACTAGGTATAGGACCACTTTTACTGCAGTAACCTCCGCTCTTTGATTGTAGATTAGAATCAACTTTCCAGGCCAAAAAGGCTGTGAACATAGGCCAGGCTGTACCCTTCTAGGAGCAATCAGAGCAGAACACGGGCAGACCTGAAAGCATTACCCAAACTACATGCAGACCCACCAGCACAAGGCTGAAGCCTCACTGTCACGAGGGCTTAAACACAAACTCTGACCAAACACTAATTGAATAGAAAGCTAGTTTTCATTTAAGCAATGCCTGGACTTCTGATTTATAAGAAACTGTGAGATGATAAATGTATGTTATTTTAAGCTACTATGCTTGTGGCAATTTGTTACACAAGAGAAAACTAATCCATCCCAGGTATATTCATTTGCTTTATCTCAAACTACACATTCAATAATCTTAGGAAAACAATTTTAATAGTACCCCCAAAGGATTATTGGAAACAATTTTAAAATATCATACTCTCTCCCCCTTATCCTCACATTTTGGGGTGCTTTGGTTCGGTTACCCTCCTGTAATGCAACCCACTGCATATGCAAGCATCCAGTAAGGTCTGCTTTGTGTCACCTCTGAAGACTTGGGGACGTGGGAACTGATAAAAATGGGCCAATGTTTATGCTGCTTGGGTGTGTCTGTGACTCAAGAGTCATGTATATTTCACCAGCCTCTAAATTACGGCAGGCCAACATGTTAGCTCGGAATATGGCAAAACACAGACCCTTCACAGTTCCTGACACTATCTCTGCTTATGTATCATTTTTCATTCCTGGTATCGATTGTTGGTGCCTAATATTTATTGATCTGTATCACCAGAGGATTTTTTTTTAAATTTTTTTTATTGTTATGTTAATTCCCATACATTACATCATTAGTTTTAGATATAGTGTTCCATGATTCATTGTTTGTGCATAACACCCAGTGCTCCATGCAGAACGTGCCCTCCTCAATACCCATCACCAGGCTAACCCATCCTCCCAACCCCCTCCCCTCTAGAACCCTCAGTTTGTTTTTCAGAGTCCATTGTCTCTCATGGTTCTTCTCCCCCTCCGATTTCCCCCCCTTCATTCTTCCCCTCCTGCTACATTCTTCTTCTTCTTTTTTTCTTTCTTAACATATATTGCATTATTTGTTTCAGAGGTACAGATCTGAGATTCAACAGTCTTGCACAATTCACAGCGCTTACCAGAACACATACCCTCCCCAGTGTCCATCACCCAGTCACCCCATCCCTCCCACCCCACCCCCCACTCCAGCAACCCTCAGTTTGTTTCCTGAGATTAAGAATTCCTCATATCAGTGAGGTCATATGATACATGTCTTTCTCTGTTTGACTTATTTCGCTCAGCATAATACCCTCCAGTTCCATCCACGTCGTTGCAAATGGCAAGATCTTATTCCTTTTGATGGCTGCATAATATTCCATTGTATATATATACCACATCTTCTTTATCCATTCATCTGTTGATGGACATCTTGGCTCTTTCCACAGTTTGGCTATTGTGGACATTGCTGCTATAAACATCGGGGTGCACGTAGCCTTTCGGGTCCCTATTTTTGTATCTTTGGGGTAAATACCCAGTAGTGCAATTGCTGGATCATATTCACCAGAGGATTTTTTTTGGACAACTTTTCTCAATAAATTTTCCTTTTAGTATTATTGATACTCTCTGTTGTTTTTTCATTTTATTATGTTCCTTTCTGGTCATAATTTTTTTATCTCCTGCTTTATTTGTACTAACTTTATTTTTCTATATTCTTGAAATGATTATCTAACTAAATAATTTTTAGTGTTTTGTTTTTCAATATATGAATTCATGGCTAAGTATGTCTGGCTAGAGCTGTATCACAGATTTTTAGTCATTATGTGGTTAAATATGCTCTTTTGAGGTTGGGGTAAACATGTACAAACGTCCAGGTATAAGATGGCTAAGTCTGACAATCTAATGTAAAATATGGTTACTGTAGTTGATAATAATACACTGTATAATTGAAATTTGCTAAGAAAGTAGAACTTACATGTTCTCACACAAAAAAAAATATGTGAGGTGATGGATGTGTTTATTAACTAGATGGGGGGATCCTTTGACAAAAAATATATATATACGTATATATATGTATATATATACTTACACACACACACATATCTATATGTATACACACACACACACATATATATACACGCATATATATATGTACTCTTTTTTTCTTCTTCTAAAGATGCTATTAGAAATAATCTAAGTATTATCATTATATCCTTCAGGACTCTAAACACTTTGTCATAGTTCCAACATTTCTAGCTATACCTTAGTAGAGTTTCTCAGCTAAGCCAGTTCTCTGTTTATGTTCAGCTATGTCAATTTTGCTGTTTAACATCCCCACAAGTTTTTGAATTTCATTTTTAGAATCACTCTTCCATACTTATTTTAAACTATTATTTTGATTACATATTTTCTTCCTTTAATTATTTAAAACTAGCTTGTGTGTGTGTGTGTAAGAAAGAGAAAATGGCAGGGAGATGACATTGAGAGAAAGTGAGAGTTAGACTTGGATTTTATAAATATGAACATTTTTATACTATAATAATAAATATTTATAAATATTTACATTTTATGATGATGTTAATGACTTAAGGTTCATATACCATATGAATACATATCTAGATCTCAACTTTTTTGGCACAGGATTGGGATTTCAATTTCATATAGATGGCTTTTCCTCCACCATAACTCCTGTAAGGATTAAAATCTTTCTTGCCTGATTGGCATGATTTTCCTGATCCCATTTTCCTAGTGGGTAACTCTTCTCGTCCCAGGCTTTATGCAGTGAACACAGTTCCAGATCGGCACTATGGGCATATTAAGATAGCCTTGATTAAGGTAATCTATTGCCCTTCTGTAGGTAATAGAGCCCTTGCGTTCAGTTTCCAGACCCAGAAGACTATACACATGCTTTAATTTCCACGTAACACTATGCCAGTTGCCAGGCAATAACTAATCTCTCTCTTTTCAGAGCAATGAGTGATTTTTCTTTATTTTTGGTCAGTTTTGAATACGGATTTGTTGTTGTTATTGTTATACTTTAATTCTCATTTCTGTGTGAATGTAGTCCATGTGTGCATGGTTCCTGTCCAACATCTCAATGTGTTTTATTAATGAAATTAATCTAGAATATCTATGTTCATCTAAACCCCCTATATTTGCTAGCCCTCATGTACTAAAAACTAAATTTTGGGCTAAATGAGTTTTCTTTATCTGCTAAAAAACTATATTGAATTAAATTATACAGATATACATTGTGTTCTTACTATACACACAGCACTGACAAACATGCTATTTAAGACTCCAAAAGGCAGAACTAGTCTAATCTCAACAGATCTAGGATCCTATATGGTAATAAGATTAAGGTATAATTAATACAACACACATTAAGATAAGGAATAACAAGGGTTGTGTGAAGATGAAGAGATGTTACCAGATGGTGAGGTTGGGAGTTAAGTAGATGTTCATGAAAGGTTCTAGGAAGTCAAGGTGCATGAAACAAATCACTAATTTGTGTTAAAAGATCAATAGGTTGTGTTGGTTGTGGTGAAGTGTGGGAAAAGGGTTTATTCTAGATGCTCACTTAGAAGTCCTTTCGGTAGAGAATTAGTTTGGGGTCATACAATTAAAAGATTCAAAAGCTTTAGGTTAAAGGATCTTGACGTAATTCTGTAAATAACAGGAACTTAAGGGTGTATGCAAGTCTATTATGTTCAATATTGCATCTCCAGGGCCTGACAAGGTGACTAAACTAGAGCAGGTGTTCAATAGTACTTGCTGAGTGAACAAATAAATAAATAAGCAGATGAAGATTCATGTCAAGGTCTTGCCAAACATCTTGTATCAGTTGTAGAATTTATTACTAAAGAATGTATTTTTGGTTTTGAAAAAAAAAGTGTTATATTTGAGAAAATTTAATTTCCTGAAGGGCAAGCGCACATCACATAGCAAGAAGTCCAGCTCCAGGTCAAAATCTTATGTATGATCTTTGAGGCCTGACCATGGGCAAGTAAAAGGCTTTGCCTGGCAGGCTTCTTGTGAAGCTGCCATCGCCACACCAGAGCTGGTGCACAGCTACTGAATTGCAGTTTATTGGAAGGAGTTGCAGTCAAGGACTCAGGCCCACCAGGCCAGTCATATTCCTACACACACTTGCATTTCTAGTGCCAGGTACCTGAAGAACTACTTATCTGGGGTCTTGAATGAGGCCATTTTCCCAGTTCTGATTTTGCGATTTCCACTTCTAGCCTTTCTCCATCTTCCACCCTATCCCCCCACCCCGGCCCAGGGCTCCATGTCCACAAAAAGTCAGGAGTCTTTTGTTAGGGCTCCTTCATGTGGACACAACTCCCCCCATCTGTGTTGTATCCATTTAACCTTCACCCAGTGTCATTCTGTGGAGAAAAATGGTTGGCACCATTTTTGGCCCCTTGATTGCATTGTCATAAGTGAATAAAAATATAAATGTTACCTTCAGTCTGACTTACTGTCCTAATTAACCACTTTGACACATGGCAGCTCAACACATATTGGATACTCTATTAATTAATTGATGGAAGGAATGCACTGATGAATGAATAAGTGACAATCTAGTAAGAGAAAGGTCATAAGGCAATATGAGCTTGGCGCACAAATGGAATACATAAGAAATGTACATCAATAGGCACAGTATCTCCCTGATTGAAAAAAATAAGAAATATAACATTTATCTTTCTAAATGTCTGAAACATAAGGAAAAATACATCTTACTACACACTTGAAGATGCCTGTGTAACATAATTACAGTGGCATTTTTGGTTGTCTTCAGCAAAGTGACTTCATAAATGCTGCTAAGAATATTTGCATGACACCTTTTTGCAAAATCACATAAAGTAGTATTCAGCAGTTTCGTAATTCATTATGACCACATAACACCTTGGCATATTTTATGAACATAATACAGCCTAAATGTGAATTCCAAGTGATAGAGAGATTTAGAATCCTGTGGCCAATATCATAAAATAATATACAAGTAATGAACAATAATATAAAATAAGCTTATTTGGGGAGTGCGTGTGGTTTCTTATATTTTATTGAGGTTCTTAACATATTTATCAGAGGTGACAGATTTATCAGAGGTTTAAAACATACTTATGTTATTATTCATGTAAAGCAGTTTTTATTATTTAAATTATCAAGTTTTAAAATCTTCAAATATGACTTCATCTCTAGGTACCTGTAGAAGTTTTAACAATTTTCCCCAAAATAAAGATGAAACTGCTGATGATTTGACTTTTAAAAGCAAAGCATCTTAATTTATAATTTACTCTTTATCAGAAGAAGGGAAATAGGACAACTTCTTTGTGATTACTTATACCATAGAAGGCATGGCAGGAATTGAAAGAAAAATTTACTAAATTCATGAAAGTGTGCATGAAATGTAATAATTATTCTATACCTAAGATCTAATATTCTGAAGAAAATTACACCACAGAAAGTACACTTAATGTACTTTAGTTTCTACTTCCGTGGTGTTAAAAGGTTTTAAAGTGCTTTGATGCAAAATGGCAAATGACATACTTTAGAGAAAATCAATACTTTTTGCATTTGCTACTAAAAGGGAACATATTTGTATGTCATTGTTGAGAGACTTGCTCATAGAGACGAAGTCAGCTATATTTTTAATTGATTTCTTCTCAGAATTTTTATAATTAATATCTTACTTCTCCATAGGCAAACTTCATTCCCCACTGACTTGCAAAAGGATGATAATCACTGTGGCAAGGTCTACCATTAAATTCTGTGCAGCATATTTAAAAACAATTGCTTTAAATCATGAACTAAGCACAGACAATAATTCACTATGATCCATAACTGTCTGTCCACT
Source organism: Halichoerus grypus (assembly GCF_964656455.1). NCBI lineage: Eukaryota > Metazoa > Chordata > Mammalia > Carnivora > Phocidae > Halichoerus > Halichoerus grypus. The sequence goes on along the minus strand of NC_135720.1, from coordinate 91,512,534 downwards.
GTGAATAAAGTAGGTCTTGGATTTCTCTGTATGAGGATATACATTTCACCATGTTTTTTAGTATGCTATGTTTTTTTTAATCTCACATTTTAAATAAAAAGTGATTTTTCTATGAATTTGATATCCTATTCTTTACAGATTAACATATTAACCATTTCTTGTAAAATATAACCATTAAAAAAGGATGACTTTATTTAAATTAATAATCACCACAATACAAGTTAGAAATCCTGTGGGCAGCTACTACATTATCTAGTCTTATTGTACAGTCTGGACTCATGTATTAGCATTTATCAAGAATTCAAAAATTTTAAATTGTCTCATATTTGTCATTGCAGAAAATTCTAAGAAAAATCTAATGTTGCATGCATAAATTTAGAAAAATAGCTACAATAGTTGAGGATCTTTTGAATTTGACAAGTATTAATTATACTCCTTATTCTTATACTAAGATGGATGGAAGCAAGACAGACATCTTCCCAAGTCTGCACATAACTAAAACCTGAGTCTTAGGAAGATGTATTCATTGATATGTTTAAAACTCTTTTAAATTTACAAAGGGAACTTTTACAAATAAAATCATACAATAAAATGCTGTACCAAACACTACTAAATAGTTTAAAAATTAGTGACTACAGATGTGTCAAGCACAGAGATACCAAAAGGTTTCTGAGATAGCACATTTGACTATGAGCTTTCTTGTCTAAGAAGCAAATGAAAGATAATGTTAAAATTTGTAACATTCCTAATATGAAAAAAGCATATATTTACAAATAAATACAGACTTACATGTACTTATAAAATATGTAAAAACATGTGAAATTAACTTTTTTATGGCACTACACATAGAAAGATTCTCAACTCCATGCAGCCATACATTCAGAGACATGTTTTATAATGCAGTTGATTGTAGCATTCCTCAAGGAAAGCCAAAAACATGTTAATCAATACTTATTGAATGTTTGTGATGTGCCAATAGCCATGATAAATGTCTTATATCCATTATCTTATTTCATTCTTAAGCCAAACCTATGATATACCCACACTTTGGTGGAATAACATCAAAGAACATTTCAAGCCAGTTATTATATTAGGCACAAGGATTTAAGAAAATTGTGTCTATAACTATGGGTATTAATTTAGAGATAACCTATAGATTTTTACAGATGTTTAAATGAGCCAAAATGTAGCATCAGAGATACTGTTTTCCTCAAACAAGTATGTGATAAAACTTGAGCAGTGACCTCATGTTTGTGGTTATATTTTATGATAACAAACTAGACTGAAATGTTGTATATTAACTATTGTTCTGGAGAGTCTCCATTTGTCCATTCAGATCCCCTGACTATTTTTCTTTGTCCTGGTTTGTGCCCCTGAGTCTATGGAACTTGATGTCTCTGTGTTCTTTACCTTTGGCTTCTGGTTCGATTTGGCCAATGAGAGACAATTGAAATAACTGGAGAACAGGACAGAGAAACCAGAGTGCTTATTTTCTCGGCTCCTTCCCTGCTGCACATTAGTTTGGCGCTGACTATGTTCCTCTGTTATAGGACACAGCTCTTGTCTGGCAGCCATCTTCTACAGATAAAGTCTCTCTCTTGGCCTTACTACTCCTTGGCCTTTTAGGCTCAGGAGTAGTAAGGCTCCTCACTATTACTATCCCTGGGCATCTCATTGTTCCTTGTTAGTTTCCCTTAACACTGACCATACTTTGTAAATATCTTCTTAAATAAACATCTGTTAATCATTACCTTTGATTGTGCTCTTTTTCCTTTTGAGACTCCGACCAATACAGTCATGAAGACCAAATGTAAAAGTGATGTATTTTTTACATTTATGCCTAAACAAAGCTATTACCTAATAGCTAGCCATGTCACATTTACCCAGAGGTGTACTGAGGAATTATGAAAAAGGAATGTAAAAATAGAGTTCCCTGGTGCTGAAGAAGAACTGAGTTGGAAAGGTTTATAAAATGTTCTAGAGAAAAGTAAGCTTCATCTTTGCAGAATAAAGAGGATTAAAATGTTTTCTTAATATAAAATGGGCAAGAAGATTTTTCTTGTGTATTGAAGTTGTATCTAAACAGTGAATTTGAAAATGCTGAATCATATGCTGTAAAAGAGAAATTTGGGGAAACAATAATTTACTGAAGTGTCTTAAATGGAACTGTGTAAAACTAGAACTGAGTAACACAGAAGAATGAAATAAAGTGTTCTGTTAAAGCAGATGAAGGAAGGGAGGGACCTTCCAAAATCAGTTAAATGTATCTAATGGTAAAGCTTTTCAACAAGTTATTCAATTCTAAATTATCTTTATATAAATATCTTTATATAAATATTTTCATTACTAATAATGTAAAACTATACAATTAAATTGTTGTTTTGTTTCTTCATTTATCTCTTCTTATTTGTAGCTATTATCAGGATTTTTTATTGCTAAAATTTAGATGTTTATAAATTTTCACACACTTTTGAGGCAAAATTAAAAAATCATATGCTTTTAAAGTTGTTCTTCCTCCATTTTATTTATGTAGAATCAGATTTAAGTATCTAATATAAGCAAAACATTAAGGATAAATAGAAATGCTATTGTTATTATTGGAAATATTCAAGAAATTAAATTTTAAAACTGCAATAAATCGAGAACAACAGAGGATATTCATCTGATAAATTAAAATGAAAAAAATAGTTTTACAGCCAATGGGAATTGATAATTTACCATTCAAACAGCTACTTTAGGAGGTAACTGAGTCAAAGTTGGACTCATCCCTTAGGAGGGAGCTAATGGAATTCCAGAACTGGAGCTGGATTATGGCCCAATTTGACTTTTTCTTTAAGAAAAAATACTAGGGCGCCTGGGTGGCTCAGTTGGTTAAGCGACTGCCTTCGGCTCAGGTCATGATCCTGGAGTCCCGGGATCGAGTTCCGCATCGGACTCCCTGCTCAGCAGGGAGTCTGCTTCTCCCTCTGACCCTCCTCCCTCTCATGCTCTCTCTCTCGCAAATAAATAAAATCTTAAAAAAAAAGAAAAAATACTAAACAAATCATTAAAGATTATTAAAAGCAGTCTTCTGACAAGGAAAAGGGCCAAAAACAATCCTTAGTTTATTGAAGAAGCTAAGACACAATACTACTGTGTATTATAGAAACATTGCTAGGGAGATTTTGCATATTTATTAATATAAGGTATGTTTTGTCCTGGTCTGGGTTGAGAAAAAGGGAATTTAAAGGATAAACATTAGGAATGTCTAGTGAATTCATTCTGTGTTGGACTTCTCTGTTTGGGGGAACTATTTTATATTCTTTCATTACCACATCTACCATTGCACATTTAACTTGTACAGGGATAGACACATGACCTAACCCATGTAAGTCATTGCCCTTCCTTGCAATTTTAAAAAAAACTGGACAAGAGAGTCTATCCTCTGGAATGAACTCTAAATAGGAAACTCAGAGCTAAAAGCAGCCATTAGTCCAGCCACCTGCAAAAAGTAGATGTATATAGGAGAGAATAGAGCTAAAACTTAGAGAAAAACAGAGAGGAGATCAATAGAATTCTCATGCTGTTTGAGTCTTGTCTACTAGTTGTGCTGAGCCCAGCTTGATCCCTTCATGTCCCAAAATTTGAATGTTCAATCCTTCCCTCAAGCATATGAGATACCCCTCAAATCCTCCTTTTAAATCTATGATTAAGCTAGCACAGGTTGAATCAAAAGAATCCTGAAAAATGTAGATTCAGTGGTAAACTATTTATTATATAGAGGCTTGTGATAGGCTACATGTGTATTTTATAGGCTTGTGATAGGCTACATGAAAGTACCTAATCACATCAGCTGTTTGCCAAATTTAATATTATCTTATTAGAAACAATTAAGATAAAAATGAGTATCATCAAGAAAGATGTGGAAATAGTAAATGTAACCATGGACCAAATTCCATTGTAAATAGAACATATTTCTGATTTTCATACATTAGAAAATATTATAAACCAAATATTTTGTTATTCTTTTCTTGTACTCTTTCAATTAGTATAGATTTCTGTGTGTTCGTATAGTCCTATCAGGTGCAAATCTAAAGAGATATAAGAAAATGGAAATTGCAAAGGCTTCTTATCTACCTTTGGTATTTATCTGCATAATGTCTGGTTGAAGGAGATGATATAATGTCTGCCCCTGCTCACCTTTATGGATTGGTTTTTAGCTTCTGAAGAACAAGAGACTACTACAAAAGCCAAAGAGATATTTGGATATTCAACATTATCCAATGATGCTGGAGAGCTCCGGTGATAAAGACCCAGTTGATGCAGACATTTTTCCCATTTCTTGGTGGAATAAAGCAGAGCTTCCATGAGGGGGTCAGTAAAGAGAAAAAGATCATGATACTTTGCTATATGAACCTAGAAGTGAGAATTTTGTGGAGACCAGCATTTTCCCAGAGGAACAACAGATAGCTAGGAGAATATATAGATATGAACTCAGAATCCACTTCTGAAAATATGAAAGATGTTTATGTAGATATCTTCAAGGTATGATTAAAATGACAATAAGTGGAAGAAGTAATAATATTCGCTTAAAGGTTTCTCTGAAATCAACACAATCATTCTGAACTAATAACAAAGATTAAAGAAAAAATACATGAAATTATTCGTGTTGCATCATTAAAGATGAAAAATGTGTTTTCTGTAAATAGTCTTAATGAAGTATTGTGTGGATTTATAATAATGGTTTCTCACATTTCTCAAAATATGCTTTAGCTGAGAAAAGCTCTCCCATTAAATAGTTCATTAAACTTATTTCACCCATTACAGAAACATGATTTTCATGACAAATTAAATTACACGTATTTTCCTTTTCCTTCAGAAAGGATACATGATTCAGTGAAGTCCAAATTCTTACATCACATGTAAATTAACACTAGTGCCTATAAAAATCATTACAACAAAACATTTAAAATACATACAAGTGAAGCTCAAACATCTAACAATGAAACGGCATCATAAAATTATCTGCATATTAAGTTTCTAGAAATTAAAATTTAGATGCTACTCTATACTTTAGAATTCTAAAGAAGTATTCTTCAGTACCTACTCATTCTGATATTAAGGACCTATTATATTTGATATATTAGAATATTACTGTGCTTAAGAAATAATCATATTATTTATCTGAGATACAAAAGATTATGAGGCTTGCTAGGTAAAACTGTGTTAACTAGATAAGATGAAGTCCCGAATTAAGACAATGAAGAATGTAGGTGGAAAAAAAAAGCAAAATTCAATGCATAAACCAGGAAGATTCTGTAGAATAAGAATATAAAAATCATTGGAAAGACGGCTGAGGATCAGCAAAGTATGGGAGTGGGAGATAAAAGTGGAAGAGAGATAGCATCAAAGGTAATTTAAAAAGAATGGGGAAGCGTCACCTGGGTGGCTCAGTAGGTTAAGTGGCTGTCTTTGGCTCAGATCATGATCCTGGGGTCCTGGGAATGAGCCCCGCATTGGGCTCCCTGCTCAGCGGGTAGTCTGCTTCTTCCCCTCCGCATCCCCCTCCATTCTCCCTCCCCTTGCTCATGGTCTCTCTCTCTTACACTTTTGTGTGCGCTCTCTCTCAAATAAATAAATAAAATCTTAAAAAAAAAAAGAATGGAGAAGATTACTGCTAAGGAAGCAAAGAAAGTTTCAAAAAAAAAGGAATAATTGGGGCACCTGTGTGGCTCAGTCGTTAAGCGCCTGCCTTGGGCTCAGGTCATGATCCCAGGGTCCTGGGATCGAGCCCCGCATCGGGCTCCCTGTTCAGCAGAAAGCCTGCTTCTTCCTCTCCCACTCCCCTGCTTGTGTTCCCTCTCTTGCTGTGTCTCTCTCTCTGTCAAATAAATAAATAAAATCTTTTTTTAAAACAAGGAATAATTAATGGAAAAACATGCTACAGAAAATCCTAGCTCCTTTTTATTTAATACACAATTAAAAGTACTGAATATACAGAAGTAAAGAATTTAATGTGATAAGTGAAATAAACCCTTGTATTAAATACAAACAAAACGTTGTGAAGGAACCAAGTCCATGGAACTTAGTTCTTAGGAAACTAGGGGAGATACTAGGGAATGTATTTTCAGTAGAATGATGAGAGGTAAAGGCCTTAAGACAATGTGCTGAGAAGCAAACAGAAAATGATGGGAGGGTTAAAGCTAGGGTTAGGGTTAGGATTAATTGTAGGGTTGCATGGTCATGGAATGTTATTATGCATTGAAAATGCATGCAAGGGGGATATTGAAAAGGAAGGATGGTAAGGAACTTGAAAAATAATTAGCTTGAATAAAGTTAGTGTTAGAAATAAGGAAAAGAGATAGTACTGATAGAGTCCATTTTCCTTGAGAATTTGTGAAAAATATGATCTGCTAATAGCTGAGAGGAGCGGCTAGAGGGTTTCTGAAAACTGGTGGTGATTTAGGATTTGCTATGGAGAATCTGAATAAGTGCTAAGTAAAGATAAATAAAAGAATTGCCAATGCACATTAAAAACTCAATCCTTAATGTGTGAAAGAGTTTGGAAATTATGTGTCTGTGTCTATCAACTCTCAATTTTCAGTGATGCTTGACATATATATATATATATATATATATATATATATACATATATATGTATATATACACATATACACACATATATATGAATAAATGTATACATATAAAAATAAAAAAGCATAAAAGTCAGCTTAAAATACAAAAGGGACATTGACAGGAATTGTTTAGAAAAAAAAAAGGAACTAGGGGAATGACAGCACATTTCAAAGTAACTGATTAATCCTAGGATTCTGACTGCATAGGAAAGGACTTAGAAACATGAGCAATAGAAAAGAGTGGAGGGACTTGAAGGTTTGGTGTAGCTGAAGAAAATGTTTAATGGAGTCAAACAGTTATAGAGAATATGTAGGAGAAAATTGAGAAATTTGGGTTTCTGATGTAACACATAGAACAGAGAATTTTTGGAAGGTAGAGGCAGTGGTGGTGGCATTGAAATCTTGACTGTTCTGACAAATACAAATTAGGCAACTAAATAGCAAATCCAAAACCACTAGGAAACGCTCCTAACAAAACTAGGTAACAAGGATTCTCTAAGAACCGCAAAACATAAATGTTGGTGACCTGCATCTGTGTCTGCACATTGTTCCCATAAAGAGAAGAAAAACAATGGGGTATGTGATGCACCTGAAAACAGGAGAATCCCAAAATAGTCAAATGGTATTCACTGGAAAACATGGCAGGCCAATTTGAGATCAACAGTTGAAAATGAGAGTATTCAGCCATCCAAAAAAAAAAAAAAAAAAAGAAATCTTGCCAATTGCAATGACGTGGATGGAACTAGAGGGTATTATGCTAAGCAAAATAACTCAATCAGAGAAGGACAATTATCATATGATCTCACTTATATGTGGAATTTAAGAAACAAAACAGAGCATCATAGGGGAAGAAAGGAAAAAATAAAACAAGATGAAACCAGAGAGGAAGACAAACCACAGAGACTCTTAATCATAGGAAACAAACTGAGGGTTCCTGGAGGGGATGGGAGGGAGGGGTTGGGGTAACTGGGTGATGGACATTAAGGAGGGCACGTGATGTAATGAGCATTGGGTATTATATAATACTGATGAATCACTGCCCTCTACCTCTGAAACTAACAATACATTATATGTTAATTAATTGAATTTAAATTAAAAAAATAATAATAAAAAAGAAAATGAGAGTATCTTTTTAATCTAGTGGCTGGTGAGTACAGAGCATTCACTGTAAGTTCTGAAGAGTAGTGCCCTCTCAAAATTGACTGAAAATACCTTTGAGGGCAGCCTATCACACCAAGGAAAAATTACCATGAGTGGGATCAAAATTGGAACAGAAAAGTGAGAATATAAACAAAGAAAGAAAAGTAAAAATAAGAGTGAGAGAAGGTTTGAAAGCCAGGAAATGACAAAAGAAATATACCAAATAGTTTTACCTGATAAAAGAACAAAATAGAGAACTATGTGAATTTAGAAAACCCACATGAACCATGCCTCCTTCTAAAAGTTCAGAAAACATGAATTTACATATGAATGAGCATCAGAAAAGGATCAAAGTCAAATTTTATGCAGTTTTTATAACTCAAAAAGAGAATACAGATCATATAAGGTTTCTTTTTTTTTTTTTTTTTAAGATTTTATTTATTTATTTGACAGAGAGAGACATAGCGAGAGAGGGAACACAAGCAGAAGGAGTGGGAGAGGGAGAAGCAGGCTTCCCATGGAGCAGGGAGCCCGATGCGGGGCTTGATCCCAGGACTCTGGGATCATGACCTGAGCCGAAGGCAGATGCTTAACCACTGAGCCACCCAGGCGCCTGACCATATAAGGTTTCTACAAACAATAAAAGCATGACAGAAATATATGGCCACAAAACATATCAAAATTGTATTTTACTATTTCAAATAACCTTAAAGGCATTAATAAAATTATATTAGGGGTACAGATAAGTCAGAATTAGGAAATTCAAAAATAGAATTTTTTAAACTGAAGAAAAAATTAGAAATAAAAGAAAAATTGTTTCATAAATTTAGACTAATTTGGAAAGAAAAAAAGTCAAATTAGTACAATAGATAATGCCTTAAGAAAAATAGAAGAAAAAGAAAATTTTTTAAAAAGATTTTATTTATTTATTTGACAGAGAGTGAACACAAGCAGGGGGAGTGGGAGAGAGAGAAGCAAGCTCCCCAATGAGCAGGGAACCTGATGTGGGACTCAATCGCAGGACCCCGGGATCATGACCTGAGCTGAAGACAGATGCTTAACCGACTGAGCCACCCAGGTGCCCTGAAAATGTTTAAAGTAGATCAGAAATAAATGAAAAAATGAGATGAAATAAAGTTTAATAGAAAGTGAGAAGTACTGAAGATATGTAAAGAAGATCCAAATGGAATAATAGGGTTCCTTGAAGAAGAAAGCAAAAGCAAGATAACAGAATAAATATTAAAAATCATAATTCTAGAAAAATTTTCTGAAATTAAAAAGAAGCTACTACATATGGAAAGTTCATATCATGTACAGGAAAATACTGACACCAAACAATCAACATTAAAAATATGCCTAATAAAATTAGAGGGCTTCAAATTAAAAGAAAAAGTCACTTGGACATCTATTCAAGAGTGATTTATAAAGGAAAAAAATGAGATTATCACTAGGCTTTTCAAAAGCAACACTTTATACCAGAAAAAAAAGAAATGCAGTAACATCCTCAAGATACTCAAGAAAAGAAAACCTGAGCCAGGGATTGCTTATCCGCCAGGTTTTTCAAGCATAAAAAGACCGTAATCAAACTCTTCTCAACACGTAAGAACTCAACACGTGAGTACCTGCTGAAGAATCCTATGTAGAAGTAGTCTGGGATAAACAAAGTAAGTACTGAGTCCTTGAAATTGGAATTGGTAGTGAGGATTAAACAGATAGTTAGGTGCAGACCTTGAGCTCATAAGAGTTAAAGGTAAAAAAGTATACTATAGAACAGCTGTGTGCTCTGACAATGTAGCTGCAGTACGACTATTAAAGATACTGTGGGGGAAAGGGAAGAACATATGATATTTATTTATTTATTTACTTACTTACTTACTTATTTACTTATGGACTGTTTGCAATGATCATACTGGCGGGTGGCATTAGAATTGATATTCTAAGACTACCGCTTATGTAAATGAGATAAAGCCAGTAAGTGAGTATGGGGATGTATTTGTTTTTTATTGTTGAATGACAAATTACTGCAAAAGTACAGTGGCTTAAAAGAGCACACATTATCTCAGCTTCTACAGATCAGAAGTCCAGGCATGAGTCTAGGGTTTCATTTTATGAGTCTAGGGTTGCAATTAAGAGGTTGGCCATAGCTGGATTCTGATTTTGAAGGCTTGACTAGGGAAAGATCCTCTTACACAGTAATGGTTGTCAGCAGCATTCAGTTCTTTGCAGCTATATAAAACTGGTGACTTCAGGTTTTTCTGCCGAGAGACCACACTCAGCATCTAGAGACTGCCTGCAGTTCCTAGAAGCCATCAGAAGTTCCTTGCCCTGTGACTTCCTCAACATGGTCACTTATTTAATCAAGCCAATAAGAATCTCTACAGTAAGTCTTCTCACAAGATGGAATTTTATGTTACATAATATAATCACAGAAGTGACATCTCATCACCTTTGCCATATTCTGTTAATTAGAAACAAGTCTTGTGGTTAGGAAATGGGGATTATTAGAGGACAGAATAACAGAAGGTGGAGTTAATGGGGGTCATGTTAAAGTCCTTCTACCATAAGGGATATTCCTGGAGAACCAGCCTTTGTGGTATGGATGTTACATAGATATAATATAAAAAAAAAAAAAGTTAAGTAAAAACCCCATAGTCCTTAACCGAGAGTATCAGTGAGAACTCATGAGATGCTTACACCTCAGTATTCTGTGCCCTTTCTATGTCCAGTCCTTGTCTCCTAAAAAGACCTAGAAACAATGACCAACATACATGTATTCCTAGCACAAAGACTATAGTCTTGTATACCACCGTCCACTACAATAAATCAGAGCTAATTGGACAAAAAGCTACTAGGGCTAGAAAAATCAAGATAACTGGAATTGTGGCCATAGTAGATAATGAAAAAGTTATCAAAGACTACTATACTGAAGTGATGTCAAAAGAACTCAGAAATCAACTTAAAACTGAACAAAACTCCCACTGACCTAAAATGGAATAATTTGAGCTCCAAAAAGGGTGAAAATTATAATGCATTGAAACTCCTCAAATATATTTTAATCCCAGTTCATAAAGACACTTTAAAGAAAATGGATTTGCCAACTTTGATAAATGATATGGAGTCAATTCATTATCTTGAAAACACGTATGGAAAGTAAAACAATTAAGCATTTATTCTGCCAAATAGTAGATAAGTACAAGCATTTGTTTATAATGTTCTTCCAGCTAATAAATAAAAAGCAATGAAAGATTTCACAAATTACCAGTTTGCATCTCCCAATGAATTAATGGATTCAGGTCCTGGGTATCAACAACTGCTGACATTGTAAAAACAAGACTATACAGTAGGTATCGATTGCCAAAAGGCTTAAACCTAAGTCTGCTAAAGTTTCTGGGTCTAGCTTCCAATGTGTAAAAATAAAGGGGTCAGAGGAACATGTCAGACTATACCAGAAGCATTCAAGGAATAAAATCAAGCTGTAAGAAACTCTACAAATCAAATAGTTCTTCTAAACAATTAAATAGTAAGAAAATGTCAGGGAGAGAAAAGAAACAAAAAGTGGGTAAGGTTTTAGGGTTGAAGAATTAACATTTGAGTGATAAAACTATATAGAATTGCAAAAAACTGTTTACTGTAATTAAATAAAAATTACTATAAAAATCAGGATATTGGTTAATTTTGGTGAGAGGTGGGTGTTTGGTTTTTTTTAAGATTTTATTTATTTATTTGATATAGAGAGAGAGTGCACAAGTGGGGGGGAAGGGTAGAAGGAGAGGGGGAAGCAGACTCCTCGCTGAGTAGGGAGCCCTATAAGGAAGGGGCTTGGGTTCTATCCCTGAGATCATGACCTGAGCCAAAGTCAGGTGCTTAACTGACTGAGTCCCCCAGGTGCCCCATAAGAGGCAGATGGTATTGACTGGAATGGAGTACATGGAGAGAGTCTAGCAAAATTCTATTCCTTAAGCTAAGTGGTAGTGTAAGTTTTCATTTTTACAATAATTCTTTAAGGTACATCTTTGTTTTGTATAGTTTTCTGAGTCTATGTTTTATTTCATTCTTTGCAGTGATTATGCTTATGCAATGTGAATGTAAAAGTTAAAAATAAAAAAATGGGGTGGAGTCGTTCTAGATTTAGGCAAAACTCATAGCAAAGCCACAGACAGGAGTTCTGGGATTGAGTGCTCAATAGTGATAGTCAAGGAACTGGGAAGCCCTCATGCTGACTGGAACATCCACACGGATGAAAATGTCTCCTAGAATGACTGTGGGCTTTGGAGAGCAGAATGAATCCTCTCTGCATAGAAAAAGCCTCAGTAAATGGATACCAGATCATTAGGGTTTTAGATAATGGTATAAGAGATGAAGAAATGGCAGTAGAGCAAAGACGACAACAAAAACAAGAATAAAACAAGTGTAATAAGAAAAGTTCTTTTTAAAATAATTTGGTCCTTGAGTGGGGATGAGTGGGTATCAACAAGAACTGTTTAAAGGAATAGCTCCTTAACTGTACCCAAGAAATTAGCCCTTGAAAGAGTTTAGAATTTTTCATAGGATCTTCTCACAGTTTTAAGTCCCCAAGAGTGGTTGGCCCCAAAGATAGATATTGTTCATTTATCTCAAGAAAGCAAAAGAAATTAACAATCATTATCAATGGTATGTACTAGTCAACAATTCTGTGCTGGGCACGGTAAGTGCAGTATATTGGCAGATAATAACAAAGCAAAGCCAATCCCCTTCTGGTGCATAAATTGTATAATGGAGTGGTGCTATACCTGCCAGTAACCCCCAGTGGATATAGAAAAGGTTCTGTTTCACATTTACTGAGCACCAGTCATGCACGGTGATCCAAAGAGACCTGAATATGTTTATGTGCCAGGGAGAACAGAGGGGCCATTTCAATTATCCAACAGTCTGATTTTAAAAGAAATAGAAGTTACTAAAATGAAAATGCACACTACAAATGCTAGCCTGAATTTAATGGAAAATTTCTCCAAGGAACTCAAAGTTCTATGTTCCCGATGTCAATTTTATTTCAAACTCACGTAAATGAAGGTGGAAACATCACTGATTGAGGTATATTTAGGTATGTGATTTTAGCAAGTGTCACAAAGAATACTGACCAACAAGTACTTTAAATACCACTTGGTACGGTTAGAAAGGCAGGTGCTCCTATGAGAAATAGAGTTACCACAGGCATAATACTATTCCCACAGCGCATGGGGGTATGGTAATTGGGAATGGCAGAACGTGTCACATCCTTCATTGCAACCCAGCTGCTGCACTGCCATGGGGAACATAGCTGCAGTACCATCTGGGTGCTTGTTTGGATGACTAAAAGCACAGCACCCTTTCTAAAAGGACAGCATTGCCATACCCTGATCTCACCGAACGGCACATTTAAGTTATACTCTCAGGGTGGGGACCTGATGGGTATATTCATAAAACCTTAGAGCTAGAATTGGTCCTAAAGGTCACCGACATCATACACATAGCTGCTAATAATGTAATTGAATCATAGTGCTCTACATTTTTTTAGTTAGATTGTGTAACATCCATAAAGAATTACAATTTTCTAATAATTTTAGCATGAAATATCAGTATTTATTTAATTACCTTGGTGCTACTCATGAGGAAAATAAAAGTAATAGTAATTTGAAACTATAATTCTATTGGTATTTAATAGAAAGTTATGAAATTAATCTACTTAAGTTACTCATTCCACACTAATGAAAGTTGCTGACATTTTACCTTTTCTTTCCAGAAACTGTGTTTTTCTATAATTACTTAATAGCCCATATGTTTGCCATTCATGGTTGCAAGTGAGCTGTCAGAATTCCCAATTAATAATAATAATAGATACTAATTTTTCACCAGAAAAAGTACCAAGATTTCCACATCATTTCATGATCATCAGGAAGTAGAGCACAGAGGTAAAAATTACAGATGCTGGAGCCAGATGACCTGGCCCTGTCCTTGCTCTGCTTCTTGAGTCCTTGAAAAAAAATTACTGAACTTTCCTATACTGCCATTTCTCTACCTATAAAGTGAAGATAATACTATAGTTTGTTCTAAGGATTACATATAAGACATCAAGACTAGTGCTTACCAAAGCTCACCATATGTTAATTATCCATTATAATTATTAACCAGGTTCTGGATTAATTGAAACCTCCGTAGATCAAGGAGCCTCTAGGTGGATGCACAGGGTGGGGCTTTTATAGGGAGCAAACTGCAAAGGCAGTATAAAATTACCCTACTTGACAGCTAGGCCACATCACATCCAATGACGCATCTCCTAAAGTCCTGCTTCATGTGTTCTCCAGGGTTTTTTCCCTGCTCTACCATTCTGTTTCCAATGGTCCTTTATAGTCCCCAGCAACCCGAGACTCCGTATTCTTTCCCCACAGTCAGACTCTGTGGATTTGGAGTTTGGCCCCTGACATCTCACTGCATAACTCATCCATATGGCATTTACTGTGCTACGATAATCACAATGAGGCCAATAAAATCACATTCTTGAGAATGATGAACACAACCTGGAAATAGGTAATAACTTTGTGGAAATAAACATCTCCAAATAGGTGATCATCTTCAAATGTTGTATCTCAGCTCCCACTGACATCAGAAAGTACCGGCACCACTGAGTCAAACATTACACAGTGCAACTTACTAAATTCTTAAAAAGTTTTCTCTAAAGCTGGAATGGTTAAGAATTAATGTATGTTATTTTATTTCCCCTCTGGCCTCTGCCCATGGGAAAAACAGATATTTCATACTAATCGAAATCACCTTCCTAATGGGGGTATGCAGGAACTCTCCACTTTCTGCTCAATTTTGCTGTGAGTCTAAAAAATAAAGTTTATTAATTAAAAAAAAATTACCTACCTGATCCAAGGGAACATAATATTTCATTGCATTTCTGCCTCTCCTGTTAGATGTTTTCCTAAAACCTTCCTTCTCTGGAATAGAGATGAATTTATAAATGACCTTTATCTTAATCATTCTTCTCTGACTCTAATTTATAGGTAAAAGTGAAAAATGTATTGGAACAATGAAAGGGCAAGGTAATCATTTAATTTCTGTTGCAGAAAAAGGAATTTTACTTTTAGGATCAATTAGCAGTTAATTTGTAAGGCATGTGAATGTTAGATAAGTATAAAATAAGGAATATCTACTGTCTAACCTCTAGTTTTCATTCAGGTGTTGATTTAGATAAAACCACTATGGACTACCAGACAGGTTAATTTTGAAAGTGCTGATGGCAAGATTTGGAGAGTTTCATACTACTGGCTTATTTAACATTGAGAAATCAATGGAAGGGTAAGCCATTTTATAACATTTATCTTTGCATAAGTAGATGTTTAAATATTTGCATTTCATATTCAGCTATGAACAACTGACAAATTAAGGTACTCCATCTTTTATTCAGTAAATTAGGCACAAAATATTAAAAAACACATAAGGCAACTTTCAATAATATATATTATAAAATAGAATAAAGAATAAGGAAGTGGAGAAACTGCTCTGACCTTAGATAAAGTAGGATAAAGTCAAGAGAAAGAATCACATGCGAAACACAAGTCTCAGGTGGCTTCACCAAAACCCAGGGTAAAATTCAGAGTTTCTACATGAATGAATAAGCTTTAGGAAATCCTCTGTAGGTGCCATTTCCCCCAACCAAGCTTTTGATAGGTATTAAATATCAGTTAGTTTGAGGTTATATCTGACAAATGCCTAGAATTCAGTTAGTCTAGGTTGCTGATCAAGGTAAGATCGACATTTTTTAAACAGGGTTAATGGCTGAGCATAAGACTGACATTCTCCTATTAAAGAAAGAAAACAAATACCCTAATAAGGACGCAAGTCTGTAGAGATGACCAGATACTTCTGTATAGAAATAGATGGAGAAAGAAATTATTCAAGCATATTGCAAAGATTCTAAATCCATTTCAACACAGAGTGACTGATAGTCTTAAATTTTAGACCATAGAGCTCTGGTTTTCTCCAAGGTCCAACAGCTATCACTCTGGATGAAAAGGAGACATAAAAGGAAAAACTGTATTTCCAGGACTCTTTCTGCCAGAAGAGAACTGGACCAATTATACAGTTGTCTATCAAGTCACCTATTAAATTTATATCAATAAAATAACAAAGGTGTAATATGAATACAAAAAAACACATACTTATCTGCTATCTATAGTGAATGTGGGTAATAGGGGGAGGGATATAGGGTACTCATTCAGATCAGAAACTAGAGTTAACTCATTAAGGTTCAAATTTAAAAGAAGATATGCTAAAACACACTTCTGTTATGCTAAAACACACTTTTGTTTTGCCACTCTGAAAATTACAATTTTATGTGTACCACTCCTTCCCCACACCAAAACAAAACAATACCAAATTGTTCATACAACCCATGACACTTAGAGAATTATTTAAGATTCTAAAAAAGCAGGTGCTTTTTTTTTTTTAAAGACTTTATTTATTTATTTGTCAGAGAGAGACAGCGAGAGAGGGAACACAAGCAGGGGGAGTGGAGAGGGAGAAGCAGGCTTCCGCAGAGCAGGGAGCCTGATGCGGGGCTCAATCTCAGGACCCTGGGATCATGACCTGAGCCGAAGGCAGATGCTTAACGACTGAGCCACCCAGGCGCCCCAAAAAAGCAGGTGTTTATATCAAGTTTACACATCTTAGTCCAACACTAATTCCTGTTCATATCTGAAAAGCCTAGGAAAAGCCAGTGAATATCACGAACAAGTATATGTTTTTCTTAAAAGATTTTCTCCTCAGGGTTATCATGAGAATGACACTGATCAATAACAGAACAAACGTGCCCAGTGACTGCCTGTTCCTCACAAAGGATATTATCTTGAAAGGTCAGATTTACAAACAACTGAGAGAAAAAGTTCACTCTTAAAATGTAATATAAATTATTACAATAAGCCCCTAAATTGAAAGAAGGGCAGTTTAGAGAGTCTTTATATTTAAAATAGGATACACTACAGTATGGACACTCTCTTTTTTCACTCAATGGTAGGTTATTTCATCTATGCCCATGACTGTAATAACTGTCTATGTGCTGATGATTTCACATTCACATCTTTGAGGCATCTATTCTAAACTCCACATATGAATTTCCATTTGTCAATGGCCATCTCCAAGTTTCATCTTCAATACCTAAGATCTACATCCCTAAGTCAGAACTCACAATCAGGCGAACATGATTCTTTTCCAACATTCCCTAATGTAGTAAAACGTCTTACACTCCACACTCTATGCAGTTGTGAAAGTCCAAACCTACAAGTCTTCATTGATTCAGTGCTCTTTTTTGCAGCACTATTCAATCCTGCTGCTTTTATCTCTTGAATACTTCTAGCCTCCTTTAACTTACTGTCACCACCCTAACCCAAGAACCACCATTTCTTGTCTGGCACACTGGATTGTCCTCCTAACAAGTTTTATCACATTCATTCTTTACCTTTTTAAATCTGCAATACACATGGCTTTCAGTGTGACCATTTTTTAAATAATAAATATTACTCCCATACTAAAAATCTTCAAGAATGTGATTCTTGTATCAATCCTTGATACAATCTATTAGGTATACAATCTCCATCTTTTATCTATTTCCAACCTCTTCTTGCACCACACCCTTCATTGCTCTTTGTTCTTGAGACACACCAGCCTTTATCCAGTTCCTATCCATCTTCCTGTTTCAGGATCTCCCCTGTTGAATCTATCTGTCTACCTCAACCTTCTTAGACTTTGCAAATTTATATCCTTTGAACATTCAGATGTCAGTTCAGATCTCACTTCCTCAGGGAAGTTATATCTGACCTTATAGATGAGACTAGGTCCCTGTGATAAAAGCCATCAGAACTACCATAATTAAATATTTCTATAACTATTTAACTACTGTCATTATCACCCACAGGAATGTAAAATATCTGGCGGCAGGACTTTTGTTTATTTTGCTCAGCCAGCCTCAAGTTCAGTGCCTGTCTTTTAAGAGGCACAAAATAAATATCTTTAGACTGAAGAAACAGACGAAGGCTATTGTGTCATAGTTGTAGATTTTTACAAAGACTAACAAATTGATGAGGATGAAAATTTACCAATCCAAGCAGTCCTCTAATAGGTGCACAGGCAGAAAATCTATCTCTAGTGCTTGAAAGAGTATGAATTTTAAAATCATTTTTACAGGAAGAAGGGAAATAAAGCTCATTCATAATATGGCCTTGAGCTTAAAAGCTTCAGGTAGTTGATCAGGTAGTTCATTTTTTATTTATAATGTGGGGGAAATAAAACATGCAAGGTATGAAAACCTAGGTTTCAACAATCAAAAAATTCAAATTTTACTGAAGATAACCCTGTTCTAAAAGGTGTCATTCTACCTAGATGCAACAGCCAATCTCAGGTTATACCAAAAAACTCAACAAGCACATTTTTGATGCAATGGATTCAGGAGGGGAGTGAGGGTGAAATAGACTTTCCAGGCAACTGCAGGGTCTTGGGCTTTTATGGAGTGAAACAGGGACCCCCACAGGTTTTGAGCAGAGGAAAGTAACCTTAAAAGATCACTTGGACTGCTTTGTTGTGAATAGATGTAGGCAAGAAGCAAGGAGATGAGTTAGGAGGCCACTGCAATGATCCTGGCAAGAGATGACAGAGGCTCAGACAAGGCAACCATAGTGAAATGGTTAGATTCTTGATACATACTAAAGTTGGAGTTTGTAGACTTCTTGACTGATGAATATGAGATCTGGGAGAAAGAGTAATCAAAGTTGTTTTGGTCTGAGCAAATGGAAGAATTAAAAGGAAAGGAAATTTGTGGGGTGGGTAGATGATCAGGAATTCAGTTTTGGACATACTCAGGGGATGTTCATTTTGATATATGAAAGTTCACCATTATGGACCTGAAATTCAATGCAAGTCCACATGACTTTTCTTCTTTTTTTTCTTTTCTGTATTATTATTTTTCATACATCTTCAGAAACTCAAAGAAATAATCATATTAACATAACATGATCTTACCCTCTTCAAGAGGCACACACAAGCATTACAACTCTAGTAAGAAGTTTACACATATTAATAGAACTTTTTCCCTGAGTCTGTAAGACTTGAAATGTAAGCAAATGCACTAGTTATAGCATTGTTTCAGGTACTCAGCAACATTCTTTAATTAGAATAACTAAATCAAACTTTTTGCCTATGTTTATTTTTATAGTTATAAGATAATAGTAAGGCACTATATTCTACAGTAATTATTTAATAGGTCCTAAAATGCAGAATCCTTTAACCTTACTAATTAAGAAATACACAATCTTAGAACATAATTTGAGGGATTCTCAAAAACTGACTGCAATATTTAAATATTTATAACAGAGTGGCTAATATATATGTTCCTATTTAATTTTTGTTTTTAGAAATTATATCATTAAAAATAGATAATTTAAAAATAAATGTAAATTGTTTGATTCAAATTTTCTCCAAATAATCAGCAACCACTAGAATAATAATTGAAACAAATAATAATCTAAGGATGTTAGTTAACAGAATAACAACGAAACATAAAAGCAGGGATAACACAAGTGCAAAAAAATACTTGCTCATTTGCACTAAAATTATTCAGTCAATACTTTTAACCTTTTCCAGTATAATTCTTATTTATTTATTTGAGAGAGAGTGTGCGAGCAGGGGGGCGGAGGGGCAGAGGGAAAGAATCTCAAGCAGACTCGGCAATGAGCACAGAGCCAGACATAGGGCTTGGTCTCATGACCCTGAGATGATGACCTGGGCCAAAACCAAGAGTCGGATGCTTAGCTGACTGAGTCACCCAGGAGCCCCATAACTTTTTCCAGTATAATTTAATGAGGTTGTGCACAGAGATAGACTAGCAATAATATTTTATATATTTCTACAAGTAAAAATAAAACTTTTCCTGCCTACAGTTGAAAGAAATGTAATTTTGAGATATGCCATTGAGCGTACACTGAGATATGACATTGGGCAAATACTGAGCTGTAGCATAAGGTATACCAAAAATAGTTATGCAAATAAAACATGAAAATGATATAAATTTTTTAGTGCCTCAAATACAGGTTTTCTTACATACTGAAAAAAATTATTTAATAGAGGAAAAACCCCAGTGAAAAATCAGAAGATAGGTAGCTTTGCAAGTTCCTGGCAAGATAGAGAAATCAGGATCAGATTTACCAAAGATAAATCAGAAAAAATATATATATGAATGGGGCAAAGGGAACACTTTTCAAAATAGTGCTTATCAGGTACATACTGCTTATCAAGTAATGAAGGAAAGCTCCCTGAGAAATAGAAAACAAATGAGGTGAAGCCTAAGTCTACCCCAGTTTTCTGCTTGACAGTTTCTAGGTAGTGAGATAGGGAGGGAAATCCTTGGCAGATGCATTGCATTCCCTGAATTTAAGAGGCAAGCCTGAGAGTCCAGAGAGACCAAGGCAGCTGGAGTTCACATGAGAGTACCTGTGATATCGAGGGTTCCCCTCAAGTATTCAGCATAACACTGATTAGTAGATGAATGTGAGGAAACTATCTGAGGCCAAGAAAACAGTCACCTAAAGGGATACTATACTGGATATAGTACCAATACTATATGAAAGACTGTGTCTTAGTAGTGGAGAATAATTAGCTCTAGACTGAATACTGCTCCAAGATTGCCTAGCATTCCATTAAAGCAAGACCTGAATCAAACTATCTCCAAATAGCTCAATTGTAGTTCTGGAAAAAAAAAACAAAAGCACCTCATAATCATAGCAATATTCATAAGGATGCAAAAGTATCCAACACCCAAGAATGCTAAATTTATAATTTTGCATCCAACCAAAAATTGCCAAACATGAAAAGAAGCAATTAAGCATGATCCATTATTTAGAGAATTATCAATCAAATGAAATGGACCCAAAACTAATACAGATGATAGAGTCAACAGACAAGGACATGAAAACAGTTATCATACTGTATTCCATGTAGTCAGAGATATAGATTTTTAGAAGACCCAGATAAGTCGAGAGATGAAAGTTAAAATACCTTGGATAAAAAATAGACTGGATAGGATAAGTGAGATTTAATCATTGCCGAGCAAAAAATTAGTGAACTTGAAGACATAGCTACAATATATAGATAGAAATATAGATAGAAACTATCTAAAATGAAACACAATAAGAAAAAAGTTTAAAATAGATTAAAAGAGTATCAGCAAACCATGGGACAACTTCAAGAGCCCAAATATTCATGTAATTGAAGTACAGTGGACAAAAAAAAATTTGAAGATTTTTTTTTCCAAATCTGTTAAAACCATAAACTCCAAATACACCAAGGTTATCTCTTACCAAACACCAGAAACATGAACAATACACCAAAGCACAACATAATTGAATTGCTCAAACCAGTGATGAAGAGAAAATTTGAAGAGTAGCCAAAGAACAAAGACATGTTGGAACAAACAATAGGGATACAGCACATTTCTCATCAGAAATAATTCAAGTGAGAAGAAAGTGAAGTAAGACTTTCAAAGTATTGAAAAAAACAAGAATAATCTAGAATCCTATACAAGGTAAAATCTCTCTTAAAAATGTAGGTGGAATAACGTGATTTCAGACATACTAAAAATATTCATCAACAGTAGATCTTTATTACCAGAAATGTGTAAGATGCTCTTCAGGCAAAAGAAAAATGATACCATGGGGAAATATGAATCTATGTAAAGAATGAAGAACACTGGAAATAGTAAGCATATAGGAAAATATATAAGATATTCATTTTTAAAATCACTTTGAAAGACAAATTTATTGCTTAAACAAAAATACTAAAAAGGCAGACAATCACTGAGGTAATAGAAGGCTTCAACAAGACTACCAACCACTTTGAGGTAATTGAAGTCTTCAGAACACTTTATCCGACAATTACCCATACACATTCTTTCCAAGTGTACACAAAATATTTGCCAAAATAGAGCACATTCTGACCACTTTTTCAAATCTGTTTAATTTAAAATGATTCAAGTCATTCAAACTATGTTCTGTAACCACAATGGAATTAAACTGTATATTATTAATAGAAAGACACCTTAATTATCTCCAAATATTTAGAAAGTAAATAATTCACTTCTTAACAGCATAAGGGTCAAATATAATCCAAAGAGAAATAAGAAAGTACTCCAAACTGAATGACAAATCAGTATCTGCACAGTCTCACCAAAACACTCCTTAAGGGAAACTGATGTCAATATGTTTCTATATTAAGAGAATAGGTCTCAAATTTATAACCCCAGGTTCAAACTTAAGTAACTGGAAAAAGAATAACAAATTAAATCCAAAGTAAGCAGAAGGAAAAAAAAACTCAAGTGAAAATAAATGAAATAGAAAACAAAAAATCATCATAATAAAGAAAAATCAATGAAACAAATAGGCAGTTCTTGCTAAAGATGAATAAAAATAATAAATATGCATACATACTGGTTGTGAAAAAATACAAAATATAAATGACAGGAATAAAAGAAGTGACATCATTACAAAATCTAGAGATAATAAAGAAAAAGAAAGAAATATAAATAATGCTATGCCTATAAATTTGACATATAGAAGAAATGGACAAATTACTTGAAAACACATTACCATGTCTCATCAAAAAAAGTGGTAAATTGTATAGCCCTATATCAATTTTAAAAATTAATTTTTTAGTTAAAATTTTTCTACAAATAAAGATAAAACCCAAGTCAAGATGCTTCACTGATGAATTCTATCAAATATTTATGGGAGACATAGTACTAATTATATACAAACTCTTCCAAAAAATTGTAGAGGGGCAAACAATTCCAAACCTATTCAATCAGGCCAGCATTACCCCAACACCATAAATTAAAAAATATATAAAGAAACTACAGATCAATATCCCTCATGAATATAAATTCAAAAATTTTAAACAATATTTTAGTTAATAGAAATGAATGATATATTAAAAGGATTACCAAGGGCTGTTCTCCAAAAATGCAAGTTTATCTTAAACATTTGAAAATTAATTCATCACATTAATGATCTGAAAAAGAGAAATGTAATCATTCCAATCATCTCCAGATAATGAAAAAAATTTTGAGAAAATCCAACATCCATTCCTATTAAAAACTGATCACACCAAATTTGGAAGAGGAGGAAAATTCCTCAGTTGTATAAAGGGTATCTTCCAAAATCCTACAGCTAATACTATACATAATGGAGGAAAAGATATTGTACAGGATGTTTAGTTTCATCACTTCTACTCAATCTTGCACTAGAGGTTTAGCCAATGAGATCAGGAAAGAAAAAGAAAACATAGGCATCCATATTCAAAAGCAGAAGTAAAACTCTATTTACAGATGATGTGACCAGTTATGTAGAAAATCCAATGCAATCTACAAAATAGCTACTCATAGGGGAGATCAGCAAGGTTATAGGATATTCAGATCAATATACAAAACAAATTGTATTTGTATAGTGGCAATGGATAATATAAAATTGACATTTAAAATACCATTTAAAATATCCAAAAATATGAAGTACTTAGATGTTAATTTGACAAAATATGTAGAGAACTACAAAATATTGCTAAGGAAATTAAAGAGGGTTTAGGTAAATGAAAAGATATACTGTGTTCAAGAATCAGAAAATTCAATATTTTTAAGATGTCAATTTTCCCCAAATTTACATCATCTACATTCATTTACTGATTCAATGCAATCTCAATTAAAATCCCAGCAGGCTTTTTTTTTTTAATAGAAATTAACAACTGGATTCTAAGTTCATATAGATATTCAAAAGAACTAGAATATCCAAAACAACTTTGAAAAAGAAGAACAAAGTTGAAGGAGTAAGACTACTCATTTGGGTCTTATCATAAAGAGAGACAAATAAATCATTAGAACAAAAAGGAGTCCAGGAATAAATCTACACATATATGGACAAATGATTTTGCAACAAAGGGTTTAAAGTCAATTTAGTGGAGCAAGGATAGTCTTTTTGACAAATGGTACTGGAAACATTTGGTACTTACATGCAAAAAAAAAAAAGAAATGGAGAAAGAGGGCAAGTAGAAGAGGAGGAGGAGGTGAGGGGCGGAGTAAAAGAAAGGAAGGGAGGGAGGGAGGAAAAAAAAGAAAAGAATAATTTCTACCTAAATTTTACATTGCATATAGAAATTAACTAAAAATGGATCATATATCTTAATGTAAAACCCAAAACTTTAAAACTCATAGATGAAAAAGATATGAGAAAACTTTGTGACCTTGGGTTAGGAAAAGATTTTTTAGATATGAAACCAAAAACAAGTTTCATAAAAGGAAATGGTGATATACTGATAAACTGGACTTCATCAAAATTAAAATTCTGTTCTTCAGAAGACACTAGTGTAAGAGAATAAAAAGAAAGATGTCAGACTGGGACAAAATATGTTCAAAATATATATGTAATCAAGGACTTGTATCCAGAATACATAAAGAAAATTCAAAATTCAATAATGTAAAAGCAATTCAATTTAAAAAACAGGCAAAAAAAATCTGGACAGTCATCAAAAAGATGTACAGATGGCAAATAAGCATATGAAAAGATGTTCTATATCATTAGGCATTAGGGAATTTCAAATTAGACCACACTGTGACACTATTACCTACTGAGTAGAATGGCTGAACTTAAAAAGACTGACAACATCAAGTGTTGGTGATGATGTGGAAGATGGTGATAATTTTATGGAAACATAAAATGATACAACGACTTTGAAAAACAATTTGACAGGTTCTTTTATTTTTTTTTTAAAGATTTTATTCACTTATTTGACAGAGAGAGACACAGTGAGAGAGGGAACACAAGCAGGGGGAGTGGGAGAGGGAGAAGCAGGCCTCCTGCTGAGCAGGGAGCCCGATGTGGGGCTCGATCCCAGGACCCTAGGATCATGACCTGAGCCAAAGGCAGATGCTTAACAACTGAGCCACCCAGGTGCCACCAATTTGACAGGTTCTTAAAATGCCAACACACACTTAACATATAATCCTGCCATTCAAATCTTATAATTATTCAGGATGAAAGAAGCCAAAAAGAAGCCTTTCCCCTCAAAAAGAAATCCCACATACTGTAAGATTCCATTTATATAAATTTCAAGGGTATGCAAACTAATCTATAGTAACTGAAAGTGGAACAGTAGTTGCCTAGGAATGAAGTAGTAAGGGTAAGAGTGAGGGACTACGATGGAATCTTCTGGACAGGAAAATTGGGGCCATGAAGATTGTTATCTTGATTTTAATGATAGTTTCACTGGTGCACATATATGTAAAAACTTGTATATGTTATACATGCACAGTTTATTGCACGTATGTCAATTTTAACTCAATAAAACTATTAAAAAATAACGAAAATATGTGAAGTCCATTTTGACAGCCTACTTAGCTAATATGCTTGTGTGTTAAAATTTAGAACTTGCTTCTAAGTATAGTGGATCTTTGTAATAACTCCATTAAATATATGAAGTAACTATTTTATTCTTCTGTGATAGCTAAAGAACCACAGCAAATGCTTACAACCTGTGATAACAAAGTTCAATACCAGATCAGTTGCTGCAATTTAATTCTACTGTATTTTCATCCAATATACTTTACAGATATTTTATGATTCTTTTGAACATTAAAGTATCCACACATTCATAGCTAGATCTATGTTAATTATCATTTTAGGAAAAAAATGTGTGATGTATTAAGACTTCCCTGAAATACAAATAATGGCATTCAAATATGCTGCATATTGGGTCATTTTTTCATATTCTGAAATTGGTATACTATTATAGAGCCTAAATGAACTAGGTCTGCACAGAATTCATTTATTCAGTCAACAAATATTTCTGAATGCCCATTCTATGTGTTGCGTCTGTCATAGCATACCTTATATAAAATCATTTGATGGTGAAGTCCTGCAAGTATTTTGTGAAATTGGACAGTATGTTTAAGAAATGTATATGCTTCAGCTATCATACTTATTTTTCCTTTGGTAAGTTAGATGATTTATTACAGTAGTTCTCAAACTGTAGCTGCATATGATTCAACTGGACAGAGTGTTAAAAAATAGATTGCTGAACGCCAACTACAGAGTTTCTGACTCAGAAGGTCTGCGCTGGTACAGGGTATTTGTAGTTCTAGTAAGTTTCCAAGTGAAGCTGATACTGCTGGCCCAGGATTCTTTGTGAAGCACTGATTTATTAGAAATAATTGTATAATTGTGAATAATTAAGAACATAGTTTAAACCTGGGGAGTAATAAAGGTACAGTACCTCAATAAAAAAAAATTGGAAACACCTATTATTCACTTTAAATCTCACTTCACATATTGTATCATGATTACAAATGTGAAAGTCTATAGTTAAACTGAACCAGCACTCCTGTATATGGCATTTACACTTGCAATATTTCTTAACAAAACTGGGAAAAAGAATTCTATGAACCCCAATCTGACCAACTTCTCCAGTTAATGGGAGAGACATATTAAAGCAACTTGATAGGGCAAATGATTACCGTATGTTTGTGCACTCTTAAGGCTCAAGTCATCTATCTCTCTACCCTGAGAATATTAAAATATCACAGTGGAGCAACAGAACCAGAAGAAATCTTTTGGGCACATAAGATTCAGGCTACACTGAATAAATAGGGCATCTCCACTGGGATTCATATACCAGCAAATCTGTTCACCGAGTTCTCATGAGGAGAGTGAAACAGAAGACTGGAACTTAAATAGAAAAAGGAAATAAAATCAACCCCATATCTTATACAATAATCCTTTCCAAAAATGAAAAGAGTTATATAATGAAGGGTGGTAGCAAGACCTAATAAAGATGCTAAATTACTGTGTAAGCTTCCTGTGTATTTTTATCACACTTATATAAACTACTGTGTGGTGACAAACAAGAATCACTATCCACCAAAAAGTTCAACAGAAACCATGCCTTCTGCAAAGTGGTGCAATACAAACATTTTTAGAATAACAGGGCAGCCAGTGCATCAAAATCATCTTTAGCCAGATATCTTCCCTGGAATTTTCATATAAGTGGAAATATTTCACAGAAAAAATAAAACATGCACCAAAATTGTGACGGCTATCTCTATACCCATCCATTCATCCATTCATCCACTCACCCACCCCATCTATGTGGTTAGCTATCATTTCTTTTTAAGTACCATTTATTTTTAATAGATGGCATCCAAAATGTGTTGACGTCATTTGGTTAAAGCCAATGGAGCTGTCCAGGAGATGCATTGCCTCAAATATCTAATTTAATGGGATTTAATCTAAGGGAATTGTAACAATACAGGTGTGGTATATTACATACTAAAATCTAGAAAAATCAACGAATTAAGAGCTTATATTCTTTTTTTTTAGATTTTTTTTTATTTGTCAGAGAGAAGGAGAGAGAGAGAGAGAATGAGAGAGAGAGAGAGACAAGCAGGGGGAGCAGCAGAGGCAGAGGGAGAAGCAGGCTCCTCACTGAGCAGGGAGCCCGATGTGGGACTCGATCCCAGGACCCTGGGATCATGACCTGAGCCGAAGGCAGATGCTAAACCGACTGAGCCATCCAGGCGTCCCAAGAGCTTATATTCTTTATGCACACATCATGTCACAGTATTCAGGCTCTATCTGAACAAAAGCTACATGGGATATACTGACTGCTATATAAGCTCATGGTAAGCAAAATCTAAAATTAAGAAAAAAAGAGCAAACAGTGTTACCATCCAGGTTTGAATTGCTGGTGACAGATGAGAATATAATTTTTCATGTGCTGAAAATATATTTTTTTTCATTGAGACAATATGAATTGCAAGATGTTAATTTGGAAAAATAGTTTTAGAAATGTACCTTTAGGTTTCATATTAAATATAGAAAAATATAATAAAAATATTGCTTTGTTTTGGTCTAACCTCTTTCAAAGAATGGCAAGTCATTTTTATGTAGAGATAACAAACCTTATCATCTTTTCATGTTTCTCCAAATGCTATTTTTAAAAAAATTACACAGCTTCTATGCTCATAACTGAATAATATTGTGGACATTCAACTCTCCCTAGAGACTTTTTAAAATGTATGAAATACCTTAGATATTTGGCATTTATCAATTGAGGAGGGCTATCTGACAAGTTAGCAGGAAGAAACAGAGATTTGACAAAATATACTTGCTAACAGAGAATTTTCAAATCCCAAACTTTAACATAATCACAATTTACACAATTGGTAATGACTTTCAGGAGCTAGCAAGATGGCAATATTCCCACTCTGTGGATCCTAATGGCTGAATAAGACATCTTTCTTCGTATTTCCCCCTTAACAACAATAGTTAGGTATCCATTCATGGACAAAAGTGCCTTTGTGGGAGTTGTGTGATCCAGTGCCATATGCCAAGGGACCCAGGAGTCTTGCCCTCCCATGTATGGGCACAAACCTCAGTTCCAGCTGTGAATTCTGAAGTAGTCTGTGAACTGACTCCTACCCATTTGAGCCATGGTCCAGGATCCTCTGAAAAATGCTGTCTTAGACAATCACCCACAGATGAATGAGCCTTTGTGGAAGTCCAGGTTTTTCAGCAGAGAAGTTCCAACATATCATTGAAGAAAAAAAAATACAATTTTGTTGCACTGGAGAGGGTAGAAGAAACTGTTTGACTTTACCTGCATTACCTCTCCAAGGCAGCACAGCTCAGCACCAAGAGAGAACTTCTTACTCCACGATTTCTCCCATGGGAGAAAAATGACAGCATGCGAATGAGCATCCACTATTCCAGATGTGCAGGATGCTGTCAAAGAAGCCCATTTTTCCCTTGCCATATCCAGAGTACTGCATAATTTGGGGCAAGAAGAGACTACAGATAGGACTCTAGGAGGGCATTAAAGGGACATGAATACTACTAAATATGTCATGGACTCCATCAAGAGACAGCCCACAAACTGCTGGGGATGCCTTGCTTGTATAACCCCCTTCCACCAACTGTCCCTCTGCAGGCCTTACCTACACAACCCCCTGCCCCGTGGCTAGCTCTCTATACCCACTCCCTATGGTGGTGGTGAGAGAGCTTTGGCAGACAGCTGGTAAACATGTACAGAAAGCTGGCCTGAATCTGCAGGCCAAGGAGAGACCACAAACTTGAGCTTTAGTCCCACTTGTGGGAAAATAAAAGGGAGGCTGTCAGCAACTGGTCTGGCATGTTGCAGGATGAAGAAGGAAAACAGGCTAAAGAATTCTGCCACAAAAGGGAGAAAGAAGAGCAGAATAAATATATCCAATAGGAGGACTAGTATGATTGATGGATGATATTTCTCTCCCAAAGGTAGTTAATAAAGACTAGAGGAGGTGACTGCTACTCCAAGTGCAAAGCCAGCAATACAAAACTTGAAAGAACATGAAAAATTAAGGAAACATGACACCACCAAAAAATCGAAACAGTTCTCCAGTAACTGATCTGAAAGACTTAAGATCTGCAATTTACCTGGTAAATAATTCAAAATAGCTATTCACAGAAACTCAAGGAAATACCACAAAGCACAGAAAGACAATCAATGAAATCAGGAAAACAATACACAATCAAAATGAGAAGTTTAACAGAAATCATAAAAAAAAGAACCAAACAAATTCTGGAGCTAGAGAATACAATGAATGAAATTTAAAATTGCAATGGAAAGCACCAACATCAGAATAGATCAAACAGAAGAAAGAATCTGTGACTTAGAATGTAGGCACTTTGAAATTATCCAGTCAGAGGAGAATGAAGGAATAAGAATGAAAGACAGTGAAGAAAGCCTATGTGAATTACAGTATACCAATAATTTATGAACTGTTAGACTTTGAGAAGGAGGAGAGAGGGAGAGGAAGGCAGAACGAATATTCAAAGAAATAATGACTGAGAATTTCTTAAATCTGGGAAGAGATTTAGATATCCGAGTTCATGAAGCTTATATGTCACCAAATAATTCAACTTAAAGAGATTCTCTCTAAGAAACATTAAAATAAAACTATCAAAAATCAGAGACAGAGAGAGAGATTCTTAAAAGCAACAAGAGAAAAGAAGCTTGTAACATACAAAGAAACCCACATAAAGCTATCAGTGGATTTTTCAGCAGAAACCTTACAGACCAGGAGAATGTGGGATAATATATTAAAGTGCTGAAATTAAAAACTGGCAATCAAGAATACTCTAACTAGCAAAGTTATCCTTCAGAAATAAAAGAAAGATAAATACTTTCCCAGAAAAAGAGAAGCTGAGAAAATTTATCACCACTAAGATGTGTACTACAAACAGTGTTGAAATAGGTTTCTTAAGATGAAACGAAATGATGGTAATTTGTAAGGAAAACATAGGAAACAGGAAAACATAGGAAAATACACAACACATTAATAAAGGAAGTAAGAAATGAAATTCAGAATACTTATACCACAATACAGTGGTATTAACCACCTAATTTTAGTATAAAGGTTACAGTAAAAAAGTATTAAAAATAAATATAGCTACAAAAATTTGCTAATACACAATATTAAAAAAAGATAAATTGTGACATTAAAACCATAAAAGGAGAGAATAAAAGAGTAGAGTTTTGGTATGCCTTCTAATTTAAGTTGTTACCAGCATTAAAATAGACTGTTGTATCTATGTTTTATATAAGCTTCATGGTGACCACAAGCAAAAATCTACAGTAGATACACAATGATAAAAAGAAGGTAATCCAAGCATACCACTACAAAATACCATCAATTCACAAAGAAAGGCAGCAAGAGAGGAAGGAACAAGAGCTACAAAATAACCAGGAAAAAAAAAAAAAGATGACATTCCCAAGTCTTTACATTCAATAACTATTCTGAATGTAAATGGATTGAATTCTCTAATCAAAGGACACAGAGTGACCGGATGGATTAAAAACAAAAACAAAAACAAGACACAACTATATGCTCCTCACAAGAGACTCACTTCATTTTTTAAAGAAAACTTTTTTTACACTTTCTTAAATTTTATTTTATTTTTTTCATCATGATAAGTGCACTCTTTATTCCATATCATCTATTTCACCCATTTCCTCATCGACCTCCCCTCTAGTAACCATCAGTTTGTTCTCTATAGTTAAGAGTCTGTTTCTTGGTTGTCTTTTTTTTTTTCTATTGTTCATTTGTTTTTTTTCTTAAATTCCATATATGAGTGAGATCATATGCTATTTGTCTCTCTCTGACTTATTTTGCTTAGCATTATACTCTCCAGCTCCATTCATGTTGTTGCAAATGGCAAAATTTCATTCTTTTTAAGGCAGAATAATATTCGTGTGTGTGTGTGTGTGTACCACTTGTTCTGCATCCATTCATCTGTCAATGGACACTTGGGCTGGTTCCATGGTTCCATGGTTTGGCTATTGTAAATAATGCTGCAATAAACATAGGGGTGCATGCATCCCTTTGAACTGATGTTTTTGTATTTTTAAGTAAATACCAAGTAGTGCAATTCCTGGATTGTAGGGTAGTTCTATTTTTTAACGTTTGAAGAAACTCCATACTCTTTCCCACAATGGCTGCATCAATTTGCATTCCCACCAACAGTGCAAGAGGGTTCCCATTTCTCCACATTCTCACCCACACTTGTTTCTTGTGTTTTTGATTTTAGCCATTCTGACAGGTGTGAGGTGATATCTCATTGTGTTTTGATTTGCATTTTCCTGATAATGAGTGATGTTGAGCATCTTTTCTTGTCTGTTGACCATCTGTATGTCTTCTTTGGAGAAATGTGTGTTCATGTCTTCTGCCCATTTTTAATTAGATTACTTGGGTTTTGGGGGTGTTGTTTTTTATAAGTTCTTAATATATTTTGGATACTAACCATTTATCAGATATGTAATTTGCAAATATCTTCTCCCATTCAGTAGGTTGCCTTTTGGTTTTGATTGTTTCCTTCACTGTGCTGAAACTTTTTATTTTGATGTAATCCCAATAGGTTATTTTTGCTTTTATTTCCCTTGCCTGAGGAGGCATATATAGAAAAATGTTGCTAAAGCCAACATCAGAGACTACTGCCTGGGCTCTCTTCAAGGATTTTTATGGTTTCAGGTCTCACATTTAGGTCTTTAATCCATTTTGAGTTTATTTTTGTATATGATGAAAGGAAGTGGTCCAATTTCATTCTTCTGCATGTGGCTGTCCAGTTTTCCCAACACCATTTCTTGAAGAAACTGTGTTTTTCCCATTGCATATTCATTCCTCCTTTGTCAAAGATTAATTGACCATATAATTGTG
Source organism: Halichoerus grypus (assembly GCF_964656455.1). Classification (NCBI taxonomy): domain Eukaryota; kingdom Metazoa; phylum Chordata; class Mammalia; order Carnivora; family Phocidae; genus Halichoerus; species Halichoerus grypus. The sequence goes on along the minus strand of NC_135720.1, from coordinate 91,480,485 downwards.
GGTTTATTTCTAGGTCTTGTGTTCTAGCTCATTGATCTATGTGTCCTATTTTTATGTCAGTACCATACTGTTTTAATTACTACCACTTTGTAATGTAACTTGAAATCTGGAATTGTGATACCTCCAGTTTTGTTTTACTTTTTCAAGATGGTTTTTGTTATTTGAGGTCTATTGTAGTTCCATACAAATTTTAGGATAGTTTGTTCTAGTTCTGTGAAAAATGCTGTTGGTATTTTGATAGGGATTGCATTAAATCTGTATATTGCTTTCGGTAGTATAGACATCTTTTTTTTTTTTTTAACATATAATGTATTATTTGTTTCAGAGGTACAGGTCTGTGATTCAACAGTCTTACACAATTCACAGTGCTCACCATAGCACATACCCCCTTAAAAATATTTGTTCTTCCAACCCATAAGTATGGAATGTCTTTCTATTTCTTTGTGTTGTGTTGAATTTCTTTCATCAGTGTTTTATACTTTTCAGAGTACAGAGTATCTTTCACCACTTTGGTTAAGTTTATTCCTAGATATTTTATTGTTTTTAATGCAACTGTAAATGGAATTGTTTTCTTAATTTCACTTTGTGCTGCTTCATTATTACTGTATAGGCATGCAACAGATTTCTGGACACTGATTTTGTATTGTGTGACTTCACTGAATTCATTTATCAGTTCTAGTAGTTTTTTATGGAGTATTTAGAATTTTCTATATATAGTATCATGTCATCTGCATATAGTGAGAGTTGTACTTCTTCCTTACTGACTTGGGTGCCTTTGATTTCTTTAGGTTTTCTAATTGCTGTGGCTAGGGCTTCCAGTACTATGCTAAATAAAAGTGATGAGAGTGGACATTCTTGTCTTGTTCCTGACTTTAGGGGAAAAACTCAGTTTTTCACCATTGAGTATGATGTTGGCTGTGGGTTTTTCACATAAGGCCTTTATTATGTTGAGATATGTTCCCTCTAAACCTACTTTGCAGAGGGTTTTTATCATGTCGAACTTTGTCAAATACTTTTTCTGCATCTATTGAAATGATCATATGGCTTTTATCCTTTGTCTTATTAATGTGACATATCTTGTTGATTGTTTTGCAAATATTGAATCACCCTTGCATCCCAGGAATAAATCCCACTTGATCACAGTGTAGGATTTTTAAAAATATATTGTTGGTTCAGTTTGCTAATATTTTGTTGAGGATTTTTGCATCTATATTCACGAGAGATACTAGTGTGTGTTTCTCTTTTTTGTGGTGTTATTATCTGGTTTTGATATGAGGGTGATTCTGGCCTCATAAAATGAATTTGGAAGTTTTCCTTCATCTTGTAGTTTTTGGAATAGTTTGAGAAGAATGGGTACTAACTCCTCTTTAAATGTTTGGTAGAATCTGCCTGTGAAGCCATCTGGTTCTGAACTTTTTGTTTTGGGGAAGTTTTTTGATTACTGATTCAATTTCATTGCTGATAATTGGTCTGTTCAAATTTTCTATTTTTTTCCTGCTTTAGTTTTGGTAGGTTATGTTTCTAGGAATTTATCCACTTCTTCTAAGTTGCCCAATTTGTTGGCATATAATATGGTTTTCATAGTATAGTTACAAGTGTTTGTATTTTTGTGGTGTTGGTTGTTATTTTTTCCTCTCATTAGTAATTTTATTTGGGTCCTCTCTTTTTTTAAATGAGTCTTGTTTATCAATTTTGTTGATCTTTTTAAAGAATCACCTCTTGGTTTCATTGATCTGTTGTATTTTTAGTTTCCATATGATTTATTTCTGGTCTAATCTCTATTATTTCCCCCCTTCTGCTGGCTTTAGGCTTCATTTGTTGCTCTTTTTCTAGCTCCTTTAGGTGTAGGTTAGGTTGTTTGAGATTTTTCTTGCTTCTTGAGGTAGGCCTGTATTGCTATAAACTTCCCTTTTAGAACCACTTTCACTGCATCCCAAAGATTTTGAACAGTTGTGTTTCCATTTTCATTTGTTTTCATGTAATTTTTGATTCGGTCTTTGAATTCTTGACTGACCCATTCATTGTTTAATAGCATGTTATTTAATCTCTATGTATTTGTGCTCATTCCAGATTCTTTTCTTGTGGTTGATTTCTAGCATCATAATGTTGTGGTCAGAAAAGACACACGGTATGATTTCGATCTTTTTGAATTTGTTGAGACTTGTTTTGTGGCATAATATGTGATCTGCTTTGGAAAATGTTCTATGCGCACCTGAAAAGAATGTGTATTCTGTTGTTTTAGGATAGAATGTTCTGAATATGTCTATTAAATTCATCTGGTCCAGTGTGTCATTCAAGACCACTGTTTCCTTGTTGATTTTGCTTTTGGATGATCTGTCCATCCATGTAAGTGGGGTGTTAAAGTACCCTACTGTTATTGTACTATTATCCATTATTTCTTTCATGTTTGTTATTAACTGTTTTATGTATTTGGGTGCTCCCATGTTGGATGCATAAATATTTACAATTGTTATATCTTCCTGTTGGATTGTCCCCTTTATTATTATATACTGTTCCTCTTTGTCTCTTGTTATAGTCTTTGTTTTAAAGTCTATTTTGTCCAATATAAGTATTGCTACCCCAGCTTTCTTTGGGCATCCATTTGTATGATAAATATCTCTCCATCCCTTTACTTTCAATCTGCAGGTTTCTTTCAGTCTAAAATGAGTCTCTTATAGGAAGCATAAAGATGGCTTTTATTTTTTATCCATTGTCAGCTTATGTCTTTTGATTGGAGTGTTTAGTCCATTTATATTCAAAGTAACTATTGATAGATATGTATTTGTTGCCATTTTGTTACTTGTTTTGTGGTTGTTTCTACAGATTTTCTCTGATCTTTTTTCTCTTTTGCTCTCTTTCATTGCTTATTGGCTTTCTTTAGTGATATACTTGGATTCCTTTCTCTGTATTCTTTGCATATCTATTACTGGTTTTTGTTTTATGGTTATCATTAGGTTTGTATATAATATGTAACATCTTCTGCATATAGCAGTCTATATTAAGTTGATGGCTGCTTAGGTTTAAGCCCATTCTTTACTTCTCTCCCTCCCATATTTTAGGTATATGATGTCATATTTTACATGCTTTTATCAATCCCTTGACTGATTTTTACAGAAATATTTATTTTACTCTTTCTGGTTTTTTTTTTTTTTAATTTTCAGACTCACTAATCATCTTCCTTTACAGTCAAAGTGTCCCCTTTAATGTTTCTTGCAAGGCTGGTTTAGTGGTCATGAACTCCTTTAGTTTTTGTTTGTCTGGGAAACTCTTTAGTTTTCCTATTCTGAATGATAGACTTGCTGGGTAGAGTATTCTTAGCTGCAGATTTTTTCCTTTCAGCACTTTGACTATATCATGCCACTTTCTTCTGGCCTGCAAAGATTCTGCTTAAAAATATGCTGATAGCCTTATGGGGTATCCCTTGTATGTAACTGTCTTTTCTCTTGCTGCTTTAAATTTTTATCACTACTTTTTGCCATTTTAATTACAATGTGTCTTGTATGGACCTCCTTGGGTTGAATTTTTGGGGGGAATCTCTGTGTCTCCTGGATCAGGATATCTGTTTCCTTCCCCAGATTAAGGAAGTTTTCAACTATTATTTCTTCAAATAAATTTTCTGGGCTCTCATCTCTCTCTTCTTCTTCTGAGATTCTTATAATGCTAATGTTATGCTTGATGGAATCACTGAGTCCCCTGAGACCATTCTCAATTTGCATTATTTTCTTTCTTTTTTTTTTTTTTAAGATTTTATTTATTTATTTGACAGAGAGAGACACAGCGAGAGAGGGAACACAAGCAGGGAGAGTGGGAGAGGGAGAAGCAGGCTTCCCGCGGAGCAGGGAGCCCAATGCGGGGCTTGATCCCAGGACCTGGGATCATGACCTGAGCTGAAGGCAGACACTTAATGACTGAGCCACCCAGGCGCCCCTGCATTATTTTTTTTCTTTCTGTGGTGCCATGTAGTTCCTTGCAGTGCAGTGTCCCTTGTGCCCTGGGTCTGGCACTTTAGGGAGTGTCTCCTATATGTGTTGCATGTGTTTTGCTGTTGAGTCTTGGCCTCTTTTTCCTTCAGTCCAGTTGCCTGTAGAGGTTCTCTTTGCATATTGTGGGCAGCAGGTGTGCAGTGGTCTGCTTGTGAAATGAGACCAGCCCCTGCCATTGTAAGAACTAAGGTCCCATAAAACACGTGGGTCAGGAGATGTGTTGTTGGCAGGATTTGCACTGGTCTTCTGGTGGAGGTGCCTGACGTGCCTGGACTGAGGGGTAGATCCACCTAAGCATGGGGGCAGGGCTTGGTGCAATCAAGTTAGGTAAGGAGTGCTGGTGTTGTGCTGTCTCTGGCAGGTGGCTGTTGTTTACGCTGGGGGCAGGGGACAAAAATCGTACCTGCTAGCTCCTTTGCTCTTCATGGGGTCTCCCTGTGGGTCTGTCTCTCCAGGCCGATTCTGAGTTAAGCAAATCACTCTCCCTCCCATCTGCTGCTGGTGTTTGTCAAACTGCTTGTTTTAGGCTGTATCTGCACAGGCTGTTTGTCCTGCTGTCTCTTTAAGGGCAGGGACTCTATTTCTTAATGCCCTCCATGCTCTCCCAAAGGTGAGCCCACTGATTTTTAAAATTCCAGCCTTTAAGTCCTGCTGGTCTTAAGAACTCAGGAAATTCAGCCCCTCTCAATTTCAAAGGCAAGTATTATGGAGATTTGTCGTTTCTGTTCATGGGCTCCCCAGTGTGAAAGTCTGTTTTCCATCCTTTGCACCACAGGCTCCCTCCCCACAGTGGACAGCCACAGTCTGTTTTGCTCCTAGGCCACATCTTTGCCTTCCTACCTTCTTCTATTTGGTTTCTTACCTGCCTTTAGTTGTGAAGTTTGTTCTGTCAAACTTCTAGTCATTTCCTGGGCTATTTACAGTGGTATGGGTGTATCTAGTTGTATCCCTGGGAGGAGGGAACCTTAGGGTCCTCCTACTCCACAATCTTCCCAGATGACCTAAAGGCATCCATTCTGAGACTCACTTCAATTTTAAGGAAGACATAAGATCAAAGTGAAGGGATGGAAAAAGATATCTATGCAAATAGAAACAAAATCATACAAAATAGACTTTAAGCCAAAAATAGTAACAAAAGACAAAGGTCATTATATAGTGAAAATGGGGTCACTCATCAAGAAGCTATGACAACCATGAATATAATGCACCCAACATGGGTGTACTTAAATATATTAATCAAATACTAACAGATCTGAAGGAAGAAAGAGACAATACAATATTAGAGGACTTCAATATCCCACTTTGAAAAATGCATAATTATCCAGACAAAAAACAATAAGGAAACAGTGAACTTGAACCATATTTTACCAAAAGGACCTAAGAGATATATACAGAATATTCCATTCAACAGTAGCAAAATACACATTCTTCTCAAATCCACATGGAACATTCTCCAGGTTAAATCATGTGATAGACCACAAAACAAGTCAGCAAATTTAAGAAGACTGAAATCATACCAAGTATCTTTTTTGACCACAATGGTATAAACTAGAAATAAATAACAGAAGTAAAGCTGGCAAATTCACATACATGAAAAGTAACAGCACACAGGGTGCCTGGGTGGCTCAGTCAGTCAAGCATCCGATTCTTGATTTCGGCTCAGGTCCTGATCTCAAGGTCATGACTTCAAGCCCCATGTTGGGCTCCATGCTGGGTGTGGAGACTACATTAAAAAAAAAGTAATAACACACAACAGAGTCCTGAAAAATCAATGACTAAAAGAAAAAATTAAAAGGAAAATTAAAAATACCCTGAAACAAATGACAATGAAAACACAACTATCAAACCAACAGGATGTAGCAAAAGCAGCTCAAAAAGGAAAGTTTAAAAAAATAGCAATAAACACTTACATTTTAAAAAAAGAAAGATAAAAAAATCCTACCTTTATACCTCAATAAACTAGAAAAAGAATAAAAAAGATGCCCAGATTTAGCAAAAGAAAGGAAATAGCAAAGATCAGAGCAGAAATAAAAAAAAGAGACAAAAGATAATAGAAAAGAGCAATGAAACCAAGAGCTGTATTTTGAAAAGATAAACAAAATTGACAAACCTTTAGCCAGTCTAAGAAAAAGAGAGAAGACAGAAATAAATAAAAACAGATATGAAAGAAGAAACATTACAACTGATACTACATAAATAAGGAGGATCATAAAAGGCTACTATGAACAGTGATACACCAACAAAATGGGTAACCTAGAAGAAACAGATAAATTCCTAGAAACAAGCTATCAAGATTGAATCATGAAAAAATAGAAAATCTGAACAGATGAATTACTAGTATGGAGATTGAATCAGTAATGAAAAACCTCCTAATAGATGGTTTATCTGGGAGACTTTACCATGCATTTTAAAAAGAACTAATACCAATCCTTCTCTAATTCTTTGAAAAATTTGAAGAGGAGGGTACACTGAGGGTACACTTCCAAACTCATTTCATGAAGCCAGCATTCCCTGATACCAAAGACAGATAAAGACATTACAGGAAAAGAAAATTATAGCCCAAGATAACTGATGAATATAAATTCAAAAATTCTCAAAAAATATTAGCAAACTGAGTTCACCACTACATTAAAAAGATCATACACCATGATCAAACAGGATTTATTCCTGTTATGCAAAGGTGGTTCAACATACACAAATCAATCAAAGCTATACACCATATCAACAAAATAAAGGATAAAAATCATATAATCATCTCAGTAGATGAAGAAAAAAATCATTTGAAAAAAATCCAACATCCATTCATGATAAAAACTCTCAACAAAATTGGTAAAGAGGGAACATACCTCAACATAATAAAGGTGATATACGACAAGCACACAGCTACCATCATATTCAGCAATGAAAAGGTTGAAAGCTTTTCCTCTAAGATTAGGAACAAGACAAGGTTTCCTAATCTTACTACTCTTATTCAACATAATACTTGACTCCTAGACAGAGCAAGTAGGCAAGAAAATGAAATGAAATGCATCTACGTTGAAAAGGCAGAATTAAAACTGTCTACATGGGGCACCTGGGTGGCTCAGTTGGTTAAGCATCTGCCTTCAGCTGGGTCATGATCCCGGGGTCCTGGAATTGAGCCCCAAGTTGGGCTCCCTACTCAGTGGGAAGTCTGCTTCTCCCCCTGCTTATGCTCTCACTCACTCTCTCTCTCTCAAATGAATAAAAAAAAAAATCTTTAAAAACAAAAATAAATAAATAAATGTGTCTTCATTTGCAGCTAATATGATCATATATATCAGAAACTTCTAAAGACTCCGCCAAAAAAATAGTTAGAGGTAATCAACAAATTCAGCAAAGTTGCAGAAGACAAAATTAACATACAGATTAGTTGAGTTTTAACATACTAACAATGAAAAATCTGAACAAGAAATAAATCCATTTATAATAATTCAAAAACAATAAATGCTGAGGAATAAATTTAACCAAGAAGGTAAAAGATTTTTATACCCAAATCTGTAAGACTTTGATAAAAGAAACTGATGAAAATGCAAATAAGTGGAAATATATCCCCTGTTTATGGATCAGAAGAATTAATGTTGTTAAATGTCCATACTACACACTGAGTAATCAATGTACCTAATCAAAATTCTATGGCATTTTTCACAGAAATGGAAAAACAATCATAAAATTTATCCAGAACCACAACAGACCTTCAAATACCAAAACAATCCTGACAAAGAAAAACAAAGTTGGAGGCACCACAACCCCTGATTTCCAGCAATACTACAATGCTATAGTAATGAAAATATGGTACTGGCATAAATGTACACACACAGACCAATGCACAGAATCAAAAGTCCAGAAATAAACCCTTGCATATAATATAAACTAATATTTGATAAGAAAGCCAAAAACACTCAATGGGGCAAGGATGGTCTCTTCAAATAAAAGGTGCTGGGAAAACTGGATAATCAATCACATGTAGAAGAATAAAATTGGACCTCCATCTTATACTACTCAAAAAATTAACTCAAAATTAAAGGCTCAAACATAAGATCTAAAACCATAAAACTCCTAAAAGAAAACATATGGGATAAGCAGCTCGATTTTGGTCTTGGCAATGAGATTTTGGATTTGACACTGAAAGCAAAGGAAACAAAAGCAAAAATTAACAAGATTGGACTACATCAAACTGAAAAGCTTCTGTACAGCCAAAGAAATAATGAACAAAATGAAAAGGAAACCTATAGAATGGGAAAAAATATTTGCAAATCATATATCTGATAAGAGGTTAATATCCAAAATATATAAAGAACTCATACAACTTAATAGGTAACAGAACAAACAACCCAATTAATAAAATTGGCAAAGGATCTAAATAGAAATTTTTTTCCAAAGAAAACATACAAATGGCCAACAGGTACATGAAAATATGCTCAACATCACTAATCATCAGAGAAGTGCAAATCAAAACCACAATGAAATTGATATTTCACACCGGTTAGAATGGCTATCATAAAAAAGACAGGAGATAATAAATGGTGAGCATGTGGAGAAAAGGCAACACTTGTGCACTGCTAATGGGATATAAATTGGTTCAGACACTAAGGAAAACAGTATAAAGGTTCCTCAAAAAATTAAAAATGGACTACCATATAATTCAGAAATCTCACTCTGGGTATATATCCAAAGGAAATAAAACCGGGATATTGAAGAGACATCCGCACTCACATATTCATTGCAGCATTATTCACAATAGCAAAGATATGGAAACAACTTGTGCTGGATATAGAAGGTGTGAGATAGATATATATTTATATATAGGCATATAGATATACATACATACACACATACATATATATGTCATACATATCACCGAATATTATTCAGCCATGGGAAAGAAGATAATCCTGCCATTATGTGACAATGTGAACAGACCTTGAGGGCATTATGCTAAGTGAGATAAGTGAGACAGAGAAAGACAGTAACTATACGATATCACTTATGTGTGGAATCTAAAAAAGTTGAACATATTAAAAAAACAGAACAGAATGATGGCTGCCAGGGACTGGGGAGTGGGGGAAATGGGGAGATGCCAGTCAAAAGACACAAACTTCCAGTTGTAAGACTAGTGAGTTCCAGGGATTTAATGTACATCCTGGGGATTATAGTTAACAGTACTCTATTACATACTTGAAAGTTGCTAAGAGTGTAGATCTTAAATGTTCTCACCACAAAATGAAATTATGTGAGGTGATGGAAGTGTTAACTAACACTACTGTAGTTATCATTTCACAAAATATAAGTTTATCAAGTCAAAACATTGTACATCTTAAACTTATACAATGACATGTCAATTATTTGTCAATAAACCTGGAAAAACCAAATGCAACAAAAATAAAAATTAATGATTCCCACTCTGTGAAATTAATGAGAGCCCATAAAATGCTTCAGTGACCAAATCAAATGTCACTTGCAAGAAACATTTACTTTCTTTTTTTTATGTTATGTTAATCACCATACTTTACATCATTAGTTTTTGATGTAGTGTTCCATAACATTTACTTTCAATAAATGAAAATAATAATAGTAGGGCTCTTCTCTTCAATTGTGAGCTGACAAAAAGGAAAAGCAGCATGTTTTAGTGACTTACTTCTACAATAGAATAGTTTTGAGATGTTGAACAGGTGACTAGTCCTTTCTGAGTCTTTTTCCTTATTTGAGAAATAGGATGGCAGTAATATCAGTCATAAAAAGTACTAAATGAAATAAAATGTAAAAGATTTAAAAGCCTACAACTCAGGGCGCCTGGGTGGCTCAGTTGGTTAAGCATCTGCCTTCAGCTCAGGTCATGATCCCAGGATCCTGGGATAAGGCCCACGTCAGACTCTCTGCTCAGGAGGGAGTTTGTTTCTCGCTTTCCCTCTGCCCTTCCCCTGCTCGTTCTCTTTCACTCTCTCTCGCTCTCTCAAATAAATAAATGAATAAATAAGTAAATAAATAAAATCTTTTTAAAAAATCCTACAACTCTGTTCATCACCTAATTATATTATGATTTAAGTGACAGAAATTGTATTATCAACAATGACAACTTACATTTAATATGCATTATCATATACTAGGTATTGTTGTAAGCATTTTAACTATATTAACTCCTTAACAGTCTTATTATGCCCATTTTACATAGAATCAGGGGAACTGAAGGTGAATCTAGCATACATTGGTTCCAGAGTCTAAATTCTCAACTTCAGTTTTTTTTTTTTTTAAAGATTTTATTTATTTATTTGACAGAGAGAGACAGCGAGAGCAGGAACACAAGCAGGGGGAGTGGGAGAGGGAGAAGCAGGCTTCCCGCTGAGCAGGGAGCCCGATGTGGGACTCGATCCCAGGACCCTGGGATCATGACCTGGGTCGAAGGCAGACGCTTAACGACTGAGCCACCCAGGTGCCCTCAACTTCAGTTTTTTTAATCCTAATCAAACAAAACCCACAGTAAGTGCATGTTGATTGCAATATACAATTATTAATTTTTTTTAAAAATCATGTTAAAACTTGAAGTGTCCTAATATTAAAGAAACATCACATTCAATATTTAATAATTCCAGATCTATGCATTCTTTTACTGGCATAAATATTTAATGGAAGAAATTCATATCTGCCCTCTGAAACTATTTCTGAGTTGTCCATTCATTTGCAATTATTTAATTTAGGAGTGGTTCAGTTGGTTCTGATTCTGTATAACATAATGATTCTGAATTACCAGTTTCTCTCTTCTTTTAAAAATATCCACCAATAGATGTAAATTCTCCATTCTAAAATTACTGTTCTTATTGCCATTTATTTCAAAAGTCTTTACTCCCCAAAAGAATGAGTTTGAATATAAATCACAATTAATTTTTTTATTATACAATTAATTTTTATATTAAGGGTATCCACAACATGAGGCCTTGGAGAAGACAGTCAAAGGATGACATGCTTATAGTCCGCAGAACACCTTACACACTAATGGTCCAGCTCACCCCAGGATTACTGCTCCTGAAGTCAGAATTAGAAAGTGCTGCTGGATGGAGGTGCTACCATTATCTCATTACTCAATATCTTACAGATAAAGATTTATTAAAGTTTCGAGAGAGCAAGTAACTTTTCCAAGGGCAGAAAGACAAATGGCAAAGGTAAGATGAAAGCCAAACTCCAAAGTCTTAAGCATCTGGATGAACTTGGGCTTACAGTTGAGATGATCTTTCACTAAAAATAGAATGATGACAGAATCAATTGGAGGAAAAAATATGGTTATGTGTGTGTTAATGGCTTGCTTGTGCAAGCAGTTGATAAAGGTATACCAGCTTCCAAAACTCTAGAAAAAATTTTTTTCTAATGAGCAAATCTCTTATTTTGTGAGGCTATTTCCACACTGTAATGATACACAGCCAATCTGTCCTCTCTGTATTCTCTTAAAACACCCGTGTCCACTACAGGTGAATGGCAAGACCACTTAAACAAGGTCAGCTTCATCAGCATCAGCAAATTACTTGAGGATAAACTCCAATCATATTTTTTAAAGTTTTCTAAAACATGTTACAAATTTATCCTGAACCCTTAAATTCTGCCTTCTGTTTTTCAAAACAACATAGCCAAACCTCTAATGCCTTAGAATTATTGATGCCATAATTTTTATATATTTTTAAAGGTTTTATTTATTTATTTGAGAGAGAGAGCACAAGTGGGGTGGGGGGGGAGCAGAGGGAGAGGGAGAAGCAGGTTCCCTGCTGAGCAGGGAGCCTGACATGGGGCTCGATCCCAGGACCCTGAGATCATGACCTGACCCAAAGGCAGACACTTAACTGACTGAGCCACCCAGGTGCCCCATCCATAATTTTTATATTGCCCAATAAATTACTTTGCTCAAAGTTGTATTTAATTTTTTAAGAAGCATTAGGCCACAAAAGAGAGTGTTTAAACCTTATCACTGATAACACCTTGCAATGTGATGCATTTTATATGCTTGTGTTCAGGCGTGCAAATCCTATGATGCTATTTGACAACATCAGGTGGTGGTAGTCTCCATCCTGTGGACACTTATGAATGCTGTTCCTTCTGTTATTGTTGTTTTGTTTGGGGCAGATTTGCATTTATCAATTAAAATACAAACGAATGACATACGTCCTTTGTAAAACTGTCCTTCTGAGCCTTGATAAGATGTGAGTAGATAAAACAATATCACACTGATTCATTATTTTTCCCCCTGTATGCGTCCTTCTCAGTGTGTGTTTAAACTGCTTCGGCAAAAGTTATGAGTATTTCCAAATTGCTAAATTTGATGGACATTTTTCTGTTCTCATTTTACTTGACTGCTTGTTTGGAGTTGAAGATTCTAAATATTGGCATCCCTAGGGATCTGAGCGTGGTCTTCTGCTCCTGCCTGAGGGACCCTGTTCACCTCTTCAGCTTAGAGTAAATGGAAACTTGGAAACTCAGTCCTGAGCACCAACCTCAAGCAATTTGCAACTTCCAACTTCCTACAAGATAGAGGTTGTCCCTGACTCCTCATCACCTGTAAAATAAAGTCCAAGGATTTTTGTTTTGTTTTGTTTTGTTTTCTTTCTTTCTTTCTTTCTTTTTTTTTAAGTACAAGCTTTGAGAGTTGGATACATGGCTCTTGTGTGACTTGGTGGTCATCCACCACTCTCTCAAGTGCTCCTTCAACTTACACCGCTCTGAACTTTGTGCTGTGGGCCACAAAACACTTCAGAGTTTCTTATTCACAAACCTGTTTCATGCCTTATTTACATAGTTCCTTTCTCCTTTTTCCTGGAATATCCTCCTTAATTCAATGGAAACTTGCTGAATTTAAGAATCAGTTCTATTATGACATCTTTCCAGAACCCTCCTCCTCACCACACTCTCCTGTGTGCCCCTGCAGCCACCATCCTGGATTGCACCTGAAACTTTGCCTGGGCACCGACCCCATGTTTTAAAGGTAGCAACTCTCTAAGTTCAAGAACTGGACGTTTTTTTCAGCAGATCATGTAGTTCCATATTACATACAGATGTTCAGTAATTATAAAAAATAATTCCCACTGTGGTTAATTTTAGCACTGATATTAGAGTCTTCTAAACAGTGATATCCACACAAGTTATATTATCCATAAAGAATTTGGTTTGGTTAAAAATGGCTTTTGTATAAGTCTTGTCTGCTACCTATAAATGCCATTTGTCTTTATGGTTTCTTTTGCATCCCTCCTCTTCCCTGATTCATAAACTTTCTATTCATAGTTCAGGGGTACTCATTATTACCCTAATCTTAACAACAATCATGCAAGGTACCTTAATGAACCAATCCCTATTTGTAGACCTCTGGCATATTCTCCCTCCTTCCTTAGAAGAATACATCTTCTATGAAAGATTTTTCTTCTCCCACATCTCAAAGTTTTCCATTCTTCATGAAGCTAAACAGATTCTCTCACCTTCTATCATCCTTTTTGGAGTCCCTAAGGCTGCTATGCTGATGGTTCCTGTTCAGAGAGAGAACCTGATAAACCTCACCTTAGCTTTAGAACCATGATTTCTTTAACTTTATATATGGGTTTCCCTAGCTGAACAACTAGAGAATGTGCACACCCTTCATTAACTTGAGTCCTCCTGTTCCTATCCCTTCTTTTTGTCAATGTTAGCCTTCTTCCCGATGGCTGAATGACTGAGTCATGAAACAGGGCTACAGCATTTTTTCACAATATGGTGAGGAGGTATATGACAATTAGAGGCCTGTTTAACTCTAAATAGAGGTATTTCATTTGGTGTAGTTAAGAGTGGGGGCATGATAAGGAAGGAGTCACCTTATCTTGATACAATTAAAGATTCAAAACCTAAGATACTGAAATGAAATCAAAAGATATGCATAATGTCTATGTGTGAGCTGGAAATGTTAAAATAAAAATAGTCATAATACTATGTGCTATCAGTGTTCCTTTGACCTACCTATTGAACCTCTCTTAGAAGCACTGGCTTTCAAAAGAAATAAAAAAACCTTCAATATCCTTTTTTTAATATTTATTTTATTATTTATTTGAGAAAGAGAGAGATAGAGGGATCAAGGGGAGGGGCAAAGGGAGAGGGAAAGGGAGAGAATCTCAAGCAGACTCCTGATGAGTGAGGAGCCCAAAGTGAGGCTCAATCTTAAGACACTGAGATCACGACCTGAGCTAGAATCAAGAGTCAGATGCTTAACCGACTGAGCCACCCAGGTGTCCCAGTATCATTTGTTTTCATTTTTACTTTCTTTAACCTTTTTTGAGTGTAAGAACATTTCAGTTCTACTCTTTTGGCAAATTTCAATTATATAATAGTAATATCAACTATAGTCCTCATGTTTTACATTAGATCCTCAGAACTTATTCATCTTATAGTTGATAGTTTGTGCCCTTTTATCAACCTCTCCTTATTCCTTCCACTCACTAGCCCTTGGCAACGACTTTTCTATCTCTGAGTTTAATTTTTTTTTTTTAAGATTCCACATATAAGTGATACCATGGAGTATTTGTCTCTCTTTGTCTCTCTGGCTAATTATACTTAGCATAATGCTTTTAAGTCCATCCATGTTGTCACAAAGAGCAGGATTTCCTTCCATCTCATAGCTAAATAGTATTTCACTGTATATATACCACATTTTCTTTATCATTCATTCTTATACAGACACTTAGGTACTTTCCTTTATCTCAGCTACTGTGAATAATGTTGCCAATGAACATGGGGGTGTAGATACCTCTTCAATATCCTAGTTTCATTTTCTTTGGATATATACCCAGAATGGGATTGCTGAACCATATTGTAGTTCTATTTTTAATGTTTGAGGAACCTCTTTTTGAGTGTGAGAACATTTCAGTCTACTCTTTTGGCAAATTTCAATTATATAACAGTATTATCAACTATAGTCATCATGTTTTACATTAGATCCTCAGAACTTATTCATCTTATAGCCGATAGTTGTGCCCTTTTATCAACCTCTCCTTATTCCTTCCACTCACTAGCTCTTAACAAAGACTTTTCATAGTGGGCAGCCCAATTTACATTCTCACCAACAGTGCACAAGGGTTCCCTTTTCTCTATAGCCTCCCTAACGTTTGTTATCCCTTATCTTTTTTTAAGATTTTATTTATTTATTTGACACAGAGAGAGCGAGCAAGGTGGGGGGGAGGGTGGCCGGAGAGGGAGAAGCAGACTCCTCACTGAGCAGGGAGCCCGATGCGGGGCTTGATCCCAGGACTCTGGGATCATGACCTGACCTGAAGGCAGACACTTAACTGACTGAGCCACCCAGGCACCCCAAGGTATCCCTTATCTTCTTGATGATAGTCACTCTAACGGGTATGAGATTATATCTTAATGTGGTTTTGATTTGTTTCTCTGATGATTAGTGATGTTGAACATCTTTTCATGTATCTGTTGGCCATTTGTATGTCTTCTTTGGAAAGATGTCTATTCAGATCCTCTGCCCAGTTTTTGGTTTTCTTTTTTTTCTATTTGTATCTTGCTATACAGAAGGTTTTTAGTTTAATGTAGTCCCACTTGTTTATTTCTGCCGTTGTTGCTTATGCTTTGGGTGTCAAATCCCAAAAAGTCATTGCCAAGACAGATGTGAAGTTGTTTACAACTTAGTTTTCCTCTAGGAGTTTTATGGTTTCAGGTCTTTTATTCACAACTTTAATCCTATTTGAGTTAATTTTGTGTATGGTGTGAGATGGGGTCCAGTTTCATTCTTTTGCATGTGATTATCTAGTTTTTCCAACATCATTTATTGAAGGGACTATTCTTTCCCCATTATAAATTCTTGGCTTCTCTCTCATAAATTAATTGGTCATATATTCATGGGTTTATTTCTGGGATCTTTATTCTGTTCCACTGAACTGTGTGTCAGTTTTTATGCCAATACTGTATTATTTTGACTATTATAGCTTTGTAATATAGTTTGAAATCAGGAAGTGTGATGCCTCTAGCTATGTTCTTTCTCAAGATTGTTTTGGTTTTTCAGGATCTTGTACATTCTGTGGGTTTGGGCAAATGTATGCATTATTATAATATCATATGGAGTATTTTTCACTACCCTAAAAATCTTCTGTGCTCCACCTATTCATCCCTCTCTCCTCCACAGCCCTTGGCAACCATAGATTTTCTTTTGTCTCCATATTTTTGTCTTTCCAGAATGTCATATAATTGGAATTATACAGATTTTGGATTGGCTTCCTTCACTTAGTAATATGTATTTAAGCCTCCTCCATGTTTTTTTATGGTTTGATAGCTCATTTCTTTTTAATGCTGAGAAATACTGTCTAGATGTACCACAGTTTATTTATCCATTCACCTACTGAAGGACATCTTGGTTGCTTCCAAGTTTGGGTAATTATGAATAAAGCTGCTATGACATCTGTGTGTAGGCTTTTGTGTGGATATAAATTTTCAACCCCTTTAGGTAAGTACTAAAATGTATGATTGCTGGATTATATGATAAGAGTTTGTTTAGTTTAAAAGAAATTGCCAAGTTGCCTTCCAAAGTGACTGAATTCACTAATATTATTAAACTCCCTCTAACATATAAAAATAATTAAGCTTCTGAGAGACAAATGCAGCACTTAAATTGGCCAATTTTATCACTGATTTGGTCAAATAAAAAATTCTTACTCTAGACAAATACCATATGATTTTACTTATATGTGGAATCTAAAATACAAAACAAATGAACAAACAGACTCTTAAATAGAGTGGATAAACTGGTGGTTGCTAGGGAGGGATGGGTGAAACAAAGGGGATTAAGAGGTACAAAATTTCAATTATAAAATAAATAAGTAAAAATAAATAAATAAATAAATAAGTCACAGAGATGAAAAGTATAATATTGTAATAGTGTTGTATGGTGACAGATGGTGACTACACTTATTGCGGTGAGCATTAAGGAAGGTATGGAATTGTCAAATCAATATGTTGTACACCTGAAACTAATATAACATTGTATGTTAATTATACTTCAATAATTAAGAAAATAGGAGATCAATATTTAAAAAAAATTCTTACTATACTAGTAAAATATTAATAGGTTACAAACTAATAGTGTAAAATACATGCAACTTGAAAAGAACTTAAGTTTTTATTATACTAAGGTATTTCACTTATATGAAGTCAGTTTTATACATTTCATAAATTAAGATACAAATGGGAACAACTTTTATATAATTCTTTCTTACTTTGTGTCAAAATTTACTGTGTTTTAATTTCTACTAATTTTCCCTACTTTTGCCCTGTGGAGCCATATATAGGACAAATCTACCTGCTCTTCAATTATCTGAAAATTTTTTACTAATACAGAGGCTATCTTTACCATTCAAGCCTAATATTTCTAGTTTCCTCATAACATTTCAGGATCCCTTGAACACTCTGGTTATGATTTTCTGTAAAGTTTTTCATTCACTGAATGATCCAGTCACTGATTGTTTGATTAATTCACTTATTCAACCATGCAATTATTACATACCTAGAGTCTGCCAGGTACCAAGGGTTGTGCTGAGAAGCCACTAAAAATACACATCAAAAAAACTTTCTGTCTTATATCTTTCCCACCTTTTATAGAAGTAACAATATTTCCTTCTATTTTTTTATATCAGCTTACATGAGTCTACCTACAACCAGTAACTTTCCTGCATTTAAATGCTTACAAACTTATGCCCTCCTATTAGTCTACAGTTTCCCCCAGGGTAGGGACAGTTAAATATTTACATAGTTGTGGTTCAGAGCATGCACTCATGAGCCAGACTAGGCTTACTGCCCCTTATTCCCTGTAGGACCTTGGGCAAATTGCTCGGTGCTCCTGTTTCCCCAGTTGGCAAATGCGGATATTATCAGTAGCTACTTCATAGGGTTGAGATGATTCTTATTATTGAATTTTTCAGTCTACTGCCTTTGGTTTTATAGTTGGTGAATAGATCTCTGTGATTCTGGATATAGACAGATTGTGAGTTCAAATATTCACTGTGTAAGATTTTCTCTTTAAGGATGTATTTTAATAAATATTTGGTGGAAATGTAGGAGAGATGATTTTTAGGAGATAGACATTATTTAAACGAAAGACTCCAAATTTCTCTTAAATATTATATTTTATAAAGAAAGTGAAAGTATCACAGTCTTTGAAAATAATAACTACCTTTCAAATCTGTTCGATAAAGAACTCATTAACTATTTTCATTCAGCTTGATAAATTTAAGATTTATACTTTCTAAATATATCTTTAATGTAGATATTCATAAGCATGACAGAATTAATAACTTCTTCCAGATGAAAATTATTATAAGAACACATTAAGAATGTCAACATTTTAAAACCACATCCCAGGGGCGCCTGGGTGACTCAGTCATTGAGCATCTGCCTTGGGCTGGGTCTTGATCCCAGGGTCCTGGGATCTAGCCCTGCATCGGGCTCCCTGCTCCGCGGGGAGCCTGCTTCTCCCTCTCCCACTACCCCTGCTTGTGTTCCTGCTTTCGTTATCTCTGTCTCTGTCAAATAAATAAATAAAATCTTAAAAAAAAAAAAAGCCCACATCCCAGCCAATATATAGATTAATATAAAATTAAAAACAAATTCAAAGTAGTTATATTCTGCTTATATACCTAACATGATTATAATTATATAATTACTATGTAGTTACAGAAAAGAGTTTCAGGAAATAACTTATTCCTTTATAGACATGATAAATATGATGTGTATGACTATCATGATAAATAGGACCTTTTTTATTCATAAGATTTGATGTCAGACTCAACTGAAAAATGTGTATCATATTCAATGTATTTATTCCAAGGCTTGTTAAAATTACTCTATGGTGAGCGCTGTGAATTGTGTAAGACTGTTGAAATACAGACCTGTACCTCTGAAACAAATAATACATTATATGTTAAAAAAAAAAAAGGAAGAAGAAGAAGATAGCAGGAGGGGAAGAATGAAGGGGGGAGGAAATTGGAGGGGGAGACGAACCATGAGAGACTATGGACTCTGAGAAACAAACTGAGGGTTCTAGAGGGGAGGGGGATGGGGGAATGGGTTAGCCTGGTGATGGGTATTGAGGAGGGCACGTTCTGCATGGAGCACTGGATGTTATATGCAAACAATGAATCATGGAACACTACATCAAAAACTAATGATGTAATGTATGGTGATTAACATAACATAATAATAAAAAAATTACTCTATTTTGCTGCAGATGGATAAAATAACAACCACTTTTCTATGTTTTATGGAATAAAACAGTGTGAAATGATGGCTTTAAATTTCCTATGTTTACAACTTTATTAAAACCCCACAAGAAGTTATATACTTGATTAAAGATTTATGGAAGACACACTGAATTGCATTCTTACAGGTAACTGTCATGATTTCATAGGGGACTGTTCAAATATTGGAGTACCCTGACAACATCCATCACGGCTACAGAAAATAAAGTTCCAAAGTGCAAAAAATGCATTCATAAAAAATATAACACAGGGACAAAAAAATAAGTAATTAGACAGAATACACAAACCAACTATATATTTTTGATACACTGGGTTAAATTAAAATAGCAATAGAAATAGAGCCATTGATGAAGAAGATCTAAATCTTTTTAATGACTTAAATATCTTAACCACTTCCAAGTTTAAAAAGAATTAGATTTAAAATTTGCTTTAAATATGTCAACCAAAGATTGAGTGACAAAAGAGTGCTGTTTAATGTTCTTTCTAGAACTGTGTTCTTTAATATGATGGCCACTAGTCACATATGACTATTTAAATTTAAATTAATTGAAATTAAGTAGCATTAAAAATTCAGTTTCTCAGTCACACTAACCATATTTCAAGTGCTCAAAAGCCACATGTGGCTAGTTAGACACATGCAGAGAGCACATTTCTATCATCATAGAAAGTTCTATTAAAGAACTGTATTCTAGAGTTTTAAGAAAACACTATTCTGCAGAATCAGAGATATAGAATGAAGTTGTTATTATCACCTGAAGCCAATGTTCTAGATGTTATATACAATATTTCAAAACAGAAAAATGAGCCAAGACTCTTTGTAAATGATTAGCTGAAAAAACATCCATGCATTTTAAGACTGGACATATTATCTGTATGTAACTACTAAACCCAGATATAAAAAAAGTGGCTTGATTGCTTACGATCATTTAAAAAAAAAATTCCCAAATTCTTAGTAGAGATATAATTCTGTCTAATGAAATTAACAAAGAAAAAAACCAGATGTTATTATTGCTTAGCATGAGGAGGTAAATTAGAGATACTAGGATTATAATCATGATAGAATCATCCCCTTAGAAGAATAACTAAAGACATGTGCTAAGGTGAGAAAATTTAGAGGTAGTGAAGTTGGGGACCTACTGGCAGTTTGTTGCAGTTCACTAAAAATGGCCCAAAGGGGACACCTGGGTGACTCAGTCGGTTAAGCGTCTGCTTTCGGCTCAGGTCATGATCCCAGGGTCCTGAATGGAGCCCTGTGTCGGGGGTCCCTGCTCTTCGGGGAGTCTGCTTCTCCCTCTCCATCTGCCCTCCCCACTTGTGCTCTCTCTCTGTCTCAAATAAAAAAAAAACCCATTGATGAATGACATTGCTAGAAACTAGTTAATATTCTTGAAATGTTTGTAAATGTCTTACATTTTAACAGTAATTTTCAGATTATTAAGCAATCAATAATACTTTAAAATAATCCTATAAGATAGGTAGAAATTCATCTCCAGTATTTAATTATGAGAAAACTGAGATTTTAATTGGCTGATGAATGCAAGAAAGAGCCAGCCTTAGATTCAAGTCTTTACTGTTGTTTTAAAGCTTCTGTCCTTTGCTTAAGTTATTAATCTATAGTTGTCTCATCTGTGGTTTTGCTTTCCATGGTTTCAGTTACACATGGTCAACCACAGTCTGGAAACAGATGATCCTCCTTTTGACTTATCATCAGAAGGTCAGTAGTAGCCTAACGCTAATGTCACAATGCCTCACTTGTCATTCACCTCATTTCATCTAGTCACGTAGGCATTTTATTATCTCACATCATCACAAGAAGAATAACAGTACAATGAGATATTTTGAGAGAGAGACCATATTCGTGTACCTTTAACTACTGTTATAATTATTCTATTTTATTATCGTTGTTAATCTCTTACTATGCCTAATTTATAAATTAAATTTTATCATAGGTATGTATGTATGTGTAGGAAAAAATAGAGTATACGTATGATTCAGTACTATCCGGAGCTTCAGGCTTCCAAGGGCAATCTTGAAATGTATCCCCCTGCAGATAAGGGAAAACTACTGTACTTGCCATCTATTATCGTCCTTAAAATGTACAAGTGTATGTCAAGTAGGATATCCCTTGTTTTCTTATCACTGAATGAACACCGTAATGTTGTGATTTTCAAAGTGTGGTTGCTTGACCAAGCTGCTGAATCAGTATCATCTGGGAACTTGTTAGAAATGCAAATTATTGCCCCTCCCCCAGCCCCACTGAGTCACAAATTCTGAAAGTGGAGCCCAGGAACCTATGTGTATACAAGCCCTCCCTGTGATCCTGAGGCAACTATAGTTTGAAAACCACTCCTTTTTTTTTTTTTATTTTATTATGTTATATTAATCACCATACATTACTCCTTTAATGGATTATCTGTAATCCACTGCTGGCAGCCAATATAGCTGAAACCCGAGTATCTGGAAGGAACCAAAATGTACTGATGGAAACTTTTCTACAGTTTTAGCCTGATTTTTAAATGATGAATTTGTCACCATGTTACTCTTTTGATCTTTATGATCATTCCAGAAAGATACCTAGTAGAAACATATAACATGCTAACACGATATTCATTATGCCACCAATTGTAATGTGTTTAAAAAGGATCAAGTCTCTTATTTTCTTTCCTTCTCATGGATTTTAGAAAATCCCCATGAATTCCAGCACCAAGACCAGAAATCATGCATCTTAACACAAGATGCAAATAGTTTTGAACCAGATTAACAGGGCCTACTTTGGTTTGATTTGTTCATGAAAATTAGTTGAGTATCTAAGACATGGGTCAACATTTTATTTTCTGCACAGGATTAGATAGTAAATATTTTGGCTATTTCTGCACAGGATTAGATAGTAAATATTTTGGCTATTTCATATGTTCTCTTGGAACTACTCAGCTATACCATAAAACAAATTAGCTATAGATAACACATAATCAAATGGGTGTGGTTATATTCTAAAAAAAACTTTACCAAAACATGTTAAGGATTTGGTCCATAGGCCATCGTTTGTCAACTCTTGTGAACTAAGGAATCTAAGGACAACAACTTGACACATGAAAAATGGAACTAAGGAAGATGGATTTTTTTTTTTTTTAATCATATATAGCTTAGTAAGAAGCAGTTTCAGTAAATGATTTCCAATTAGGAGACATACTCCTTTAAATATGAGGAACTCGTTAAGACTAAAGATTCAGCAGCATTCCATTATTATATAAATGTTTTTATGCATTATAATGCATATTATTCAAGATTATCTTAATTTTGTATGACTATCACAAATGGAATAGTGTTTGCTTTTACTTAGATGATAGATTTGGTTTCTTGAAATTATATTTTTTGATGTTAAG
The DNA here is from genome assembly GCF_964656455.1 of Halichoerus grypus. Classification (NCBI taxonomy): domain Eukaryota; kingdom Metazoa; phylum Chordata; class Mammalia; order Carnivora; family Phocidae; genus Halichoerus; species Halichoerus grypus. The sequence continues at coordinate 91,457,847 of NC_135720.1, read as the reverse complement.
GCTTTGGGTTTTTTAAAACATTGGAAAACTAATTACAATGGAAGACTATCACTAATGTTAAACTGTCAGTGTGAGTGGTTAGCTCGGCCCCTCTACCACAGTGAACAGTCACAGTCATAGGAGATTTCTGGCTTCTGCCTGGCAAATGCTTGCCAAGCACTTTAAAAGCAAAGCAATTTAGACACGGAGTCTTTTCTTCTGTTCCTTGAGGCAAAGCTCATGGTTCTTTGGTGACATATGTAAGAATTCACGAACTGCACCTGCAAAGTTGGCCTGGTCTCCTCCCCATCCCCTACTCTTTGGCCTGAGCCCCTAGATGCCAAACCTTATCTGATTGATTTTCAGGTCTTTCTTAAATCAGTGTAATTCTCAGATTCTGAGACTGCTTGTTTCATCTTCTAGATTTCTCGATGCTAAAGTAGACAGTCTTCTGGGGATAACCCATATTAGGTATATAATTTCAAAATCAGTTTAATTAGAGCAGAATTACAAACTCTAAGTCTTCAGAGGCAATTCAGGTTAAAAATAATGACAGTAAATTCCAGATATAAATTAAAAAGCACTGCAAGATTTCTATTAAGTGACAACTGATACTTGTCTTCAGTGTCAATGAACAATAGGGAGTGGTGGAGACTTGAGCAAACTAGAGGGGGCATATCCTACCAGAAAGAAAGACTCGCTACTTCTCACCAACTGATTAATGACCCTAGGCTATAAAACCCAGTATTACCCTCTTTTCCACTTTTTTTTTTTTAATAATACTTTGAAACAGATTCTCTATGTGAAATACTCAGGTTTTAAATGCTGTCCACTAATTCCTGTTTCTTAAATTCTGTGAAGATTGAACACACTTCATGGGCTACTACTTTAGAAACTCTGACTTAAGGTTTCATTAAATTATTTAAGATCTATGAGTTCATATCCTGATGTTCCCAAAATTAAATGAACAAAATTCCCTCCTAGTGGTTTAATTATCATTCAGTGAGATTTATTTAGCTGGGATCTTCAAATTACATGAAAAATGTGTAGCCTTTTAATGTTTGCTGCTCTGTATGTTTGCTTTGCTGCTGTGTTCACCTGTACATTTCCTATTCCCTCATTGCCTGGGCCCACCATTGACAGATGTTAAACTTGTGGGCTAACTCTTCTCTGGTCTAGGAACACAACCATGATTGATCACTATATTCTGAATAAGACTTAGAGTCAATGCAATAGCATGCAAAGGCACTCAATAACCTTCTGTCTTCTTGATTCCAAATATTGTATGCATAAAGATTATCATACACTCCTCTTTGGGCATCTAGGTGATCTTGACAAGCTTCAATTATTCTGTAATTGCATCCGTTTTTCAACAGTTGTGCCCTTGGAATGCATTTGCTCTTTTGACTAATCAGACAACTTGAAGATGCAGTGCCACTTCGGCAATAAAACCAATATTGATAAGAGTCGTTTGGTATTTTAAAGGATCCATAGTTCAGGAGAAAATTGTATTATCAATTGTGATTTATGTGAAATTCTTGTTATTCGTAAAGTAAGCAGGCTTCTAAATTTCTACTTATGCAAAACTTAACAAAAAATGTTATCTCTTATTACTGTGACCAATTCAGAGGCTAATAAAAAAAAGTGATTCTACAGTGAGCTGCTCATATAGCATTTTCACTTAATCCTAAAATAGTCTGTTGCCAAACAAAAGGAATAACAAATAACTGAAGCTTGTCAAGACCATCGAGGAGGTTGATTAAACCTAGAAATGGTTCTGTGTGAAATTGACTGTAAACTAGAATTTACAGATCCATTATATTTTGCAGATATGACTTACACAGATTACTCCCTCAAGAAAGATTTAAGGAAAATAGAGAAATGTCACCAAAAACTGTATGTGTTGCCATTATAACTAAGTGTAAAGTTAAATATAAACAAACCTGCATCTTTAATATTTTATCTTATCCAACTGCCAGCATGTTTTTACAGGAAGAGTGTAAAATTGGATATTTTAAATTATTCCTAGGCAGTGTATAAAATGTCCACTGGCAAGTCATAAGTAATTTTTTCCTATGCACTTTTCTCTTAGCAAATACAAGGCTTCCCTTTTCATCCTGAAATGGGCAGTGCTGAAAACAACTTTTTTTTTTAAGATGAAAAACAATCTGAAAACATAGTTTTTGAAACCTTTAGTTTAAGATTTTATTACTTTTCCAAGAGCAAAAATTTTCAGAAAAAAAAGTCTCACTAGATGCCAATGGAAAGGCAAGAGAGGAAATATATATTATTTTATTAAAATGACTTTATTAGTTTGAGTTAAAAAGTTTTTTTAAATCATTGATATATAACGATAAATCTGGAAGAACATAAAAATATATTCTGAGACTACCATTTATTACCCCATATTCTAAACTATTGATTCAATCCACGTAGTTCTCATTATACAGCCCCTTTATCAATACAACATACACTTAATCAGAGCTACTTGATACTGATGAGAACAATGAGAAGGTCATTGACATTTAAACCATTAGAGTAACATGACATAAGTCAAATCATTCACTAAATGACAATCAACCATAAGGGCTGCTTTAGCAGTAATTAACCCAGCTTCTCTGCAGACGGTTTATGCCCCGCTACTGCCCCCTAATGCCAGTTCCACTTTTTGACTTTGCCATGTGAGATTCCACGTTTGCAGCTGCTATCCTTTCACCCTGCTCATCTTACTTACTTTCAAATACCCATTTAGAATATTTAAAATGTCTGGATATGAATAAAACTAACCCGAACCCTATGGTCTAAGAATCTCATTCCATAATTTCAAAGATACAAACTTCCCAGGAAACCTTTTCCTTCATCATTACTTTTCTTCCATAATTCCTCTTAAGCTCATAGCTTTTTGTAGTTTCCACGAAGAGTTCCAAATCTCTTAGTAACAAGACACAACTTTTTGAGATAAACAAGGCAGAATGATTGGTACAGTTTCTGGCCCATAGCATGCACACCATGAATAGTATTTACATGCAGGAGATAAGAAGAGATATGGCAGGAGAGACCGGTAAGCGTACAAATAATGGGAAGCATCCTATATGATATTTAAACAAACAGATTTCCATTTTAGATAATTCTGGCAGCTGAATGGAGGATGCATTTGTTGGGGGTAAGACTAAAGCTGGAACAGTTGGGAGACTTCTGTAATAAACATGGAGATAAATAATATAAATTTTGGGGTTATCAATGGATAGTTAAAGAGATTCAATGATCAAAAGTTTAAATCAAAAGTCCACTAATGGGCTTCAGAGAATTCATAAGCCCTCTGAAATATGCATATAATGTCTTGTGCTTGGGTGATATACATGTTACCACCACTCATCCCCCTTCTTGGGACAAAAAGGCCATAACTGTCAATAGATTATCAGAGAGATGTACAAATTAAAACCAAAAGCATTAAGGATCACTCGTGTAGAGTGTTACATGCAATGAATTAAGAATGAAACTCTGAGAAACATTGATATTTAAGGGACTAATAGAGGGAAAAAAGGCAAATAGGAAAACTAGAGAAGTATAAGGAGAAAGTGGTAAATGCACTGCGTTACAATCAAAGGAAAAATAAAGCTTTAAAAAGGAGAATGAGATTAATTGTGCACAATTTAGCATGGAAGTCTTGCAAAGAAAGAAATTCTATTGGTGATTACAATTAGAATGCCACTAAAGCCCTTAAAGAGAATAGTTTTGAAAGAACAGTGATTTACAATCAGGGAAAATACCATGACACCAGGAGCATTTGAAAATATATGAAGTGTTTTCTTATTGTCACAACTACTGAAATTTAATTCACAGGATCGGGGATGCTAAACATTTTCAAAAAATGTAGAACAGTTTTATATAAGGAAGAAATTAGCATGAAAGCCAGAACGGGGCGAACTTGGAAGTTAACAGCAGTGTAGAAGTGAACACGGTGAGAACAGAATTATTTTTTAAAGCTAAAATTAAAAAGAGGGAAAAGATATTAGACAGAAGCTAGATATATATACTTCCTTTTCCGAATGGAAAAGGTTTAGATATTTACTTTGACTAAGAAGAAAAAGCCTGTAGAAAGGTGATGTTGACAAACAAAATAAAACAAGACCCTAGAAAAGATTGGTAGATGATGTGAGAATTGGCAAAAAAAAAGAAAGAAAGAAAGAAAGAAAGAAAGAAAGAAAGAAAGAAAGAAAGAAAGAAAAAGAAAGAAAAAAGAAAGAAAAAAGTGACTTGAAATTAAGCAGTACAGAGGAAACTTCATCTTATGTGACAGATAAAGGAGCAGTCCTTAGGTTTTAGAGATAGGGCAGATCAAAGATATCATGGCTGTTGGCCTCAATTTCCTCAACAAAATAGAGTTGAAATTCAGTGCAGTAGATGTTTTTCTCATTTTTCTTCTGTTTACAGTAACAAATCTTTATTTTTCAAAATATCCCTTTCCTATGCGTAATGAATACAATGCTTAGTTTTTAAATGAGATGAGAAATTTTTGGTTTTTTAAAGGATTACATCATAGGCTTCGTGATAATCATATTTTTATGTAGCCAGTCTTGATAGATGTATGCAATCTATAAATTTTTATTTACTTATTTGTTTTTAAAGATTTTATTTATTTATTTGACAAAGATAGAGAGCACAAGTAGGCAGAGCAGTAGGCAGAGGGAGAGGGAGAAGCAGTCTCCCCCCTGAGGAAGAAGCCTGACGCGGGGCTTGACCCCAGGACCCCAGGATCATGACCTGAGGCGAAGGCAGCTGCCTAGGCGACTGAGCTACCCAGGTGCCCCTCCCTGAGTGGTTTTAAATAGTCCATATATCTTAACTCACCAAAAGTAGAGAAAGACTACAGTGTATTATGTTAAGCAAAATAAGTCAGTCAGAGAAAGACAAATACCGTATGATTTCACTCATATGTGGAATTTAAGAAACAAAACAGATGAACACAGAGGAAACGGGGGGGGGTGGGAAGAGAGGGAAGCAAACCATAAGTGACTCTTAACAGAAATCGAACTGAGGGCTGATGGAGGGAGGTGGGTGGGGGATGGGCTAGATGGGTGATGGGTATTAAGGAGGGCACTTGTTGGGATGAGCACTGGGTGTTATATGTAAGGGATGAATCACTAAATTCTACTCCTGAAACTAACACTACACTGTATGTTAACTAACTAAAATGTAAAGAAAAACTTGAAACATTAAAAAAAATAATATTAAAAATAAAAATTAAAAAAATTAAAAGTGAGAAAGAAAAATGACAACCAATAGTCCTAGGACTCTTTGTATCTACACTACTTCCTCGTGGGCAGAATTTCTACACTTTTCTACTGGTTATACTCAATCTGTGGGAATTATAGAAAGAAGATACTCATGAGGGCAGACAAGTGAGACTGATTTGTCAAGATACTGTAAAATAGCAGTGGGTAAACTCTAGCCGGTTTTTTGGAGGTCAAAGGGCAAAGTCCACACAAGGATACAAAATAGGAACGGGATGAAAAACTGCTGCCTTCTTCCTGTCTAATTGTTGTTTTTGCTTTAGGTTTATATTTCTATTTTGATGGGTAGAAATGTGTCTTGTAGCCTGAAAGATTGCTGGCTAATAGTCCCTGATTGTACAATTTTCCAATCTTCTATCTCTTTGGGTATCTTTACATAAATATCAATGCGAACACCTGGAAGGGTCAACAAGCAGTTGTCTTAAGTTGGATTGCTCTACATGCAGTCCGAGACAAAGGCTTTAGTGTGACTAGTTTATTTGGGAGGGGATTCTAGGGAGCACTGGGGAAGTGAATAATTGAGAAAAGGAAGGGAAGAAAGCCTACTAATCATCAGGTTATTGCTATGAGCGACTGTGGCTCAGTCTCACTGGGGACCTCTGTGAGACAGTATAGAACATCCCTCAGGTTTTCCACCTAAGAAGTAAAGAAACAAGGTAATAATCCCCAACTGCCATCTGTCATTGGCCAAGGGCTGCTCCCAAAGTCACTAATTCCTTGGTACATCTGACATGATCTGTGTTTGGACTGAGAAAAAGCCCTCAACTAGCCATTTGAAGGGATTTCAAGGAGGACACCATCGGCACATTCTGGATGGAGTACAATTAGTGTCTGCTAGAGCTGGTTTTGACGAGCTGCTGTTTTACTCACGCACACTTGGATGCTCATATATCCAAAATGTTTGGTGTTGTACGTTAGGTATGATGATCTGATTCTTACACTCTGCCATTCTATCTATTTATACTTACTTTACGTGGTCAAAAGTTGATGCTATTGTTTATTTGGTGTAGCTTTCCCTACAGATAAGCTTTTTTTTTAAAAAAACTGTAAATATTATGCAGGTTCAGTTTTCAAAACATGAAAATATATTCCACCTGGGGACAGAGACAGTGAAAACTCACACCTTTGTAGAGTAGGTAGTAATCCATTTTATTAGCATTATTGCTATTGTATAGAGTAAGCTAAGTTTTGCTTGAAACATTCAAATTGTAGACCCCAGTATTTAACCCCAAATTGCAAAGGCAATTCCATTTGTATTTTAAAACATCCAAAAAAAGATGTCTCTGAACAAATCTGTTTCTATTGACCTGAAATTATGATTTGATTTAGGTTCTAATAAACTAAACCTACACTCAGAGACTACATATGCATCACAAGAACCCAGATTATTTTAAAGAACACAGGTCTCAGGATGTAGCCTCATTCCAAAGAAGTATTTGGTAAAGTGAACTCTTTAAGACTAGTATCCATAAACATGAGTACCTCTTCTAAGTACCTAAGCACCATGTTTGTTTAATATGTAAATATGGATCTATTTTCCATCTAAAATGTAATTATTCTTAAGTAAACATCAGTAGCACTGTAAACGTAAGTAAACATCTAGAATACCACAGTGGAATAAGTAACATGAATATTAAGAGGAAATTTCATGTAAATGAGGAAATAGGACTACCCTAAGTCAGGATACATTATGTCTATAAATTTAAGAAGGAATAGACAAATGTTAAAGCTTATATAAGCTATACACTTAAGCTTTTTTAAAGAATTGTATTCTGAAGTCCTGTAATTAAATATCTACATATTAGAAACGAGCAGGTGGTGAAATGTATCCAGGAAAACATTTATATGTTATATATTACAGAGATCAATTTATTTATATATATGTATATATGTAATTGATTCTACTTCATCAACATCTAAATCAATAGGGTTTTAGATTTTTTGGAAAACATGGGTATTAAGTTTGTATTAATTTTTGAGTTTTATTTTTTTATTTTTTATTTTTTTAAAGATTTTATTTATTTATTTGAGAGAGAAAGAATGAGAGAGAGCGAGTACATGAGAGGGGGGAGGGTCAGAGGGAGAAGCAGACTCCCTGCCGAGCAGGGAGCCCGATGCGGGACTCGATCCAGGGACTCCAGGATCATGACCTGAGCCAAAGGCAGTCGCTTAACCAACTGAGCCACCCAGGCGCCCTTTAATTTTTGAGTTTTAAAATCACTTGTTTTAGCATCTGCAAAACCTTAAGTTCAAAAATAGGTTTACCTGAAAGCTGACTGCCACATAAATGACTTATTCTGGCTTGAAAACTATGAGAAAATGCATCCAACCCTTTAGCAAAGTTTCTGCATACACTTGATGTTTCATTCACCTGATAATAAAATTTATGTGATACCACTGTAATAAAAATTTATTGTGGTTAAGTTAATGGGTGTAATTCCTAACTCATCTACACACTTCCCACAAAAGCTTTCCTTTTCTGAAAAACTACTCGCACTTTTTTATTACACTAAACTCATATGTACATACAGCCTGCTGTTTTTATAAATAAGACACAAGCTATTTTAACATTGATAAAATTTTTTTTAAAGTGATTGATAAATCACTTTAAAAAAACATTGATAAATTTTTTTAAAATTTATTTATTTATTTATTTGAGAGAGAGAGCATGAGAGCGGGGAGGGTCAGAGGGAGAAGCAGACTCCCTGCTGAGCAGGGAGCCCGATGTGGGACTCGATCCTGGGACTCCAGGATCCTGACCTGAGCTGAAGGCAGTCGCTTAACCAACTGAGCCACCCAGGCACCCTTAACATTGATAAAATTATTTTAACGCATATATTAAATAGTTTAAAGACAATAGTCAATATCATTCACGTTATTTGTATTGGGCTGAAATGCCTCTCTGTATTTAACACCCATTTGTTCCATGTTCAGGTATCAACCTCAAATGTTTAAAGATTGCTACATTTTTTTCCCCCCGGAGTCCTCTCTTTTCCAAGGTAAATTTCCAGTTCTATGCACTCTTCTTCATAACAGGTGATTTTGAGCAACTCTGGATCACATCATAGTAATTCCCTTTTGGTAAGCCTCAGGGTACTTTTTCTCCCTATATTTTAGAGTGTCAGGTTTAGAGCAAAATGTAATATACTAAGAGTCTGAGTAATACAGAATAGGATTACTGATTCACTTATTCTGAATAGCATGCTGCTCTTAAAGCTGTCCTACAGTATGGATTTATATAGACAAGACTTATGACACGTGTTGGGAACAAAATACATGTTCTTATATTTATCTCTTTTGAAATCTATGCCTTTTTAAGATACAAAACAATCTTAATTCAGTTATTCAATATAACAGCCATCCTTTGCAGTTTGAAACAACAACAAAGTGCGGTAAGCCTACTCTTAGCACCTTATTTAAACCAGTGATAAAAGTAGTGAAGGTATCTCATAGCATACAAATAAACATGTATTTCAAAATTGACAATTAAACCAGGCACATTATTTCAACCAGGCACTAGTGTTCTTAATTACTTTTACCTGTGCCCATATTTCTCTATTATATCATGAAGGAATTAATAAAATTCCTTAATAAAGACAAGAATGTTAAGTCTATCGTATTTTATTGCCAAAAAAGCTAGTATGGTATGATCTACATGTAGAGACCCATGCTAGTTATTTCTATCACACATTTTTCCTGTTTTAGATGTTAACAAAATGTATATATATTTTTTAAATAAAGTCTTTTAAGATAGCATTCAGGATTGATAGCAAGTCAACCAGTCAGTGATTCATAAACTCTATCCTCTAATGCTTTATAAAAATTAGCAGGCATTTACCCAAACTGGGAGGGAAACCATGTAATAGACCGTGTCAAACATTAAGGATATTTTTTTTTTTTTTTTGAAGATTTTATTTATTTATTTGACAGAGAGAGAGAGAGAGACAGCGAGAGAGGGAACACAAGCAGGGGGAGTGGGAGAGGGAGAAGCAGGCTTCCCGCGGAGCAGGGAGTCCGATGCGGGGCTCGATCCCAGGACCCTGGGATCATGACCTAAGCCCAAGGCAGACGCTTAATGACTGAGCCACCAGGCGCCCCTAAGGATATTTCTTTAGTGCATTGGGAAACTATCAAATTGTTTCAAGCAGTATTCATGATTGGATTTACATTTCTTAAATGATCACCTGACCGCTGTTTGAAAACTAGATGAGAATGAAGGACAAGACATGGAAGCTGGGAGTGAGCCCAGCTGCTACCTCTCAGAATAGGTGGAAAGAAATGGACAAATTCAACTATACTGAGGGATTATAATCACTGGGAGGATCAAGAAAGAAGAGGGTGTCAAGAACAAAATCCAAATACTGGAGCAAGCAACTGAAATGACAGAAGTGCCATAATTAGAAATAAGAATACATCTAGAGGAAGAATGTTTGCACAGTCCCATGTTGTATACATTATGTCTGAGATGATTGAGAAATATACCAAAAAAGATAAGCAAACGATGGAATCAGTTTTTCTTGTGTCCATAGTCTATGTAAGTGGTATTTTTGGCCATCATAATAAACATAGTATGACATGTTGGAGAGAGCATACATAGACCGAAAAGTTGAAGTGCAAGGAGTTTAATAGGGGTGCTCGATTACACTGAATGATTATTTATCGTAAAGGTATATTAATTATATCATTAATTATAATATTTTAATGATATATTAATGCTAAATATTAAAATACATACATTATAAAATAACAAAATAAAAATCAGTACCTCTTTGGTGCCTACTGTTATAGCCTAAATGGGATAATGTGGTTGGCTGAATGCTTACAAAAGTTCCATGTGAGCTATCATGCAACTTAGTGCTTATAGTTAAAAATATATCTTTCTCTGTCAATAAATACAGACCTACAGTTTTATTTATTTATTTTTTTAGATTTTATTTATTTATTTATTTATTTATTTATTTTCGAGAGCAAGAGAGCAAGCAAGGGGGAGAGGGAGAAGCAGGCTCCCCACTGGGTAGGGAGCCCGATGTGGGGCTTGATCCCAGGACCCTGGGATCATGACCTGAGCTGAAGGCAGACTCTTAACTGACTGAGCCACCCAGGAGCCCCTATCATTATTATTGTAATGCAGAAATTCTCAAATCATTTTTTTCATTATGAGATCTGACCTTAAGAAGATTCTTTGAAAGACCTTCACTTTACCAGAATTTTCAATCTAGAACTATAAAATCTTTACATTTAAATTTTCAATACATGGAGTTATATTGGGATAAACTATGAGACAAAGTAACCAATTTTACTGCAGCTGCATCATTTATTGGGTTTTAAAATATCTCTTACAAATGATTTGATATGCCAAATTTTCACATCATAAATTTTCACACATACTTGGACCTATTTCTCCACTATCTAGACTGATCCATCAATATATGAAACAAGCATTATAGGTTTTGGAGGTTTTTAAACTATATTTAGAGCAGTATTAGGTTTATAATAAAACTGAGAAGATACAGAGATTTCCCATATACCCCCCCACACTCACACATGCATAGGCTCCCCCCATTATCAATATCACTCACCAGAATGGTACTTTTTTTTTTTTTCCTTACCAAGGATGAACCTACATGGACACATCATGATCACTGAAAGTCCATAGTTACCTTTGAATTCATTACTGATATTGTACATCCTATGAGTTTGGACAGATGTATAATGATATATTTCCCATCATTACAATATCATACAAAATGTTTTCAGGGTCACAAAACTCGGCCACATGGTTCTACCTAATAATTGGGGGAATAATAAATACAGTGTGACCAAGGAAAAAACAAAATAATATTAGTGAGCACATATGAGTGTCTCTGTCACATACCTACTGATACACACTTAGGACATTTTCAATATTTTATTAACATAAACAAGTTATATCATTTTTCATGTATATGAACATATCTCTAAGATAATTTCCTATATGCAGAGCACAGATATTTAAAATTCTGAGAGATATTTCCAAATAAAACTTCATTCCTGGGGTGCCTGGGTGGCTCAGTCGTTAAGCAGCTGCCTTCGGCTCATGTCATGATCTCAGTGTCCTGGGATCGAGCCCTGCATCGGGCTCCCTGCTCAGCAGGAAGCCTGCTTCTCCCTCTCCCACTCCCCCTGCTTGTGTTCCTCTCTCGCTGTGTCTCTCTCTGTCAAACAAATAAATAAAATCTTTAAAACCAAACCAAACAAAACTTCATTCCTTTTTAAAAATACTTTATGTTTTTCAGAGAAGTTTTAGGTTCAAAGCAAAATTGAGAGAAAGATACAGAGATTTCCCGTATGCCCTCTCCCCCTGCACACACGTAGCCTCTCCCATTATCAACATCCCCCACCAAAGTGGTAACTGGAAATTATGAGTAAAGCTGCTATAAACATTTCTGTGCAGGTTTATGTGTGGACATATTTTCAACTCCTTTGGGTAAATATCAAGGAGAACGACTGGTGGATCATATGGCAAGAGTATATTTAGTTTTGCAAGAAACCGCCAAACTATGTTCCAAAGTGGCTGTACCATTTTGTATTCTCAGAAAGGTGTGAGAATTCTTGTTGCTCCATATTATCTCCAGCATTGCATGTTGTCAGTGTTACTACAACTGATTGGGCCATTCAAATAGGTATGTAGTGGTTATCTCATTGTTTTAATTTGTATTTCCCTGATGAAACATGATGGGAGCATCTTTTCATATGTTTATTTGCCATCTGTAGATCTTCTCTGGTGGGGTATCTGTTAACATTTTGGACCATGTATTAATTGGCTTGTATGTTTTCTTATTGTTGAGGTTTTTTTTTTTTTTAAGGTTTTGTTTATTTATTTGACAGTGAGAGAGACAGCGAGAGAGGGAACACAAGCAGGGGGGAGTGAGAGAGGGAGAAGCAGGCTCCCTGCTGAGCAAGGAGCCCAATGCGGAACTCGATCCCAAGGCCCTGGGATCATGACCCGAGCAGAAGGCAGACGCTTAACTGACTGAGCCATCCAGGTGTCCTTATTGTTGACTTTTGAATGTTCTTTTTATATTTTGGTTAAACGTCCATTATCAGATGTGTCCTTTACAATATTTTCTCCCACTCTGTGGCTTGTCTTCTAATTCTGTGCAGAGCAGAAGTTTTAAATTTTAAAAAAAGTCCAGCTTATCAATTATTTCTTCCATGGATCATGTCTTTGGTCTTTTCTAAAAAGTCATCACCATACCCAATATCATCTAGGTTTTCTCCTATGTTATCTTAAGTATTTTATAATTCTGTATTTTACACTTAGGTCTACAGTCCATTTTGAGTTAACGTTTAGGAAGAGTATACGGTCTATGTCTAAATTCATTTTTTAGGGTGCCTGGGTGGCTCAGTTGGTTAAGCGACTGCCTTCAGCTCAGGTCGTGATCCTGGAGTCCCTGGATCAAGTCCCACATCGGGCTCCCTGCTCGGCAGGGAGTCTGCTTCTCCCTCTGACCCTCCCCCCTCTCATGTGCTCTCTCTCAAATAAATAAATAAAATCTTTAAAAAATAAAAAAATAAATAAAAAAAATTCATTTTTTAAAATGTGGATGTCCAGTTGTCCCAGCACCATTTGTTGAAGAGAATATCTTTGCTCCATTGTATTGCCGTTGCTCCTTTATCAAAGATCACTTGATTATATTTATGGGGATCTATTTTGGGTCCTCTATTCTGCTCCTTAGGTTTGTCTATTCTTTTGTCAACACCACACTGTCCTGATTATCGTAGTTTTATAGTAAGTATTGAAGTCGGGTAGTCCTCCAACTTTGCTCTTCTCCTTCAGTATCATGTTGGCTATTCTGAGTCTTTTGCCTCTTGGAACAAACTTTAGAAAATGTTTGTTGATATCCATAAAATGACTTGCTGGGATTTTGATTGAGATTGCATCGAATCTACAGAACAAGTTGGGAAGAATTGACATCTTTGACAATATTGAGTCTTCCTATCCATGAATATAAAATATTTCTCAATTTACTTAGTTCATCTTTGATTTCATTCATCAGAGTTTTGTAGTTTTCCTCATAGAGATCTTGTATGTGTTTTGTTAAATTTATACCTAAGTATTTCATTTTGGCATTTTAATCTAAATGACATTACATTTTTAATTTTAAATTAAACTTGCTCGTTGTTGGTAGATAGGAAAACAACTGACTTTTGTATATTAACCTTGAATCCTGCAAACTTCCTATAATTGCTTATTAGTTCCAAGAGGGTTTTTTTTTTGTTGTTGTTGATTCTTTTAGATTTTCTATAGAAACAATTGTGTCATCTGTGAATAAGGATAGTTTTATGTCTTCCTTCCCAATCTGTATAATTTCTATTCCCTTTCTTTCCTTATTGCATTAACAAGGACTTCCAGTACAGTGTTAAAAAAGGAGCGGGTAAGAGAAGACATTCGTGCCTTGTACCTGATCTCAGTGGGAAGGCTTTGAGTTTCCCACCATTAAGTATAATATTAGCTGTGGAGTTTTTGTAGATTGTTTTTATCAAATTGAGACAGTTTCCCTCTTTATCTAGTTTAATGAGAATTTTCTAATGAATGGTTATTGAATGTCAAATGCTTTTTCTACATCTATTGATGATCACATGATTTTGTTGTTGTTGTTATTTTTAGCCTATTAATGCAATGTATTACATTAACTGATTTTCAAATGCTGAAACAGACTTGCATGCGTAGGTTAAATCCCACTTGGTGGTAGTATGTATGTAATTCTTTTCATGCTATTTTGGATTTGATTTGCTAATAATTTGTTGAGGATTTTGCATCTATGCTCAAGAGAGGTAAGTGGTCTGCAGTTTTCTTTTCTTGTAGTGTTTTTTTCTTGTTTTGGTATTAAGTCATGCTGGCCTCATAGAATGAGTTAGGAAGTATTCTGTCTTTGGGCCTCTGAAAGAAATTACAGTCTTAGTTATACTTCTTATAATTTTTTCAACTAAGTTTGAGGTATATTTACATACCATCCATTTTATATGTACAATTCAGTAATTTCTAGCACATTGAGAGACTTGTGCAAACATTACAATCCTCCTTCTTTTTTTTAATCCCAGCACTCCACTCCACATTCTCAAATGCAATTGCTTTGTGAGAGACAAATGTATGCATTTGTTAGGGCTTCCATAACAAAATACCACAGACTGAGTGGCTTAAGCAACAGAAATTTATTTTCTCACAGTTCTGGAGGCTAGAAGCCCAAGATCAAAGTGTTGTGGGTTGGTGTGTTCTGACACCTCCCTCCTTGGCTTGCAAATGGCCACCTTCTCGCTCAACCCAAATTTCCTCTTAGAGAAACACCAGATTGGATTAGGGCCCACTCTAATGGCCTCATTTTAACTTAATATCCCTTTCTATGGCCTGAATTGTGTCCTCCCCCAAATTTATATGCTGAAGCCCTAACCCTCATTACCTCAGATTTGACCATAATTGGAGACAAGGTCCTTAAAGAAGTAATTATTTCCTTTAAGTGAAGAACCTCCTATTTACCATACAGTCTTTGTGGTGTAGTGTTCTCTCTTTTTCCCTTCCCAACTTACCCTTTTCCTCTCCAGCCTCTCACATCTGGGAATGGACACTTCCTCCCACTGTACTGCTTTTGATTCTTAGAGTCTGTTTTGCATTCTTTCTTTCATTCTACTCAGAAACCCATCTTCCCTTCAGCTTTCATATTTGGAAGTAGGCAAAGGATCCTCAGATGGCATTTGGTAATCATGCTGAGGAAATAACAAAACAACTGCCTGTTTTTTCTGGGTCCCTGCTGCCTCTCTGCTCTCAGAGATTCCATATGGATATTTCTCTCCTTGAGAACTATCATGTAATTTCTCCTTTATTCTACCTATAAGGCAAAACTGCTTGGCTACTACCACACTCAGCAGATCATTGATTATTATGAATTAATTATTAATAAATTAGTTATCATGATTTAATACCTCAGAAACAGAAAAAAAAAAAAAGTCCCCTAAAGTTTTTAAACTTTCCTCACTATCTCCCTGTTTCCATAATCTCTCCCCAAACTGACTGTATGTCGGATGACCAGTGTCCCAAATCACCTACACAAAAGAAAATATCTTAAGAAATCACACGCTGCTGCCTCTTTTCTCAGCTATCTCTGACCTCAGTGTCCTGCTTTTAAGTAACTACTTTATAGATGGATTTTAAAAGAAGAAAACTAAAAGGTTTAAAAATTTCTTTCCATACATTTCACCTTGGAAGTATGGTTTTTGCATGAGTTTATACAGATTTGATTCCCATTCCTATAAAATATATTCTCTACTACAATGCTTTCATTTTACTGCCAAGGTCTCTTAGCCACAGAGTAAAAAATTATTTTCCTTAAAAGAAAAATAAAGGGAGCGCATGTACAAAAACCCTATTTATTTGCCAACATGTATGAAGTGACCAAAAGAAAGCTGTCTCCTAAATCATAATTATACCTTTCATAAGTATTTCCAAATTGATTACAGTTAAGTACAGGACTAATCGCAGCAGCACTGTGCCCCAATAGCAAATAAGATTTATCTCCTCTGCACCAGCCCCAATTCAAGTGTTAAGAAATGTATACATGTACACATCAATGACAATGCTAACTTTTGAAACATTGGCAGAAACATTTATTTGCAGATACAAAAATATCCGCATAGGTTCCTCCACTGGTAAAAGGGCTTTAACCTTTTGACCTGGTGAATGTTGGAATGAGCAGTTCCCGCTGTTAAAGACTGCACTTTTATGCCCAAGTCCATACCCTAACAGTATTTACACTCAGTTATTTATAAAGATCTCTTACCATTAAAAATGCACACAACATAAGATCTACAAAAGGACATTCACATGATCAACACACAGTTATTAGCCTTCAGACTGGTTCCTCTACAGAAATTACATTTTGGGTGTCTCAGTTATTTTTGCTTATGCAGTTGACTAATCCCATGAGGTTAGAAGTTTGCATTATGTTGCTGCAATTTTCCTAGGACAGTCAATCTTAGGGATTCAAAGACTTGGGAGATGGCCCAAACTGAAGTAAGCAAGTTTTTTTTTTTTTTTTTTCCCTACCTCTTCCCAGAAACACTCTACTAAGCAGAAGATCTTCCTTAAATCTGTCACATAATAGCAGTATCTTTAGTAAGCTAGGATTCTCTGATTTTACAAATTACATTATCAATATGTCTTTTATAGAGAGAAAGAAAGAGAAAATATCTTATTTCCCATAAGTCACTGGTCACTGGACACTGCTTAATTTCACTTTGTTCAGTTCCATCATGGTTTTTCTTTTCTTTTTTCCAAAATCAAGTTAGGCTGCACCTGAGACTCTTCTAGGACACACACACACACACACACACACACACACACACACACAGAAAGAAAAAGAAAAAGAAAAAGCTGCTATTCAAAGAACTTTTACAGAAATAATATGTGAGAAGAAGGATGTGTAATAACAAAGAACTCAAATTAAACCCTAGGAATTGCCAACATTTCTGAGAGGTTTCCGTGGGGTAATATGGAAAGCATAGTGGCTGGAGGGGATGATAAATGTAATCAGTAAACCACTTACAGTGTCTTGTTAAGAAAGGGTGTGAATATGCATGATAATGCTGATAACATCTCTTTTCTTTACACCAAGGGTTCTTTGCTTCTCCCTGTACCTGCTGCCTGAGGAGGTCAATTAGCCAGGGACTGAATAATTTACTTCAGCACCAAAAGTCTGCATACGAAAGGATAACACAAACCTCTTACAAATGTTATCCATTTCGGATCTAGAAGCAAATAAAAAAGGACACAAATGCTCCACAGGATATAGTAAAAACGTTAAAGGCTCTGAAACAAGCAAACTGGAATCGTAAGTACTGCTCATGGCAAATGGGTTAGCATACATTTTTATCTTAACACTTACTGAACAGACTGACTTCAAGAATTGACTTTGAAAATTAATAAAAAGTTGTCTGTAACTGGATTATCTTTGGTCATATTTTTAGTCAATTACAGTCAATATACGAATAAAAGCAAAGTCCTGATATCCTCTTTTTAAGCAGTCTATTTTCTTACCATAGCCTAAACCTCTAGTACTTACTGTTTACAATTATAAAGAACAAGGTCCATAATACGGACATAAATTAGTTAATCTTGACTGCTCTTTATAAGCATGGCACTCAGCTTGGCACTAAGAACAAGGAGATAAAAGGCAGTCCTTAGCTCCAAGAAGCCCACGAAGTTTGGAAACAAGATTCTGTACATTAACAGGGATTTATAATGCAATGTGATACGCATGATCATGTAAGTAAGCACAAGGTCCATCATAAGAACTAAAACAAGTGAGAAAAAAAAGTGAACACCCAGAATTCTCTCATATGCACTCAAAGTTCCTTAGAACAACATAGCAAAAACAGAAAGGGTTTTGGGTATTCACTTTTAACACCCAAAAGAATCTTACCCCTTCATCACTGCCCTTTTCCTTCCCTCTTTATATATGTCATTCCTCAATGTCTTAAATCACCTTTCAGATCCCCTGAGGAGCCTTTCCTTATTCTGGAGTTTTGGATAGTAGCATGCTTCCAAACCACGGTGCAGTTCACCTCACAGGCTCTGTCCACACGGCATTGTAGTGGTCTGCTTACTTGTCTACTTCCCAAGCTAAAAGGTCTTTAAAGGAAAAGTGAGCATTTAAAAAACAAGTATTACTACAGGTGTTTGTAGTTCTACTGCTTAGCATGGTATGTGACAAGAGTAATTTGCTCAACAAATATTTATTAAATACGTTAACTTACAGAGACTATAGAAGATGATGAACTGATATAAATCAAATAAAGCACTTTCTAAGAATTCAACAAACATTAGCTCTTTTAAAGCCAAGTATAATATGGTTCAGCATGTAAGAACTTGTTGGTCACAGAAAAAAAAAAAAAAGTTTTAAGAAAATAACCCCAGTTAAAGGTATTTGTGGTTATATAAGGATATCTATCAAAAACCTTTTCATCCATATAGGCCTATGCAGTTAGACAAAGCTGTGTTCTAACCTTTTACATCTAACATGTACCAGCACTGGCCGGTAAGCAATCTATCCAACCCAGCTGAACTCAATTTTTCTTTTTCACATGTGAAGTTATAAATTGTTAAAAAGGATTAAATGAGATAACAGATGTGAAGTTTAGCTCTGTGGCTGGCATGTAGTACATCTTGAATTCATAATAATCTTCCTTTCTTCACTATACACCCATGGCAAACCAGATCAGCACTGGGAGCAGGGGGTGGTCTTAGAAAGTCACGCAGCCAAAAGGAAACACTACATTTAACCCAGCTGTGTTGGGCTGGTTCCTTTACTACCACATTCCAGTCTCATCATTTGGGGGGAATAAAGGTCCATCTCTTCAGTCATGGCCCTGATAATATTCTTGCTGCCACCGTGTGGTTGGTGGCAGTTGATACAGGGATCATTCTTGAGAGTTTATTAAAAAATAAATAAATTTTTTTAAACTATAGCATACACTGGGAGCTTGCTCACCATGGTTTAGAAGGTGTGCTGAGTATCTGATATGCATCATCTAATTTTTTAAAAAGAAAGAAAAGAAAACCCTGTGGGGTTGGTACTATTTGTATTCCTGTGCTAGAGATGGCTACAGATCCCTGACATGGGAAAGACAGTCCCTTGCTCGCACCCGTTGCTAGTAGTAAGTAACACAGCAATATTTCAGATCAGACCAGTCCCATTTCAGTGCCTAAACACCAAACCATAATGTTGCCCTTTTTTTTCCTAAATGGTGTTCCACTAAAGATTGAAAAATGAATTCTTTAAAAAAAAAAAAATTGATCCAAACAAACATTTCTCAAACCACCGAAATAAAAAAGGCTGGTTCCTCTGTCTTCATTTATTTGGATATTTTGCTTCACTGTAAAAGTCATTTTTCCCACAAGGAGTTTGTTGGTCCTTTGGGGTCTAGGGCTGTGCCCCAGGAATCTTTATATTCCCAGAACCCAGGGAATATTTATAAGGAAGACATCAAATCAATGTGTTAATGATTTTTTTTTTTTAAGATTTTTATTTATTCATGAGAGAGAGAGGCAGAGGGAGAAGCAGGCTCCCAAGGAGCAGGGAGCCCGATGCGGGACTCAATCCCAGGACACTGGGATCATGACCTGAGCCGAAGGCAGACGCTTAACCATCTGAGCCACCCAGGCGCCCAATGTGTTAATGATTTTAATTTATAGTCCTGTAAGCAACTGACAGATCTTATCTTGTTCTTACATCAGTTGAAAAGCCAAAGATAATCCTTCCTTACAATTCATGCTTGATCTTAATTTAATTTCAATTCTCCCTGGACAATCTTCCCTTCAGCTTCACTTTGTAACTTTCATCCCCTACCCTCCCAAGAGATTTTACCTGCATCTTTTGTTACAAGGCAGCAGGGTGGAGGGAGGGAGCATACATCGACTCTGGACTCATACCATCAAATTCTGCTTAGCCACACACTATTGATATAATCCTGAGGTATTTAGTTAATTTCTGTTAGCCTTGGTTTCCTCACCTCTAAACTGGATATAAGAACTTAACTGTATCAGAACTTCCCCCTTACTGTACAGTCAATAAATCCTACTTTCCCTTCCTTCTAGCTCAAAAAACAAATTGGGTTCACATACTGTCACATAAAACCCATCTTTTTCTATGCTTCACAATCACAGTCCCAGAATTAATCTTTTTCTCTCTGGGAATATTCCTGAAATGCTGCTTTCTTGAAAATTAAGCAATAGGATTGCTTTTAGATTTAAGATTTTCCCCTTCAGAGATGAATAGAGCTTTCCTTAATCTTAACCAAGAGAAACATTTCTAAGAGTATAGATAAACAAATGCTACTTAGTCTTCTCCAGGCTTGAATAATCTAAGATGGACAATGACACATGTCTTGGAGATGCAAATTAACTAAACAAACACTGAAGGAAGAACAAGCAAGATATTTAAGCTGTTGGGTGGTGAACTAAAGTTGCTATTAGCACAAGAAAAAGAAAGGTTATTCACGCATGTATGGGTACATGCGCACACACACGCACACAGACATACACACACTTTCCAATATTGCAGTGTAAATAAAAAATGTCAGCAGGCTATCCTAACAAAGATTCAGCACTGGTATTAATCTCCAATAAAGATGGCACATAACATATGGAGCAAAAAGGCTGTATCTTCAGAAAGATATATATTAATCACATGGGCAAAATTTTTAAAAAAAGAAGGGAAAATGGATATAACAGAGTAATGCAGTGAATATTAAGTATGTGGTCTGGAGCCAATTGCCTGGGTTGAGTCTTATATATTCATATATTGATAGGTATGTGAATAGGTAATATACTTTTCTTCCCCATAAGTTAATGTCTTCATTGGTTAAAAGGGAATAATAATGATACTTAGCACATGGGGTTTATATGAGGCTTAACTGAGATAATACAAGTAAAAAGCACAGTGCCTGACACTCAATAAGAATTCATTAAATGTTCTCCCATCCAAATAATACATTATATGTTAAAAAAAAAAAAAAAGAAGAAGAAGATAGCAGGAAGGGAAGAATGAAGGGGGGGAATCGGAGGGGGAGGCGAACCATGAGAGACTATGGACTCTGAGAAACAAACTGAGGGTTCTAGAGGGGAGGGGGGTGGGAGGATGGGTTAGCCCGGTGATGGGTATTAAAGAGGGCACGTACTGCATGGAGCACTGGGTGTTATACACAAAAAATGAATCATGGAACACCACATCTAAAACTAATGATGTAATGTATGGTGATTAACATAACATAATAATTAAAAAAAGAGTGAAAAAAAAAGAATTCATTAAATGTTCATTCTTAGGCATATGAAGACAAATGGGCTTGATTCACTTGCTTTAGAAAAGGCATTACTCTATTTAATAATCCATTGACTTTCGAGAAAATATGTAATTGACAAAAAGGACTCTTAGTGTGGTATACTAGTACTCAATCAAGTTATTAAAAAATTTGAAGACAGAATTTTTGCAGGAGACTGTCCAAAATTTCATTAAAGATGATGATAGAAAATCTATATTCAAATCTTGACCTGACTCAATTCCTCTTTGCAGTTCATTTACCCCTTTGCCACCTGCTTTCTCCAAGGGGACAGCTGGCATAAATTGGCACGGGTTGCTCTGTGGCTGTCATTCACACACACACATTACTCCTAAGGAATGACTGAGAAGTAACTTGTGCATGACAAGCAACCTCGGGGAACATAACTCAGATCTGAAATAAACAAATTAATATCTTCAGCCTGTTACAAGCTCTCTAAATTGCATATTTAGATTCCATGAACACAGCAGTGTAAAGATATGGAGCCTTGGATCCGCCTGATAGCATCAGGGCTTGGGCCCCCGTGAGGCTCACTGGTGATTATGTATGTGAATGATGGGCTTGGAGGGGAAACCCTGGATTGTGAAACATTATTTCACAGTTTATAGTTTGCTCAATGGGATAAACATTAAACTTCACATTTTAAGGTCATATCTCAAGGATTAGCTTCACTCTCTTCTAAGACTTAAATTCATTACCATAAACTATGAATGAATTGAGCATTAGGGAATAACCTGCTTAGTGTTTTAAACAGGACATGCTGCACAAATTCCAAATCCAGATTTGCTTGTACAATTCTAATGCTGAGCATATGATGAAGGTCCTTAATGCTTGCTTATTGTAAAATCTGGTTATTAATAAAGAAAAACAAAGATGAGTATTGAGTCAAATTTTTGGAATCCATTCATATTTCATCTCAAATAGCACAGGAGCACTTTCTTTTTGTAGTGTGTTATGATTGGTGTTACGATAAAAAGTGTAATGCATGGCCCCTAAAAGATAAGAGGAAAAAAAAAAAAAGAAAAGATAAGAGGTTTCAGTCTGTATTGTTTTTAAAAAAGCACAGAATAATAACAAAACACAATGGTTCCCCTTTTTAAGAGTGTACATTTCAAGATAAGTGATATATTCATTCCAATATTTATTTTTGTAAAACATGGAGAGAAAATAATAAAATATGATCAGTGCTTCCCAAGGCCATGATTACATCTTGATGTATGGGCAAAGGGGCGGAGATTTAAGAACAGCTACTGTCAGATTCACTCAACCCTCCTTAGTGCCAAATTTTTCTTGTTCACTAAACCTAATGAAGAACATTCCTTTGCTTTTTAAAAAATGTCTGGCATAATTATATTCCGTTCTCTTGAATCATGAGTATAAGCTAAGGGAGATTCTTATGCAACAACCAGAAGTCTTCCACCCAGACTTTGCCTAAAGTGCTGATAGTGTGACTTTAAAGGTAACAATCCCAAACATTTTTCGTAGACATCCTACTTAATCATTCAACACCCACCTCCCCTGAAGTCACAAAACAGACCTTTCTTAAGGAGTTGGGGTACTAGAATCCTACGTATTTGCTTTCTTTTTTTCACTAGCAGAAGCTCTTTTATCACTGGATTAATCATCTTTGTACTAAAATGACCACAATACTTCCTGGACAAGATAAAATGGAGGAAGCCAAGCAGGGTACTGATGGAGCATAATGAGAGGTTGCATCAGAGAAGGCTTTGGCATGATCAAGTGCTGGTTCAGAAAAGGTAGGCATAGAGGTAGAACAAATATGCGTGGGCTCCTGGGACACACCACCTGACTGTGTTCTCTCTTGATATCTCCCTCTTCCATTTCTAGTTATTACAACTGTTGCATGACTTTCTAACCTAGATTTGAATAGAAGAAAAAGGGAACGAAAAGACCTGAAATTATTTCACTATTTAGTGACTTTATAGGACTTCTAGCCAGATACTTCAAGAATATATCAAATTTTACTTAAGAAATAGCAAATAATATCAGCTCTGTTTTTTAGGCTATCTGTGGAAGAAAGAAACAGGGTTCCAATTTATATGCTCTCTCAATCTCTGCTAATCTTTCTTTGTTGAAGGATTCATTTCTTAGCATTCCCTCAGTTTTTTCTATCCATCTAAAGAAGTGGAGAGAAGGGCTGCCCAAGTGGCTCGGTTGGTTGAGTGTCTGACTCTTGATTTCGGCTCGGATCATGATCTCAGGGTTGTGAGATCGAGCCCCGTGTCCGGTTCCACACTGGGCATGGAACCTGCTTAAGATTCTCTCTCTCTCCCTCTCCTTTTGTGCCTCCCCTTCCGTCTCTTAAAAGAAAAAAGTGGAGGAAAAAAAACAAAAAAAATTAAGAGTTCATAGATAAAGTGGTAAAAAAAAGATCATGTAAACAAAAAAGATAAAATTGAAAGAGTATCACAAATGATGGTGAAGAGAAGAGTATCAACTGAAGGGTCACTGTTTTAAAAATACAAGACCACATGCCTTTATTTTATTTAGATTTTGGTTATACAACCACACAAAGCTTTGAATTTTGAAGATTAGTCGTACCACAAATATACCAAAAGATAGAAGTGATTGATGATGGGATTCAAGGGAGAGTGAAACCATTCAAATCATACAAGAAGTATCATGAGGATTGGATTTAGGCAGTGGGAAAACATTAAAGGGTCTTACAGGAGAACAACATGTAAAACTACTTACTCGAGATCCTTTATGAAGAATACATCAGAAGGAGGAAGACTGAATTCTGCAGAACATGTCAGAAGGCTATTGCAAAAATGTATGTCAAGAATGATGGTAGCCTAAAGGAGGAGGGGTGGCAGTGGGGCTAGAGAAATATGAATGGACTTGAACTGTGCTTAGAAGGTAAGAATGTACAGGCTTTGGCAATTATAAAGTCAAATTAAGAGTCAAAAATGATACCCAAATTTCTCTCTTTGTAACAAAGACAATGATGTGCCATTCACTGAAATAGGAGCAAAAGAGTAAGAACAGATTCTACGGAAAAGGGTAGTAATTTGGTTTTTGATCTTGCTGAGTTTGAGTGGCCTTGGGGACATTCAGGTGAGGATGTCAACTAAGTTACTGAATAAATCTGGAAATCAAAAAAAAAAGATATCAGCTAAAGTTTTGGATTTTAAAGTCATTAACAAATACATTGCTCTGAGGATCATGGCAGGAGATGGAATTGCCGGGGACTGGTATAAAGCAAACATAAGGGACCTGGGCCAAGACCATAATGCATGTATCTTCTGCCTCGTTTGGCTCTCTTCTCAACAATGCCCAGCACAGCAAAATGCACATACATTCATTTTATTCAACTTCATTGCTAAGCTATTATTTTTTTCTTTAATGTAAAAATACTATTCATATAATCTAAAACAATTTTCCTCTCATATGGTTGTTTTTAGAATGCACAGAATAAGCTATCCCCAGATCTGCCTTCCACAGTTTACAAAAATACAAGAGTTCACATAAGTAATTTGCAAGAAGAATGGAAATAGGGGGAAAGTGATAGTTTCTGCATAATCTTTCTATTTTTGTGAAAATTAGAGTGTTCTATCCCACTGGTGTGTCTTGGGGGAAAAATCCCATCATAATTTCAGAGTACATAATGGGCTCACTCCTTTCTCACACGTGTGAAATACAGTTGCAGCAATTTCTCTGTCTAGTTAGACAACATATTGTCTGGCAGCAGAATTGTGTATGTTAATTTAATGCATTTCCCCATACATTTCCCAGGGTGTAGTCAGAAACCATTCTATCCATACCAGAAAAATAAAAGGTTCTTAGTAATGCCATCGATCCAATTATATCTGATAGCTTAGGTACAGAATCACTGTGTGTAAAGAAGCTTTTAATAATTTCAAACCATCTGTGATGCAAACATAAAAACGATAAACATGTGAAAAATGTTTCCCAAGTTCCACTAAACTATGTGCTTTTTCTTGTGTCTTGTACCATATATTTTTTATCAACCAAGAAGTTACATTTTAATAGTTAATTTCATAGAGAATTTTTGAAGACTACGTTGTCTTACAATAAAACATTCCTTTGACTAATTCAGTAGATTTAGATTGAACTAAAGCAAGATGGAATAATGGGATACATGATCAAATGCTGGTAATAAAGTCAACTGCATGGTTAGTATGAAACTATAAAATCAAAAATTATTTGAAGACTTTGAAATTAGATCCTGGCAGATAACCAAAACTATCAAAAGTGTTCATAAACTTGAGTTTTTTCTTAATTTGATGAAAATTCGGATGGGCATTGACCACTTCAGAAATTAAATTTTCCTCATTACAATTTTACCTTAAAATATAAATTCTATTTTGGACCTAACACTAGTATTCTATTTGAATTGCAACAAATTAAGAGTACAGAAAGGGAAATACTCTCCTAAGCATAAGTATGTCATTAGATTTTTCTGGCAATGAGAGTTACTCCTCTAAAAAGTTAATTTTGTAGCTTTTTATGATACCATAAAATTAATAATTTTTCCATTAGGTTAAAGTATAATGCCTTACTCTAAAAGAAGAAAATAAAAATGATGTAAACTAAGCCTATGGATTATGATTTCTAATTTCACATTACACGGGCTTTCATACAAATGAAGCAAAGTTACTATTGGCACAAGTGATAATGAAGAATTCTGTGAAACTTCAATATTTGTTGGTTAGTTCTAGAACTACCTAACAGATACCCAACTAAATGAAACACAAAACATTTCATTCTCACTTAGTTAGTACATGTAATTAAAAATAAACTAGCAGCCGCATTAATTTCTGCCTCTAAGAGATGTGTCTTAAGATGGGAACATAGGAAGTAAACAAAATACACTGTCAGAGTATGTACTCATGTTTTAACACAAACTGGTATACAACAATGAGTCATAGATTTAATATGTAAAAATTCAATAATAGCAATATGGTTTATATAAACCTCATGATTTAATATTATATGCAGAATATTCATTTTTAATGAATGAATGTCAATCTATGACAGTTCACAAATTTAAATCTCAAATTCCAAACATATGAACAAGGAGGTAGAGACTATATGTGAGCAATGCTTTACAGTTCTATTTAAAGAAATAAGGATGAAATTTAGTTTGTAAATAAACATTGTAGCTATTCAAGATAACATTTATGCATAAGTTTTCTTCTCTTCTTCACTCTTAATTAATTATTAAATGTCTATGTGACTTTAAACAGTTTAATTATCTGTGCCTCAATTTCTTTCTCTAAATAGTACATATTCCACAGAGATATTAAGTGGATTAAATCAGGCAATACTATAAATCACAGATAAAATTGCTTGATACATGGTAGTCAACAAATAAAACTTTTACTACCCCCAATTTAATCATTATCCCATTTCATCCACTTTCTCCCTATTTTTATTAATGCCTTAATGTCGCCCTTTCAGGAATAGTATTACAGAACTCTTAGGGAAATAATTCCAATTTATCTGTTTTATCACACACACACACAGCCGGATACAGACTAGGTGCTTCCCCACCAAAAACACTGTTATTAGGTGGGAAAAAAAAAAAAAGAGAAGAAACTAATTTTTACTTAGTGATGATACTTGTGCAAGCTTACACCGTGTGCTGATGCAAGCCAAATATACAGATATATTTTCATGCATCCTGGGTGAAACTTCAGGGCGTATTATTATACTCATGTTGCAGCTGAAAAACACTGAGGACGAAGGTGTTTATGGAACTTTCCACTGTCATAGTTGAATGAAGGTGGAGCTGTGATTCACACTTAGGTCTATCTGGTCCAAAATTCTGTTATTTTCCCAGTACATATACTGCCTCTTCACAGCTCTCTTCAGCCTCTCAAAAACTCTACATCTTAATATATTCTTACAGATTTCTTTCCAGAAACAAAGAGGCCAGACCTAAAAATTACCAGGTTGCAAAAACCTCCATATAAAGTTTCTCTATTGAGAGGACTTGACAGAAAAATAAACATTCCCCTGATCTTACCCCTCTGTTCCTCTCAACCCTACATCCCAAATAATACCCTCTCCCTCTTTCTCTTACCTACTTTTTTTTCAAATAATGCCTATTTTCCCTATATCTTTGCCTCCTTTTCATGCCTCAGTCTCTTAAGTTTAAAGGAAACTGTTAAAGACAATCTGACTTCAGGTTTATATTTAAACTAACACCATCCCAAAGCTTCAGAATCTATCCCAGTACAAAGCCATACTGGGACAATTGTTTAAATCTACTATAGGACATCTTGAGACCCATGAAAGCATCTTTTTAATTTTCACATTTACGAGTCAAATACCAGGTGACTGCCATGTAGATCCAATAAATATCTCCTGAATGAATGAATGAACTGGAATTAATATTCAGAATTATGATGTGGAAGCCTCGTAGGCTCTTTTGTAAAAGGTCAAATGATGTTCAATATACTGCACTTACTAAAAATGGGTAATTAAATAATAAAACTGTAACATGATATTCAGAAATGACTTGAAAGTAATTTTTGAGTTAACCTTTAACTTCATTTTAATTAGAAAATTTGGCTAAGTAACCGATTATCTAGGCATTAGAACTGAGTAAAATTTTCAGTTATTGCTTTCTTCTTGTACTCGGGTTCTCTCTGGCAAGATTAGAGCAGCACTGGGGCTTTAGGGAAGACAGCAATACTGGGGTCTCCTTGAGAGAAACTGATGTCACTCCTACAAATGTGACAGGTCCCCTGAAAATTCTGTAAGAAGAGGCCAAGAGGTGAGAATAGGGAGATCTTTGTTCTGGGTCGGTTGTACTTCCTCCAGAGAGGGTGTCTTAGAAAAGAGGCTATGTAGTTATACTATATTCATTCACCAATTATTTATAAACCACCTAACTATGTGATAGGCATTGCTCTATGTGATAGGGATACATGACTGATAGAGAAAGACAAGGAGACTTGGCATTTTTTCCAGTTTACATACTAATGTAGAGAAACCATAAAAATAACAAGTAAATTACAAAATCCATTAGAAGGTGATACCTACTATGGAAAAAAGAAAAACTAGAGAAGGGTAAAGGGATTGTGAGTACTTGCAGAGGGATAGATGAAGGAACTTGTAGAAGCATAGAGACTGAGGCCATCAGAGTAATCCAGGTAAGAGAAATGATGACTTAGGCCAGGGAAGTAACAGTGGAGGTGGTGAGAGCTATTTGATTCTTGATGTATTCTGAAGATAAGACTCCCAGATTTGCCTGACAGGTTGGATAGGATGTGTGGGAATAAGAAAGGAGTCAAAGAGGTGTCCACAATTTCTGATCTGACCAAATAAAAGGATGGTACTGCCAACCAGTGAGACACGTGGGGTCAGAAGAACATCGGTTGAATATGAGATGTCTAGACATCCACATGGTGATGTCAAGTGGGTGGCTCCATATATCTAAGTCTTGAAGAGAGGTCTTGGCTGGATCGTCAGTTTATACGGTACATAAAGCCATGTCATAGGTGAGATGACCAAGGGAGTGTGAATATACATAAAGAAGAGCGCCACGGCAAATCCCTGGGAAACTCCCAGGTTAAGTTGTGGAAGAGAAGAAACCAGCACAGGAGGCTGAGAAATGAAACCAGTTTTATAACAGGACATAAAAATAAATCTGGTGCCCAGAAGCCAAATGAAGACAATGTATCAGTGATACTTCAATTAAGACCATGATTCAAGTGTTTTAAGAGAGATTTTTTATGATGCAGAAGGCAGAACCAGGACTAATAGCAACTTACAAGGATTAAAATCATTATTTCAATGAGGAAAACAAATTCGAACAGCAACATCTATTCATTATTAGATCCAGCTGTTTTATAATATATTGAACTTTCTTTTTAATCACTAGAGGTATTCATAGACAGGCTGATGAGTATCACAGATCCTAGAAATGATTCCTAATTGGGTAGAAGATTAGACCATACGACCTATGAGATACACTCCAACTAATGAATCTATTGTTTCTGCCTCGCTTAACACCAGAGGAGAAATACATCTGCTTTTCCATCTGTGGGCCTTTGCAATCTAAGCAGTCTGTGTCCAGAGTAATCTCAATGCCTCTTCATATAAAAAAAAAAAATGAATCATAACAATGGTTTGATGCAAAGAAGAGAGGCTGTGCTACAAACACACCTGAATTTCAATGTTAACACTATCACTGATACATTGTGTGGCTTTACGAAAGCTCCTTAAATATTTTTAAACCTTGGTCTCTTCTTCAGAACTCTTACAGTATTCTTGAAGGAATAAAATAGTTCACTGTGCTTTGCTCAGTGTTTAATATGCACTGGGTTCTTAAAAAAACCTTAATTCTCTAAGTGGGAGGTCCCAGATTTAAGGACTATTTTCATGTTTTAAAGTTAGCTGTTCCTGCAAACTTGAGTTCTAGAACACATTCCTCATTTAAGCAACATACTTACTGATAAACCAGAAAAAGAAGTGTATGATTTTTTCATTAACACAAAATTTTTTTTGGTTTTGAAGATAATAAATTTTGAGGAGTCATGTTTGGAGTCAAATTTTCTACTGAATGTTTTAAGATGTCATTTGCTTACATTATCATAATTGAAATATATTCTTTTCTTAAGAATTTTTTGTATCATTACTTATTTATTTGACAGAGAGAGATAGCAAGGGCACAAGCAGGGGGAGCGGCAGGCAGAGGGAGAGGGAAAAGCAGACCCCCTGCTGAGCCAGGAGCCCGATGTGGGGCTCGATCCCAGGACCCTGGGATCAGGACCTGAGCCAAAGGCAGATGCTTAACCGATTGAGCCATCCAGGCGCCCCTAATTGAAACATACTCTAATTTCATAAGAAGCTGTGAAATTAGAGCAGCTGGATATGAATCCTGAATTGGTCATTTCTTAGTAATGTGATTTTGGCAAATGAGTTCCTCTGAGACTCAGTTTCCTTGTCTATAAGATGGGAAGGAATGAATTATTAGAATTTTTATGATAATGAAATGAGTTAATATATGTAAAAACTACAAAATAAAGTGTTTGATTTATTAAAAAAAAGTCAATAATCCTTAGTTTTTATTATTTGCTCCTCTGTTCTAGGAAAAAATTTTAATCAGAACTAATTATTTCTATTTTAATATGTTGCCATTAGCCCAAACTATTTTTTAAATATCTTTATTAGGAAAATAACATATTAACACTAACTAATTCAAACAGCACAAAGAGCCTGCAATAAAAAAAGGGTCTCCTTCCTTTTACTTAGAATCTATCATCTTATATATATGTATACAAATATAAACATAAATATATTCCTTTTATACTAAAGAGGAATAAACTATCATCTTTTATACTTTCACTTAACAGTATATATGTTTGCAAATATATAATTATTAAATAAACTGCTAGATATCCAACTGCTTCCGAAAGTCTTTGCCTTTGTGCTTTTCATTGATTTTGCAAAATTGCTTCCCCAAATGGCTGAATCTCAATGCTCTGAGCAACAGGTTATGGAGTGTTTTTTTCTCCATACCGTAACATCATTTTTGGTTATAATCAAACTTGTCAGTCTGATAGAAAACAGAAACATTTCAAGTAAACAGTACATGTGTGATAGCTATCTGTTGATATCATCAACTTCTTGTGCAATTAGAAAAATTGAGTCCCTTACATATAAAGAAAATGAACTTTCTGTCATGTGTTTCTCAAATATTTCTCAAATAGTTATACCAGTTTGGCATTTTAATTGTGACCTTTAATTTTGGTAATCATCATTAGCATTTTTGCTGTACTTGTACAGAAGTTTTATGTCATAAAATATTTTAATTGTTTACTTACAGCTTTAGTATTTTTCCATCTTTCTTAGAAATGCCTTCCCTCCGGGGCACCTAGGTGGCTCAGTCGTTAAGCGTCTGCCTTCGGCTCAGGTCATGATCCCAGGGTCCTGGGATCGAGCCCCGCATCGGGCTCCCTGCTCAGCGGGAAGCCTGCTTCTCCCTCTCCCACTCCCCCTGCTTGTGTTCCCTCTCACTGTGTCTCTCTCTGTCAAATAAATAAATAAAATCTTTAAAAAAAAAAAAAAAAAAGAAATGCCTTCCCTCCATTAAATATATTTCCCATAATATATTCTACTTTTTTTTTTGCATTTAATCTTAGACCAGTTGAGATTTATGTTGGTGGAAAAGATGAGTTAGGGATTTAATCTTTCTTTTCTTTTGCCCCTAAATGCGTCACTAGTTATTTTTCCAATATTTATTATATAAAGGATTTCTTCACTCTGATTACAAATATATACTTATTATAGAATATATGTCCATGTTTATTTCATGAGGAATGAGAAATCTATTTTATCAAATGACTACTTGATCCTATTTTAAAATTCAGTAAATTTTTAAAAGTATGTTTAAGTACTCAACCAGTCTTACATCCCTGAAATAAAATACATTTGAGTGTAATTTATTCTGCTTGTAATGTGCCATTTAAATACATTTGCTAGTATTTTTGTGACATTATTTTTTATTGTGATACATTTATATAACATAAAATTTACTATTTTAACTATTTTTAAATGAGCAATTCAGTGGCATTAAGTACATTCACAATGTTGTGCAACCATCACCACATCCATTTCCAGAACTTTTTTCATCATCCCAAAGACAAATTTTGTATCCACTAAACAGTAACTCTTCATTTTCCCCTCTCCACAGCTCCTGGTAACCCCTATTCCATTTTCCATGTGTATGAATTTGCTAGTTCTAAGTACCTTCATATAAGTGGAATCATACAATATTTGTCCTTTTGTGTCTGGATTATTTTACTTAGCATATTTTCAGTGTTCATCCATGTTATAACAGGTATCTGAATTTCATTGCTCTTTAAGGTTGAATGTTCTATTGTACACACACACACACACACACACACCACATTTTGTTTATCCATTTATCTGTTGAGGATATTTGGGTTGTTTCTGCTTCTCGGCTATTGTGAATAATGATGCTATGAACACTGGCATACAACATTTGGTAATGTTTTAAAGCTCTTGCATTGATATTCAAACTGAATTCTTGTAATGTTTTATTTTTTGTGATATCCTTGTGAAATCCATATATTTTTAAGGAAATTACTTATAAAATGGTAGAAATCTAAATGCGTTACAGAAATTTAACAATCACTTAAATTTGAGAAAGCAAATAAAAGTCACAATTTTTCTGCATGGATCTAAATTTCTTTCAAAAAGTTCTTATAGTCAGGTTCTAACTTAGTAGTACAAGTAACAGTAATCCCTTATCTAGATGTTTGGTGGTGGGGGGTGGGGTGCATTAATTTTTACTTCCTGTATCCTTTCCAGAGTAAGCTTGTTTTTCTGCGAATCTCAATATATACAGTGTTTGAATTTATATCAAATTCACTTGCTTCCATATGTCAGTAAGTCCTTCAGAGTCAATAACAATATGGGAATCCATTAGACTGCTAATGTAGCGCCTCTTGATTTTAAGTGATCTCTCTTCTCTAGTCTTTTAAAAGATCTATCTATATGAGAAGCCACTTCTACTGCAACAACAAAAGAAATGACAGAAGAGCTATCTATGTTCTACAGGCGCAGAGAAACTCACTGAAGGCTCGCCGAATTAAACAAATAAATGAACAAGTAAGCGAATGAAGAATGGTCAGATTATAGAAAGGGACGTGAGGTGGAAGATCTTTTCACTCTCAAGGAACCCCTGAGTAAGGATATAGATTTGGACACATTTCAAAAGGCACTTGCATTTTAATCATCCTTTTGAAGTAGTTTACAGTTTTTCCAGTTGAGGGTAAATGTGAAATAACCTGGCAGAAAGGAAACAACAGATTAAAATAGACTGAAGATCCTCTAAGAGATCTAGACATAGAAAGGAGAGATTATTTTGAGAAGTAGGAGGACATATTTTGTGAGGTTGTGCTGAGCCCATTAAAAAGGATGTGGAGAGAAGAACATAATTCAGGATTAGGAACCCATGGGTCAGTGTTACATGGAGACAAAAAAAAATTTAAGTACCAAATGGAAAATAATATTGAAATACATGCGATGTGCATTAGTTACAACAGAAGAGTTATTGGTTAAGACAAGGACTAGACAATATCACCACAAATTTCTAAATTTTGCCAGAAAACATAGTTATTTCAGGTGCCATTCTACTGGAGAGAATGCAGTCCATAGTATTTTGGAATGTTTTTCTTTTTCATAGAAAATGTGACTCTGAGTGTCATGTTATTTTCCAATTGAGATTTACATTCACAGGTGAGAGACTAGGAAACTGATATGAATGAAATTGAAATCACAAAGCCCAATCAAATCCTCTCTTCCATTTCCTTTAGAAAAGTAAAAAGCAACGCTATGCAATAGTCTCTGTCTGGTAAAGATAAAACAGGTTTAAGATGTAAGCTACTGAGTGGCTTTTGGAAAACCACATTGCTTAGAAAAATAGGGAGGTGTTTCCAAGATTGTAGGAGGTGATACTGGCTTTGAAATACGGTCATAGTTTCCACAGTTAGTAACTCTGGGTCTCTATTACCTCTTCTTAAGTGATCTGATAATTACTTAGAAAGTTAGAAAAAAATAACACTCAACGAGAATTTGGCTTTGGGTTTTCATCTTTTGGAGTAGAGAGAAAGAAACAAGCTCTGTGAGAAGACATGCCAGGTTTTAGAGACTGGTTCCAGCCAGGCACAAAGGTAGCCCCTCTCTCTGGGACAGAGCAGAGTAACCGAAATATAGGGCAAATGTGGTGCTTTTGAGCATATTTTGGAACTTTCATTTTCTGCGTTAATCTACATAAAGAATTGATTTGAAAAGCAGCACTGGGGAACGTGCTGCGTTTGATCTTAAAAGGGGCCAAATTTGGGGCCGATTTACACTCCTGGCAATCTACTGCTTTAAAAAGTTGGCAATAACTCAAGTTGAGAAATAAAAAGTGGGCCTCAAGGCAAATTTAATTGAAGGCAAGGTCTGATGCATTTCAGAGGATTCTGAAGGCAACATCAAAAGACAGTTTTAAAAGGCATTGAGAGGCTGGATTGCGCAGGTGGCCAAATAGGTATAGTCGCAAGCAACCAGCAGATCTCCTGCGAGTGCAGGCGGCGCCTTCCCATCCGCCCCCCTCTCAATTTGCCCACGCTTGTGAGGCACGGTCCTTCTGCATGTCTAGCAGTAACAAAATACAGCTTTAGCCACTTATATGTATCTTTGTTTCTTAGGTCCTCTAAGGCACTTGTTGGTGGAGGACCAAGAAATCATGCTATTTTTCTTTCTTCCAATGATGAATATTGTCTTCACTAATACCAAATTGATACCCCAAGCTACGGTTCTATTCTTTTCTTGGATATGTAATAGCTTTGCATGTCAACACTAAACCTAATGCAATCTTTGAAGACACTTTATTTTATTTTATTTTTTTAAAAGATTTTATTCATTTATTTGACAGAGACATCAAGAGAGGGAACACAAGCAGGGGGAGCGGCAGAGGGAGAAGCCGGCTTCCCGCCGAGCAGGGAGCCCAATGTGGGGCTTGATCCCAGGACCCTGGGATCATGACCTGAGCCGAAGGCAGATGCTTAACGACCGAGCCACTCAGGTGTCCCTCTTTGAAGACATTTTGAACAGCGACGAAACTCAATTCCCATTTTTCCAACACAGTAAACAACTGGATACAAGAAGGCATGGCCAAGTTTACGTGGGCCAAGTTTACAGACAACTTGTTATAAGTTATGACCACTGCTTGCCCGACAGGGACTGTAAAATGATCCTGATTAGAATATGCATACCAGTTGGAGATGTTAAAATTTTTAAAAATAACTGTGTATTAGACTATGAAATATAGTACGTATGGATTTAGGGAGAAAGAGTTCATGTTAACAACAGTGAATTTTGTGCATGAATCTCTCCAGGATCTTCTGCATGAATCTCTTAGGATTATAGAGGAACATACTGCCACAGGTTGCCTCCTTGGAGACTAGACTACCAAGAAATAATTGCACTGATTCTGAAACATCTGTCAGTGCAAACAAGAGATGCGCATAGTCTATTTCTTGACTAATCTTGTTGCAAACAAAAATATTAAAAACAAGTAAGAAAAGCTGTTCATTATAATAATTTGATAATATGACATGTTTCCCCCCCCAATAAGTGATTAAACATAAAGCACGAGAGCTAAATAAATCATTCTTAACATGTTTGAACAGGATTTTTATATTTTCCATAATTCAAAATCTTAAACGTCTTTCAATTCCTTGTGTTACTCAATTAAGTTGGCAAATTAACTTGATATTGGAGACTAATTGAAATCAAATCTACCCAAAAAGGTCACGTAGTAAAGTCAGGATCAGGTCATTTCCTCCAGAAGTCCCATAGTTCTTTATTGCCCTTTGTTGGAGGAGACTGTGTCATCACCCACACTAACTACCGGACCAAACAGACAGCAGACATCAAGGGGAGAGATGGCTCTGAGGGAAGCTGTGAAAAGTAGGTCTTTCTACAATGTACCCCCTGAGGGATAAATCACTTTTTATTATAAAAGATTAAACTTTAAATCCATAAATACTGTTGTGCTCCGCTCAACCGTTCCTAGTATCACACCACACCACATACTTTACAGCTCCCAAATGTACATCCAATATGGCTCAAGTGCAGTGACTGTAATCTAAACCCCACTGATATTTTTGAGAGGTGGGCAATAATCACTCAGCAGGAGGGAATCACCACTTTTGAAATGAAATCCGGCTTTCAGAATGTTGGTTTTAATTTGTTATACTACAAAAGCAAATGAAAACAAATGTAGGTCAACTTGATAGATGATTCTGTTCTGTTCTGTTTCTCAGTACCTTTTTCGGTAAAAGGGCTCTAAGACTTCTCTCATTGTGATAACTGGATGTATGAAATGCACATCCCTTTAAAAATAATTTAAAGTGATTTAGCATTCTATTCATCAATTAAAAATGGCAAATTTTCTAAGGCATAAATTGTTACTTGATAATATTCCATAAAAGTACTAATCATTAGGAGCTCTCATTCCTCACAGTCTTCCATATTTTACATGAACAAGTAATATAAAAATGTGAGCATTATCAGTCAAGTTAAAAATGTAATGGCTCCCACAAAAGTGAAGAATCTACAATAACAGCAACCTCGCTAAATAGCTCCATCTGCAACAAAGATATGTCTTTGAGTAATTCATAATTTCCCAGTTACCTCATTTGGAAAATAAAAGTTTTATATATTTTATGATTTTGAAAATTAGTCCCAGCGTAAACATTCTGCGATTCTAAAAATTCTAGGAGGTACAATAATTTGCTAGTGAGATATGGTCTGCTTCAATACAAATAGGCAGTTTTGTTGTTTGGTCATCTTCCCGTAAATTATGAAATTAAATCTCACACAAAAATTAGACACTATATATACAGTAGTCTTGTTTCAATATTCATCATCACACATCAGATATAGACTATTGCAATCTTCAATATAAAATCACTCATGCTGCCACTTGAAAAGCCACCAGGACTTGAAATGCCTTTTATATCTTGCCAACCTGATTTGGTCAGAGATATAGAGCTGCATGTTATTGAGAAGGAGATACTGAGTCTGTCACTGGCTTTCCCATATCCAGAGAATGGACAAGTGTTATTCTGAGAAACAGTATCAAGTTATATAATATTTAAATATACGATTCAGAGAGAGAATCTTGTACTTCATAATGGATTAATCAAATTCCTTTAAAAAAAGACATTTTTCTTCATACCCACATTTCCACCACATTTCATTACTAAGTAAACATTTTTATGTACATTTCTTTGCCTAATTTGATATTCATAAAAACATGATTAAGGAATAAGTCTGAAAAAATTTAATTGTAAAATATATATCTATTGAATGCACCTTTCTTGTAATAGAGTAAATCTAGCTAAAAAAAAAAAATCCCACAAAAAACAAAACACTTGCATGCCCAAAAACCTCATCTGAAAGTTAAATTTTCTGGTTTGGTGGGCTGCAACAATTTATTCCTGTTTGAAATAATTATAAACACAACATTCCACTTAATAATATTTACTAAAATTTATCATATTAGAAGACAATTGGTAAAAACTACAGCATTTCTGTAATCTTTATTATTAGGATAATTACATGGTCCTTGTTTAGATTTACTCTTCAGAAAGTAAATTACCAGCTTGAATCTGAGTTTCCATTGTTAGCATACTTAATTTATTAAAAAAAAGG
The DNA here is from genome assembly GCF_964656455.1 of Halichoerus grypus. Taxonomy (NCBI): domain Eukaryota; kingdom Metazoa; phylum Chordata; class Mammalia; order Carnivora; family Phocidae; genus Halichoerus; species Halichoerus grypus. The sequence goes on along the minus strand of NC_135720.1, from coordinate 91,420,474 downwards.
AAGTCCTTTTACCCACTGGAATTTATGAATATAAGTGATGAAACCATGCCATTGAATGCTATGTCATGATTCTGGTGATACAAATCTCATATGATAAGAAAATGTCTAGTGAAAAAGTACTCTCAAGAGAACAGTATGGTAATTATTTTTATAAATGAACCCTGACTACAGGAGACTAGAGGTTATAGTCTAAGGGGCTAATAAAGACTAGAAGACTTTCCTGGTTATAATAATTTCCTGTGGATTGGCTAATCCTGTATATTTAGTATCATTAATTCTACTCTTTTTTATAATAGGAATATACATTATAACAGGAAACAAAACATAATCAAGTGAGTATGTATATTTGGACAAATGTTGAACCATTTACATGTCAAATAAATAATTAAAATATCTAATTATGTTTCCCATATTCACTGAATAAAAGTGCTATAGTCTTTGGTTGAAAAATTGTTCTCAATTGTTGTACTTTCAAAGACTTCTCTTTCCTCTAGATCAGTATCATATATATGTGTATACTAATATAATGAAGTTTTAAATATTTCATGAAAGACAATGAATAAACATTCATCAAGTCTAATTTTTATCATTTTTTTTTCTTAATTCTATGAAAACAGAGCGTATATTGCAGTACCTTTGGATATTGCTTGACAGGAATCAATACCCTTTCTGAGAGCTTTATGTTTTTGTTGCTGATGACATCAAGATATTTCTTTTCTTCATCTTCCTTTTTTCCATCAGAACCTTGAAATTTTTCAATTTCTGAAAAAAAAATCGCAAGAAAAAAACAGTAAGCAAAATGAGAAGTCATCATAAATATGATTGTTCTTATTACTCGACTTCTTAAAAAAGATTTTGAAAACCCTTGATAGAATTGAAACACCTGTTAACAGCTATGTGCATGCTGCTACCCACAGGTTAAGGTGACCTCTGTGGGGACGTCTGGGTGGCTCAGTCGGTTAAGCATCTACCTTTGGCTCAGGTCATGATCCCAGGGTCTTGGGATCAAGCCCCGTGTCAGGCTCCTTGCTCAGTGGGACTTCTCTCTCTCCCTCTGCTGCTCCCCCTGCTTGTGCTCTCTCGCTTGCTCTCTCTCTCTCTCTGACGGATAAATAAATAAAATCTTAAAAAAAAAAGATGACCTCTGTCAACTAAAACTAAAAAGTTACCATTGAAGATGTGACTGTCTTCCATGAAAGTCACATGGAACTTTGTTGGAAGTTCCAACTTAATTTTTAGCATCTTCAAACAAAACACAAGGAAGAATATGCCCTTTAGCAATTTAAAATATCTAAATTAACATAATTTTCCCAGGGACAATAAATAGAACAAAATATATTTTAAGGTTATGTTTCATTTTTACTCAGAATTATTCTTACAAAAAATAATGGAAAATAGTAATCATCTATTATCAAATAGGATAGCAAAGATAAATAGCATGTTATTTTATATTGTCACAAAACTTAAAGGTAATTAAAAAGGGGGTCACGGCAAAGTCTTTTAAAGGATTAAATCTGTAAATGTTATCATTCATATTCATCATTATGAAACTATCTGTCCATGTTTAAAAAGAATCACTACTTTTGCCTTATGAGACTATTCCCAAAATGGATATTTTTGAGCAAATGTACAATCTTTATCTATTCTTTCTTTTTAAAATTAGTTTATTCCACAAAGATTCTTAAACCTCTACTATGGGTACCACAGATAAAACAGAAGACAAGAAAATGTCTCTGCTTTTATGGAATCTATATTCTGATGGGAAAAATAAATAATTAGAAAATGAACATGTATGTACATGCATATTTATGTGTGGGGGTAAAGAATAAATAAAGCTATTAAGACATGTTTTTTAGTTTTGTTAGAGACAGAACAAGAACATTTTGTTTCTGTAATTTTGGAGTAAAGGAAAGGTGATGATACCCATTAAGTATGGAAATTCTCAATTCATACTAATTTATATTGCATTTTGAAACAGTTATTTTATAAAGATCTGACTACTTCTGGAGGTAAAAAGAATACTGTATTGCATCTAACAGCTTTGTTCTTTGTTGTTTTATTTGTAATTAGCATCTTTTCCAAAATGATTTCACATACCTTATGTAAAATCACTGTAACATTTGGATGCAAATCTTTTAGCATATTGTTTATTTGGCTCACGTGGAATTGTTAAAAAAACTTTTTGAAGTAACATTACATTGCTTACTCAGATAATGGAATGAATGCTATACTTCATAGTTTGCACAAAGTCATTTACAATCACTTTTTTCAGGTATATGCTCTAATTTCCTAACGATGATTATCTTAAACTGTGCTGGTTGAAAAGAAGCTATATGTAATATGTCTATAATTTCTACTTAGAATGATGGCATCAGATTCTTACTTTTCCACTCCAGATTATTAACAAGCCACTTTAACTGACTATCTTTTTCAACCAAGAAGCATTCGCTATCCAGGCTTTTCAATCCCTTATATAATTATTAGATACAGAACTCTGACAACTGCAAAGAAAGAATATTCATTCTATCTTCTGATACTGAGAGTGAACTTCTGATCACTGCCCTCTGGGTACATGCGCCTATCTAATACCATACTTCCTAGCTTGCTGAGGCAATTGTAATGTGGGACACCCTGAAGAAACCAACTCAATACCCAATCTATTAAATGTACGGTTTCCCCCTTGTCACTCTGTCATAAAATAAATCGAATTTGTCTGACATTATTTGTTCTCTACAAAACTACTACTACCTTGGCATTTTTAGATGTTTGCAATTTGATCAATCAATGATTAATTCCAATAAATTTTCCATCAAGAAATGGAGCTGAATAAAATACCATTTCCACTGCTTTTTCTGCTCATTTCTACACTTTCCTTTAAAAAATGTTGATATATCTTTTGCCCTTCTGACTCTTTCAGGGAGTTATCTTGTCTTTCTTGACATATCTACATGACTAATAGCTCAGTAACTGCATTTGTCAACTGCATAGTGTAAGAATGGTATGAGCCAAATTTGCCTGATTTTAAAACCAGAGAAAACAATGTATACAACACCTTTCCTTTCTAATTTTAGTTTAAAATACTTCTTTGTTTCATAATTAATGCATTTTCATTGTGGAATGTTTAGACAATACAGGTACCCATAAAAATTTAAAGGCACCCATTGTCATCTAGCAATAACTAAACAGTTTTGTGTAGAGGAGTTGAACAATGTTTTATATTTTTATATGGTCTCTCTTTAAATTTAGCTTCCATATTATTGGGAAAACATATTGTATATTAAGGCAGGCTTATGTTAAATCCCAGTGGTTACAAGGGAATACACCCATGACCAAAAGTTAATTCTGTTGTAATCTCATAAATTTAGTACTACGGAGAGAGCCACGAAAAATAAGACAAGGAATGCTAAAAAAAATTCTTGAATGAATATGGCTATTAACAGATAAAACGTGAAAGGAGAACAGAAGATACTAAATTTTTTCATCTTGCAAAACTGAAATTCTAGACCCATTAAACACTCATTTTCCATCCCCTTCCCACAGGCCTTGGCAACCAGCTTTTCACTATCTGTTTCTATGCTTGACCGCTTTAGATACTTCATATGAGTAGAATAGCACAGTATTTGCTCTTTTATGACTGGCTTATTTCACGTAGCATAATGTCCTCAAGGTTTAGCCATGTTGTAGCATGTGTCAGGATTTCCCTCTTTTTAAAGTCTTTAAACATTCCATTGTAGATATATACCACATTTTCTTTATCCATTCATCCATCAATGGACAGCTGAGTTGCTTCCTCCTCTTAGCTATTGTGAATAATGCTTTGATGAACATGGGTGTGGAAGTATCACTTTGAGATCTTTCTTTGAATTATTTTGGATATATACCCAGAAGTGCGGTTGTTGAATCATATGGCAATTCCATTTTAATATTTTGAGAAACCTCCATACTGTTTTCCATAATGACGGCATTTTATAATCCCAACAAGAGTGCCTAAGAGTTCTGATTTCTCTGCATCCTTGCCAACACTTGATATTTTCTGTTCTTTTGATAGTGGCCACCTAATGGATGTGAGGTGATATCTCATTGTGGTTTTTATTTTAATTTCTCTTGAGCATCATTTCATATGCTTGTTGACCATCTGTATTTCTTTTATGTGGTATTATCTATTTAAGTTCTCTGCCCATTTTTAATTGGGTTATGTGTTTTATTGTTGTTGAGTTGTAGAATTTCACTATATATTTTGCACAATGATTAGATATATGATTTGTGAATATTTTCTCCCATTTCATAGGTTGCCTTTTCACTCTGCTGATTGTTTTTTTCGATGCGCAGAAGTTTCTCAGTTTGATATAATCCCATTTATTTTTACTTTCGTTGCCTGTGCCTTTGGTGCCATATCCAAGAAATCACTGACAAATCTAATGTCCTGAAGCTTTTCTCTTATGTTTCCTTCTAGATGTTTTATAGTTTTAGGTCTGTAATCCATTTTGAGTTAGGTTATATGTATGGTATAAGACAAGACTCCAACTTCATTCTTTTGCATGTGGAGATCCAGTTTTTCCAACACTTTTTTTGAAGAGACTGTCCTTTCCCCTTTGTGTTTTTGGCACCCTTGTTGAAGAATATTTGACCATATACACAAGGGTAATTTCTGGGCCCTATTTTTGTGTCAGTGGTCTATATTTCTGTCTTTATGCCAGTACCATACTGTCATCATTACTGTTGCATTGTATTATATATATATATGTTATATATTACATATATATTACTTATATTACATATATACATATACATATATTACATATATATGATATGTGTAATATATAATATATGTAATATATTATATATGTAATATATAATATATTATATATAATATATAACATATATTATATATGATATATGTAATATATCATATATTATATACATGTTTGGGGTTTTTTTTGGGGGGGTTTTGTTTTTTAAGTTTTTATTTAAATTCCAGTTAGTTAACATACACTGCAATATTAGTTTCAGGTGTCAATACAGTGATTCAATACTTCCATATGATACCCAGTGCTCATCAGAAGCACACTCCTTAATCCCCATCACCTATTTAACCCATGGGTTGGAAACCCATGTCCCCTCTGGTAACCATCAGTTTGTTCTCTATAGTTAAGAGTCTGTTTCTTGGTTTGCCTCTCTCCTTGTTTATCTCTTACACTGTTGGTGGGGATGTAAACTGGTGCAACCACTCTGGAAAACAGTATGGAGATTCCTGAAAAAGTTAAAAATAGAAGTACCCTACAATTCAGCAATTGCACTACTAGGTATTTACCCAAAGAATACAAAAATACTAATTCGAAGGGATACATGCACACTGATATTTATAGCAGCATTATCTACAATAGCCAAATTATGAAAATAGCCCAAATGTCCTTTGGCTGATGAATGGAAAAAGAAGATGTGGTATATAATATATTATATATAATATATAATTTTTTATAATGTCTTATATTTTGAAAACAGGATGTGTGAAGCTTCCAACTTTGTCTTTCTCTTTCAAAATTATTTTGGCTATTTGGAGTCTCTTGAGATTCCATATACGTTTTGGAATTTTTTTTCTACTTCTGCAAAAAAAAAGTCTTTAGGATATAATAGGGATTGCACTGAATCTGTAGATTTCTTAGGGTATTATGGACATCTTATCAATATTGTCTTCCAATTCACAAACACAAGATTCCTTCTTCTTATTTGCATCTTCCTTCATACTGGTTAGTGATTTTTGTAGATTTCAGGTAAGAAGATATTTTGAAGGGCATTTTTAGTTCTGCTTTTGCCTCACTTTTCCCTCATTTTCTTTAGGCATATAATTTCTTAATTGTGCTTTTTCTTGGTTTATTTTATTTTTTAAAACTTTTGAATTTGCATATTTAATTCATTTATTTTTTTATATTTTTATTGATACAAGTATTTAATACTATGAATTTTCTTTAGAAAACTTCTTTAGCTATGCCTGTCTATTCTGATTAGTTGTGCTTCAATTATAATTTCTTTGCAGAATTTCTGCAATTTCATTTTCTTATTCTCAAAATGTTGTTTAGTGTTTAATACCACTTTTAAAAACGTCCAGGTGGCAGAGCCAGTCTTTTACTTTGATATTACTTTCTCTTTCTTTTAAAAGACGAATGCCTAGGATAATAAAAGAAAAAAAACTAAACTCTGAAAATATTCCCATAATCCAGATGATCTACAAGAACCCTACATAAAAAGTGGGCTTCTGAAAACACTGAAAATAGTAGGAACTCTACTGGGTCCTGTGAGGTAGATTGTGGAAAAATGAAAAAGGAAAATTTAGATGGCTCCAAGAGTCCTAGAACACAGAAATTTCAAGCAAGTATTTATCCTCAAAAGAAGAGATGAACTATAATGTAGAATTCTCAGTGATCTGAAAAGAAAAAAAAGAAAGAAAAACATAAAACTGGGACAAGACTACACAAGCGCCAAAGGATGAGTGACTGTGAAGTAAACAATGGAAAAAGCTAAACGATGGAGACTATACAATGCGCGAGGAAAAAGCTGACAGTGCTATAGTAGCAAAAGCACTCCAGGATCTTAGAGAACAAACATGTCTTTCTTTAAGTCCCTTCCTGAGAGGGAAAAACTGCTTCAAGCCAAGTCCTAATGGAGCATAAGGCAAGGACAACACCCTAGCTGAACAGTCTATTCCAAGAGAAACCTCCTAAGAGCACAGGCAAAATTTCTCATTTAAACATTAAAAAGAGAAACAGATTGTGTTGAAACTCATACAAGTGTATTATATAAGAAAAACAAAAAAAGGAAAATGAACTAAATAATATATTGACAGAAAGTGAAAGCAGGGGGCGCCTGGGTGGCTCCGTCATTAAGCGTCTGCCTTCGGCTCAGGTCATGATCCCAGGGTCCTGGGATTGAGCCCCGAATCGGGCTCCCTGCTCAGCGGAGAGCCTTCTTCTCCTTCTCCCTCTGCCCCTGCTTGTGTTCCCGCTCTTGCTGTCTCTCTCTCTCTGTCAAATAAATTAATAAAATCTTAAAAAAAAAAAAACTTCTTATGTCTCAAAACCATCAAAAAAAAAAAAAAGAAAGTGAAAGCAGGAGAGAAACATGATAACAAATCAGAAAAATATATTAAATGATGGGAAGAAAGTGGAATTACAAAAGTAATAAAAGAGGGGTATATATCAGAAATAGATGGGTTATGTAAGAACCAATAAATTAGAGGAACTTGTAAAAAGTGCTATCAGAGCTCAGGAATGAACTAGAAAGAGTTTAGTACATAAATGAAAAATAAACTAGAAATAAAACAAGACTAAATGGACAAGAGAAATAAAATCAGAGGAAAGAATTAAGCACCACTATAAAATCAGAAAGTTAAAAAGACTTGAGAGAAAATGAAAGATGTAAGACAGGTAATGATGACCAAGGTACAAATACCTGGAGCTTCGAGAAGTTGAAGACTAAAGCAGTAAAACTGAAGAAACACTAAAAACTACAATTGAAGAAACTGTTTCATTAAAGAACTATATGATAATGTCACCTGAATTGAGGACTGTGACTAGCTCAATGTTCTGATCTGAGGGAGAGGGATAGGCAGAAGGAGGAGGAGAAGTAGAGGGAAAAAGGGTGGAAAAAAGAAGGAAAGAGAGAGACTGATTTTAAGACTGACAGGTGCCAACAATAATGCAAGATTTAATGGACTAGAAGTAATTGCTAAAAAATTAGTTCCAGACAGTGGTTAAAACTCTGGCTTAAAAAACAACAACAAAAAAAACAACCCAAAAAACAGAAAGCAAGACAAAAAACTCTGGCTTTAGAATATGAGCAGCATATGTCTGCCTTAGTTTGACACCTAGAAATTAGGAAAGAATTCTTGGTGTATTGTAAGGATTAACTAAGTTATATGAGCAAGGTGCTTAGAAAAGTGTCTGTCAAAAGCATTGTTGTTTTTATTATTATTCTCATTATTATATATTAAATTTAAAAGGACCAAAGCAATGTTTGCACTAGACCCATAAGGCAAAATTTGACTGAAGAGGGAGCCAGAAATTGATCTCCAGATTAAGAAAGCATTAAAGAGAAATAGGGAATGCAACTGGCTAGACTGAAGAATCATATTCTATAATTCTTACGTATCAAGAATGGCTTTTCATTTTGCCAATATTTTTTAAATATTTTTAATATCTGCCCTATGTTTGTAGTTTAGAATATTCTATAGCCCCAAGCATAAACAATGTCAATTCGTTTAAAGTTTAGATTAAACTCATTCTGAAAATATGAGTAAAATTTCAGTGAAGGGGATTCTATTTGAATATCTGAACTTATACCTCCATATTCCAGTCACTTTCTTAATACATATGATTTTTTTCTGAAGTCATAATTCATACTTTCTTTTTTAAAGATTTATTTATCCACTTTGAGAGCGTGCGTGTGTACGCTCAAACACACACACACACACACACACACACACACACACACACACACACACCCCAGCAGGGGGAGGGGTAGAGGGAGGGAATCCCTGAGCAGACTCCCCACTGAGTGTGGAGCCCAGGCTGGGCTGTATTTTACCCCCCATGAGATCATGACCTGAGCCAAAACCAAGAGTCCATTGCTCAACCAACTGAGCTACCCAGGCACCGCCGTAATTCGTACTTTCTAAACTGGGTGTGTTGAGTTTTTAACAATAGTCTCCCATACACTTCTACCTAGCATTTTTCTGACCTCCAGGATACAGTTGGCTTAAGATTTTAGAAACATCAGTAGCCATAAAGTTGATGTGTTAGGCTGCATGTGTATAGCAATGCTTCACACAAGTTATTTTACTGTGGTTAAATTTATTTTTGTAACTTGCACATTATAGAGATTCATATTTTTAAATATAAATGACATATAATTACACAATAACAGAGAAATCACAATTACTTGTTTCATGAAAAATTAGTTATTTAACATAAATGAACTTTTCTCTTAAAACCAAATTTAAAATTGGGCATTAGCATATTTTAAGTGATCTTTCTAAAGTAAATTCCTTATTTCCCAGTCAATTCAGAGAGAACATGCTTTGCATGATCAAGGGACTTTACGATGAATGTCAGATATTCTATCAAAGCTAATCAACGTGAGTAATGACCTTATTCTTTCGTTAATTCAATAAATACTCCTGAATTATAGTCTACCTCATGTGTGGAGGATTAAGTATAGAAGGAAAAGAGTAAAAGCCCAGAAATAACGAGGGAGACTTAGCATACAAGATTGAGGTTGAAGAGTCACTAGTAACCAGACTTCGGATAAATCTTGAAGGTAAGACATCCTTTCCTAACTATAGATAGGAAGTGAAGGGGGAGGGAGAGAAAAATAAAGGACAGTCCCTAGATAAGTGTTCCTAGCAATAACATTGATTGTGTGTGTTTGTATATGTGCTGATTTATTTTCACCAAGAAATCATATAACTAATCTTCTTAGAACTATATACTAAATAATAATAAATATGTTCTTAGTCAAACAAATTACATAGAGCATGGTTATGCTTAAATTATTTTTGTGCCTAAATTTTTTTTTTTTTAAGATTTTATTTATTTTATTTGACAGAGAGAGACACAGCGAGAGAGGGAACACAAGCAGGGGGAGTGGGAGAGGGAGAAGCAGGCTTCCCGCAGAGGGGAGAGCCCGATGTGGGGCTCAATCCCAGGGTCCTGGGATCATGACCTGAGCCGAAGGCAGACGCTTAACGACTGAGCCACCCAGGCGCCCCTGTGCCTAAATTTTTTTATAGAGTGAAATACATGCTCTTCCGAGTACTTATAATTCTAAAATTCAAGTAAGTTCTAGTTCTAGGGAAATTTTAAAGAATCAAGATATATTTAATTTCCAAATAGACTTTGAAAATAATTTTTAATGCAATATGAGAGAAAAGGACATTTATATGCAAGGTATAATTGTATAATATATTGAAGCAAAGAACATGGAATTAGTCTGGGAAGAAAACAAGTTATTGTCCATAAAATGTAAATGACCTTTAAATATAACAATGGGGAATGATGCCAGTATTGAGTTATTTTGAAATTTATGCTTTGTCTAAAACCAAAAGTCAATAAGAGGTTGTAAAAAATTCTTTTATTTATGGATATTTTCTGAAAAGATTTTATAATACAAATAATGCTCAACTGCCTAGTGATTAGAAGTCCTTATTATAAATGGGGCATGAAAAACTTAGACTTACATAATATAACTGAGCAAAAGTTATCCTACTTATTTCACCTTCAAATTATACCCTTTAAGTTTCTAAGTAAAAATGTTTTCTGCTGTTTGTATTTGAATACAGAACCAAACTTTTATCAATTAATGTTAATAGAATGAAAGAGTGCAATATAGAGTAATTTTCGTCTTCCTTTTAGAAACCCCCATGTAAAATCTCAGACATCAGTATTCTATAATGCAGTAGGAGTCCAGCATTTCAAATTCTAAAAATCTAAGTCTAGAATGAATGGCTAAATATACCATAAATAACAACTGTTTGTTTTGAAACATAAACTTAACATTAATAATAAAAGAATCTGAGGAAATGATTTAGCACAAATTTTCCTTCATTGATATTGATCAGAAAGATACATACTTTCAAATTTCAGTTTCAAAGAAAGGGTGAAGAAATATCAATGTTACTTTGACATATGTAATTTTTTTTTAGCAGCATAACTCCATGGGGTAACAATTATCTCCCTTTTCAAATAAACAAACAGGAGTTCAAAGAGCTAATGTAACGTATACTATAAATACAAGAAGGAAAACAACAGGAAAAAAGGAGATTTAAAAATTCGAGAAGAGCAGTTCTCAGTGTAGCCTTACATTTAATAATGTAAACAAAAATTAAAAAAAAAAAGGAGCCAGACTTTGCTTAAAAATACCATTTATCATGGGGCACCTGTGTGGCTCAGTTGGTTAAGCATCCAACTCTTGGTTTCAGCTCAGGTCATGGATCTCAGAGTCATGAGATCGAGCCCTACACTGGGGTTGGAATTCTGTCTCTCTCTCTCTTTTCCCTCCTGCTCATGCCAAAATAAATAAATAAATCTTTAGAAAAAGTACCATTTAGCAACTTGTCCTCCTATAAAATATCTTCTGGGGAGGGGGTAACTAAGGTTTATGTCTTGCCTTTCCTGCTTCCAGGCAGCGCAGAGCTGATTGTCTTTAAGGAAAACTCACTTTCTTCTAACTTGCCTGGGATAAGGATTTCTTGTGTAATTTTTTTTTTCCTTTTCACCCTCTTTACAACTTTTTGATTATTTAATTTGTGATAGCATTTTATCCTTATTTTGTACATGCTTTATTATAAGCTGCCTCAAATCCACCTCAGAAATAAGTGATAAATACCACTTTATTTTAAAATTAATTACTATTCAGTATTAATAATTAATTATTAAGCCAACAATCTCTACTAATGCAAAATTTCTCTAAGGTCTGTTTGTGGTCTTTGGCATTAACTCTGAATGTTAATGGCAGGTTTGTCACCTGGTAGCTACACAATCTTAAGCAAATTAGCCTTAGTTCCTTTTTTTTTAAGGAAAGTAAATCTATCAAATGATGACATTATGGGAATTAGCATTTTGTGTACACTTCACTGGCAATAATTATGATGTTGTTTTGATATTATAATGTTTCATATTATAATCTGTCTCCCTCTATATTTTAATGTCTGAGTAGATTTATTTTACTCTTTTTCACAGACCCTGAACTTAGCCCAATGACTAACAAGGTAAACAAAGAAATTATGCCCTAAATCTGTGTTTCCCACCAAGGAAAAATGAAATGGGTAGTTTCTTACAAAACAGAGCTTAAATAATAAGAAGGGAACCTTATGTGTGAATAATGATGTTAGCAAAAGAGATGTTGCAAATAATGGATCTCTCAGAATCAAAGTCAGCAGGGCTAGTAAATAGTAGTCCAATTCCAAAAGGTCTTAAGGGATGGGAGGATGTTCCGAAACATGGAATGATATTTTCCTTTTTATTGAAGGCCTGAATAACTATTTCAGATCCAGTAATGATAAATCAGTAGTAAAGTTCTGCAAATAATTTAAGTACCTACAAAAGTAATTATTTTGATAATTGAAACAGAAACAGAAAAAGTAAAACTTGATTTAAAAACAGCCCAGGGTTGCCTGGGTGGCTCAGTCAAGTGTCCGACTCTTGATCTCAGCTCAGGGTCGTGAGTTCAAGCCCCATGTTGGGCTCTATGCCCAGTGTGAAGCCTACTTAAAAATAAATAAATAAATAACCCAACTACTTGTTTTCAACAAGATTAACCATAGACAATGAACTATTTTAACTACTAATTCATTTTAACACCCTGAACCCACTAAAACTGTGAAACTGATACCCACCTGCCCCCCTTTCCTGACTGCTTTTCCAAATTCCAACCACTGTAAGTCTCAGCTCACAGTTCCTCTCCCCCATGGAGTAGAGAATAACTTACAGGGATTTCCCTCTTTGTGAACTCTTACCTTTCAAGTCATGTATTACATATTCAACAGTACTACCTTTCAGTCCTAACACAAGGCCACACCCTACCTAACTCTATGGCCTTGGACAAGTCATGTAAGCATTCTGGGCTTCATCTGTTCCCTCCTCCCACCCTCCAACCCACCCTAAAATGAGAACCAAATCTTAGGAAGTGCATCCTAGTATATTCTCAAGATCACAGACTTCAAAATATAGTATTTTATCTGTTACTTATTAGTTGTAGAACACATGGCATCAAGAGTGATGATACCTATTGCTTTCTAAAAATTTTCTATGTGCTAGGCAATGATCCCATACACGGAATAGTTGAGTTCACTTAGTTTACTTAAAAATTTTGTGCCACACTGTTTGCTTGTAAAATGGGTATAATATCCTTATAAAACTGTTGTGAGGATTAAATGAGTCAAGCAAGTTATCCAAAATAACTTGGTATAGTTCCTGACACATAATAAGAGCTATTATTATTAGCTCTTCTAATCTTATTACTTGTGTTTGATGGCTGGACATGAGGTTTCACTGAACTCTTTTCTTTTCCATCATTAAAAGATCACGATAGGGGTGCCTGGGTGGCTAGTCAGCTAAGCTTCCAACTCCTGGTTTCAGCTCAGGTCACGATCTCAGGGTTGTGAGATGAACCCCATGTCAGTCTCCATGCTCAGTACAGTCTGCTTGTTCCTCGCTCTCCCTTTCTGCCCATCCCTGCACTCGCACTCTCTCTATCTCTAAGATAATAAATAAAATCTTTATTTAAAAAAAAGATCATGACAGCCAATGCTGTCACATGATTACACCTAGTCTTTAGGTAGACTATTAATTATTGAGGGCACATCCATGATTTACATTTGTTTCCTTTACCAGACTAATATCATCATGTATATGTTTAAAAATGTCATATGTGTGGATTTAAATGAGAAACTGAACAAAATGAAAAAGAATGAGAAACATAATCCCATAGCGATAGTAAGAATAGGGTATAGAATTAATTTGTTGAAACCTCATCAAAAATAGTTGAAACTTTTGGATAGTATTATCACCTGACACTAAGCGGTCGTACCTCACAAAAGGCAAGAGGTCAAGTTTATTTTATTTTTTCAACCTTGTTAACTGCCAGACACAAAGTCTTAAGGTTTAAAATTAATGCCTTTTAAAAGGAATAGAATATTTTATTGCTACTCATTCCAAATATATCCATGCACAATCTTGGATTTGTCCCTCTTTGAATGCATTCAATGTTTTGATTTTAGTTCTTGCTAAGTTACACACACACAAAGTTGCACACAACAAAACAAATGCAGGATACATATTTCTGCTTGCTGGTTCTTAGCCATGAAATCAATCATTCATCTTCTCACCCATTAGCCCCTTCATTCAATAAGTATTTACTGAGAGCCTACTGTGTGGCAGGCCCCATTCTAGGAACTAGACACACCGTGGTAATGCAGACAGACAGAATCCCTGCTCTCTTGACTCTTAGAGACAAATGAAGTAGAAAGTAAGCGAGTAAGTAAATTATGACAGAATCTGGGTGGGCATAAATGTTTCAAAGAAACATAATGACACAGAAAATGGTGAGAAGGGTGTGATATTTAGATAAGGGTGATTAAGAAAGGTCTCTTTAAGAAGGTAATACATGATCAGAGACCTGAATTAAGTAAGGGGTTTAATTCATGAACATCTAGGAATAGAGTTTGCTAGGCAGAGGGAACAGCAAGTGCAAAGCATCTAAGACTGCAACGAATTTGGCATACTTGACCAACTGTCACAAGGACAGTACAGATAAGGTGAGAGAGGTAGAAGGAGTAATATAATGAAGGCCTTGTAGTCTGCGTGTGGATGGAGTAACACAATTTTAATGAATGAAATATCGCAGAAGTGATGGTGTACTTCAAAGACTACATCATAAAAAACTGTGGCTTCCTCCTTGTTTTCTTGGATCATGTGTCTAGAGGAATTAGCTGCCCTGTCATGGGAATACTCAACTAGCCCTAGGTAGAGTTCCATGTTCTGGATGCCTGTAGCTAATAGTAATACACAGGAGCCAGCTTGGAAGCAGATGCTCTGTCCCTAGTAAAACTTTCAGATGACTGCAATTTCTTCTGAGACCCTGAGCCAGAACCACCCATCTGAGCTTCTCACAAATTCCTTACCTACAGAAACTGTGAGATAATAAATGTTTGTCATTTTAAGCTGTTATATTTTGAGTTCGTTTATTATGAAACAATAGATGATACACCATGACATAGAATTTTTATTTTCTTTTAAGTGTGATGCAAAGAGTTTGAAGAATTTTACCACAGTTTTGATCTGATTTGTGTTCTTAAGAGACTATTCGGCAGTCCTATGTAGAATGGCCAGAGAGGAGGCAGGGAGACCAGTTGTGAGACATAGATCAGGTGGGATATGTTGAAGGCTAAGGTATTAGAGGTAGAGGTCTAAAAACTGGATTATTTTGAAGGTAGAAGTTTGTTTAGTAATCAAGTGATATTTTAAGCATGTTACAACCAAATATGACTTATTGTTACTTATATATTGCTATTTAGCTATAATTTGGGTTATATTTTAGAAAATTGGTTAAAGCTTTTAAGTTGATATGTTATGCATTATAATGTTCTCATGTAAAATACTGGAAAACGAGGACTCAGCATTTTTATTCAATGTATTTCTTTTTAAATGTATTACTAGTGTTAAGTGGGAACAGCGTGTAGTCATAACTGTTATTTCTGATTTTCTCATATTCATATTCAACTATATTTATTTCTAGAGCATGAGTAGAACATATCTCCTATGTTTGTGGGGAAAAAAATGAGACTTTACTTTTGCCAAAGATACCTGGAGATATACTATCTTAATAAAAAGAAAACAACACATTTAAAACCAGCAGCTCAACTTGCATTCATTCAGTTCAAATTAAAAGGCCTTTTCCTGAGTCTACTTTTACTGTGATAATTATCTAAATCAGCATTTATTCACCATTTAGACTAATTTTACAGAAATACTACACCCAGATGTGCTTGAATTTGTATTAATTTATTTTCAAGATGTTCAAAAGTCTAATTACATTAGGTATTCCTTGTGTTTGAAAATCAATTTTCCTGAATTGAATAAAGGTGAGCTATTACTCACTCGAGTTAAAAATTCCTAATATGCCAATAGCAGAGGTATTTAAATAGAACTGAATATGACCTGCTTCACATTCATCATGTTCCAGGGCACAATTACTTCGTCCAATACTTGTTAACTCAGCAAATGTTACAGAGAGTGTCTTATTGTGTGTAAGTTATTGGGAAGGACAAAAAGATGAAGTAACATTCTATCTTCAATTGCTAATTATCTAGTGACCAATAATTGCAAGTATCACAGTGAAACAACACTTATTTTATTCTTGTTCATATCATGCCTAATTTCTTATTTGTATATTTTAGTAAGTCATACTATCAAAGGCAAATTGAGTTTATTAAATATATATGCAGTATTTACAAATGGCATACATATAAATTGGAAGCTATATATATACACACACACACACACACACACACACACACATATATATATTCCTACTTTGTTGAGTTGTTTTAAAAATTGGACAAAATATAATTTAGGGACTTGGTGTTTGTGGTAATTTCTATTCTCTAGGAAAAATTTACCAACCTTTTCCCTTTACCCCAATCATCTTTAACCAATTCTAAAGAGAGAAATTCCTCTGCTAAATCAAAGTCAAACAATGAGGGGCCATATTAAAAACAAAGTTTCTATAGTGCTTAAAGATGATCCACCTTCCATTTGTTCTTCCTATTCCTCTTTTTAGTTATTCCCATGAAAATGATACGATAAAATAGACTGTTCTCATCTTATGAACGGGCCTCTTACCACCACGTTGTGGTCCTGAACAAAATACACACTAAGGGCCTCTCTTTGGTTGCTCCTCTTTAGATGTAGTGCGAAATGCTTTATTTTCTTTGAGTCTGCCTTCCTCTGCCTCTCCTCACCAACGGAGCAGTAAATCCTTGAGAAATGAATTCTCTGTTGCTAAGGAAAATGTACCAGTGTCTGGTTGGCACGCGGTCTGAATTTAATCGCCATAGATTCCATAGGTCTCACAAATGGCACAGGTTATCATATGATAAAGCAGAATGTGTTTTGTGGCAAAGTCCCAGGAAACAATCACTCTTCATTGCTCATTCAGGAACATGCAGTGGGAACAGGTGGCTGATTGTAGACTTGGAAATCTGGATCTTGAGATCTCTCTCCTTAACAGACACAATTGTACCAGCTACTCAGGAGGAACCCAAGGTGTAATGTCTGCTATTTTCTTTCTACTTTGTCACTGTATTGCACTCCCCTTGTCACACTGTCAGACAGACATTTTCCTTTTCAAATACATGAAGACATAAATAAGAGTTGAAAAGCTTCTAATTTCTCTTTGTCACATGTTATCATTTTGACAATTTCCTAGACCATGAAGTCCATGTTTCATTACTATTCCCATGCCAAACATAGGTAGCTAAAATATACCCATTTTATCACACCCATATGATTATAAACTCGGAATTACCACCATCATTATTACTAATATGTACCACTACTTCATTACTTGACCTTGTGCAAGTCCATTTACACTTTTAGTTCCAAGTTTCATTATCAGCAAATGATAATTGTTTTTCCTTAATGAATCTGAAGGGCTCTTCCAATTCTGCTATGTGTTGAGTCTAACTTTATCATGTTAAAAATAGAACGTGATGTCTACAGGGTAGACAGGTTCAATATAATTATTTGGTCCTTGATTTAAAAAGCTTGAGGTAAACTTGATTTGAGATATTTTCTCTTTTTTAACTTCATCTCTTCTCCATTTTTACTTTGCAGTTTCACTATTGCTCACATCCTGTATTATAATGGTTAAGAGTGCTCTAAGAAACAGGGCCCTATTTTCCTCATCTATCAAATGGAGATAAAAATATTATTACTTCACACTGCTGTCTTGGTGTTAATGGTGATAACAATTAAATTGCTTAGAATATTACTTGATATACTTTTATTGCTGTTATTGTATTTCTTGATGTCCATTAATCTACCTGTAGGAAAATGCACCATGCTTACACTATGGTCTTAAACTGGAGACTCATCAGAACTATAGCTAAAGGAAGAGTCAACAGGATAAGGGAGAGCCTAAGGCACTCTATCCTGCACAGCATTTATTTATGTTGGTTATTCACAGATTGAACCTGACTGTTTAGATAGCTGAAATTTGGTATCTTCACCTGGGAATCTCAGCTGTGGTAAAAGAGGAAGTATTCCTGTGTCAAAAAAATATTTTACAAATGAAACTTATTTTGTATCCTCATGACAAGGTAGGTGAGTTAGACAGGATTCTGTGAATTACATTTTTCGGCAGGAGGTATATCTAGATAGATATAGTTGTAGATATAGATATTAGCTATATAGATATTAGATGTATAAATATTACATATATAGAGATATCTATTTATAAATCTATATAAGTCTACATCTATATCTGTATCTCTCTATTTAAAACCTTCAGATATAATTCACATACCATAAAACTGAAAGTTACAAATTAACTTTTATTTTTTTATTTTATTTTACATTTATTTTATTATGTTAATCACCATACATTACATCATTAGTTTTTGATGTAGTGTTCCATGATTCATTGTTTGCGTATAACACCCAGTGCTCCATTCAGTACGTGCCCTCTTTCATACCCATCACCAGGCTAACCCATCCCCCCACACCCCCCAGAACCCTCAGTTTGTTTCTCAGAGTCCATAGTCTCTCATGGTTCATCTCCCACTCCGATTTCCCCCCCTTCATTTTTCCCTTCCTACTATCTTCCTTTTTTTTTTAACATATAATGTATTATTTGTTTCAGAGGTACCGGTCTGTGATTCAACAGTCTTACACAATTCACAGCACTCACCATAGCACATAGGCTCCCCAATGTCTATCACCCAGCCACACCATCCCTCCCACCCCCCACCACTCCAGCAACCCTCAGTTTGTTTCCTGAGATTAAGAATTCCTCATATCAGTGAGGTCATATGACACATGTTTTTCTCTGATTGACTTACTTCACTCAGCATAATACCCTCCAGTTCCATCCACGTTGTTGCAAATGGCAAGATCTCATTCCTTTTGATGGCTACATAATATTCCAGTGTGTGTGTGTGTGTGTGTGTGTGTGTGTGTGTGTGTGTGTGTGTGTGTGTATACCACATCTTCTTCATCCATTCATCTGTCGATGGACATCTTGGCTCTTTCCAAAGTTTGGCTGTTGTGGACACTGCTGCTATAAACATCGGGGTGCACATACCCCTTCAGATCACTACATTTGTATCTTTGGGGTAAATACCCAGTAGTGCAATTGCTGGGTCATAGGGCAGCTCTATTTTCAACTTTTGGAGGAACCTCCATACTGTTTTCCAGAGTGGCTGCACCAGCTTGCATTCCCACCAACAGTGTAGGAGGGTTCCCCTTTCTCCGCATCCCCGCCAACATCTGTCGTTTCCTGACTTGTTAATTTTAGCCATTCTGACTGGTGTGAGGTGGTATCTCATTGAGGTTTTAATTTGGATTTCCGTGAGGCCGAGCAATGTTGAGCACTTTTTCATGTGTCTGTCGGCCATTTGGATGTCTTCTTTAGAAAAATGTCTGTTCGTGTCTTCTGTCCATTTCTTGATTGGATCATTTGTTCTTTGGGTGTTGAGTTTGATAAGTTCTTTATAGATTTTGGATACTAGCCCTTTATCTGATATGTCATTTGCACATATCTTCTCCCATTCTGTCGGTTGTCTTTTGGTTTTGTTGACTGTTTCTTTTGCTATGCAAAAGTTTTTTATCTTGATGAAGTCCCAATAGTTCATTTTTGCCCTTGCTTCCCTTGCCTTTGGCGATGTTTCTAGGAAGAAGTTACTGAGGCTAAGGTCGAAGAGGTTGCTGCCTGTGTTCTCCTTTAAGATTTTGATGGATTCCTGTCTCACATTTAGGTCTTTCAACCATTTTGAGCCTAATATTGTGTGTGGTGTAAGGAAATGGTCCAGTTTCATTCTTCTGCATGTGGCTGTCCAATTTTCCCAACACCATTTGTTGAAGAGACTGTCTTTTTTCCATTGGACACTCTTTCCTGCTTTGTTGAAGATGAGTTGACCATAGAGTTGAGGGTCCATTTCTGGGCTCTCTATTCTGTTCCATTGATCTATGTGTCTGTTTTTGTGCCAATACTATACTGTATTGATGATGACAGCTTTGTAATAGAGCTTGAAGTCCAGAATTGTGACTCCACCAGTTTTGCTTTTCTTTTTCAACATTCCTCTGGCTATTTGGGGTCTTTTCTGGTTCCATACAAATTTTAGGGTTATTTGTTCCATTTCTACAAATTAACTTTTAAAGTTACAATTCAGTGGGGTTTTTAAAATATATTGACAGTGCTGTGAAACCATCACCACTATCAAATTTTAAAACATTTCATTCACCAAAAAAAAAAAAAAGAAATAAATAAACCCCATGCCCATTAGCGGTCACTACTTATGCTCCTCTGACTGCAGCTGTTGGCAACCACTAATCTACGTTCTGTCTCTATGGATTTGCCTATTCTAAACTTTGCATAAAAAAATAAACTTTGCACGAAAAATGTACTCTGTTAGGTCTGGCTTCTTTCACTTACCATGTTTTCAAGATTATTTTGTAACATGTATCAGTCCTTTCAAAAGCCAAATAATATTAAGTTGTATTGATATACCTCATTTTATTTATCCATTCATCAAGTGAATGGCATCCGGGTTGTTTCTACTGGTTTGATAAATAATGTTATTTTGATCATTTGTGTGCAAGTTTTTGTGGGGATATATGCGCTCAGTTCTCTTGGCTAGATTCCTAGAATTATTCAGTCATCCAGTAGCTATCTGCTTAACATTTGAGGAACCACCGAACTGTTTTCCAAAGTTACTGTATCATTTTAAAATCCTGCCAGCAATGCATGAGGGTTCCAATTTCTCCACATCTTCATCAACACTTGTTACTGTCTATCTTTATTTTAGCCATCCTACTGTGTGTGAAGTTGTATCTCATTATGAATTTCATTTGCATTTTAATAACTAATAATGTTGAGCATCTTTTAATGTGATTGCTTGTAATTTACATATATTCTATGAAGGAATGTCTAAAATCCCTTGCACATTTTTAATTGGATTATCTTTTTATTATTGAGTTATACATATTCTTTACATTCTTGGATACAAGTTCCTTATTAGACAAGTAATTTTCTCCTAATCTCTACATTTTCTCTTTACTTCCTTGATGGTATCATTTGCACCCAAGTTTTAATTTTGATGTAGTCTAATATATCTTCTTTTTTTTTTTTTGTCATCTAAGTTTTGTGTCATATGTAAGAATCCAGTGCCTAATCCATGGTCACAAAAATTACTCCCATAAGAATTTTATAATTTTAGCTCTTAAATTTAGGTCTTTGTTCCATGTTGAATTCATTTTTTTTTTTTTTTTTTGATATTGTGTGAAGTAGGGGTCCAACTTTATTCTTTTACAAGTGGATATCCAGATGTCCCAACACCATTTTTTTAACAAGACTATTTGTTCCACACTGAATGTTCTTGGCACCTTTGTCAAAAATCAATTGACTATAATGTGAAGACGTATTTCTGGACTTTCAAATCTATTCCATTGATCTATCACATATCCTTATGTCAACACCACACTGTTTTGATTACTGTAACTTTGTGGGTAAGCTCTGAAATCAAGAAGTATGAATTCTCCATATTTGTTCCTCTTTTCCATGATTGGTTTGACTATTTAGGTACCTTGGATTTTCATGTGAATTTTTGGGTTAGCTTGCCAGTTTATACAAGCATGAAAACAGCTAGCATTTTGATAGGAGTTGCGTTGAGTTTGTAGGTCAATAAGGGAACTTTGTCATCTTAATAATTTACTCTTTCAAATCATGAAAATGATGCATTTCCATTTATTTAGGTCTTTAATGTCTTTCAACAATGTTTTGTAATTTTCAGCATGCAATCCTCACATTTTGTTAACTTCAGTCTTAAGTATTTTATTCCCTTTTATGCTATTGTAAATGGAGTTATTCTCTTAACTCATTTTTGGATTCTTCAACTTTGATATAGAAATAAGTTTATTTTTGGATAATCATGTATCTTGCAGCCTTTATATATATATATTTTTATTAGTTCTAATATTTTTGTGTAGATTCCTTAGGGTTTTCTGTATCAATTACATTTTGACATTTACATTCTCTTAACAATCTACCTTTTTTTCCCCATCATAAATTCTTTGAAAGAGAGAGTATCCCTACATTATTCTTCCAAATCAGCAAAGTTTTTAATAAAATAAATTTAAGGAAGATGCAATGCCTGAATGAGAAATTTCTTAGTCATCAAACAAATTTTCTCTCCTAGAAAAATAAATAACATTTTTATAAAGCACAGCTTATTTTTTTTTATTCTAGTAAAACTGAAATTGATGCTGTGAAATAATGACAACATTCTGAGAATCTTTTCTAAGCTAAGGAATGAAAAAATTCCTTGGATATTAGACACTCAATAAATCTTCACAGAATGAATGTAAAAGTGAATGGTGTGTATAAAAATACATAAATTGTGCACAGTCTAACTAAGAGTAATCAGTAAATTCTCATCCCCAGAGGAAAGTCTCAGTGTGGACAAGATGACTCCAGCACTGATTCTTGGCTTAGGCTGGACAATAGGGACACTGAGCCCTATTTCTTTTTTTTTTTTTTTTTTTTTTTAAGATTTATTTGAGAGAGCAAGAATGAGAGAGAGAGAGAGAGTACATGAGAGGGGGGAGGGTTAGAGGGAGAAGCAGGCTCCTCACTGAGCAGGGAGCCCAATGTGGGACTCGATCCAGGGACTCCAGGATCATGACCTGAGCCGAAGGCAGTCCTTAACCAGCTGAGCCACCCAGGCGCTCTGAGCCCTATTTCAACTGAACAAATGGAGGGAAAAAAGAACACAACTAAACCTTAAAAATTATTTTTTAAATTTAAATTAAAGAAATAATTGGGAGCACTGCTTCATAAGTTGTTAAGATGACTATGCCTAAACATATTAAAACTGAGGCATATTAAAGCATGATTCCACAAAGTGATTTTCTTTTTTTTTTTTTTTTTTTTAAAGATTTTATTTATTTATTTGACAGAGAGAGACATAGTGAGAGCAGGAACACAAGCAGGCGGAGTAGGAGAGGGAGAAGCAGGCTTCCCGCGTAGCAGGGAGCCTGATATGGGACTCGATCCCAGGACCCTGGGATCATGACCTGAGCCGAAGGCAGACGCTTAACGACTGAGCCACCCAGGCGCCCAGTGATTTTCTATTCTAGGGAAACTAGCGGACCAAATGACCTCAAAGTTCCCTGTAGGATCTATGATTCTATAAATAAAAAGAACTCGAGACTTTAATAAAAAGTGAATATTGCAATTAGAAAATAGAATTTGGAACCACTGTCTAGACCAACTCCTACCATTTATAGGGTCTGGGGTAGCAGTACAAATAGGAGGTCCTATATCATAAGTCTAAATATTTGAAAGTTATAAATCAAGTTAACAAACTTTCAATAAAATAAGTTCTATTCTTTTATCATGACAAATCCTACTCAATGCTGATTCTGGTATACACTACTCTCTAATTTGATTAAATCTGATTAGATTTAAATGTCTAGAACTTTTCCAAGTTCTCTGCCCAAACAGAATGGTATAAGAAGAGCCAGATTCACTCTCAGCTCTATCTAGTTCTGAAAAGGCCATGCCCACTTCTGTGTGGACACAGATCCCACCACTGAACTCCATCTTTGCAGAGAACCATGCCTTGGAATTCTTAGGCCTGGGGTGGGCACATCTGTAGTGTGGTCTATCCTTGGAAAGATGGATATCCAGCCCACACCACCATGTTCCAGCCATACATCACCCGCTCACATTCTTCAGAAGCAGCTCAGGGTGTGTATACCTGTGGTGTGGTCTGTCCACAGGAAGATGGAACACTCAGCCTAGACCTCCGAGTTTCAGTCACACATCCCCTGCACATAGGCAACTCCTTGGAAACCTTCAGGCTAGATGTTCATACACTAGCAATGAGGTCTGCCCTCAGAAAGATGGACCTGAGGAATAGACTTAAATAGGCCCTAAAAGTGGGTTTGGGTCAAGTGGACAGGAATTTGAGCATGTCAGACTTATGTTCTAGAGAATGGGGATAGGGGTTGTGACTCCACATGGGCACAACAAAATTTCCCCTAGAAAAATAAACACATTTGTTATAAAGCACAGCTTATTTTTTTATTGTAATACAACTGACATTAATACTGTGAAATAATAACAGCCCCCTGTCATTGGTTATTGGACACTCAATAAATTTTCATTGAATGAATGTAAAAATGAATGGAGTTTAATTTTCTAGCAGAGAAATTTTGCTTGGTCTTATGAGACTCCTTGCACCATGGGGAAGGCACAGCCAGAGGAGAACAATAAGGGGTTTCTATAAAGCAAAGAGCTCAGAGCATGGGCCCAGGTCTGGTGAGGATGGCACCATGTTGGTCATTCTATAATCTACTTTGTCCTCTTGCATTTTACCAAACAAGATAAAAAAATCCCAAGGACAAAATAATTTGTACAATAATTAGAGCAACTACATAAGCTTTTAATCTTATGGAAAAAATATAGAACAAGGATTCAGAACATGAAACTTTCCCTCAAAAGATACAGTATTAGATTATAATAAATAAATCTGTCATGTATAGGTAATTTCAAGGCCCCTTGGATATGTAAGCAGGTTTAACAGTCTTATGTTTTCCCTAAAATTCCATCACAACCTGAGAAAAATGTGATAAAGATATGTACCATAACGTCAAGTTAAAACTTGCAAACTCAATTGTAAACATAGATCAAACAGTATTTCTGAAAACCTGTATTTTGCTGAGGGAAAGCTGTGGTACAATCAAATCAACATAAATTCTAACTGGCAGCATATGCAGTACATCACCAGTCATTTACAGAAACTGTTCCCTAAGATCACTCTAAGAATACTGCTTCTAAGAATAATGGGTCCTGAAGGAGTTTACTCTTCTGGTAAGACACGTACTTGCCAATTCAAGTATTTATCACACTAACCATTAAAAATGAGCTTTCTTGAGCCCAGTCTTTCAGACTAATAAACACAAAAGTCCTCTAGTGTGTCTAGCAGAGACAAAGTCCATGAATTTATAAATACAGATTTTAGAGTAGGGATAAGAATTTTAACGTTTCTATAAACAGATTAAAGAAGCTTATATAAAAATAGAACAGAAAAGGTGTAATTAAAATGTGGCAAATGTGGCAGACATTTGAAAGACATTTTGGAAGTTGTCAGAAAGGGTTGTGAATCTTTAAAGATGCTTGGAACAATAGTGTGCAGTTCATATTAAAATGTCCAAGATACTTCATCACATAAATGACATCTAGCTAGTATAAATAATAGAAGACAATGAGCATGGGGAAATACATGCCTCTAACAGAACTAAATTAATTTGTGAACCAAACTTTCACTTTTGTTTTGGACAGACAGATGAGAAGAATGAAATATTCTGTCCTATGACTTTAAAACACTAGTCACTATTATAAGTCATTTGTCTATAATGACTTAAACTAGTAGGAAGGAGACTCTTTCTATAAAAGATAGCTAATGTTCAGTAATGTCAGTGTTTACACATTTCAAAGTTATGCACTTTCAAAAATTAAATTTCAAAAACTAAAGATATAAATATTTTGGGGATGTGTTATTTATCTCCTTGATTTCAGAAATAATTTTTCTGGTGGCTATCTAAAAGTTTAAATAACCCTTTGGGGCAAAAACTCTACATAGTTACTTAAATGCATATGCAGTAAATATTTGTTTTTTTAAGATGTAGTTTCCAAGCAATATGTGAAAATAACCTTACTTAAAGTGAAATCGACACTAAGTATAAAGCTTATGTTTATTCTGATTATACATTTCCAACTAGTATGCACATTCTATTGTAGTTAGAAATAGTATTTTATAATTAAGTTATAACATCTCCCCAATTTTATAATCAGTGAACAGGAATTCTGCTGTGAAATGTTCAGAAACTGTGTTCTTCAGACTCTCACACCAACTTTGATAATAACTGAATTCCCAACTCAACTTCATTATCTGTCAGTACCTCAAAAACACAGAAGCCTGGCAACTCCCCTAACCTCTTCTATCTCTTTATCCTAATATATTGAAAACATTACTCAAATCTCTCCAGTTTCCTTTTAAAATGCTTTCAGGATACAAATACGTATATACATGCATACTTACATGATATATCCATATTCAAGTATGGAATAAGAAGTTATGCTATATAATACATACAAAAATATAGAAATAGGTAGATGATTGATAGATGCACACCTAGATACACAGACAGAGATGGATGGATGAGTAAGTGGCTGAATGGGATTCTTCCCCTACTGACTTTCTGAGTGTTCTTATTTCATGTGTAGACACATTGCTATTGATCTCTCTTCTCCATGTTCAGTCACCAAGGCAATGCTGAGGCAGTATGCATCATTTAACAAATGAAGTCTAAAACTTCCACCTAACAATATTTATCTTTCTACCTACCTACATAAAACACTTATAGATGTAATAAAAATGTTATTGGCAGAAAAAGAATAACATATGAGTAAGCAAGGAGCAGAACAGAAAAAGTTTAAATAATCCCACAGTTGCTATTGTTAAACTTGGATCTATGCATCCATATTTCAGAAATTATGTATATTCAACAAGCACTGTCTATTATGTGGCAGGCATTGTTCAAGATGATTGGGATACATCATTCAACAACAAAAAATATTTTTAACTCTGAGAACCATAATATAAAAATTAAAGTATCACATATATACACGTATAAATGAACACATGAATAACATGAAATTTAATCATTTTAAATGGGATAATTTGTTATCCAGAGATATACTCCAACATGTGTTGTAAATGTCTATTTTAGCCACAAACTCAGGGGCCAGTTTGGTTTATATGATTAGTAAGACTGCTGGCTCTATCTACCAGCTTAATCTCAGACACTGAAAGAAACTGCAACCATTACCCTTACATTACAAAACCTGATACCTGTTTAACCAGGAAGGTGAGTGGATAACAACTCTACCAATTTATCTCTCAAACTGCCTGAAGCCAAAATGAAAATCCATGGGAAAATGGATTTTAAATTCGAATGAAGCTTTGCAACAACAACAAAAAAGATGTACCAAACAAACAAACAAACAAACTAAAGAAATTTAAAAGGAATCCACAAAACTCTTTATTGTTATCTAAGCATTATTATATGAAGGTAAGCTGTCTTTGACGTCTGTTGCCCCCACTGATTGTCATATAGCTAACCATAATGTCATCTCTACATTTCCGGGAGCATTCACACAGATTATTTTAAAAGATTACTGGATTTCTGAAAGGAGGAAGATGATTCCTTAGAAAAGGATGATATAAAAAGCAAAAAGTACTTCTCAACATCTCCTACCATTCTCCTTTCTGGTATGTAAGAAATGTAAGTCAAAGGGGAAGGAGGTTTGAAGAGAGGCAATCAAACACAGAGTAAAATAGAGGCAGATCATATTATTTTGTGAGAATGGATGAGCTTCGTTCTTGGTGCTTTACAGACCATTCCTCAAAGTACATATTGTATAAAGTCTTACATACTCCATGTGCATAAAAATGTGCGCCCATACACAGCGCGTGCACACACGTGCACATAGACACACACTCACTACCATACTACTGTTAGATATTGAGAAGACTACATAAAGTGCCATTTAGAACTCATATCACATAAGCAAGAAATTTTGCAAATAGTTTGGTTTGTATTTATCAATTAAGAAAAATTATTATCAAAGAATCCCTGATCAGATCATCTACTTTTACTGGATAGAACGGTAGAAACTAGAGATGGTGTTCTTAAGAATTCTCTGGTTAAATAATAAATTCTTGATGAACACTTAGCACATGCTAGTCACAATAGAAAAATAAAAAACAATTATTTTAGTATTCTTAAAGTCATCAGCAAATAGATTACCTCTTTTCTAGAGAATCATATTTCTTCCTGTGTTTCCAATTAAGAGTTATTGACAAATTACTTTATCAGAGAAACCTGAACATGAATGGTTCCATTAACACTGATTCAATTAACAATAAAAATCACTGATTTTATTTCAGTGACTTTAAAGATTAAGTTAAGAAACTCTCTGAGTTACTTTTGAGATTTGATTTATATTGTAGAAAATGCATCCATGGCAAAATTTCCTTGTGCAAAATAAATTACTGGTGTAACTGCTGATATCTTTTATTTTTTGAACTCCACTATACACACTTTATACCATTCCACCATATGTAGGAAAGGATTATATATCATATTAGAACCACTTTCATGATTATATAAATGCAGGTATGAAATATTAACATATTACGAACTTCTTTTAGTGCTAAACAGAACTGTAACCCTAGAAAGCTGTAATAATATGAAATTTATAAAATGAAATTTCCTAGAAATAACAACTTACATGAACTATAAACTCATTTAAAAGTTAACTGGTGGTAATGGCTGAGTAAGATCTAACTAGACTAATTCTCCCTTGGATAACAAAAACTAAATCCTGTACATAATAAAGAAAAACAGCTAATTGAAGTCATTGAAAAAGGAACAGAAGCATGCCTAGAACAGTTGACATCCTTTTCACTCATCCCTTTGATCAGAACTCATTCACACAACTGCAGCTTATCTGAAAGGTAGTTTTTCTTCTTTGTTCTGAGTACCCAGAAAGAGTAAATTGGCTCAGTAGCATCTGGCAAGTCTCTGCCACATAAAATTTTACCTATAGTAGCAGAATTTAGCTGGACAATAGGTACTTCTCATATATATTTTCTCCCCTTCCCTAACAGATCACAATAATCAATTTCCTCTTATTTCCACTCAGTTCCACTTCTCCCAAACTTGGCTGAAAGGTTTCATCACATTCATCAATGGCTCCCAAAATATTTTTTTTCTTCATTTGTTACTGACAATGTTTATTCATTCAGTTAATCTAAGGAAAGAGATACACATGCACATCAAGACATAAGTGAAAGAAAATAAACTTAAAATATACAAAAATGTAAATAAGTTCATTGAACTTGTCACTGCTCTCCTGGAAAGCAAAGAGGATTCCAATAGACAGTATCCTTTTTCCTTAGGGAAATTCAGAACCATTTGAGAAATAAAAGTGAGGCACTACAAAGACCAAAATACCATGTTATTACTGATAAAGCAGAAATTCAAAAATACAACTTAGTTACACAAGCAAGTGAATTTTCCAGTTCTGAATCCTAGAATCAACATACCTTATCTCCTCACCTAATCACCTGCAGCGCTATGTCATCTCACAAGGGTGGGGAATGTTGCCCATTAAATTCTAGGGCAATTAGGGAAAAATGAAGGGAGGGAAATTGGAGGGGGAGACGAACCATGAGAGACTATGGACTCTGAGAAACAAACTGAGGGTTCTAGAGGGGAGGGGGGTGGGAGGATGGGTTAGCCCAGTGATGGGTATTAAAGAGGGCACATACTGAATGGAGCACTGGGTGTTATACGCAAACAATGAATCATGGAACACTACATCAAAAACTAATGATGTAATGTACGGTGATTAACATAACATAATAAAATAAAAAAATGAAAAAAAAAACTTTAAAAAAAAATTCTAGGGCATGGAAGAACAGAGAAAAACACACATTTCCTATGGGAAAGAAACTTTCTGTAGAAAGAAGGAGATAGAGGCTGGGTTATGATCACTCAGTATCTTCTTCAACCATGTAAGCCACTCTTCCTCTTCCTAGACAGAAGTGACTGAGGAAATAGAGAGCAGTCTGGTATATTAAGTCATTGAAGATTCTTACACATGAAAAGAAATACTAGGTACTAGGAAGAAGTCATCCCCAAACACAGTAAAAAGAAAATATCCTTTCAAAAATAATACATATAATATTTACATTAGAAAATAAACTCTTCTTAGTAATTTAAGCCATTCTGAGTTCACAGATTTCAGCATAATCTCCCCAACCCACTGGAATAAACACATGACATTTTTATAGTTTTGGTTCATCTTTAAATTGGGATCTTCTTCAAACCACAGATAATGTCTAAACAATGTAAATTACTCAGGCTATTTGTCCTGTAAATTAATACAAGACATCTGAAGACACATTTTCAATTTTATGGTCTTTTATAAGCCATGAAAGCCATATCTTCACAAGGTTTTTTTTTTTTTTTTTTTTTTAAAGATTTTATTTATTTATTTGAGAGAGAGAGAACGAGAGACAGAGAGCATGAGAGGGAGGAGGGTCAGAGGGAGAAGCAGACTCCCTGCCGAGCAGGGAGCCCGATGCGGGACTCGATCCCGGGACTCCAGGACCATGACCTGAGCCGAAGGCAGTCGCTTAACCAACTGAGCCACCCAGGCGCCCTTCACAAGGTTTTTAACTCATTTAGAAATAACACTAAAAAAATTTCACGTTGTATAATCTTTTTTTAATTTTAAACACTGTAGACATATTATTTTTATCCATGTTGAGTTGATCTTACATTGTCTGGACTCAACATTTTATTTTTATTTTATTTTTTTAGAAGATTTTATTTATTTATTTGATAGAGAGCGAGAGAGGGAACACAAGCAGGGGGAGTGGGAGAGGGAGAAGCGGGCTTCCTGCAGAGCAGGGAGCCCGATGCGGGGCTTGATCCCAGGACCCTGGAATCATGACCCGAGCTGAAGGCAGACACCTAACAACTGAGCCACCCAGGCGTCCCTGGACTCAACATTTTAATCTTTGTTTAGTAATAAGTTATAGGAGTTGTACATCAATTATGGAAATTTTTATTTAAGACTCCTTTTGGATTTTACATTTAAATCCCCACTCAATAAAACTTGACTTTCAAGTACTAGAATCACCATACATTAACACTTTTACCACTACAAAAAATGTTCAATGACAACTTGGAATCATTCATAAAAAAGTTGACTAATATGATCAAGAATAAGGTTGAGTGATACTTCTTAATAAAACTAGTGACACAATGATTTATTCTGTGGACCTTTAAAATCTCTCAGCAGAGCATATCTAATCTGTTTGTTTTAGAAATGGAATCTAAAAATTATTATGAAATATAGAGGTGTTTATATGCCATAGAAGCATTAAACTATTTAAAGGCTAGGGGTCTAAATGGGCTGAATAAGACGCCCTCAGCGTTTAAAATATATTTATTCTAAAGGTCTCTGCGAGACTAAAGTTCTGTAGGATTCATTATAATGATGCATGGCAATGGTGCTGGGCTTCAGAAGCAAAGAAAAAAGTAATGTAACTAAGGTTTGCTCCACTTTCTTCAAATAATTTGAACATATTTCTTTTTCTTCCTTCTTCTGTTTTCTTATTCAGTGCTTGTAGTTTTTCTCTCAATGTTAGAAGAGCAAGTTTCAAGCCCAACAGGGTAGACTTGAGTAGAGGAAAAGCCTGGATCCCTAAATCTTGGCTGGATATTAGGAACCTGAAGTTTGCAAATGGACAAACTTTTCCAGACATGTTTAATTTTCACTCTCTGGAGAACCAAGTACTATTATTGAAATGAACCCAAGACCTGTTAATAGTGGTTTTTGGGGTTGGTATCAAGAGCAGGTGACCAACAGACTATAGAAATTATGTGGCCGAAATATCTTCTCAAAAAAAGACGATCTGATTAAAAAAATAAAGTGTCAAAGAACAAAATCTGAGACTATGTTCTTGTTATCATCAACACCTCCACTACATTTTTATTCTGAACACTGAATCAATTCAAAGAGAATAATATATGTTCTTAAATAATGCAGGAGAAATGTCTCTATGCCTTTTTCAAAAGGAAGCTGAGTCTCTCACAAACCTAAAATCACACACTAAAATCAGAATGAGATTCTTCCTGATCAATCAACATGATATTCCAAAATAAATAAATAAATAAATAAATCTGAAAAAACAGAGCCTTTAACAACTGGTTTGTGGTTTTGTATTCGAGGGGTATATATTCAATGCCATTTCATTGATTATTCTCAATTCATATTTTGGAGTAGTAAAAGTTATATTTTTAATTCATTTAAACATATATTGTGGACTCACTAAATTCCAGATGCTGTGGCAGGTGCTGTGGATACAAACATTAATGATATTCAATCTTTATTATTGAAGAGCTGTTTCCAAATGTATAATTGGTAATACAATGTGGTAAATGTGATAAAAAGAATTAGTAAAGTACCAAGGGAGTGCAGAATGAAAAATTAGCTAGAATACTGGAGATTGGCTCATAAGTAAAAGGACATTTAAACTACATTTTCTTTTTTTTTTTTTAAGATTTATTTATTTATTTTAGAATGGGAGACAGAGCAGGCACGCCTGGGGCGGGGGGAGTGGCAGAGGGAGATGAAGAGGGAGAGAAGCGGACTCCCGCCTGATCACCGAGCTGGAGGTGGGGCTCCATCTCACCACCTGGAAATCAGGAACTGAGCGGAAACCAGATGTCAGATGCTTAACAGGCAGAGCCACCCAGACGCCCCTACACTATACTTTCTAGAAGACTGACCAACTGATATCTTGATTAGGACAGTATGATTCCAAGAAAATGTGTCAAATTGTCTTAAATACATAACATGGAAATATAATTTGCTTTTTATAATAATAGGGGCTTATTTTTTAAAAGCCAAAGGAAAAATTATGGTAACATAAAACCATAAAGGATCAAAATGTAGAATCTTGAAAGTCCAAGTAAATGAAGTGTTAAAATTAATTACTGTTGGCATTGTATACAAATTCACCTGTCTGATTATGTCAGCATAAAATAGCAAAAATTAAAGATAAAGAGAATGTATTATAACTAGTTAGTGGAAAGAAGGGGAGAGGAGCATGAGAATGACAGATAAGTTCTCAGTAACAGCAAGGCAAGCCCGAAGACAAGTGAATAAAGTCTTCAAATATGTGCAAGAAAATAACCAGCAACCTAGAATTCTATACCAAATAAAGATATTTTTTAAAAGAAAAATAAATGCCAGTCAAAACCAAGCTGAGAGAATCTGCTACCAACAAGCTCAAGCAATTGGAATATTAAAAAGAGTGTTCCTCAGTAGAAGAATGCTCTCAGATGAAAGTGCAAACATGCAAATGCAAAGCAGAGCAATTTTAATAATAACAGGATTTTATTGCACTATATATATGCAACATATATAAACACAATATATATATACACACTTATACAAATACACAGGTACACATATAAGTACACATATTTGTGTATAATTATACATATACACATGTGCACACACATACATGAATAAATCATATATTAAGAATATCAGGAGTAAGTGAAATTAAAGTGTTCTAAGGAGAAGAGTGGAATTAGCAATTAACATTAGACTATTATCATCCAACATTAGATATTATATATTATAATTTCTAGGGCAATGGATGAAAGAATGGCATAAGAATACATAACTTCACAATACAGTAAAATGGAATAATAAAATAATTAAAAATGCAAGAAAAAGTATAGTGACATCGGGCGCCTGGGTGGCTCAGCTGCTTAAGCGACTGCCTTTGGCTCAGGTCATGATCCTGGCGTCCCAGGATCAAGTCCCGCATCGGGCTCCCTGCTCATTAGGGAGTCTGCTTCTCCCTCTGACCCTCCCCCCTCCCATGTGCTCTCTCTCTCTCTCATTCTTTCAAATAAATAAATAAAATCTTAAAAAAAAAAAAGTATAGTGACATCAAACAAGACATACAGAAAGCACTTAGACTATGACAGATTTAAAAACAAATATATCAGTATTATTTTGAATGGAAATGAAATTAAAGCTCCAATTTAAAGAAAAAGATTGTTTTATTAGAAAGAAATACTTAATAATTTGCTGTTTATAAAAAACCTATAAATTAAGGAAACAGAACTGTGGAAATAAAGGGATATACAAAGATACAGTATGTATACACTAAAAGAAAAAAAGCTGGAATGGTCATATTAGTATCAAAAAGGCACACACAAAAAACTAGATTAAAAGAGTCACTTCATTGTGATGAAAGGTTTAATTTATCAGGAAGATATAAAACTTCTAAATTAATAAACACTTAATTACATGGCCTCAACATATACAAAGCAAAAACTGATAGTGTTATATATAAAAAGAAAATTTAAAAATCCACCATCACAGTTGGAATTAAACTTGATCCTTTCAAAAATTGATAGATTGATCAGAAAAAAAGGAAATCAATATTTTGAGCAAAATAATTAGAAACCTAAATTTATGAATAGGTAGACAACTAATTTTTATTGTTAACAAAATTAACATTTGTTAATTATTAATTAACAAAATAGTCTATTCAAGCACACCTGAAAGTTCAAAATTTACAAAACTGACCTTTTACTGGGCCAAAAACTAATTTTTACAAATTTTAACAAACTGAAATAATACAGAGTCTGTGGTTTATTACTATAATCAATTTAGTTAGAAACAAATTTAAAAATGATAAAATAATTAGAAATCCCTACATATATGAAATTAAGAAATATACTTCATAAACCATTGATGAAAGATATCACAATGGAAATTAGAAAATGTTTTAAACTGAGTAATAAAATAAAGGACAATTTGAAATTGTGTGAGAGGTAGTAGAAATGGATTGGGTGTGCTTCTCACAGCATTAGTATTTGGCAAATCTCCATGAGATGCAGTGTGTATACGTGTGTGCCCATTCTTGCGTGTACGCATGCACATGTGCGTGCGTGTATGTGTGAGAGAGAGAAAGAGAAGAGTGTGGGTACATATGGTGAATATGACTCCCTAAACATAACCCTTTCAGCTGGTATTCAGATGAAGAAATGGCTAAATCTTCCTAACATTTTTGGAAACACTAGTTATGTAGGACTTACTGACAGATTGAATATCATTTTCAACCTGGCATCATCCTATAGGTTTCAATAATTACTTTGACATATACAATTTTCTCCTTATGTGCTGACTTTAGAATTTATGCATATGTAATATTTAAACAGGCGTCAGTCCAATCCATCTTCAAAATTTTATATGGAGTGTTTAAGAGTGCAGTGTTTAGGAATGGAAGCATGATTTAAATTTCCACCATTACTGTCTAAAAATTAGCTAAGCAAAAATCTGCCACTTTGTGACTTTCTGAGTTATAGTGCCATCAAATAAAAGTATTAAACGACACACGGTCCAAATATCAATAGAAAGAAAAGTTGCATGCTCAAAGATATCCATATCTGATATGTCAATATAAAAAAAAACAAAAAAACAAAAACAAAAACAACCTTTCCTGGTGTCTTGTCTACCCCCTCAAATTGGGCTATTCTTGGTTTCAACATTCCCTCTAATACTGGCTAATCCATTAATTCTCAATTGAGTGTGATTTTTACCCCAAGGGGACATCAGATACTATGTGATTTTTTTTTTCTTTATAACTGAAGGAGATGCTACTAGGATCTGGAGGGTAGAAGTCTGTGAAGCTGTTAAACAGCCTACAATATACAAAATAGTCCCTCACCAGAATGAATTACCTAGCCCAAAATGTCAAAAGTGCCACATTGCAAAACCCTCATCTAATCTGATCAATCGAGGAGGGTTTTCTTACCCCTCTGATCTTTGTGTAATAGTAATTTTGTGTTGTTTTCTTTCATGTTTTCTAGATTGGACAGAAAGCACCCTCAGAATAAGGAATTAAAAAAATTAAAATTAGAAAAACTCTAAGGTGTAAAAAATAGGATAAACTTACTCTCATCATCTGTAAACTCAATATAATTTTAGTGAACTATTCACACTTCCATGAAAGAACCTTTTAATCATATATTTAACAAGTGGAAGATGGGATTACTGTATCAAATTGGGGTGTGCCCATTTAAATAAAAATTTAAATATTTAAATTATTTCCTATTTTACACACTGGCATGAGAAACATAATGATCTTCATGAAACCTGGAGATCCCCTTTACATATACCTAGAGACCATGATTCTGAAATTGGCATGTTGGTGGAGGACAAACTCATTCTTTGCTGTAAATCCAAATGTATTATGTCCTTCCATATGCAATATGGAGACCTAGAAGAGGCCACTTTGCTTTATCTGCATATTTTACCTGTTTTCAACACCCTTTTGTTTATTTTCTGCAAGTCTATAAATTAGTAAAGCAAAAAATATTTCATAAAATGGCACAAAACAGTTTCTGTTTAGTTTGGGAGCAAATTTTGCAGGAAATTAAATGACAAATACAATGACAGACAGAAGAAGCCCCAAAATGAAATCTCTGCAGTACTTACATCATTAAGTGACTCACAGACTCTAAACTGGTAAGAAGCTGTTAGAATTAAAATCTAAGTAAACTATTAATAAAACTCCAAGATTCAGCTGGAATTTCAAGTTGGTAATAGGACAATGGTCTTTTCCCTTACGAAAGACTGTTCTGTAGAGACTATAGCAATATAATATAGTGGTGGCTATCACTGAATTTAGAGTCAGATGCTAGTGATCAAATCCTAGCCCTGCTACTTTATAGCAAGTTAAGAGGATTTCACATGTGTAAAGTAATTAAAGCACTTAGAAGAAATTCTTAATCATCGTATTTTAATTGTTTAAATATTATTATATATTTACCCAATTCACAATCACTTCTTGGTCTTTTGGCTAAGGTCAAGTGTATTTATCCAATTCACTACCTTCCAAAAGCTTTTGAAAGTAAGGAGAAAGAAAAATCAATTCAGAATTCGGAGGTCAGTGAAAAACCCAAACTATGTGGTTTCAGCTCGACTAAATCAGACGATACTGCTATTATCAAGAATTTAACAACTACACGTGTTGAGAATCTGATTGGTTTGATTCTTTTCCTCTTCCTGAATAGCCTAGGACCCAAATCAATCACCATATGATCAGCAGCTCATATAAATGTTGATGACTATAACTGACCGGGAGTTGTGTCAAAGCAAATGAAAAATGCTATTCTAGGTCATAGAATAGTCCATGCCTCATATGGTCATGCCTCATAATCCAATCACTGTTAGAGAGGTCCAAATGTAAGTACAAATGTAAAATTTCCCCAGCAATATCAGACATGCTAAGAATATTCAACAGTATAGAAAATAAAATCACCAACAGTACTTTGCATCAAGCCTAATAAATTATGCATATCTAGGTGTAGCTGAAAACTAATTGGCACAATTATAAAATATTGTTTGTAGTACATCTTAATTTCCAAAGAACATTTTTATTATCTTTCATTTTTCCTTTGCTTTTGCTTTCTGGTTGAATTTGCTTTCTCTGGAGACATTTACTCCCAGTGTTTGAGATAAGGTGCAATAAATGGTCCACCTACTTATGATCGACTGCTCAAGACACCAATCTGTCTTGATTGCCTCCTGATGAATTCTTATGAAGTGCTATTAAAATATTTCTTATAAATATTAATTTATCATATTTTATAGTAATGAATTGATACAGGGTTTCCTAGATTACTATGTTTTTAAAATAATTTGCCTTTCTAAAGTGTATTTTCTGTATTCCATGAGGGCAGTTACACCATTGAATCTAGGTTACACTATCATTTTTAGTTATGAAAAAAGTTGTTATTGGGACACATAATTATTCTTAGAAGGGAGAGAACATTTTGATATTTACACAAATTTCAGATTGACCTGAACAGTACAGATGCTGTAACACTGTAATATCAGAGAATTTGTCATATCTTGACTATAAATCCATGAAGAAAAAAACTGTCTGCCTTGCTTAAGACCTCTATTTCCAGGGCTCAAAATAGTACGTGGTAAATATTGTCACTTAATAAATACCTGTTGAACAAACAAATAAGTCTTTTCTGCAAGTGAGAATGATTTTCATCCTGAAATTCTGTTCTTTTGACCAAACCATTGACCACTGATGAAATTACTCTGAGGAAAGCAATTCCAAAACAGGAAAGGTACCAGTTACTTTCCCAAAGAAACAAAACACATAGTTGAAACACACACATGCACACATGAATCCGAAACTTGCTAATACTTATTTGAAACACACCCACATACCTGAAACACATACACCTGAAACTTAGTGACTGTACTGTGTTGAATACTTCATTTAAACACATCTCTGTAGACTGAGCCAGGTAAATATATTTGTATCTTCTTTTGCTCATTGTTTTCTATTCTGAAACTTTTTTCTCTCAAAATGTCTTACAGGGGCGCCTGGGTGGCTCAGTCGGTCAAGCGTCTGCCTTTGGCTCAGGTCATGATCCCAGAGTCCTGGGATCGAGCCCCATGTCGGGCTCCCCGCTCAGCAGGGAGCCTGCTTCTCCCTCTCCCTCTGCCTGCCTCTCTGCCTACTTGTGCTCTCTATCTCTCTGTCAAATAAATAAATAAAATCTTTAAAAAAAAATGTATTGCAAGAATTAGCTAGGTTGGTTTTAGCTGGGTTAAATGGGTGTTGAACCCATTTAACTCAAATGGTTTTATAAAGAAATTGATTACTTGACATATTAAACAGCCTAAAATTTAAGCAAACCAACAAGAGAACTAAAGTCCACCAGCAAAGTAAAACTAGGTCACAGAGAACCCGATTTTCCCTGCTCTGCCACCCCACCAAAGAGAAGCACTTAAGAGTCGTGGTTCCTTATCACATCTTACATGAAGAAAAAGAAACCCTTCTTGGAACCTTGACCATAGTCCTTCCTTTCAGTTTTACTAGACTATATTAAGTTGCCCACAGTTGTTAAGAAAATGTCATATGATGATTGATCTAACTGGGCCCACCCTTGACACTAGTGAGAAGGACAGCTTCCTCAGCACAGAGCTGGGTGAAGGAGCCTCAGACACCAGAGCAAAATCTAGCTTCTACTGGAAAGGAAGAAAGCACAATGGATAAGTGGGCATTATATACATCCAACAGTCTCCTTCTCAGTCCCTCCACCCCATTACTGTCTCAGTGTTTCTAGCCTCTTGAAAGTATGAAATGGAAATTCAATAGTTTTCTCCAAAGGTTATCAATATCACAAAACTGAATATTCAATTTTTCATAGGCTACCAATACAGTTAATTCTTGAGCTTTAAACATTTAAAAGAATTTTTTTTTTTTAAGTAGGCTCCACACCTAGCATGGAGCCCAACATGGGGCTCAAACTCATAACCCTGAGATTGAGACCGGAGCTGAAATCAAGAGTTGGATACTTAACCACCCCTAACATTGAAAAGAAATTTAATATATGGTATCTTTAAGAATAGCATATTTTTCAAAGATCTAGTCAATAAAAGTGAGACATGATCAGAATACTAGGTTCCACATTGATAACTGCCTACAATAACCATGAAATCAAGTCCTGTTGGGATCTCTACGGGATCCTCAAAAAACAGCACCTTTCTCCCATGCTCAGTAAAGATCAAGATGAGAACTAAAATAAAGACTGTAAATGAACGTCAAAGTATTGCCATTATTGCTGATAGGGGCCAGGCTGGAGAATGCAGTTTAAGCCTGAAAGCTAAAAGCGTTCATTAATCCACATGGAGCCTCTCAAAGATCTGCCCGCTGGGGAAATAGTTCTGGCTGTGTGCTCTCTCCTAATGCTCTTGTCTCCCAGAATGAAGCAGGTGGGGCTGAAGTGAGCATTCACAAACTTATTAATCAGTTATGTCAGTCCA
Source organism: Halichoerus grypus (assembly GCF_964656455.1). Classification (NCBI taxonomy): domain Eukaryota; kingdom Metazoa; phylum Chordata; class Mammalia; order Carnivora; family Phocidae; genus Halichoerus; species Halichoerus grypus. The sequence goes on along the minus strand of NC_135720.1, from coordinate 91,381,174 downwards.
TTTCCAGGGGCAGAGTCCACAAGAGGTCCAGGGTTATAGAAACAGACTACCATGACAGGAAGCAAACTACCAGAGTGGGGGAAAATTGTTCTCTACCGGCAGTGCATATTGTTATGCAAAAATCATCAGGATAAAAAGTTAAGTTGGAGTTAAGTGTCTTATATATAAGAAACTAAACAGAGGTTTTTATCATAACTCACACCATATACATGTAAGCATTGTAGAATAATTGAACATGGGTTTTGTGTTATAGAATTATATAATTTTGGAGGCAGATTTTTTTTAGAAATTATGCATGTATTCTAAATTTCCAACTTTATGAATGTGAAATGCACAAAATGCAGTTAAGTTAAATGCATGGCTCAAAATAGTTTGACTGATAATAAGCAACATTAATACTAGAGCCCCAGACCACCAATCTCCTAAACTAGCACTTATGGTTTGGAGAAAGAGTACCAGACACAAACTGGATTTGAGTCTCAGTTTGCTTACTATGAGTGGGCAACCTTAGGTAAATCATCTAGGCTCCCACAAGCCCTCTCTCTCTCTCTCTCTGTGAAATGGGGTTTTATTACTAACCACAAAACACTTTTGCTGTGAAGATTATGTAACTTGCATATGTAAGGGCCAATGCAGTTTAATCAAATAATTTATTAATTCAGTCAAAAAAAATTACTGAGTACTTTTTATATCCCAGGTACTGGGAATACAATGAAAAAGACAAGCATCATTTTCCTCTCATATCTCAATCTGAAACTTAAAAAATAAAATACTACCTGGGTGGCTCAGGTGATTAAGCGTCTGATTCTTGGTTTTGGCTCAGGGCATGATCTCGCAGTCATGAGACTGAGCCCCGCCTTGGGCTCCGCGCTCAGTGCAGAGTCTGCTTCAGATCTCTTTCCCTCTCCATCTACTTTTCCCCCCTCTTGCACGCACTGTCTCTCTCAAATAAATAAATAATAAAATCTTGAAAAAATAAATACAATAAAATACTGCTTTAAAAATATTGTGTTAAGGTGAAAAGTGCTAGTTTAGAAAGTCTAATTCAATAACCACAAAATAGTGAGAACAAGTTGTTTAGAAAGAATAGCCATTAATGTCACTAAAATCCTTAATATTCCTTTGCTGCTGATTGCCTCATTCCCTGACTTGGACAATAAGTGGCAGCCAGTTTACAGAATGCTTGAAAATAAATCCTCCAGCAGAGCTTCTAGTACCACCATAAAATCATTATCTATCATATATCTAACCATCTCTAATGGCTAAGATAGATTTGACAAAGATTAAAGCTGAGCTTCTGGGTCAGGGTACAGCCCCATTTCTCCTTCTGCACCAAAACCCAACTAAAATAAAAGTTTCAACTCTAAAATCATTATTTTTAAAATGTTAGAATACTTCGTTTGTAAGTGGTTTGGTTGGTAATGATGAACACTTAATAAAAGATTTAACACAGATTATAGAATGCTTATTATGTTACAAACTGAGGATGTTTCCACTTACTTTAGTTTTAGTTTTTTTGTTTTGTTTTGTTTTTGTTTTTGTTTTGAGCCAGCTCAAAACAACAAAACATTGGACTAACTGCTACATAACCTGTTTCTATTTTAAGCTCTCAATTTAAAGATGGTCATATACTTAATACTCTGGTGGTAAATTGTTAAAGAAATGCTGCCCATGTTCCTCTTTCTACCTTCCAATTCACACTTCCCTTTTTCTCTGTTTTATGATTCTCTCCCATTGTTTCCTGATATTCTTACACTGTTTGGATCATAATGTTCAGTCAACTGGTACCACAACCTGCCATTTTCCCCTAACTCACCTATTTACCAGCCTACATTCTGCCTCTATTTTGCAATCTTGAAACTGGAAGTCACATTATCTTCTCATATCTTTCTGAAGATAATTATCACAGAATTTCATTTATTTTTAAATTTTATCTTCTTGCCCCAGAACTGCATTTATTTCCTCTGGGATCAGATATTATGTGTGCTTTTCTTGTGTTTTCTCACTGAATAGTCCCAGTGGCTTTCCCAGGCAGGCATTGGAAATGCAAAATTTCCCCTGAGAACTTGATGGAATAATACAACGTTTTCAGTGACACTCGTTTAAAAGATTAAAATAGAAAACCATTCTCTACCCATTTAAAATTTAACCAAAAAAATGGCAAGATCAGTGAAGTATTTCTCTCCCTCACCACCATCTACTTCCCCAAAACAAACAACATATTGTAACTCTTCCAAAACTCAGAGATTTATAAAATCTAAATATAAATCTAAATATAAATCATAAATATAAAGTCATAAATATAAAAAACCTGTTAATTACTTTGAAACTAATTACTTTGAAACTAATTTTGTGAACCTACAGAAATGACAAATCAAACATTCTGATTTTCCTAGGATTTTTTAAACTAACATTATAATCTTGACTAAGTCACATTACCTATCTGGACTTCCATTTTTTATTCCAGAGGAGGAATATTAGATTACTTTTAAGGCCTTTCTGTAGTCCCTTTTTGTTTATAGAATTGGCTTAATGGAAGTAATCATCAAAATTGTTCACTGTCTTGGAATAGACAACTAACTCATTTTTAAAAGAATTCTCTATTACTAATTATTTTTTGACATACCATAACAAATACCCCATTATATATATATAATCTTTAGAAATTACTTATTGTAATAAGTAATTTCTTTTCAAATTACTTATTGTATAGCACTCTCTATACCTCCACAATAAAGGGGAGGTTCATAATAATATTTCACTCATAATATGCATAAGGTGATGAAAGAGGGCAAAAAATTGTAAGAAAATATACCAATTGTTGCCCCTAGTAGGAAACATTCCATCACTGCTCCATCTAATAACGAAGGAAGTGTTAGTGCAGTATCTTGGTAAGATCTAAATCAGACCTTCACAAAAACCAAAACCAAATAGGAATGATACTAAAAAGATGAACACTTGGAGGTTTCTAAGGATTTGGTCTATGAATATGTTAGCCATAAAAAGCTATGAGAAAGTGAAGAAAACAGTGGAAGAGAATATGAAGAAAACTATTTAAATGCTCTTTATTAAGAAGCTTAAGACTACCTGAGTTTGGAAAATAATTAGAGACAAAGGTATACAAATTTTGGCTTAAATTTTACAATACCAATCTACTTATTTTGCTAAACACTCTTGTTTTTGTTTTTGTTTTTTTCTTGAAACAAACAGGTGTTGTTTATGGTACTTGAGAAAAATCAATTGATTGATCAAAATATAGATAGGTAGATAGATAAAATAGTTGATACTTTCCACTATCACACCTCTGAGACTTTAGGCTAATGAATATATCTTTCTGTAAATATATACTTATGTATGAACATATCTTACATTCACCTTTATGAGACCCTATATCCTTAAAATATCACAGAGAACTAAGTCACAGCTAATCTAATGTAATGAGTAGTCATGGGTGTCAAGATAAGTAAATTCTATCTTTGTCCTAACAATACCCAACTGCATGGCCTTGGACAAATCATTAGAACTCTCTGAACCTCAGTTTTATCATGATTAAAATTTAAGAGTATGATTAAAGGATCTAATGTTCTTGTCAAAAAATAAGTAAAAAGAGCTTTAAAATCATGCATTTCCAATAAAATAGCCTTTTGTAAGAGGACACACTTTCCAGAAGGGAAAGACACAGAAGAGAGTCACAAATCATATCTTTAGTTCAATCAAAGCTGTCTTACAAAGTATATATGAACAAATAGCCAATGTATTTGATTTTGGATTTATCATATAGATACTAAAAGTCACTTCTCACTACTGACAAATATTTATGTAGTTTTAAAATGCTTGGGATTTTTACAATATATATAAATACAGGCCTTATTACATTTCCCAGAGATATATAACTACATAAAAAGTTTATATATATATTTATGTGTGTGTGTGTATTAGTGCTTACATTTTGAAATAGTATATAATCTAAGTAGTGAGTTCTACTACATTAGAGAAAAAGTTTTCCTTTGTTAAAAAAAAATACAGTTAATTCTTCAACTAGACAATTCTATTAACTTATTGGTGCAGTCAACCCTTGCATGTATTAAACAGAACTTACATTACTTTAAAGTACTCATTACCCTAAAGTACTTATTGTTCCAACATGGTTTCAAGACGTATCATAGACTGAACTCTGCAAGGAAGTGACAAACTTTTTCTTATTAAAGCCAAAAAAAAAAACACAAAACTGAAGTACTGAATTTACTCTCAAAACCTAGGAAATACTGTATACCAATCATAAATTAGTAAAAGCATTAGTAATTATGCATTTTATATACACTCACCATTAATACTTAAATTTGAGAAAATAACAGACTCAAGATACAATGAGTTAGACAAAAAGCTAGTGTATAAGATGAGAATGTCATTAAAAACTATCTAAATTTTTTAAATGTGAGCTCCATACAGTAATTTGTATATAGTAATTTGTATGCTAGTAATTCTGGTATACATCATGTTGCATACGAGTTCAGCAATACCCATGAATGAAAAATATGCCTCTTTATGCCCCAGGACCTCATTCAGTACTGCTAGGTGTTCATTCTATAAGAGCCGTTAGGTGCACAGACAGACCCAATTCACATCTCATATATCAGCTTATGCTGGATTAAAGCTCATCATACTGTTTAAATTTGTGTTAGTTTGGCTATTGTTGTCCCCTATCCCACCCAATGTGGGGACATTAAATTTGCATTTACAATGAATTGCCCCTGTTCTTTTATGCAATAATCCCAAAAGTAAATCTGTTTTTAGAAATAAGACAAAAATGAAAAGATGAAGTGCAGCAAATGAAAATATCTTCAGGCTGAAATTGTCTGTGTATGCAGTTAATAAAGATAAGAAACTGTAACATGAACAAGCATTAATATTTCCCATGAAGGTACACATTTAAATCAAATTTGACTGTTTCCATGAACTCACCTCTTTCTTCTACCTCTCTAACATGGCATCTAAAGCAACAATTTCATGTAGAAATGTTAAAATTACCTATTGTCAGAATGGTATCTCTTTCTATCTCTCATTTTGTTTTATCTTTTTGGGGACATTTCTCACTTTTAAAAAAGTTATAGGTTTGGGGCACCTGGGTCCCTCAGTCAATTTAAATGTCTCACTCTTGATTTTGACTCAGGTCATGATCTCAGGTTCCTGAGATCAAGCTGGCCATTGGGCTCTGCACTCAGGATGGAGTCTGCTTGTCCCTCTCCCTCTGCTCCTCCCCCAGCTCACTTTCCCTCTTCTCTCTCTCTCTCTCAAATAAATAAATAAATAAAATCTTTTAAAAAATAAAATTCAGGAAACAAATTGAGGGTTGCTGGAGTGGTGGGGGGTGGGAGGGATGGGGTGGCTGGGTGATAGATATTGGGGAGGGTATGTGCTAGGGTGAGCACTGTGAATTGTGCAAGACTGTTGAATCACAGATCTGTACCTCTGAAACAAATAATACAATATATGTTAAAAAAAAAAAGAAGAAGACGATAGCAGGAGGGGAACAATGAAGGAGGGGAAATCGGAGGGGGAGACGAACCATGAGAGACTATGGACTCTGAAAAACAAACTGAGGGTTCTAGAGGGGAGGGGGGTGGGAGGATGGGTTAGCCTGGTGATGGGTATTAAAGAGGGCACGTACTGAATGGAGCACTGGGTGTTATACACAAACAATGAATCATGGAATGCTACATCAAAAACTAATGATGTAATGTATGGTGATTAACATAAAAATAAAAAATTTAAAAAAATACAAAAAAGAATAAAATAAAATAAAATTAGATAAAAAATAAAAAGTTATAGGTTTGCCTTTTGAAAAAAGAGAACAAAGCTTTTTTTGGTTATAAGTCCCAAATAAATATGTCAGTCGAATTATTTTCAACCTACTCCAGAAAAAAGTAAGTCATTTATTCTGCCTTAATTTTAGTTCTTACATATTTTCTCAGAAAATATAGTTTCATTTTATAAAAAGAAAGCATTTTATTAAACATAATATTTTTAGGTCATCATCTAAGAAAGGAACAAAATGAATAAGGTGATTAAATCACACACACACACACACACACACACACACACACACACACAAATCTTATCTGGAGAGAGTTTGTTAGTAGAGTTAAAAATATAGTTGCTATACAACATAGCCATCACACTCCATAGAACTTATCCAAGTAAGTGACACAAACATCTATAAGAAAATATCTAGAGTAGATTTATTCATAATTGCCAAAAAACCAAAACAACCTAAAAGAATGAATAAACAAGCTGTGGTACATCCTTATCATGGACTACAACTCAGCAATAAAAAGGAACAAATTATCAATTCATACAAAACATGGGTGGAACTTAAAACACATTTTTCTAAGTGAAAGAAACCAGAACCCAAAAGGTATTGTTGTATGACTCAATTTAGATGATATTCTAGAAAATACAGAACTATAGGACTGTGTTTTACATGATTCAAATAAATTAAAAAATAAAAATTCTAAAATCACATATAAAGGGAAACAAAGATGCCTCATTATGTATCAAATTAATAACATAAACATAACCACACACACACAATAATTCAAGCTACTTTAGATATAGTACTTTGATCATACAACTTTATTAGATAGTCTGTAGGAATAAAAAGAACCACCAAGCAATCTTAACTTTAATTAGTAGAGCTTTTTAAATTAGTGGATAGTGACATCAGTGTGGAAATTCTGCAACTAGTTCATATATACCTAAGTAAGAGCAAATGAGTAAATACACCAATGTTTGGGGAACCAGAATTTTCACTATGGGAGAAGGCAGATACAGATATGAAATGGGGGAAGGGCAGGAAGAACTCCAAGTTGTTGGATTTGAATTACAAGTATGAAAATGATCTCCTGATTATTTAAATACACACACACACACACACACACACACACACGCATGCATACATAAATATGTGCATGCATGCATATACACACACATAGATTAGTTTTGGTCTAGTGTCCTTTGTTTCATGATCCCATCCAGGATAATAAAATCCCATTTAGTTATCAACCTCCTTAGGCTTTTCTTGGCTATGATATTTTCTCAGATTTTTTTGTACTTAATAACTTGACAGTTTTGAGGTACTTTGTGGAATATTCCTCAATGGGCATTTGCCTGATGTTTTTCTCATGATTAGATTGGGGTAGTGTGGGGCACCTCGGTGGCTCAGTCATTGGGCATCTGCCTTCGGCTCGGGTCATGATCCCAGGGTCCTGGGATCGAGCCCTGCATCAGGCTCCCTGCTCGGCAGGAAGCCTACTTCTCCCTCTCCCACTCCCCCTGCTTGTGTTCCCTCTCTCGCTGTGTCTCTCTGTCAAATAAATAAATAAAATCTTAAAAAAAAAAAAAAAGATTGGGGTAATGTGTTTTGGGGACAAATACCACAGAGTTAAAATGACATTCTCGATACATTATAACAAGAATACATATTATTAATATGACATCACTGAAGCTGTTTACTCGATTGCCTACTGAGGTAGCATCTGTCAGGTAGCTTCACTGTCATGTTACTTTCCTCCCTTTCCATACTGTATTCTTTGGCAGAAAGTTACTATGAACAGCCCTTACTTCAGAAGAGAGGAGTTATGCTTCACCTCCTTCCTCCTTGAGGGCAAAGTATCTGCATAAATTATTTGGAATTCTCTTACACAGGACATTTGTCTGTTATTCCCATTTACTTATTTACAAGTTATTTATTTGTATCAGTGTGGATTCGTGGATATTTATCTTATATTTTGGGTTAAAATCCAAGACTTTTTTTTTACTCAAATTGCTCCAGATTTGCCGCTGGGAGTTCTCTCAGTGGTCCTTGTGTCCTTCTGACGTATTTCCATCATTGTGGGCTTTTTTTTTTTTTAAGAACTCCCCTTACTTTCTAGGACTACAAGATGCTTAGGCTCATCTTGTATATATCCTGCCCCCATCCTACAATCAATGATTTTTCCAAAGACACTGGTTTCTTTTATAATAAGTAGAAGCTTATTGAAAAGCAAGATCTGGTGGCTGGGTATGCCCATTGCTCGTGGACTGTCATTGCTTTTAGGCTCTCTCAGAAGACAAAGCAAGGAAATAAATGTGTATATCAATCATGAATATATAATATACAATGTCTATAGCCTATATATGATACATGTCATGATAAACACGAGTTCATACCGATGTCTTTAACCTGAATCCATTACTACAAGGATCGTTCTAGTCTTCTCTCCTTGCTTGTATGCAGCCACCCATTCCAGCAATGAGAAATGTGGCACCTCCCATCCACCATACATTTACCTCCTTGTTCAATTCCAGTACACATATATATAGTAGTTTCAGAACTACTGACCCTTATTTCCTTACAACACAACTTTATCTATAGAATACAGTGCTTATATGCAGTGTATCTGATCATATAGACTGCGCCCATTCCCAAAGTTACTTAGATCAACACCTTTTTTCTCCTGCATGGGTGTTTGTCTTGCTGTGTCTTTTCTACAGGTTTGAAGTATTTCAAAATGAAAAAAAAAATTGTTGGAAAATAAGGTAAAATTCTCCTATTTTGGCAAATTTATAACATCATAAAAAACCATGAAAACATTGCTAGGAGCCTTTCAACTGCCTTTGAAGAGAACATATAAAAGAGAGACCCTGAAGCTTAAGCTTGATTAACTTTTTGGTATCTGCATGGTAACCTTATGAGGAAAAAGTAAAGATTATGAGACTAGACATCATATAAGGATGCAAAGGAAGGTGCTCATCAAGAATTACTAGAAAACCCCGAACTATCTTTTTTCTTCTTTTTTTTTCTATGACAAAAGATATAAGGTCATATAATTGAGGTAAGGAGCTCTGAATAAACTTTAGCGAAGTGCTGAAGGCGCTGAATAGTTTATTTGAAAATACAAGGAAACAATAAATTAATTACCAGTAAACCAGCTGAGGTTGGAAAATACATTTACACCTACACTAGGCCACAGAGTTCTGTGTGACTGTTTTTCCAACAGTGTTCAGTTATCCTAAATAAGAGTGCTGAAGGCAGGTATTTGCAATGAAGCTGAGAGGCAGCATGCCACCGTGGGAACCACATGGTTTGAATCTCAGTTCCATCCTTAACTATGAATGTCACTTTAGATAAATTACTGAAATACTGTATGCCTAATTTTTATTTGCAAATGGGGATGTTAAAATATTGATATAGTGCCTGATACATGGTTATTACTCAAAAAATGTTAGCAATCGTTATCATGACTATGCAGAATCTCAGATTGTGAGCCAATTATAGTAGAAGAACAAATGGGTGTTTATATATATAATAAACTGAAAATACTGCTCTGCTATATTGGTCTTCTATTCTCTAGGAGAGGAGTATCTTGTTGGAAGAGTTTCAAGGCTCTCCCAAATGTCAGTGTGTAGTATTTCAACATCAGGGACTATCCTAAGTTACAGACTTTGACAGGACAATTGAAAACTTCAACTTTGTAGCCTTTATTAAATGAATTTATACTATTTTTATTTCTTACTTCAAACAACAAAAACACATATTTAACATTCATTACTAATATTTAAGCAGAAACTGGGGTTTCAAGAGAAAAACCATCATGGACAGAGAGAATGAGAGCCCATTTCAATTGACTTAATCCAGTTTGAACATATCTGCCATTCTCCACCGGTTGCGTAAGATTTAACTTTCTGAATGTTTTAGCCATCTCTGCATAAAACAGTCCTATCACAATCTTAAAGTTAGGTTATCCATTTTACTCAACCCCTTTTCTTACACATACTGAAAACAAAAATAAAGCATTTTTTGAGCAGGGTTTCTCAGCTACTGACATTTGGGAACAGATAATTCTTTGTTGTGGTGGCTGTCCTGTGCATTGGTAGGATATTAAACAGCATCCCTGGCCTCCACCCCCTAGATCCCAGTAGCATCCCCCCCACCCCCCATTGTGACAAGGAAAAAGTTTCCAGGCATTGTCAATGTGCCCTAGGGAGACTGTCATCCTGGTTAAGAACCAAAAGTTTAGGGGAATGGTATTTACTAAATGTAAATAAGAGAACTTTTGATAGTACAGCAAAATCAAGACTTAGTTTAAAAAAGCTTTTTTTTTTTTTCCTAGGAGTTAACTGACTAAAATTTTATTCCAAAACAGAGTCGAACTCGATAGCGCTGAAAAAAAAAAAGAAAAATACACATCTCTTTTATAAATTACATCCTCACAAGTGGAGAACTGAACAATGTACTCTCTCTCAGAACCAATGCTTTTCTTGTTTCTTTAAAGACATCTGCCCTTATGGCACCGACATAATTTAAAATCCAATCCAAAGCTGGCCTGCATGTTACACCTGCAGGACATGCCTCTTTGCTTTTATATACTTTGTCAGGTGCCACAACCATAACCCTCACAGAATGACAAAAGGTATGGGAGAAACAGTGTATGTACTGAGATCATTTTTTTAGAAACCCCTTCCCATCTTGTGAGCTTTGCATCAGTTTAGCCGCTGAGTCTGAAACTAAAGGGAAGTGACATAGTGTCCTAAATACAAGATGCAGAGCTCCCTGTTTGGGCACGATGTATAAGTTACTTTAGTAATACATATGGATACACACCTTAATAGTTAATTTGTTGTGAAAACTGTAGTGTTTTCTGAGGCAGGAAATTGTTTCTTTCTTTCTTTTTTTTTTTTAAGATTTATTTATTTATTTTAGAGAGAGAGAGCACGCGGCAGGAATGGCAAAGGGAGAGGGAGAGAGAAACTTAAGCTCGACACAGAATCTAATGAAGGGCTGAATCTCACAACCCTGAGATCACGACCTGAGCTGAAACCAAGAGTCCGTCGCTCAACTGACTGCACCACCTGGGTGGCCCAGAAAAACTCAGTTTCTATTGTCTTCTATAATGATCAGGGAATCTCTTAATAAAGATTGAGATCATGTGGTTTTATGTTCTTGTGGGTCAATTTCAAATTTATAACGTAAACAGTACTCCAATATAGTACATACACTAAGCTTCAGTGGCCTCAACATAGAAACCTAAAATGAAAACAATCACACTGCTAGTCAGGTTTGTAAACCAACTGAAGACATGTAAAAGGACTGATTATATTGAGATGTCTACCCTCCAGGGTTGTTTTCTTATATTTTACTTTTACTTTGAAATGTAAAGAAAAAGTAAAGTGTTCAGAAGATTTGAAAATAAGACACAAGGGATGCCTGACTGGGTCAGATGGTAGAGCATGTGACTCTTAATCTTGGGGTGGTGAGTTCGAGCCCCACGTAGGGCATGGAGTTCACTTAAAAAAAAAAAGACACAATAACTACCTGAATAATAAAAGAAAAAAAAAACCCTCATTCTAATAGGATAGAAAAAATCTACAAGGAAATAGAAGTACTGTACAAGGGGCTAATTGAAAAGTATGGACTTTGGAGTCAGACTCTGTGGGTTCAAACCTACATCTCATAATCCTTTGGGTCTTTGTATATAAAGATATCATTGCTGAGGCTCCTGGGTGGCTCAGTCGATTAAGCATCCAATTCTTGGTTTCGACTGAGGTTATGATCTAAGGGTCCTGAGATCAAGCCCCGGCTTGGGCTCAGCACTGAGCAGCGGAGTCTGCTTGAGATTCTCTCTCTCTGCCCCTCTGGATCATACCTGCATGTTCTCTCTCTCTCTCTCTCTCTCTCTCTAATAAATAAATAAAAGCTATCATTGCTAAACTTGACTAACTCCTGAAAGGATGGGTTAGGAGGTATATAAAATGCCAAGCCAAGAGCTCGCAACAACAGATGTTCACTAAATAGTAGATGTGAATCTTTAACAGCTAAAGGAAGTGTCCTACAGACAGTGTATTAAGAATCTATTAGAGGGGTGCCTGGGTGGCTCAGTTGGCTAAGTGACTGCCTTCGGCTCAGGTCATGATCCTGGAGTCTCAGGATGGAGTCCCGCATGGGGCTCCCTGCTCAGCAGGGAGTCTGCTTCTCCCTCTGACCCTCCCCCCTCTCATGTGCTCTCAATCTCTCTCTTTCAAATAAAGAAATAAAAAATCTTTAAAAAAAAAGAATCTATTAGAGTTTTTTAAAAGCTTTTTTCCATAGTTTTCAAGAGCATCTTACATCTTATTTTCCCTTTTTATCAATTAATGTGATAAATTATATGAATCACATTTCCAATTATTGAATCATGCTGTCATTCCTGGAACAAAACATTACTTGTTCCTGTCATCTGCTACTTTTAAAAAGACCGCTCAGTTTGCTAACAATGTATTTAGGGTTTTTCCATCTAAACATATGCATATAATTATTCTCCTTTTGCTTTGTTTGCTTATCAGTTCCTTGTGTTGGGTTTTGCTGGCTATCAAAAACATAGGTTGGAATATTTCAATATTTCTCTATGTTAGGGAAGTCTTTATATGTCATAAAGAGCTTAAGGTCAAGGAAAGCTGGATAGGATTTGCCTATTTTTAAATAGCTCCTTCCATTGTTAGGCAACTGTAATTTTTAAAAAAGAATTTAAAGGAAGTTAAAATCCATCTGCCTATAATGTCTCCTATGGTTTCAATCTACCTTAAAAAACAAAGAAGGTGGAGAAAGAAGAGAATTGTGACAAGTGTCAACATTATGAGGTAATAAAGTAGGCACATAGGCATTGTCAAGTGGCAATTAAAAGACTATTTTGAGAATAAATGAAAGACAATGGGCTGGACCTCAGGGGAAGCATAAAGCTCAGATATAAGGAAGAAATGTTTTTTTTTTTTTTTCTGATATCCAACATTCTTATCGATGTAGGTAAATGAACTGCGTTACCATGGCATCAATCCAGTGTCCCGCTGTAAATTGATAAGTAGAAACATTAAACAATACATCTGTTTCTAAAGATCTCCATTACAGATCTCTGAACTACACCTATTTGCATCCAAATCTCATGTCTTTAGAATGTAATCTCTACTGAACACAGCAGTTTGCGTTTGCCTTTGCCACATTTCAGCACTTGCATCTGGAGCTGTCAGTGATTAATAAGTGGAATATTGGGCAGAGCCAGCCAGATAAGTATCTGCACTCCACGACCTCAGGGCTGTGGTCATCTGAGCAACACAGCCGCAAGTTCAACCCTTGCTCACACCAAGAATGGTCACTTTCTGCCCAGGAGAAGAGGGGAATTATGGCATTTTATGAGTTCTACAGCTTATTCCCAAGATCCTCATATACCAGAACACTAAAAATACAGCCAACCTATTCACCCAGCTGGAAGGGTTTCTGAAGACTGATACTAAATATCTGAACACAAGGTGGAAAGTGCAATTCACAAATGTTCTTCATCTTGTTAATGCATAAGAAGGTATGCTGCATTCTCTTTGTATTTGTTATTCTTTGTTACTTTTAGACACATATTTTCTGGTTGCTTTTCTAGCATTTTAATCTCATTAATATCATCTCTGTAGCCCAGATATCTTAAAAAGGAAATTCTAATTAAATGTTTCAACCCTGTGCAGATTACACAAAGAAAATCTTACCTTCACTACTCTAAATGAGACTTTGTTGAATTATTGTTTTAATCTCAGTTCCTCTAAATCGAAAACAGTGGCTAAAATCTTTTGAAAACTCAACATCAAATAATTACATTATATTTGATTTTATTTCTGTTACTACTTAAAAAAAAAACGCACTTCCAGTTGAAAACAAAGCTCTGGCCTAAATGTAGGTGATTATTGAAATAACTATTGGCAATAATCAGCTCAAACAATGTCTGTTTACATCTCTAAAAGAATCTATATTTTAGGGCGCCTGGGTGGCTCATTTGGTTGGGTGACTGCCTTCGGCTCAGGTCGTGATCCTAGAGTCCCTGGATCGAGTCCCGCATCGGGCTCCCTGCTCGGCAGGGAGTCTGCTTCTCCCTCTGACCCTAACCCCTCTCATGTGCTCTTTCTCATTCTCTCTCTCTCAAATAAATAAATAAAATCTTTTAAAAAAAAATCTTTTAATACAAAATAGAGAGAAATGATGTGCCAATACCTGTCTGTTGATAATTTCTAAAATTTGACAGTCACGACATTCACACACACCTATATATAGATAGGTGGACTCATGCCAAATAATGTGTTCTAAGTGGAGAATTTACAAATCTTAATGTAATTATCTGGTATATGAAAATCACTGCTAAAATTACCCCCCATAAGCTAAAATTAATCTTGTTCAATGTTTGGAAGAATTTCATCTAAGTGGAGGAATGTATATTCAAGTAAGGGGTTTTTGTTATAGTGACCTGTCTCTCCAAAAGTGTATAAGGGAGGATTAACAGCCAGAGAATGAGGATAAAGAATCAGCCAGACTGAGCAGTTTCATGAAATGAACAAGATCTTTTTTGATTTTCAGCAGGTTATATTAGCCAGCTGGAATTACATGATTTTGTACCTTAGAAAACATATTTTCTCAACTAAGATAAACCTGAGATACCTTTATAAGAAAAACCTCTACTCCCCTCTCTTGTCTACTGCAAACAGTTCATTTTTCAAGTGAGGTTTCCCAGATTTTCTTATCAGCTGGACTGGAAGGATATATAACAGGAATTCTTTTCTTGTTCTTTGCAATCTACAGCATACAACTTTAAATATCCTGCTTTACAAAATAAAAGGAGTAAGAAACTTTCAGTGCATAGGATATAGGGCATTTAATCAAAGTCAGCTTTCAGAAGAAAGATATAGAGCCATTTTCAAATGCTGACAAAGTAGGAAAAGAAAAATGAACCCTCATGTATCTTTAATGAAGCTTTCAGGGAAATATATCTATACATATCTTAGTGATTTCTGATTTTTAAAATATTTTCCCTAATTTGGTAAAGCAAAATATTATACTGCCATGCCCCTCTCAATTGACTTCAATTTCAAACAAATATATGAATCAAATAGAAAGCATTTTTTTAAATAAAAGAAACTGAATTTATCAGTCAATACATGAAAAGTGGCAACACTGAATAATTACCTGGCAGTGAATTATTTTAAGTTTTTCTGAGGAAATTTGTACATCACTGAGTCCTAGGCCAAAAGATTTGGTTAAAATAATTTTATCAATAACTCCTTATAAAGATGAAGGCTGTCTGATCAATCCTAAACACATTCATTACACACAAACTGTCTCCTGAGAGAGAAGGGAGAGAAACTTCCTCTAAAAGCTTAAGGAAACAGCCTTAAGCTTAAACCTACTCTGTCCTGACTCCTCTGGTAAACAGTACTATTGTGGTTAACATTTCTGATACATTTTTAAATCTACCCACTAGGGCCACAACTCCACTCTGAAGTTTTAAGTTCTATTTCTATGGATACTATAGTACAGGTTATACCAAAAGAACATATGCTTACATTGGAAGTCACTTAACACTAATAAGAAATTTCTAGCTTTATAAGAAAAAGAGATTTTGCAGAATTATACTAAAATAACACGGACTATCGTAATTTGGGAAATCAGCTGCACTATTTTGCAAACATTACCATGCATAACAAAGGTTTTTGGGGTCTGGCAAACCTGGATTCTAGACCTTGCTATTCTACTCACTAACTCTTTATCTTAGGTTCTCTACGCCTCAGATCCTTCACTGGTAAGAGAAAGTAGAGGATAATTCCTACTTCACAGAGCAATCCCCATTATGAAAAGAGACAAAAGGTTTAAGTATTTTGCATAGTAACAGGTACAAAAAGTGCTTTAAAAATTTCAGCTACTAGAACTACTAAATAACTGTAGTCAATAAGAATATCATCATTCCCCTTGTCAAAAAGGAGGCTGTAGGTAGATATTAACTTCTTGTTTGAAGGTCTCTAAGGAAAATAGCTCCATTTTTCAAATCCAATAAAGTTTCACTGGGGATGAAGAAGAGTTTTCCTACAGTGTTAGAAAGTGATCTTCCTTTACGTTTTCTTTAATGGGATACTATCCTGAAACAAATACACCATGGCAAATCTCAGTCTCTAAATTATTTTCAGGCAGATGCTAACTGGGAAGTAAGTTACACATAAATTAATAATTCTAGTGTAGTTACTGGCCTACACTACACTTGTAACTCTATAGCTGGTTTGTAGTCACATGATGAATTTAATCAAATTACCATAAATCATGGTTATGCCCATGCTAGCTTCCATCATTTCTAGGATTCAAAAAAACAACACAAAACAAAAAAGAGGTAGTTACTTAAATAAGAGCTTGAGTATTTAATAGAATTAGATGAAATTATTAATACAAAGAAGGTATTATTTTTTTAACCTGGACCCACCAGATGTTTGATCCAGTCTCATTTTTATTGATGGCCTTATGTCTTCAACTTCAAAAGACTGCTGCAGAGCTCAATTGAATTTCTTGATTTTAGAGGAAAACCCCAAAAGGCAAAAGACATATTAGAAAATAATTAGAAAGTAAGCATGTTGTACCAATGCAACTGCAAACAGGGGAAAACACCAGGGGGAACTGAAGTCTACTAAAAACGGATGAATCAAGACTATGTTCAGGGGCGCCTGGGTGGCTCAGTCATTAAGCGTCTGCCTTCGGCTCAGGTCCTGATCCCAGGGTCCTGGGATCGAGCCCCACATCGGGCTCCCTGCTCGGCGGGAAGCCTGCTTCTCCCTCTCCCACTCCCCTGCTTGTGTTCCCCTCTCGCTATGTATCTCTCTGTCAAATAAATAAAAATCTTTAAAAAAAAAAAAAAGACTATGTTCAAAAGAGAATGAGAACATCTAAGGACTTGGGATAGAGAGAGAAGACAAATCAAGACTAACTTAAATGCTATCATTCTTTATAAATGTAATATTTTTGGATAAATAATCCTTTACATTCTGACCTTTTACATTTAGCAAAAATATCTGCAGGAAAGAAGAGTCTCATCAATCTTTTATAACTCAGTGCTGAAAAAAATTTGTTTTAAAAGATGGTTTAAACATGTTCACTTAGCCATTTCTATAAAAATTTTCTAAAGTAACTAATAAACTAAATGTGTAAAATTTCTCAGTGAAAGTATTCCACTATTGTTTAACTGCCATAATTATTTACATATGTATGTGATGTTACACATTTAGTTATAGTGTCACTGATCAAAAATATAGAAAATCCATATATCCTAACAGAAGATCTCAACCTGTACGTCTTCTTCAGTAGATTTTGCATACCAGAAAGCACATTTTGAAAAGTACTGAGAGCTTACCTTAAACTGAAAGTTAGTTTTAAACATCAATTTCTAAGGTAATGTATTAAACATTAAACATTACAAGATATTTGTCATGAATCACACATATTAACACACCAAAATCTTTGGATAATTATATGGTTAATGGTTACTCTAATTTTTCAAACAAAACCATGCAATATTGGAGAAATATGAATTTGTCTAATTTTCTCTTCCCTCAACTTATAAATATTTTGTAGAATAAAGAGTACAAGACAACTACTAACATGGGAAATATATTCTAAAATAAACTAAAATAAGACCAAAAAATGTTTAGTTTTCATTTCACCACCCCTATAGTTTGTGAAATATAAGCTTCCATTTAACCCAAATGGTTGCTCAATACATTACGTATCTTTAATTTCTCTATCAAGGGCTTATTTTCCATGTGGAATAATTCAGAAAAGTGGCTTTCATGTTTATGAAAAGAACATGATCTTCCAGTCTCTACTACTAAGAGCATGATGCTCTGTTCCATAAAAAAGCCTTGCCTCAGATAACTAATATGATAAATTTATTTAATTGAAGTTCACATTTAAAAAGGCAGCTTCCTCGTATGTTCAGAAGTTCCACTGAGGCACCAATTTCACCCACATGTTGTCTCTTAATTATCTTTTTATTAACTGTAGTGCTCTGTTCTTGTACTCAGGACTAGATTTAAATTAGAAGAAAATACTTTTGTTATCACTTAAAATGATAAATGGAAATAGTTCTCGGGGCAATAGTCAGTCTGCTACCCAGAAAACCTTCAAAAGCCAACCGCAGGGAACATAGAAAGCACGTTGACTCTTCTGTCAGATGAATAAAGGCTTAGTTATAAAAGTGAACAAAGTGCTTCCTCTAAATCAGCCATTGTTGATAGAACACTATAACTATAAAGCATGTTTAGACTTGTTTGAACATGTATATAATATCCTTTCTTGATGATATTCCCTGCAAATAATACCATAAGATACAAACCTCAGAATACAACTAGCCTTGATTTATGTAAGGGTAATTAGACAAGTGTCTTATAATTATATTTAAATAGATAACTTCTAATGAGAAATTCTATAACCTAGTTTAGGAAATATATATAGATTTGGGTTTTTTTTTCCTTTTTTAAATTTTATTATGTTATGTTAGTCACCATACATTACATCATTAGTTTTTGATGTAGTGTTCCATGATTCACTGTTTGCATATAACACCCAGTGCTCCATTCAGTACGTGCCCTCTTTAATACCCATCACCAGGCTAACCCATCCCCCACCCCCCTCCCCTCTAGAACCCTCAGTTTGTTTTTCAGAGTCCATCCTCTCTCATGGTTCATCTCTCCCTCTGATTTCCCTCCCTTCATTTTTCCCTCCCTTCTCCGAATGTCCTCCATGCTATTCCTTATGTTCCACAAATAAGTGAAACCATATGATAATTGACCTCCTCTGCTTGACTTATTTCACTTAGCATAATCTCCTCCAGTCCCATCCATGTTGATGTAAAAGTTGGGTATTCATCCTTTCTGATGGCTGAGTAATATTCCATTGTATATATGGACCACATCTTCTTTATCCATTCATCTGTTTATATATAGATTTTGATTTCAAATGTGGAAAAATAGAGCTCACATAGAAAGAAAGGAAGAAAAGGAGGGAGGGAGGAAGGGAGGAAGGAGGGAAGCAAGGAAGGAATAAAGAGGGCTCTAGCTTTCAGCAGAATGCTGAAAGCTGGCTGGTAAATGTGGAGGGAGTGTCAGAGCTGGAAAATGATCATTTTTAAAGCATAATAGTGAAAATTGTATCAGGCATGAATTACCCATGGATGCTAAATCTAGAGGGATCTTGAAGTGTCTCACCACAGACTGCTTATTGGTATCAAGGGAGAAAAAATTATACAATAAGTAAGAGAGGTTGCATTTTAAAAGGGGGGTGATTGTGGTACCGTATGCACCAAAAACGTCAGTCATTAAAGATAAAGATGGGCTATGAAAATGTTCTAGATGAAAGAGGCTAAAGAGACACACTCTTTAACAGAATACCTGATCCTAAGCTGGATCCTGCACTGGAGAAGGAAATGCTTTAGGACATTATTGTGTCAGCTGATACAAGTGTATTAAGAATGATAGATTACATAAAAGTATTGCATCAAAGTTAAATTACTGAGGTTGACAACTGAACTGTAATTATGGAATAGAGTATCCCTAATCTTAGATAATACCCCCACTAAACTACTTAGGGGTAAAGAGACATGATGTATGTGAAAAACGTGTGAATTTGGATAAAGGGTATACTGGTATTCTTTGTACTATTTTCATTTTTACAATTTTCCTGTAGGTTTCAAATTATCTTAAAATAAAATGTTAAAAGAATGTGTGGCAGGTGGACTGGCACTTTTAGTATCTTTGTGTTTTTTTTTTAACAAACACTCAAAGCATTTACATATGCTGTATGAATAACTTTGGAACCATTCATTTAATTCTTAAGAAGCACCTTTGAGATATGCACCCTCTTTTTTACAAATAAGGAAACTAAGGCAAAAAGGTTTACAACTGGCCCCAAATCACATATTTCATAATTCACAGAGCCAAGATTCAAACCCAGAGAGTCTGAGTCCAAAGCGCCCCTTATGACAATTTTTCGAAGTTCATTAAATAAATAGAATATCAAGTTGGTGGAAACAGCCAAGGAAGCTCAGGGATTTTAATAAATGAAGATGACGATGAGGTTGTACAATTATCTCCACAGATGGGTTAGAGGATGCCAACTTAACAACAACTCCGGGTACTAAAACTCTACATACATACTTAACACTCTACTTTTCATGTAATCACACATTGTGGAAATAATTTTCAAAAACAACAAAAAATGGATGATGTTTCTTGCACCCATGCATGGCATCATCTTTTTACTTCAAATTCATAATTATTAAGAAAGACAGCAGTAAGTGTAGTTTTAAAGATAAGAGAATAAATAATATCTAAAGTTGTAAGAATAATAAGAATTTTATGAGAGACTAAGTGCTCAAAGCAATTTAAAATCCAATTCCTTTACTATTTGTAATATCTCAAAGTGGGACATTTGTGAACACGAATTAGTAGCTTACCTATTACCAAGGAGGTGAGCATTCTTGGCATAACACTTCACATAATAATATTTATTGACGGAATTTATAAGAGAAGAGGTATAATAAATGTCTTAGAAATGTGTTCTTTCCCTCAGGTTTTGATATTTTTAATAGGCTTCGACAAACAATAAAGATAATATTCATTGCGTGATGATACCACTCAGTATTATGAGTGCTAGATTTACTCTCGGAGAACATTTCATGGTTGACGGTTTACAGCAAAGCTTCCTGCCTGTACGGTCTCTACGCTTTCATTCCACCATCATGCCAGCCAGAATTAACATGGCTGCTCTTCTCTATTCATCCCTTAAAAATAATTTTACCTCACCTCTTTGTCTAAAGCTTTTTCTGACTATTTCAGACTCAAATGTTTTCATTCATTTAGCCATAAATACCAACTTCTGGTATGCCTTCTCATTACTTTGAACACTTACTGAAATCTTATTGTAGAAACTGGATTTTTGTTTGTTTGTTTACCAGTTCTTTCATTTCCAACCAAACTGATTATAATCTCCTTGAGACCAGGGACTAGGTAAAATATCTTTATATTAATCACAATGCTTAATAGCCTCTGGATGAATCAATTCAATATTTATTTACTGATTTTATTTTTAATTTTCCCCAAAGTTTCATACAGTTAAGATGTCTTTAAATCTTGTTTGATATTACTTGTGATTACTTAAGAGAAAACAAATAGCATGAATGTTCTTTCTCTTCTCGCTAGTTAAAATATCAATTTCTTAAAAATCCAGTTCAAAGGAAGCCTTCAAAAAATTTTCAACTTGTCCCTTGTCTTCTCCTGGTTAACCTGTTCATAGTTTGAATCTGAATCACAAATTTGTACTTAAAATGTTAAGTAATCACAACAACCCAAAAAGCGTATATAAAATATGATCATGACTTTGAAAAACCAAATTATAAAACAACTAGAATGGCATATATAAACATATTATCAGTAATAGCCTCAGAGTGGAACACTGGGTGGTTTTCCTCTTGTTTAAATTCTTCCATGGCTTCCTCCTCCTCACCCCAAAATATTATATTATGGAATATATATATTCCATAAAGGGCATATAAAACATCATTCTGCCTTTAAAATTATTGTTTGTTTTATGTATCCCAAATTCCATTACGAGATTTTTGAAGCCAATGAGTATTTTCTACTTTTATTTCCCTGATGCCATTTCTAGCATGGTGTTTGGCTTACAGTACTGCTTTCAAGTATCAAGACTTCAAGATCACATTTTAATCAGGGGAGGTTTCTTTGTCTTATGTATACTGACACATGAATTATACATAATTTATGCACATTCACACAAAATTATGGACACCCATAGGATATTAACCTTGTTCTCCTCTTGCCCCTCCTCTGGAAAAGAGTTCACTTAACCAGAGTTGGATCTATGAGACCCTTCTCAGATTTTTTAATTCTGAGGATCAAAAAAGTCATTAAGGTAATCTCTCTTTCTCTTTCCCCCTCTCCCTCTCTCTTACCTCCTCTCTCCCGCCATTTCTTTCTCTCTCTCTCTCTTTTTTTTTAAGATTTTATTTCTTTCTTTGAGAGAGAGAGAGAGAGGGTGAGAGAAAGCACGAGCGGGGGGGAGGGGCAGAGGGAGAAGTATGGTCCCCACTAAGCAGGGAGCCCAACACGGAGCTGGATCCCAGGACCCCAGGATCATGACCTGAGCTGAAGGCAGATGCTTAACCAACTGAGCCACCCAGGCACCCCTCTTTTTCTCTAATAAAACTGCAAGGTGGGGGCGCCTGGGTGGCTCACTCGTTAAGCGTCTGCCTTCGGCTCAGGTCATGATCCCAGGGTCCTGGGATTGAGGCCCTCATCGGACTCCCTGCTCAGTGGAGAGCCTGCTTCTTCCTCTCCCACTCCCCCTGCTTGTGTTCCCTCTCTCGCTGTGTATCTCTCTGTCAAATAAAGAAACAAAATCTTAAAAAAAAAAAAAAACTGCAAGGTGTACAACTTGGAAGCTGTTTGACATTCAGGTTCCATTTCCTCTAAAAAATTATCTATACAAAATAAATAAAAATAAATAATTATCTATAATATAAATAAAGTTGACACACAGAAGAAGGACAAGGGGATGAAGAAGAGAAAAATAATCTTATTATCACTGTAATACATTTGTAGTGATTCTTATAAATAAAAATATTTTGTAATTTTTTGTGATTACTGTAATAATTATAGTAAATTTGTGTAGTTACACTTCATATTTTCACCCAATCCTGATACACAAATGCCTTCCTACCTTTCCTAACAAGATCCGAAATGACTTGAATGTTGGACTTACAAACTACTGCAATTAGCATTATTTTTCTGAAATAACAAAACTTTTCTATTTCTGGTATAACTGTGAGGGGATTTTTTTCTCCTCCTCCACACACATCACCCTGGGGACCATATGCCAGAGTTCTTCTTTCATGTGGGGAATTCTCCCATTAGTCAGCAGCCATGCAGAATAGCACGGGAAAGAATTCTAACTTTTAACAGAGACCGATATGACCCAGAACATCATGACCTTTGACAGAAATTTATACACATGGGAAGTAAAATTGCAACAGGAAGTAAAGCATTGCATTTCTTCCTTGTAAAAAAGGTTGACAAAATAAAACAAATGTCAAAAAAACTATTACATCATAACTTTTATGGTTTTGCTCCATTGATGCTCATGCATTTTATATGTCCTACCACCTTAGAGAGCAATAGGCTTATATTCAAATAAACTGAATTCTGTCACTTCACTAGCTCTAAGATGATAGACACATTTCGTAACCTTTCTTAACTGCATCCATTCATTCAACAAATATTTGAATGCTTAATATATGCCAAGTACTTTTCTAGGTATAGAGAATCAGAGAGACAAAAGATTATGCACTTATGGAATTTACAATGTGTAAAGGAGACAGGAGATAAGGATACACGTAAGTTAATAAATTTAAGTTTATGACAAATGTTTTCAATAAAAGAAAAGATAATGGGACCAAGGAGGATGAGGAAAGAGACCACTCGATTTAAACTGGCCATGGAAGGCCACTCTGGGCTAAAGAAAGAATGATGAAATGGAATCAGCCACGCAAAGGTCTGGGGGCGATCCTTTCCCAGAAAAGTAAAGAGTACAAAGGGCCTAACACAGGAAATGACCAATGGTCAAGAAAGAGAAAGGAAACCCAGTGCCGCTGGAACAAAGTGAGCAATGAAATGTAAGTGGTGTGAAATTAGATGAGAAAGGTAGACAGGCCAGATAAGGGGGAACTGAGTAGGCCATGATTTAGACACTACATTTCATTCTAACTAGAGTGGGCAGTTAGGGCTGGAGAAGGCTGACAGTAGGCTCTAAAACCCCTGAGAGCAGTTGAAGGAATAGATTATGGAGGGCTTCTAAAAAGATAATAATAGTTTATAGCAGCGTCATCAACAATAGCCAAATTATGGAAAGAGCCCAAATGCCCATTGACTGTTGAATGGATAAAGATGTGGTATACATATAATGGAATATTACTCAGCCATAAAAAAGAATGAAATCTTGCCATTTGCAATGATGTGGATGGAGCTAGAGTGTATTATGCTAAATGAAATCAGTCAGAAAGACAAATACTATATGATTTCACTCATGTGGAATTTAAGAAACAAAACAGATGAACATAGGGGAAGGGAAAAAAAAGAGAGGGAGGCAAACCATAAGAGACTTAACTACAGAGAACAAACTGAAGGTTGATGGAGGGGAGGTGGGCAGGGGATGGGCTAAATGGGTGATGGTTATTAAGGAGGGCACTTGCTGTCATGAGCACTGGGTGTTGTATTTAAGTGACGAATCACTCAATTCTACTCCTGAAACTAATATTACACTATCTGTTAACCAACTGGAATTTAAGTAAAAACTTGAAAACAAAACAAAACAAAACAAAAGATACTGGAACAAATATATGAAAAAGTAATAATAAAAGGATAATAATAATAATAATAAAGTTATTTTCTAAAAAATTAAAAAGTAGTTATTTTTTTAAAGATTTTATTTATTTATTTATTTAATTGACAGAGACAGAGAGGGAGAGGAAGAGAGAGAACACCAGCAGGGAGAGTCGGAGAGGGAGAAGCAGGCTTCCCGCGGAACAGGGAGCCCGATGTGGGGCTCGATCCCAGGACCCTGGGATCATGACATGAGCCAAAGGCAGACGCTTAACCAACTGAACCACCCAGGTGCCCCAAAGAAGTTATTTTTAAGTTGTAGTGTACATATATTGTAGTGTTAATAAAATACATGGCATATTATAAGTCCTAAATAAGTGTTAGTGATAAAAAATTTACTGTTTTTTTTCCCCATGGATCCTGAAATCTGGGTAGTGAGTCATAACCTAATCCTGAGACTCCACCTAAGGTGAACTCCACTCATGGCCATGCAACTGTAATCACTGCATATGGTGGCACTTTATAAAATGAGAAAAATAAACAGGCAGTTTCCAGTTTATAAATGGATCTTCCAAAAGTTCTCTCATACCTCCATAATTGGAAATCTAGAGCACGTTTCTCAGAAAAAGAAAAAAAAAATGTCAGTTATTTTTCCCAGAGTAGCCCAGAGAGTTCTATGTAATCTATAATGTGTAAATAATACTAATTCTACAGTTTGGGTTTGAAAATCAGGGGTCCATATGGTGCATAAAAGGAAAATAAACAACTGCTACCATTGACTGCTAAATGAGTACCAACATAATTCGAAGCCCATTGCAACATCATGAAGTAGATACAGATGAGACACTAAGAACCTCAGGTGAGCAACTGGCTTGTGCTGTCAGGAGTTTGCAGAGCAGGGAGTCAAATCCAGGCAGTTTAAACCAAGCTTGCTTTCTCTTAAACCCTCTTAACAACCAAGTAAACTGTATTTACTCTTACTCTCATGCTTGAAAAAAAATCCTGTAGAAATAGTAATGTGAATCCTGTGAATATGCCTGTGAATCTTGATCAAGCTCTTTTTGGAACTTATTGGTACATCCTGGTGCTCTACCTCATAATACAGGGTATTCCACTATAATATCCCAGGTAAAACCATCCTACACACTTTTACAGTATATGGTAAGTTGATAAACGGAATCTTTAATAAAATTCTTCATTGACACAAATTGAAAAACAAACCCAAACAAAAACCTTCAGCTCAGGGCTAAGGAAGAATTTTAGATTTTAAGCAGCAGCTACAGGGGCACCTCTGTCCAGATATCTGACTCCAGGCTGCGTAATCCCAGGAAAACCTGTCACCTGCTACTGCTTGGCCCAGCTTCTCACTTCCATCTACTTTTGAGGAATTTATTTTTTTCTCAAAAAATGCCAGAGGGGCAGCAATGATAATCTAGTAGTCAGGGTCAGGGAACCAAAGTAGTCATTTCTGTGCATTCAGGATGCAAAAGAGAAGAAACCAATACGATATACAGAAACATAAGAAACAGAAGATCTTGGATTCATTTATATAAACTGTGTGATCTGGGGTCAGTTACCTATGCTTTTTAATCCTGTTTCCCCAAATGGGGCTTAAAAAGTAACTCCCTCATAATGTTATGCAGATGAATGATAATAAGGTAGTGGGGCAGGAGAAGCAGCAATGATTTCACTAAGCCTTTCCTGTATGTCATGAACTTTATCAGTGAGTCATATGGATTTACCCTCAAAACCACCGTGTTAGGTCAAATATCATATCCATTTTACAGAAGAGAAAAGGAGGTGTGCAGAATGATAAGAACTTTTCCCAAGACAACACAGAGTGCAAGTGTTGTCACTGGGAGTCTAGATCCTCGGTCCCAACCTTAATCACAAAGATTAGCATTCTCCTGGACACACTGTAAACAGTAAAATGCCACTGTTATGATTACTATTGCCATTTCAATCATCAACCCTATTATTGAGTTGTTAGATGGACTTAAGGAGATGGAAAGCACCAGAACATTGACTAGCATATAACCAATGCTTCATAACCAATGCTAATTGCCTTCTCTGTTCCACAGGTGGTGTATTATCTGTTTGGATTTATTAAAACCTTCAAATATGAGGATATATGAAATAACTATGAAAGTAGCTTAATTTTACAGTATTGTTAGGCAATTAACCCTCCCACAAGAGACATTCGATTCACTTACTACTAATTCTTATTTGTCTTTAATAACTCATAGTTATTAAGTTAGTGTCAGAAAACCCTCAGGCAGTTTATCTTCCTCTATCTTTGGCTTATTTCCTCCACTGAGTAAGAGCAAGTCCACATTTTGTTTGCTTATTAGTTGAACAGGTAACTTCAGCCATTTACTCTTATTTCCCTCGCCTCCTGACCTACTTCAAGAGTTTATAAACCTCTCACTCACCTGGTCTCTAACAAGTTTGTGGCTTTTGGCTTTTTGTTTTGAAACACAAAAACTACAGAGCAAGCACCCTGCTTTTTTCCCAGAAGCATAAACTCACATCCATCTCCTAGTCTTCCCTAATTACAAGGAACATTTTTGCCCTGCAATCCCTGGGATGACCCAGCATGATCTCAAGCCCGAGGAAGGTTTAACTAGTTAAGAATTCATGGAAATGAGTGGTGTTCCTACTGGTGCCCCTTGGCAGGGGGCTCCCATTCTGCCCACGTTCCCGTCAGGATGGGATAAGACAGCATTCTGAAGAGTGCCCAGTGTCAGTGCAGAAATGAATCTCAGGTGTTAGGTGCAATGCCTTCATTTCACAGAGGAGAAAATGAGAAATGAGGAAATGGATCCCTTCTCCAGGTCTCAGTTACCAAAGCACACCCCAGGAGAGAAACCAACCTTGTGCTCTAACAGATGAAGAAGGGAAAATGGTTGCATTTCAATAGACAAAGAATTATGCCTACTAAAGGCATCGACCCAAAGCATGATCAAGTTTTCTTTTAGGAATGTTTTTCTGATTCTAAAAGAAATAAATGTCATTGTAGAAAATCTGGGAATTACTAAAAACATATTGAAAATAATCACAGAGAATTCCAGAATTCAGAGAGAATCTATTCCAATATTCACGTCAGGATTATATTGCGCACGAAGTCCAATTTTCAAGGTAGCTCTAAGCGGTCAACAGTATACAGAGTATAATTTGTTACTTGTCAGTGTGGGTACATGATTAGGCTACTCAGCGGCTGTCCAAAAGTCCTCGCAGTGCTGCACATGGAACCCAGGCTTTGCTGTCAGTAAGGTTGGGGTTCAAGCCCAGCTTAGCTATTCTCTGGCTGCATGGACCTTGGCTATGTTATCAGTAAGATGAAAACACTATGTATCCTATAAAGCTCTGTTTGAGGCTCCAATGAAGTAACATGATCCTTAAATCCTATAAAAATTCAGACTTAACATACATTGTGCTTCTAGATAAAAGCAAGGAATGACCTTTTATCAAATCAAATGCAATTCTTGGTCCCATTAACAAAATCTGATTGTCACAGAAGTCTGAGTTAAGCTATGTGTCTTAGATTGAATGGAACACAGTGGCAGCCATCTTTGACTCCTCCTAAACCGTACTACGTGTGTCACCCCTCAGTGCTTCAAAGAAAATAACAATTCGACACTATTCTCAAGCAGTTATCCACACAGTCCTTGATCTCTGCTTCTCTTCTCCTGTCCAAAGAAAAGCCATCTGGCCTTTTACCTGAAATGCCTAGCGACCTCTTTTAAGACTGATACTTGTGGATAAACGTATCAACCTTTGAAGCTGTGTTCTATGGGAAAATCACTTTAAGAACAGTTTTAATCTCTTTGTGGCAGGTTTATGAAAAGAGTTTTCCTCAAGTGTTAGGTCTAACCATTTCCATTTCTATTGCTTTATCACCTTTATTCTAATTATAATGAGTAAACGTAAGACCTAAATAAATTTTTAAGAACCAGACAAAATTAAGAAATATTTTTTTAAAGATTTTATTTATTTATTTGAGAGAGAGAGAGAGAGAACACAGGAGCAGGGGAAGGGGGAGAGGGGCAAGAAGACTCCTGGCTGAGTGGGGAGCCCAACAGGGGGCTGGATCCCGGGACTCTGAGATCATGACCTGGGCTGGCGCTTAACCAACTTAGCTACCCAGGCACCCCAAGAAGTATTGTTTTTCTTTTAAAAAAAGTAATTAGTAACAATTCATAACAGCTAGTGTAGTCTTTGTTTTCCAGTGTCCTACTTCAAGGAATTTATTTTCTTTTCTCACATCCCAGAATTTTCTCCTCCTGAAATGTAGTCACCAGCAATACATCTAATTCTAGGTTACCAAACAGATTTACTTGCTTTTATTAATCCATAATGATAGCTTTATGAAGAGATTCTAAATGAATGTGCTACAATTGTTTATTTAAGTAGCAGTGTTTAAGTAGATTTAAGCAACTACAATAATTTTACTCTTTACTTAAGATCTATAATTTCTCCTTTTTACCAAAAGGATAAATATTCAGCTCATTAGGGCTTAAGTTTCTTCATGATTTCGTCCTTGTAAATTTTTCTAGTCTCAACTGTTTCACGTGTGCCCACATGGCTTGGCTCCATGGAACTACTTACCAGTTCTGAGCTAGATCAGAATTAGCAGCAGCATTGGCAGTGTTTTTCATACTGACAGAAGTCTACCAGTATCAGTGAGTTGCAACTAATTAGGTAACTACCATTTTATAAGCAATGTATTACTACTTGCTAAAATTATACCCAAAATCATTATACACAATGACTTAAAACTAAAGAGATATATGTATATTCTTCACAGTCCTCTTAATATAGTATAAAAATAAGAAGACCTCTGAATAGGAGACAAATAAATCATTTTCCATTAGTAGCAGAGTTAGCCAGCAAGCGTTCTTCAAACAGAAAGCAAGCAACGTCTTTCCTTACCATTCAAAACAAATCAAATTAAACAATAAGAAATAACTTTTAAAATCATACATTATTGGGGTGCCTGGGTGGCTCAGTCGTCGGTTAAGTGACCAACTCTTGGTTTAGGCTCAGGTCATGATCTCAGGGTCAGAGAGAGAGCCCAGGTTCAGTTCGGAGTGTGAGATTCTCTCCCTCTGTCCCTCCCCGCGCTCGTGCACACGCTCTCTCTCTCAAATAAAAAATCTTTAAAATCATATATTATCTATCTGGGCCACAGGTAATAGGCTAAAAATACTAATTTTTGGAATTTATTCATTTTAATCCAATAAACATTAATTCTAAGCTCATGACCACTATCTTATATTTGGGGGCACTAAGTAGCCCATGAATTAGATGACATTCTGAAAATACTTCATAACAATGAGATTTTTCTCTATCCCAAGTCCCCATAAATAGCTATTGAAAGGCATGAGCACATACTAGTGTTTTTCATTGAAGCTTTGATATATTTATTTAAAAACTGAAAAAAATAAACATTTATTTTATTTACTTTATCAAGAAGTGGCAGGAGCCATACTCAGTATTTAGATACAAATATCTGGATAGCTCGGGAAATATAGTATTCTTTTACTACAAGACATCAGAAACGAGGAATCAGGATTCCACTGTGAATGTCCATTACTTACATCAATTACATCTTAAAAGTAATTCCAGTTTTGTTATTACCAGGTAAATTAACTTCCAGTGAAATTACATTAAAATACATCTATCATCCATACTATCTGAGGTTCTGTCACTGCGCTAATCTATCACCATCAGCAAAATCAAGCATTTTATATTAATTTACATATTTAAACAATAAAAGTAGAAATAAAGTTAAAAACTAAATTCTTGAAATACGGCTTTTAACAAAATCTACTGAAACTCATGAAACCTCAGTTGTAATCTAACCCAACACATTATGTGAATTCCGAAATTCTAATTTCATGGGGGTTGAGGAGTTTATTTTTAGCCAGCATTGTTTTATCACCTTGGTGTATTAAAATCTAGCACAGTGCTTGCATCATAGTTACACTCAATAAATACCTGCTAAATTAAATTATTAGAATACATTTAATATACAAAAGTACCTATAAGTATATGCACAACCCTGTTAAAATGAACGAACCTTAGTAGAGAAATAAGCCACAAATATATAAAAAATATATTTAGAATTTTCTCTAGAGAGAAGATGTTCTCTAAAATAAAATATATATAAAACTGGTACCTTAGCCAGCTTTACCTGTCACACTGACATTCCATCATGCTTACCTTTAAAACTTGCAGGCAAGCAAACAAACAGCGAGAGATCAAAGTTTGACTATGAGCACAAACATTAAAATCATATGAAACAAACCTGATATTCATACACTGCCATTCACTGTATTTGCCCAGAAAATTTGAAGAAAGAGCTCATTAGTAACTTAGAATTTTATATTTGCATTTTCTACATCAATTGTAAATAAGTATATTTTGTTCAGCCTAATTTTATTTTTTTATTTTTTTATTTTTTATTTTTTTTATTTTTATTTTATTTTTTAAAGATTTTGTTTATTTATTTGACAGAGATACACAGCGAGAGAGAGAACACAAGCAGGGGGAGTGGGAGAGGGAGAAGCAGGCTTCCTGCAGAGCAGGGAGCCCGATGTGGGGCTCGATCCCAGGACCCTGGGATCATGACCTGAGCCGAAGGCAGACGCTTAACCATCTGAGCCACCCAGGCGCCACCGATTCAGCCTAATTTTAAAAAGCACATTCAGTGGTATGAAATTTCCATAGTAAAACTATTGCATTTACTTTCTAGGGTAATTTCATAAATTATTTTTATAAATGTATAATTCAGCATAAGGTATGGAATGTTTTTCATGCTAAAAGGCCCAGCTTCTTTTTTAGGTATTTTGAGGATCCAGCAGGATCCTCAGTGTAATATCAACTCATTTTCTTTCATTACACAAATTATCAACTACATGATTTTTAAATATTTTTTAAAAATAAGAGTTGCTGCATATTGTCTCAACCAAATATTATCCACACATGATTCAGGTCCACTGCAATGAAAACAACACATTATTTTTGCTTAACAGAGTGATAATATCTTAATTCCATCTGGAATAATTAATATCAATTGTTTTCATATTTTATCATTTTAAAATATTACTGAGTTACTAAAACCATTGCAAATATACACATATTTTTCTCAACTACACTCTATAACACAAAAATTTGAGAATCTCTTTACAAGCTATATAACTAATATTTCTTTTACTTATGAAATAGGACATCTTTAAATAATAACATCTATCTACTAGGTTATCTTAATTACTGCTTCTTTTTAATAATTTACAAAAATGTGCACCAAGCCTTAGGTTTAAATGACCTCTCTATTCATTGTTTTTTATATCTGTGCCTACAGAGTAATATTTACAATTAATTCATGCACTAAGACGAGTTGTTCACAATTGTGCAAGTCAGATATTGCTTGAATTTCAGATATAAAATCTGAGCCCTCATGATGAAAACCATAAGACATCACTGTCCTATTACCAAATAAAAGAACTAAGGGAAGACTTTTTTCTCAAAAAGTATAGTCAAATACACAGCTACATACATAATGCAATCAAAAAACCTCAACAATGTATTATTTCTCATTTAAAGGAAATCTGAGGGGCACCTGGGTGGCTCAGTCGGTTAAGCAACAGACTCTTGATTTTGGCTCAGGTCATGATCTCAGGATCCTAGGATCTAGCACAGGATCAGGCTCTGCACTCAGCGGGGAGACTGCTTCAGGATTCTCTCTCTCCCTCTGCCCTTCTCCCTGATCACGCTCTCTCTCTCACTCTCTCTCTCTCTCTCTCTAAAATAAATAAATAAATCTTTTAAAAAATAAATAAAGTAAATCTGACTTAATATGACAACTTAATTGGGTGTCCGGCCAAAGAACTGAAAAGATATTAACAATATATACTCTTTATAATCACCTAAAATCAGGTAGTAAAAAAAAATGAGTGCATATAAGAAGTGATTGAGTCATATTGCTTGTTGAAAAAATATTAGGTGGAAACTTTACTATGTTTCCTTTATGTCCATATTTTAATGCCAGTTTTAAAAATAATAATTAACAGTGTTTTAGGGACCTGCTTTCTTGGTAGGGACATGTCATACCAAAAATGCTCATTACTCATTCCTGTCATCAAATACTTTAAGATCCAAAGAAATATATCTGTATTTCTTTGACTATGCACTTTAATATAGTTGTTATACTCATTTCAGAAGAAAGACAGTTTATTTGTTCACACAGTGATTCTCACATTTAACTTGTCAGCTTTTTGAAGCTACCCTTAAGGTTCTGACACTACGGGGCGCCTGGGTGGCTCAGTCGGTTAAGCGTCTGCCTTCGGCTCAGGTCATGATCCCAGGGTCCTAGGATCGAGCCCCGCATCGGGCTCCCTGCTCGGCGGGAAGCCTGCTTCTCCCTCTCCCACTCCCCCTGCTTGTGTTCCCTCTCTCACTGTGTCTCTCTCTGTCAAATAAATAAATAAAAACTTAAAAAAAAAAAAGTTTCTGACACTACAAAAGATCACAGGTTGGCTGTTCTCTTTTCCTTTACTGTAGTCTTCATCCTTTCATATTCCTACAGACCTTTCTGCAAGAACCCACACGGAACTGTTCACAGTTTCAAGTTATCTTATTCTCATTGTGAAATGTGATAGTGGATTGTCTTTGCAATTACTGAGATAATTATAGTAGAAGTTTATAACCACATAATTCCAACTTCACTGATTGGTCACCTTGCCTTTTCCTCTTTTTTTTTTTTAATCTACATTTTCAGTTCATTATTTCCTTTATCATCCAATTTACTGAGCCTATCTTTTTCCTATTCCTTCTTAGAAAAACTGAATCTCTAAATTGAAAAGAAGCTCAAAGATTAAGTGGCATCCAAAATTGTACTGTCTTTCCAGAAATCCCACAAATATAATTTCTCGTGACAAAGAACTGAATAGCAAGTGTTTCAGGTCCCTACTCCTACCCACTAATTAGACCAACAATTTCAACTACTTAATATGAAAATAAACTCTAAACACAATAGTTCCAGTGGAATAATAACAGGAAGTTTGTACTTTGGCTAGTATCAGTAAAAAGGAGGATATTTTTTAATGAGCTGGGGTTCACAAACTACCAGAGAACTAGTAAGCTGAAAGTTTTACCTGAAACACTGTTAATTAAACTAAGAGAGACAACAGGCATCCCTGAAAGTATTTGTGGTACGATATATACTAAAACATTACTTAGAAAATGAACTTAATTGGTCTTGCCCATACAATAAGCCATCAAAATGATACGAGGTAAGGGTAAAACAAACCACTGAAAAAGCTGTCTCCTGCAGGCCACCCTAGCTGAATGAGCAGCTGTCTCCTCCCATCTACAAGCCAAAGCTTGGATCAGGACCACTGTAACGTGTGTGTGCATGTGTGTGTGTGTACCTCCCCTGATGTCATCTGTGTGTGCACAGACAAGTGTTTGCGTGTGTGTCTTTTTTGAGACGTATCATTAGCAGTTAAATAGACTCCTCTAGATTTAACACATAAGAAAGGATCAAAAAGTATGGGATTTTTTTTTCTAATAAGGAAGTTAATTGAGGAGGGATTGAGAAAATGAATTTGCTAAATGTTATATTTTCAATTACACTTAGTTTAACCAACCTGAAAGTCTAAATATTACAATAGTCAAATGAGAGACCTTGTGACTGTTTCACAAAAATTCTTTTCTTATTTTCTTTCTCAGTTAGGAGTATCTTCTATTCACTCGTTCACTGCAGGCTTTCGGCTCCCAGCAGCAAATGGAAAGGCAAAGCGTGGCAATGGGCCTTTTGAAACCAAAAGAAAAGACTGTCACTCCCAAACTAGCAGCTATTTCCCTTTTGAATACAAACATACTATTTGAAGTAATTCATTTAGCTTTTTCTAAAGGCACCTTGTGTAACCTTGCAAGTGGTGATTTGTAACGTGGCACGCTGTTATCAGGGAGCCACAATATTTTGCCTCAGTTCAATAAAGAGCAGCATTATTCTAAAGTTCATTCATATAGAAACATTTCAGAGGAGGTACTCTCCAAACCTCGTTCATATTTATCAATTTGTTGTTTGCAGGGGCAGAAGGAGGTTGGGTAGACAAACCATCTTCCTCCTTATTTAGCGGACTCTTTTCTAACTCAGAAGGGATTCTTGCACGTGTTGTCTGTCTTATCCAGATAAAAAATGGATTAAATAACCATCCATTGCATTATAGCATCCAAGGCATTGCAGAGTCTGGGCTTGCCTAATTTCCCTCATCCTTTCAACTTCAAGGCACACCTGCTGAACTTCCAACAGCCAGGGCCTATACATTTCCTGCCTAAGGGCAGGCGCTGGCTGTCAGCCTGCTTTTTGCCAAGTGACAAGCATGATGTGTCAGGAAATTAATGCTCCCTCAGAGCTACTTTCAACTAATAGCTAATAGGATTTGGTGTGAACACTCTAGCTCCCTCATCCCTCGGCGTGGATACGTTTTAATACTGGCTCCCAAAATTTCCTGGTGTGATTAAGCATCAGTCGTCTCAATTAGTAATTTGCTTTAAAAAAAAAAATCATTTTTTGGCTGCCTTTCCTTCATGTCTAACTTCTCCATTTCTTTTTTTTTTTTTAAGATTTTATTTATTTATTTGACACACAGAGAGAGATAGCGAGAGCAGGAACACAAGCAGGGGGAATGGGAGAGGGAGAGGGAGAAGCAGGCTTCCCGCTGAGCAGGGAACCCGATATGGGACTCGATCCCAGGACCCTGGGATCATGACCTGAGCCAAAGGCAGACACTTAACGACTGAGCCACCCAGGCGCCCTTAACTTCCCCATTTCTTGAGATCACCTCTAAAATAAATTACTTGAACTCCAATAAGGTCTATTTCTGGAGAAAATTCTAAGACATTATGCGCACAACTATTGGCAAATAAGTTTGGACTTAACTTCACCCAAAAAGGAATACAGGGCAAATCCGAAATACGTATTTATCCTAGCATACCATCAACAATGAAGATGTCAACAGAGAACAGGACAAACTAATAACTGTGTTCTTTGTCTTTTTATTTCCATTTCTTAGGATTAATAGGGTTTTAAAAAGAAACATTTTAAATAATGTTGTATATTATATAGGAATTTTTGACTTACATACAATTATAAATAGACTCACCAGCATTCAAACAAACAAAGAAAAATGCTAACTCTTTAGAGACTAATAAACTTGCTCTAGCATTTTAATTCCTTTCAGTGCTGACAATTATCTAGTAAAAGTAAGTTCCTACATTCAAATCCTCATCTCAGGGTCTGCTTTTATGGGAACCCAAACTAAAACATCCCAAGAGATTGCTATTATCCTCGGACTAGTTCTGTTTTCCCTTAGTCCAAGTTATTTTAGTTGCAATTGGAGCTATCTTAAATAATTATCAGAAAATTGAATATCTTGGAAAAATTCTGGGGTTTCTCAAGGAACCAAGGTCAGCTGGGCCCCTTGACGTTCTCAGAAAGGAAATTTAGGAACTTCTCTCTCATATCGGCCTCACTCTGTACATCTGTTTTGTTCTGTCTGAAGATTAGACCTACAATTCCAGAGTTTACATTTCCTCTGTATTAAGAACCAGTCCAAACTGGTTGGCTTTTTCCCAGTTTTAATGCCAATTTCTCACCAGAAAGAGTTAGGTAGCCACTCTTATCCATTTGGTTGCAGCCAGGTGAACAAAGGTCTGTAACACAGAGCTCTAAGAAAGGGACTGGGGTTTTAAGAGAATAGGGGAAGATTCCAAAACATCAATATAACATTAGTTATTAGGGACTAGAAAGCAAATTGCGTCTAAGAAAGTTGTACTCATTTTTTCATTTCTAAGTGGGAGTGGTCAAAATGAGCTACTAATGCTATACATTAGATGCATCAGAGACTTTATTCTCTCCTACTCACCCAATGTGAATCTTAAACTGACTAATGTTGTAAAAGTTTGATATATATATATATAAAAATACAGTTTATTTCATAGATTTAAATATCTCTATGGACCACTCTTAATATAAATCATACATTCTAATATATTGTTCACATAAATTTCAAAAGCCATTTTCCTTTATGGTAACATGAAACTATGAAATTTTTAAAATATAAGATAAAATGAATATTCATAGGTCATCTAATCAAAACCTTCATTTCCAAGGACATATCAATATATAGCCTTTGAGGAAAACAAAATAGTTATTTTTTTTTCCTTTTCTCATAACTCCTTTCTCATAACTTTCTACAGGAGAACACATTTCAGTGCTTCACAATGCTATATCACTTGATGGCATCTAAATCCATTTTTATTCCTGTCCAAATGCAAACAGAAATTGTCCACTGCATCCCTAAACCCCACAGCATGATCATTTTCCTTCAGGGAGTTGCCTTCCTGCCTGTATAAACACACTCCCCCAAGAATCACCTTGTCAGATGCCAGCACTGATAAAGTCAGTCAGTCTGGATCATTGTTAAATCTTCCTTTTGGTTATTAGTGTTGACATGAGGAGTACCTATGTGTTTACGAAATGACAGTGGTTTGGTACCTATGCTTCAGGGATTAATGTAAAGTCACCAGTCACTTATGCCCTTGGGCAATTTCAAAAAACTTTGTCACATTTCAGGGTGATAGCAATGCTGGCAGTTAATATGCCATTGAAGATCAAGAGATAATAAAAGAGCTATCACTGTGGATGTAGATGTAGGTCTCCATTGTTCGTCTAAAGTGTATCTTTTTCACCCAGGGTAAGGTTGTCCGTTCTGTACAATATATTGTTTCAGTACAATATGCTCTTTTCTTGAAAAAATAGAAAAACACATAACCTATTACCTAAAATTATATGGTCTTTTTTAAAGAAATGTTTAATGTGTGCACTATTCCCAACTGTTTTGTCATACTAGAACCTACTTTGCAACTCAGGACAGTGTGACTGCTCAAGTTTTAATAGCTATCACATCTTTATTGGTGGAATGCGATACTTGTCAGATTCAGTAAACACCAAGGCCTCTAAGATGGCTGGCTAGTCTTCTCAAGTATAATAAGAAAAGTGTATTCATATTTTCTTCAAGGATTATGTTCTAAATTCTGAGGAAAAGGCAAAAATTTCATATAGTTTCATATCATTTTAAAGCAGAGTATAAACACATGTCATGCTTAATAATTCTAAGGCAGTCATTTCTTTTTGTATTGGAATAGACACATGGAGGGTCCATATTGTAAGGCAGCTCACATACTTAAAACACTATGATCTTTATTTTTCTATATTTCATGCATTTAAGCACTATATAGTCATCCTATTTACACTCTATCTTCAAACATTTAAACACAACAATGAACAGAGGAAAAGCTTTTTCAGCAAGTGATACTAAAACAACTGGGTATCCAAATCTTAAAAAAAAAAAAAAAAAAGAAGCACTTTGACCCTATCTTGACACCATATAGAAAAATTACTTCTACTTCTACTTAAAGGTTAAAACCATAAAGTTTCTAGAAGAAAATACTGAGAAGATCTTTGGGACCTTGAGATAGGCAAAGATTTCTTTGTGGGGACACAAACAACACTAAGTATAAAGAAAAAAATGATAAATAATAAATCAGACTTCAGGAGAAATTAATAACTTCTGCTTTTCAAAAGACACTTAAAATTAAAAGCTAAGCCACATATTGGGAGAAAATATTTGCAGTACATACATTTAACAAAGGATGCAAATCCAGAACATACAGATGACTCCCACAACAATAAAAAGATCAATAATCCAGGGAAGCCTGGTTGGCTCAGTCGGTTAAGCGTCTGCCTTCAGCTCAGGTCATGATCCCAGGGTCCTGGGATCGAGCCCCGCATTGGGCTCCCTGCTCTGCAGGGAGTCTGCTTCTCCCTCTCCCACTCCCCCTGCTTGTGTTCCTGCTCTCACTATCTCTGTCAAATAAACAAATAAATAAAATCTTTAAAAAAAAAAAGATCAATAATCCAAATAAAATTTGTCAACATTCTAACCAATTGTTTCAAATAAGAGAATACATACAAATGGCAAAAGGTACATGAAAACATGCTCAGCATCATTAATCATCAAGGAAATGCAAACGAAAACCACAGTTAAGTTAGCACCCAAAACCACTAGAATAACTGTTGTTAAAAAGACTGAGAACTTCAAATGTTAGCAAGAGGTGGAACAACCAGAGCTTCCATACATCACTGATGGGAGGTGAAATAGTTCAATCACTTTAGCACACTATTTGGCAATACCATATAATACAAGGCTAACTACATATATACGTTCCAAGACCCTGCAATCCCACTCCAAGTAAAGAGAACATATGTTCACAAAAATATTGCACAGGAACATTTGTAGCAGCTTATTCATAATACAGTAACACTGAAAACAGCCCAAATGTCCATCCACAAGAGACTGGATAAACAAATTGTGACATTTATACAATGGAACACTACTCAGCAAGAAACAAATGTAATTATTGATAAGTGCAAAAACATGGATGGCTTACTTTCAAACATACACTGATCTTAAGAAGGAAGTGTACATAGTCTATTATTCCATTTATATAAAGTTGAAGAAGAGTCAAAGTAATCTATGACAGTAGAAAACAGAATAGTGGTTGGCAAAGGAAATGAAGATTAATGGGAAGGGGCGATAAGGAAAGTCTCTGGGCTGATGGAAATGTTCTCCATTATGCCGAGAGTACTGCTTACACAAGATTATACAATTATCAAAAGTCATCAAATTGTATACCTAAAAACTGTATTTCACTGTTCATAAAATTTGCCTCAATTTTTTTAAAGTAATCAAACCAGGCAAAGTGGAGTAAAGGAAAGAGTCTTTATTGATTTCTGCCATTGGATAAATACTGCACATACCCTTGCATAGGATTCATGAGATGATTGGTTGATCTATGATAGCATCGACAAGAGCCTGCCTATTTAGTAGATGAGGAAATACAGGTTCAAAGAGATTTAGAAATTTGCCCACAGTCACAAAACAACCAAGTAGCAGATCTGGGACTCAACCACTAGTATTTTGACTTCACTTAATGTGTCCTTCCTACTTATAATAGTAGCTCTCAAACATGTTTTACCACATTCCAGAGTAAGAAATACCATATAAACACACACACAATAAATGTTTCAAAAGGAATGTTTAACCTTAAAACATATAATTAAAATTTTGCATAAGCACATGTTTTCTTTCAGGTCCAACATAGTATTTCCTCTGGTCCTGAAACAAACGCCATGTATCTTTTCACATTATAATGTCACTCAGTATGGAGAAATGTTCATAGTACAAGCTTTAAGGATCTAAGAGTACAGTAGATTTGGCACCTATTTCATGCTCATGGTGCATCATAGCTTCACTGATTAGAACAAAAGTGGTAAATTCCTATATTGATGGTAGAATCACAAATTCAAGGGGGAAAGTATATCAAGAAAGTGGCAATGGTCAACAAAGTTGTATATGCCAACAAGTCAATAAGAACCGTCAAAGGAAAAAGTAGGTGCATGCAATGGATTTGGGATAAGGAAGACTCAAGTTTAAAGACAGTCTGAGAAAAAGAGTAGGGATTAATTTGACAATTTTATGATATGAGATGTAGTTTTGTATAAGGATGTTCCATATAGCGCTAAGAAAGGGAGCAAGGTGGAAGCAGAGGGATTGGAAAACAGAGATGATGGAGCAGTCTAGGAATCACACTGTAATTTAAAGTGAGCAAAAGAAACAATAATGCCTGGCTGTCATTGTCTTGTTAGTTTAGAACTATTAGTGTCTTTATTTTACACATGAGGAAAAGAGGCATATAGAGGTGAAAGAAACTCACCCAAAATAATACAGATCTTTAACTATAAGAATAAAATTGGAACCTAGGGAGTCTAGTTCCAGCATCTATGCTCTTAACCCCTACACTTAAATGCCTCTCTCACCCATATATGTTAAACCATATAAAATTGCTGTTTTTAGGTTAAAATGATTAAATATTTTTTATTTCTTATAGTTTAACAAATTACTCCTCGCTCTCCTCCTCTATGAAGTCAAAGTTCTTCAAAGAGTTTTCCAGCCTCATTCTCTCGTAGCCTTACTATTCAGTACTCAACCTGAAGAAAGTTGAGATTTTCTCCAAATCTCTCGATTTGTTCTTCTTTGCCAAATCCATTAGAAATGTATGTAGCAATGTCCACAATAGCCAAAATATGGAAAGAGCCCAGATGTCCACCGATGGATAAGGGGATAATTATGTGATATATATATCACATATATATAATGGAATATTATTCAGCCATCAAAAAGAATGAAATCTTGCCATTTGCAATGACATAGATAGAACTAGAGTGTACTAATGCTAAGCAAAATAGGTCAGAGAAAGACAAATACCATATGATTTCACTCATACGTGGAATTTAAGAAACAAAACAGATAAATATAGGAGAAGGAAAGGAAAAATAAGATAAAAACAGAGAGGGAAATAAACCATAAAAGACTCTTAACTATAGGGAATCAGCTGAGGGTTGCTGAAGGGGACGTGGGTGGTGGGATGGGGTAACTGGGTGATGGGCATTAAGGAGGGCACTTGTTGTGATGAGCACTGGGTGTTGTATATAAGTGATGAATCACTAAATTCTACCCCTAAAACTAATAATACACTGTATGTTAACTAACTTGAATTTAAATTTTAAAAAAATGTTTAATCTTTGTTTTAATTAGCCTAACTGCAGCACTTGAAAATATTAACCAAATCCTTCATCATCACAATAGTCTATTTACCTGGCGCTGAATTTACTTGATCTTTCCTACCTATATTCTAGGAAACCCCTTTTAGTCAACTTTGCAGACTACTTTTCTTCTGTCTCTCCTTAAATGCTGACATTCCTTGGGGTTTTATCCTAAATCTCCTTCCTGTTGTACTCCATATGCTCTCCCCCTAGGTGAGCTCTTTTACTCCCAAGGTCAATTGTCACCTATATGCTAATGAAACCATTACAGATAGCACAGATCTTACTCCAAACCCAACTCTTCAAGTGCGTTTTCATGTATATGTATGTATGTATATCCACCTGAACTCAGCATTAACCTCCTTTTAATTCCTATCTTAATAACTGATACCACCTTTAAATCATTTTACACAACTGATACCACCATTACGAAGGAGCAACCCAGACCACAGCCTTGACCACCCTTTACTTTTCATCCCCTCTATACATTCTGAACCTTTATATATTTTACTTGCTAAATTTCTATTAGTTATGTCCACTTCTTCACATCTGCACTCTCACCTGAATTCAGGTCACCATACCTTCTCTCCTGGATTGCTGCTTCAGCTATCTGATGGCCTGCCCACGTCTTATATCTGTTGATTCCATTCTCCAATACTGCAGCCACCTTATGCTTTAAATGAAACTCTGATATCACACCTGCCCTTTTTAAAACCTTTAAATGATTTTACCATTGCTTTTGGCATAAACCCAAACTTCTTAACACAGTAGTTTACAGGATATGTGTACTAAGCCTCTATCATTTTCTTTACACCCACTTTTCTTGATGCTTTCTCTTTTACTGTATTTTCCACATATACTTAATCTTTTGGATCTCTGGACCCAATCCCAAAGGTGAGGTGATGGGGTGGGGGTGGGAGTTCCCTCCCACACAGCACAAGCAATTCTGACACTATAACCAGAGATTATATCAGATTCCACAGGTTAGGGTTTCAATCCTACAAGATTGTCCCCTCCCCACTTCAGACACCAGTTGCAGGCCCAGGCTGTTACCTGTACTTCGGGCTGATCAGTTATAGATTGGGGATTCCAATCATCCCTTCCTTGAACTTCAGATGCCAGTTGCAAATTGAGGTTGCTACCTGCACTTCCAACAAACTGTATATAAGCAGAATTCTCATAGCCTCCTCGAGTTTGATTAATTTGCTAGAGCAGCTCACAGAACTCACAAAAAACATCATAGTTATTAGATTACCAGTTTATTACAGAGGATATAACTCAGGAACAGCCAGATGGAAGAGATGCATAGGGCAAAGTGTGGGGAAAGGGCGAGGAGCTTCCACGCTCCTTCTGAGCTCAGTGCTCTCCCAAATTTCCATGAGTTCACCGACCAGGAAGCTCTCTGATCCACTCCTTTAGGGTTTTTATTGAAACTTCATTACATGCATAAATCATTGGCCACTGGCAATTGATTCTACGCCCCCCTTTTTCTTTCTGGAAGGGTCAGTGGGGATGGAACTGAAAGTTATAACCCTCTAATCACAGGGCTGGTTCTCCTGACAACCAGCCCCCACCCTCAGGTGGGTTTGAAAAGTCACTTCATTAACATAACAAAAGACACCTTTATGGCTGTACTCAGGAAATTCCAAAAGTTTTAGGAGCTCTGTGCCAGAAACAGGGAAGAAAACCAAATATGTATTTCTTATTATAAATCACAATATCACACTTAACTTATACTTATTCAAATAAATGTTCTCTTTCTTTTCAGGCTTTGGAGGTATATTTCCAGATCCTTCTTCACTGAATACTGTCCATATGCTACTTATTTGTTAGAGCTCAACTAACATGCCCCTGTCTACTGAAGACTTTGATGACTTCTGTAGACTCCTTTAGGTGCCCTACCCGGCACTCCTAAAGCATCATCTATTTACTTTATCATTGCATTTTGCAGATGCTATGGAAATTATTTATTTAATTGCCTATAACTCTCTTTTTTCTATTATTTATTCACGAGAGACACACAGAGAGAGAGAGGCAGAGGCAGAGGGATAAGCAAGCTCCCTGCGGAGCTGGGAACACGATGTGGGGCTCAATCCCAGGACCCTAGAATCATGACCTGAGCCACCCAGGTGCCCTTATTTAATTGCCTATAACTCTTGTTACCTCCTCAATCTAAATAAGTCTCAGATGGTAATATAGAGCACAGATAATAAAAAACAAGTGAACCAAATCTGTACTGCTTTTCATTGATTACCTATGTCTAGTATATGCTTAACATGCACACACGTATTTTACTTATTTTACTCAAAGAGAAACCATTTGGCTTATTGCAACTTATTCCAAACAGTTATCACTTCCATCTAATTCCATTAAGTGGTTTTTAATTATCATAATGCTTTACTCTACTAGATTTTCCTTATGTGGATATGATATAATTTCCAATCTTTCACTAATTTCAGAATACTAGCTTAATGCACAGCCATATATCATCCCAATGTCCATTCCAAAACAATATCATATAATAAAATGCCATCTGCCTCAGCACACCAAATGTTCTTTCATCTTCACACAATTCCTTAAAGGCCTCCTCTTCCACCAGATCTTAGATGGATAAAAAGGCAGCTTCTAGCTTTTTTTTTTTCCTTCCAGAAAGAAAAACTTAGACTATCTAGAGACATGGATGGTACTTAATTCAATTTAACACTCGTTTAAATTTCCCACTTA
Organism: Halichoerus grypus; assembly: GCF_964656455.1. Lineage (NCBI taxonomy): Eukaryota > Metazoa > Chordata > Mammalia > Carnivora > Phocidae > Halichoerus > Halichoerus grypus. Next base: position 91,337,463 of record NC_135720.1, on the reverse strand, counting down.
AATAATATTTACAAGCCTAAAAACATATAAGAAATGTATTCTATTACGTATTCATCCATCTACTGTTTGCATTTTATAGTGTTTCATACAATGAGTGTATTGCTGCATGTAAATCAAATTTCTAATCAATCAAATTCCTTAAATTTCCTGGAGAAAATTATTTTAAAGAAAATAATAAATTCTATAGTAACAGGTATTTAACGCCTCTAAAACTTATTCAAACCATGTTCTTGGTATTCCCTTAAACAAGTAATATTCTTCAATATTGTTTAATGCTTCAATTTTTTTTTTTTTAAAGATTTTATTTATTTATTTGAGAGAGAGAGAATGAAAGAGAGAGCACATGAGAGGGGGGAGGGTCAGAGGGAGAAGCAGACTCCCCGCCGAGCAGGGAGCCCGATGTGGGACTCGATCCCGGGACTCCAGGATCATGACCTGAGCCGAAGGCAGTCGCTTAACCAACTGAGCCACCCAGGCGCCCAATGCTTCAATGTTTGATGGTTGCTTTTTGACAGTCTTTTATATTATAATTGAACATTTATATAATCTCTGACTTACTGCTTAAAAAAACTAAATTGAGTATGCTACCTTCTAATCTGCCTCTTTATCTTCCCCCATAACATAGGCACAGTATTACCTGCCTTTGGGATATAACACAAGGGCCTGAGCCCGGGTGTAAGTTCAATAAAAGAAGCTATTACTTTAGTCATTCCTCTATTCTCAAATTAACAAATTTCTTCTCCTTCAGCCACTTTACTGAGTTTCTGTCACAGAGGCTCCCTCTTCTGAGTTGTAGCCAGGGCCCATCATTTTCTGACATACAATTCTATAAACCTGCTAAAAATATCTACACTCTAGAGAAAACACATTCATTCTGCTTTTCTATTAGAAGAGTAAAACCTAATCTTTAATATTTTAAAGGAAATAGGCATCAACTGTCCCATTTCTGATAACAGTGTAATAATACCAACCAATCTGTTTCAAAGTTATTAAATCCTAAAACCCCGGAACCTATAGATAACATTTTAATCAAGCCATGTTGCTGAGTTATCTGTTTCTGACCACATGTGAAATTTGCCCACTTCCAAATTTTAAACAAAACCAACACCGCCTCAAGACACCAAGAGAGGACCTATCGCTGTTCTTCCTCCCTAGAAGAATTTGGCAAATGTAAGCAGTTCTCTAAAAAACACGGAAAGAAAAATGCCTCAGCAAACCACATAAAGTTCTCCAATCACTTTTTGGATTCAAAAAGAAAAAAAAAAGTGGAAAATGTTCTCTTGTTCCTTGCCACCTCATCACCAAACTCCCTCAGAAACCACAGTCAATATAAGACATTCAGAAAATTGAGGCTATCTCAGTAATCTTTAACCCAATTCTGTACTTAGGAAAATTTCCCCATTTATAAATTTACCAACCTTTTATATACTATACTTATCTAACAATATTGTGAAATAATTCATCCAATACTTGCATTCAGGAACCTATTTCAGAAGTTAATGGCAACAACCATGCTGATCTCCTAAGCATATTTTGCATATTATTGCATATATTCCTTCAAAGCCTGACTAAAATTGTGTCTCTTTCATAAGAGGCAGTATGGTGCAATGGTTACACATGATCTCTGGGCAAGGCAGCCTGGGGTTCAGATTTACAACTTACTTGCTGTGTGACTTGAGATAAATTGACTTCCCTCATTATTCATGTTTCTCATTTGTAAAACAAGGATGATGGTCATAACTATCACACAGGATTGGTGGATGGATTAATTGTGGTAATGCACGCAAAACATCTAGTACAGTGCCTGACAAAGGAGTAATCTCCCAATAAATGTTGATAGCAATGACGATGATGAAGAAGAATCTAGGATAACCATGACCAACAAGAGTCATGAATCCCCATGATATCATTGGTCTGTAAAACCTAGCAGATCTTCCCATGCACTGCTATTTGTAGCTTATGTATATATTGAATCTCCCACAGATTATTCAAAAACCAATAAACTAAACATCTAATACCTCTTCAAACACCAACAGCATGTACTGTAGACAACTGGTACCAACACACATTAAAGTGCATGTGTGATTATATGGTTAAATGTAGTAGAATCCTAATCCAATGGGATGCATCCCCCAAACTGTAGCTAAACTATAAGGGTATCTATAGTAAACAGCCTAAAAATTTGTCATTCTGGTGTTCTCAAATGTTTATTACCTCTCTCTACTGCAAAATCTTTTTGGAAGTAGTGTTCAAGAGACAAAGGTAAGCAATGGAGGATATGCTACAAATGACTTGTTTCCCAAAATAGTTAATAATGATTGAGCAACAGGATGCTTGGCTATGACTTCTCAAGTTTTTAACAAATAAAACATGCAATCATGTTTATTAACAAAACATACAATATTGAGAAAATGAAGAAGTCACATAGCACAGGTATTTGCTAACAATTTGTGAAATCAGTTATCAACAGTAGGCTATTATTTTTAATAAATCTATTTCCATATCACACTTATTTTATTGAAATTAACCATTTTTGTGAGAAAAAGGATCATATTTCAATGTCTGAATATATTAAATCTCTGTTTACAGCTTTAAAAAATAAACTGGTGTCAGAATATAATTTCAATTAAAACACATTTCTTATATATTCAGACAAAAAAAGGAGATCAAATCAGGTTGTTCAAACCAATAAGGGTATAAGAAAAGTGGGCAATACGATAAAGTTATTCCCAAGGGTTTCTAAAAACTACCTCTAAAACTTCTTCCCCTTCTACAGCTGCTATGGGAACAAAGAGCTTCAATCTAGATTGTATACTTAAACAAAAACTAAGAATAATGATCAGACCTCACTTCGTTCTCAGTTTCATGTACCCTGTCACAAAGTCTCTTTGAAAATAAGATAAAGAAAAATACTGCTCCCATTATCCAGATGGGTTTATCCTGGTCATGCTCATTTGTATATATCTAGTCAATGAAATATGAATGTACAATGCTTAACAGGCATTCACAAAAAAAATTTATTTTTTAAAAAGATTTATGTGAGAGAGAGAGCGCGTGTGCACGCACGTGAGAGAGAGAGAGAGAGAGGGAGATTGAGAGCCAGGGAAGGAGGGGGTGAGGCAGAGGGAGAGAGAGTCTTACACAGACTCTACACTGAGCACAGATCCCCCTCAGGGCTTGATCTCCTAATCCTGAGATCACAACCTGAGCTGAAACCAAGAGTCAAACGCACTTAACTGCGCCACCCAGGTGCCCCTCACAAGATAATTTTATAAAGATAAATTAAAATACACAAATGAGTAGGGACTGAATATTATATATGAAATAAACATAGAAGACACTGTGAAAGTGAGCCCAGGTATATGCTTCTTTATTCATGTAAACCTCCATTATAACCTCACACGCTGCACATAAGCACACTCCTCCACAGCTGTGCAAGAATTATTAACCTTATTCTTTGTTAATTTTTTCCAGTACTACCTACAGGAACCAGGGAAGGAGGCTACTTGATAACGCCTATTTTGCAAACACAAGTGTAACGCACCAGGACCCCAGAATGGAGCCTTGATGTCCAAAACAGCACACAATCTCAAAAATTTTGAGCCTCTCCTTGTGAAGAAGTTTCAAGGCCCATCCAGTATCTGTCCTAACCCACACATACCTGGCTAGCCCCATAGTCCTTAGACTCAACAAAGACAAGGCAGATTTTGGACCAACCCACTGCCTTCTCATTGGGCTACTCTTCTGAGAATAAAGTTTCTCTGCTTTAAACCCGGTGTCTTAGAGATTGGCTTACTGTGCATCAGACACACAAATCTGACTTCTGGGTTCAGTAACAAAAGGAGGAAAAAAGAAAGCTGGCTGGCTAGGTACCACAAGACCCAGGAATGAGATGGGAATAGTTTCCGTAGCTTTTCTTGTGCCTCAGATGCATCAAAATGGGTACTTAAGCTGGCAAACCAGAAAAGTCAACAGAAGCAGACAAAAAGAAAAAAAAAAGCCTCAAGAGAAGCCTGCTAGCCCAAGAACTAGAAAGAGAGCAACCTAGCAAGACAGAAAACTTTTAGACAAACATCCTTCTCCAGCCAAATAATACAGAAAGAAAGAAGAAAAACAAAACAAAATAGTGTCTCATGCTCACCTCTGTCAAGAAAGGTTAAGTAGAGGAGCCTAGACTTCCAACCGCACCCAACTGTAAAGAGATACGTTTTTCCCCTCTGGCTGGAGTCAGAAAAGACTAGATAAGGAATAGGGACTTCACTTCTGCCCACAGTAAGGATGTGTCCTGCAGTGGCCAGGGAGGCCACGGGGAAATTCTGGACTTCTCCCTTAATGAACAGTAACAAGGCGCCCTTCTCCCTCCAAGCCAGGGTGGTGTCAGAGGTCTCATTCTGCTGGAATTTTCTTCATGCTCCAGCAGAAGTCAGGCTTCCCCCCCCACTGGTGTCCCTGGAGCCCCACGTAGGAAGCAGTAACACGGTGTGCCTCCCCCTCCTGGCCAGAATGGTGTGGATGGATGCCTAGCGGGGAACCTGGACTTTCACCTCCACCTGCAGGTGTCAAGGTAATGCCCCCTTTCCCGCTGCTGGCCTGGTGTTAGAGGAGGCCTTCCAAAAGAGAATATTATTAAAAAGTGTGACATGGTCAAACTTTGACTTTGAATGAATCACTCTGGCAAGCATAGCTGGGGAGGAGAGAAGACAGATAAAGGGTGGTAATGATAAGAAACAGAGAAGAGTAAAACCAGAAGTATGATAGTGCCTGGAAACCAAGGGGAAAGCCAAGAAATTGAAAAAAAGACCAACAGTGGAAACTGCAGCCGAGAGACCTGATGAGAGGTCAGAAAGATTTTATTGGATTTGGCAATTAGGAGACGATCCGGTCACCAGGTCACTGGTTTTAGGACAATGATGAGGACAGAAGCCAGAATGAAGAGTTTTGAAGAGGTTAACTGAGAAAGTGAGGCAGCCAGTTAAAACTAATATTATTGGAAACTTGAAGGAAACAAGGGAGTATTGAGAGAGATTATTTTGGTTACTTTTGGTGAGTTAAAAAAATATTTTAATTTTTTTAAAGTTATTCAGATTGGATCAATTACAGGCTGCTGCAATAAAAGTGGAGAGGGAGGAGGAAAGTGGAGATAGGGATGAAGAAGGGATGGAACTATGGAACAAGTCTGGAGGACGTGATGAGCATTAGGGTCAAGGATACTGGTGTACAAGTCAGCCTAGAACAAAAAAAAAAAACATTTCACCATCTGGGAATGAAGGACAGTAAGGAGGATTATGGAGGTTTTTAGATGATGGGAGGTTGAAAAACGTCAGAAGAGATATATCCATTTCCTACTAAAACAGAGGATGAAATCAGTTGCCAAGAGTGAAGGACGTGTGGGTTTATGAGGGGGTCTGAGGAGGTTTGGAATTACCCTGGAAAGACACAGGACAAGGGCTAACCAAGCTCAAGTAAAACACTAAGAGTGACCATTGCAAACATAAGGGAACATGATATTTTAAAAACCCTGATTGGAATAATTTTTCATAAGATAATTTATTTCATAATTTGGTCTATAAGTTCAAATTTCACTCAGCAGTGATCCAAAGAGTAAAGGCAGTGCTTATTTTCTTAAAAAGCCAAGCTTCAAGTTGAGGTCAAGTCCACAATGCCATTAAAATGTTAAAGAAAATCTTAAAAGCATCATCTTGTATTTGTGTAATTTCTGTTTATATTTGTATAAAAAATCTATTTAAGTTTGTATAAAAACTGCTTATATTATCACAAACAGAATTTTTTTAACCTTAAAATAACCATGGGTGGTAGATACAACTTTTCCTGTTTTACAAATGAAGAAAAGGAGAATCAGAGAGGAGATAAACGACATATCCCATAAATTCACAGTAGACAGAAGTGTCAACACTCTGTCCCAAGTGTTTTGTTTGCTAAAGCAGAGTTTTTCCACTGTATCATAAATGTGTCCTAATTGAAAATCAAAAATATCTTGAAATTATTTTTTTGGCCAATTTTTATTTTTTATTTAAGAAACAAACCAGATTATCCCAAATGTATTAGGAGAAAAAAGGGGTTGCATTAATCAAAAGGAAAGTCACATGACTACTATTTTTTTTATCAGAAGCTAGTTTTAGACATTATACCAATACCTTTCCTTAATTTAAGAACTCTCTATGCTTTGTGGAAAATATTTTGAGGAATACAACCTAATTAAATAATGATCCTTACTAAGAACCTACATGTAGTTAAGTCACTGCAAGTCAGCATTTGTGATAAATATCATTCCCTGTTTCTCTCATGGTTTTAAAAGTTCATCTAAATCTGCAAACATGAAGGCCAATCCTAGATGGAAGGCCATGCTTTTCAACCAAATTTTAAAATAGCACCTAATACTCATAAAAAAGCCATTTTAACTGTTGGGATATTTGGCAATATTTGACTTCCTCATTTGATCAGTCAACCAAAACAATGATGAATCTACCAATATTTGTAAAGAAGTCAGGTTAGGAAATCTTGCACACTAGAGAACTTTGTAATTCTAATTAAGTCTGGGACTACAAAGAAACTATACATCATCTAGTTCAATTCCTTAATTTCAGAGACAAGGAAACGGGGCTTGGGGGGAAGGGAAGTTTATCAACATTCTGTTTAGGCAAAAGTGGAATTAAAATCCAGGTATCTGGATTCACAGTCTAGTGCACTTCCCAAAAGTAGCATAGATATAAATAACCTCATCTAATTTCATCTGGCAAGTAAATTCAGAGGCTGAGTGGAACTTTAAGGATCATGCTGAGTTTGCTGTTTTATCATATTCAAAAGCACTTTCCATTAACAAATGGATAATTAAACAATATTATAGTCACAGGAGGAAAATTATTTTAATTAATCAAACATATTATAAGCACTCTTCAAACCATATTATTCAAGACCTTTTCTAAGTAACAATCAAATATATAAAATGTATGGGCTCTTCCCTTAGCTTTCACAGACTCATACCTACTGAAAACACATAGCAGAAACAAGTGAAATAAAACAAATTACAATAAAAATAACAAAATAATCAACAAAATAGTACTTTTAACGCCATGGCCTTATGAAGTAATTGCAGTTGAGCGCTGATTTGCATTTATCGCCAATCGAAAATGCAAAATAAATCACTGTGAAAGCTCATTGGTTTACATCACTGACCTTATATATATATTAGCTTCCAGAAAATCATTCTGAAGAACTGAATCATCTGGATCATTTTTATTGCTCACTCAGTCTTGAGACTGTCTGCACAGTACTGACTGAAATGTACTTCAGTGTGCACCTTCTCTCCAAATGAATATCTATGTCAGGTTTATTTATAGCCACTGCCTTCAATCAGTGCATTTCCAGGTAAGAGAAATAAAATCATCTCAACATATTCTCCCATAGAGATCTGAAACAAAACCTGGAAATCTTGGCAAATGGCCTTTGAAAAAACAATGAAAGATCTATAATGTAAAATGTACATTAAGATTTATTAGAGATTCCAAAGGACACTCACCTTACACTCTTCAGTAAGTACACATAAAGAACTTCAGGTACAAAAAAGAATTAATGTAAACCTTATGCATCTTTTTTGCATATCTTTTTATATACTCCAAGATTATAATCATCACCTCCTCCATTCTCTTTTCCACATTATGATTTCTCTGAAATTTGGACACCTCTCTTTGTTTCTTACTTAGATGTTTTTCTATTTTGGAGCTTTTTCCTCCTAATTCTTTACAAAAGCAGGACATGCTTCCCCCTACTGGGAAAAAATTAAATTACAAGGTACATTCAAACATGTTCCTAAGTATCAAGAAATCAAGTTTCTGGGAACGATAGAATGTTAAGGAACCAAGGGCACAGCCTTTTCTGACTGTTTCACCAGCCGCAGAAATACTTATGCACTCTACTAAGAGTTTCTCATCTGCATTTCTTTAGTTTTGAAACGTACAACAACTCCACTAACTTCTCATCAATGACTGATGAATTAATCATTGAGCCTGCTGTCCCAAAGAGAACTCCAATTAGCAGGTCAGAGAAAATGATCAATTCGTAACTTTTTTTTTTTTCATTTTAAAGACGTTATCAGCGTAATAAAGACACTTCTGGAATATATATTGAAATAAATGATTTCAGAAAGCTTAATTGCATTTTAAATCATATTGAACAATCTTAAGCATTTATTAACTCATTAATTTTCAATATTCCTATTATTTTATGCAATTATCTTTATTTTCAATAAACTAGAGGGAGAGTTTAATTTTTAAATTGACTTTACTTTTCAACTTAATTTCTATTATTTTCATTCAGTAACCAAGAAAGTAGTAGGCATAATTGCTTTTTACCTTTCCAAATCCTCTAGAAAATCAACTTCTTCCCTGAAAAGCAGTTTAGCTGTTTCACACATTCGAGATTTTGATTATAAATCTTTTCTTAATTGTTTAGTATGCAAAAACAAAAACAAAAAAATACCTTGCACTGCATTGTTGTTATAAATACTCTATAAATAAAATATTTAAACAAACCAAGTGGTTATTTGAATCTTACATGGAGGATTACAATTTTTCCTTCCATGTACAACTAAGTCTCAAAAAAGAAAACATTTCTTTTAATGCTGAAGGGCCAAGGAAGAGGAAGTTGTCACTTTTAGTTTTGCTATAGGTAAGTCCATAACAACCTAAGCTACAAAACTGCACTGTAGTCAATTTAATGATGAAGCAATTCATTATTAATGAAGGATTCATAAAAAAAAAAAAAAATCTGGAGTTGTTTTTAAAAAGGCATGTGTAGATTACTACAGATATTGTATCTTTAGCAGATAGATGGCATTATTTCAAGATGAATGGAGTAACTGGGCTAATATTTCTGTCATACAGAAGTTTGTGTGTGTGTGTGTGTGTGTTTAAACAATCTTTCAAAGCAACGCAAAAGACAAGATATATGTGTTCCTCTGGGAATGAAATCTCCTTTAACATTACAGGTACACAAAAGAAAATGCACACTTGGTAAAACAGTTGATCAATTGTGGAGTGGTCCCAGGGGCCAGTATCTCTCAGAGTACCCAATCATCACACTTCAAATAATTTGATAAGCACTTTAGCCTTTACCACATTCACAAACATTGACGAACATGCATAGTTTTAATCTAGGTTAATTCTAAGACTTTCCATAGGAAAGGCTGTAATTAGATAAAGGGTATCAAAATCCCTTCCCAAATGCAGCAAAAAAAAAAAAAAAAAAATGCTGATTTGTAGCTAAGAAGCTCTTAGAACACTACATTGATCACCATTTACTTCCAAGCTGATTTCCCTTTCCTCTGCAAAGTGAAAATATCCCTGTTGACCGCGCTACACTTTATGGTTTCTCCATCAATGATCCTAACAGGTCACATCACTACTGCCATTACATCTCATAGCTTTGGTCTTCCCCAAATTAAGACGTAGAGAAGGAGCACTGCTGCCTGCCCCAAGAACGGGCTCTGTCCGCCCGAGCTCTGAAGCGAGCATCTTCAGGGGGACAGTTTCTGCGAAGGAGACAGGCGTCCCTCCCCAACTTCACTCCCCTAACCAAGCCTCCGGTGAGAAGGGCGGCCAGAGGTTTGTGCCCATCTGTGGGGGCAAGTCCTACCTTCCGCCAAAAGGCGCGATGCATGCACAAAAGATGGGTCCAAGCTATCTTTCTCTGCCATCAGCTCAGGCAAATATTTCTCCTCTTCCATAGCGCGGACTTCGGACCGTCCCCGGGCGAAGCGCAAGGTTCCGCTCGCTCGGACGCAGGGTCGCCGGGCAGCGACTTGCTCGCGCGCTGCTCCGCCTCCGCCGCGGCGAGGGGATCTCCGCGCGTCCTCACTGGCCCATGCACCGAGCGGCTGCGACTCCCGCCGTCGGGCTGCCCGGCCCCGCGCCCACACCTGCCGGTCCCTTCCGTCGTCCCTCTCTCGCGCGCGGAGCCCCAGCTCACACCAGCGGCCTTAACTGGAGAGGCGGGAACAGGGCGCGTCCCACCTCCGCCAGCCACTCATTGGTGGTGGTGCCACGAGAGGCCGGGCCCCCGCGAAGGCTGCAGCCCCTCATTGGACCGCGCCGCACGTCGGATCGCCTGACTGGCAGGAGGCAGCTGCAGAGGGGAGGGGAGCGCAGAAGGTGCAAACCTTTCTTCTTGCAGCCCAAGCTTTCCCTGGTTATTAGGCATGCCCAGTTGCGTGGAGCACTCTGTCTTCTGCTGAGGTGCGGAGAAAGGAGAGGGCGGGAAAAGCACCCGTTTAGCAGAGGAGCTTGGGTCCAAGGCAGCAGGGGAGATGGAGATGAAGAGTGAGTGGCTGAGGGAATGAGGAAGCACCAGGGAAAGTACCAGGAAGGTAGACGGGACTTCACCTGCGTCCCTAAGGTACAGGTGTCCCCTCTTCATCAGGCAGCTCAGACGCACTCCAGTGTGCAAGAATCAGCAGCGCACCCGATCTGGAAATATCATGAAGACTGCATGTGATCGGCGGCTGATATTTCCAATGAGCCTGACCTACATCTCGGGGACGCAGTAGGATGTTCATTGATAAACAAAGCGGCTCTGGGGCGATATTGTACAGCAACACGCTTGCAGTGTACAATCATTATGGTATTGACTTACTTCTGGTTTCCCTCCTATCCACCCCTCCTCCCCCAATCCCTACCGATAGGAGAAGTTCTGGGAGGGGGCTGAATTTTAAAACTAAAAAGCAGTATAATCAGTTACCTACAGTTTGTGAAGGAATTGGGAAGGCAAGTGGAAGAAGGAAGAGACTAGAAAATAGGTAACCAGGGTTGCTCTGATTTCCCCCTTTCTCCCTATTTTAGATGTGACACTGTGTTTCACCAGGTGCTGTTGCTGAGCTACTTTGTATCTATCCCACCTCTATTTAAAGGAGAGTTAAACCCTCCAGGTTATCACCAACACTGGAAGCAGTGCCCATCCTTCTCTTACTAATGGGGCCTGAAAATGCAGCTTGCATGCTTCAAGTGTTCTAAAAGAATCTTTCCACCGTCTCTTTTCATAAACAATCATTTTCCAATTTGCCTCTCCAGCACCGTTTTCACTGTAGAAGAATGGGGACTAATTTTCCTAAAAATATAGCATGCTAAAACTTTTCCAAGTTCTCTTCCTGTATTCAAATCTTTTCCTTATTTTTCAAGATAAGGTTGGAAAAGTATTTTTGCTTATATGATTTTTATTTATTTATTGCTTTTGGAAACTTCAGCTTTTATTTTTATTTTTTCCCCAGAACCTGCATTTTGTACTTAGCATGATACATTTTTTTGTTATTTAATTTTTAAAATGTCATGTGTCTTCACATCCATTATCTCAATTTGTCTTCACAGAAGCATTCTGAAAAACATGGCATGGGTATTGCTTTCTCTGTTTTATAGGTATGGAAATGAAGGCAAAGGCAGAGAAGTTCAGTGACCCAGAACTAACAAATATGATCTCCTTTGGCACCAGCCATGTTCATCCCACTCAGAAGTTGAGTGTATGCTACAATGGGGCCAATGGTGAGGGGATATGTGGCCAACAAATGTGATAGGACTGTTAAAAGTTCATGAAATAAGCCGTGAGAACCATGACTCTGATAATTTGGGTATTTGACAGTAGGAAAAAAATGTCACATTTCTTTAGGATTTTTTTTAATCAAGAGCTTTCCTATGTAAAAACGTAACACCTTAAAATAATCTGTGCTCCCAATAATGTTGTTTCTCTAGGCCTATAAAAGTATCTTGTGATAGAGGGATGGGAAAATGCATGAGGGTGGTCAAAAGGTAGAAACTTCCAATTATAAAATAAGTAAGTCTTGGGATGTAACGTATAGTATGGTGACTACAGTTAATGATACTATACTGTATATTTAAAAGTTGCTAAGGGATAGATCTTAAAACTTCTCATTGCAAGAAAAAAAAATTTTTTTAAGATTTATTTATTTATTTGAGAGACAGAGAGATGAGGGGGGGAGGGTCAGAGAGAGAAGTAGACTCCCTGCTGAGTGGGAAGCCTGATGCTGGACTGGATCCTGGGACTCCGCAATCATGACCTGAGCTACAGGCAGACGCTTAACTGACTGAGCCACCCAAGCATCCCTGCAAGAAAAAAATTTTTAAGTCTTATAGCTAGTTAATGCTAAAGTTGAGATTGAAATTCAACTCTAATTAGCCCCATTTAGCTCCAGATTGTACTGCTTTAGCCTACCTTTTTGTACATTAAATATTTTATTTATGTATGTATGCATTCAGTAAATGTTTATTGAGTATCTAAAAGAGCCTAGCCTGTCATCATAAAGATTGTTTTCTAATGGAGAAAGACAAATAAAACTAAATACACAAGAGAACTGGTAATTACTGGCTGCAAGAAAGCCCAAGAGAGGACCAAGTAAGGAGTTAAGAAAGATAATGAAAGGAAAGACCTTTTTTTTTTTTTTTTTTGCCAGGGTAAACTTGTTGTCTTGCTAAGGAGTTGACATTTAAAGAAAAACCTAATGGAAAAGAAGAATCTATCTGTGTAAGATGAAGAGAAAAGCATTCTGGGCAGGTGAATTTGCCCATGCAAAAGCCATGTGACCGGAAAGAGCTTGCTTTTCCCAGAACTGACTGGAGTCCATGTGACTGCAATGCTGTGGGAGAGAAAGAACAAATATTGAAGGTGAGGGATGGAAGGGGACAGACTCCCTAAGATTTGGTGTTTGGAAAATAATTCAGATTTCATTATCAGTGTTAGGGGGACCATAAAGGATTGTCATCACACCGTTTGCATGTGCTTCTCAAATGATCTCTTTTGGCTCTCATTTTCAAAGAAGTTATGATGTAAAATGGAGGATATGTGTAGAGTACTTGCCATTTTAGTTGAGTGTGGGTAGGATGTTTAGTAGTTGAAGGGTTGCACACTCTGCACCTGGTCTGCTACAGAGATATGAGGGGAAAACATGCCACCAATCTTCAGAGAGGTGGCCAGAAACTGCAATAGCAATGTAGAGTAGATAAGATGCCAACTGCAGCTAATAAATTGTAAACGTTTTGGAATGAATATAAATTAGAAAAATTATTGTGCAATAATTACAATTGCATTTTGCTTTGTAGCATGCCAAGAGATTAAAAGCATATGGCGTTGATGGGGACACACACAGACCCAGTTTCATGAATCAGAAAGATGCAGTAACTCTTGTTATGTTCAGCAACAGCAATTACATTATCCATTTACAGGTTTCTTTCCATGATTAAAGGCACTAAGAAGACACCATGGAGAGCTGTCCAAGGGCTGATTTTATTATACAGTGTCTCTGGATATCCAGGTCATTACAAATATGGTAAGCTAGCTAACTTTTACTTTTCCTAGTTATTATCAAAAAAGATTTATAATTTTATTTTCCCAGGTAAACTCTCAGTAAATGCCTAAAAGGCATTCTAACAGAAATAAAATGTATTAATGTACCTTAAAAAAATTTTTTTAAATGAATGCTAACCTGATCATTAGGATCACAACACAAATGTGTTAACACATGATGGATATCATAAAATAAAAACATACACACTACATTGACCCTTAAAAATCAGTATGCTTCAGAATTGACTGGCAAAATATTGTCTGTTTCCAAATAGGATATGGCTGAATAAAGGCAAAATCTCCAAGTACCCTATGCATATGCTTATCCAGCATCGGATCTATGTGTTTTAAATAGATGACTCTATGTCACTGTGTGTTGTCCATTTATTTTACATAGTAATATTTTATAGAACCACAATTATTTAGTGGATAACCTTATTAATGCAAAAATTTAGTAAACATAGATGTGTAGCCTTCTGTAGATGATTGTTGAATAGAGTATTATGTGCTTATACATGAATAAATTACAACTACTGCTAAGCCCACCTCTTCTAGTGGTGTAAATAACTTAACCAAAATTACCACCGAATTGATTTGTATATCTTAGATATTTATCTCATTTTAAGTATGAGTTCTAGTCCTGAAAAGTTTTTTTAATGGTATTTCATTTACTGCACTTCAACAATAGGATATTATGGAAAATTTTGCACCAACTAAATTTGGTTTTGAAGGATGAATAAGGTATGTGCTGTAGAATATGTCCTGCAGTTAATGCACAGACTGTGTATTCAACACTTTCACAAACCCTTATAAGAAAGGCCAAGGTAAAGGGCATTTAATCAGGCTTATTTTTGCAGACTAATAAAAATGCCCAACCAGTATTATTAAATAAAATACACAGTTTCTATTTCAGAATTCTCATCAACTTTAGGGATACTTCACTAGCCTAACTACTTACTCCAAGGATTTAATAGAAGCTACTCACAATAACAATCATAGGTTAGTAAAATTATAGCAACTCAATCATTTATGTAATGATAATAGAGACTTAAGGTATTAATATTTACTAAACTTTCTAGTGCCTTGGTGCCTAGGACAGAGTATAGTAAAGGACTGACATATTTTCATCTAGTGAAGACTCTGGCAGAGCCCATTACATAAAAGGTGCTGGTTTAATATTTCTACTTATTTTAGTTTCACTAACTAGACAACTGAAATCAGTTCCAGTTTTCTCACTTCCATGATATATTTTAGGGTTTCAAGAAAGGAAGAAGGGAATGCAGACTTGTCTGTGCAAGAACCAATAACAGTAGTAGCATGAGCAGTGAGAAATCTTTCATATGTAATGTTTTCAGAGCCAGAATGCATACTATATGCTAATATGCCACAACACAAAATGAAAATGCAGCACTCAAAGTGGGCCTATCTATATGGGGGGGAGAATGTTTTCTGATTGAGAGGCTTTCAAAATAGCACATTGCATTTAAGCTGACACAAATGTATAATTAAAGGAGAGCAGAGAGAACAGAGAGAAAGGAAGTGATATATGTAGAGAGCCTACTCTTGTGTTTGGAATACTGCTATTCTGAATCCTCACAAATATAAGGAGGGAAGGCCAAGAACTGCAAAGGACCCCAAATATCAAAACCAATATTGAAAAAGAAGAATAGAGTTGGAGGACTCACATTTCTTGATTTCAAAACTTGCTACAAAGCTACAGTAATCAAGAAAGTGTGTACTTGGATAAGTATAGACATATAGATAGTAGGATAAAATTGAGACTCCAAAGGAAAGCTATATATCTAAGGCAAATTAATTTTTAAAGAAGATGCCAAGAACCATTCAAAGGGGAAAGAATAGTCTCTACAAAAATTGGTGTTGGGGCAATTGGGTATCTAAATGCAAAAGAATGAAGTTGGACTTCATCTCACACTATATACAAAAATTACCCCAAAATGGATCAATAGCCTAAGTATAAGATCTAAAGCTATAAAACTTCTTAGAAGAAAATATAGGGGTAAATCTTCATGACTTTGGATTGGCAATGGATTCTTAGATATGACACCAGAAGCACGTGCAACAACAACAAAATAGGTAAATTGGATTTCATCCAAATTAAAAACTTTTGTGCATCAAAGTACATTTTGGTTATCCATAAATGAAAAGACAGCTTATAGTTTGGGAGGAAATATTTACAAATCAAATATCTAATAAAGGCTGTGTCCAGAATATATACAGAACTCTCACACCTCAATAACAAAAAGACAGCCCAATTTAGAATATTGGCAAAGAACTTGAACAAACCCTTCTCCAAAGCAGATACACAAATGGCCAACCAGCATATGAAAAGATGCTCAACTTCATTAATCATCAGAAAAATGAAAATCTTAAAATCACAATAAGGTACAACTTCATACCCACTACAATGGCCATTATTAAAAACAACAACAACAACAACAAGTTTTGGCAATGATGTGGAGAAACGGGAATTCTCATACATTGCTGATGGGAACATAAAATGGTGTAGCAGTTTGATGGTTTCTCAACAAGTAAGCATAAAATTACCATATGATCTTAGTATATATGCAAAGGAATAGAAAACTGGTACTCCAGGGGCACCTGAGTGGCTCAGTCATTAAGCGTCTCCTTTCAGCTCAGGTCATGATCCCAGGGTCCTGGGATTGAGCCCCGCACTGGGCTCCTTGCTCAGCAGGAAGTCTGCTTCTCCCTCTCCCACTCCCCCTGCTTGTGTTCCCTCTCTCTCTGTCCCTCTGTCAAATAAATAAATAAAATCTTAAAAAAAGAAAAGAAAACTGGTACTCCAGCAAATACGTATACTCATATATTTATTGCAGCACTATTCACAACAGTCAAAAGATGGAAACAGCCCAAATTCCATCATTCATTGGATGGATAAACAAAATGTGATATGTTCATACAATGGAATATTATTCAGCCACAAAAGGAATAAGGTACTGATGCATGTTACAATGCAGAGAAACTGAAACCGACATACTAAATAAAGACAAATGCAAAAACTCATATATTGTATGAATCCATTTACTTGAAATAGCCAGAACAGATAAATCTGTAGAGACAGAATGCAGACTGAGAGAGAAGCCAGTATTTGAGGGGGAGGTGGAAATGGGGAGTGACTGCTTAATGGGAATGGGGTTCCTTTTGGAATGAGAAAAGTGTTTTGCAACTGGATGGAAGTGGTGGCTACACAACACTGTGAATCTACTAAATGTCACTGAATTGTTCACTTTATTTTTTTTATTTTTTATTTTTTTTAAGATTTTTATTTATTTATTTAATTGACAGAGAGAGAGAGAGAGACAGCGAGAGAGGGAACACAAGCAGGGGGAGCGGGAGAGGGAGAAGCAGGCTTCCCGCCATCAGGGAACCCGATGCGGGGCTCGATCCCGAGATCATGACCTGAGCTGAAGGCAGTAGCTTAACCAACTGAGCCACTCAGGCGCCCTGTGAATTCTTCACTTTAAAAAGGCTGATTTTATGTTATGTGAATTTCACCTAAATAAAATAAACATATGGAATGAATTTTTAAAAGCAAGTTTAGAAGCAGAAAATGCTGCTGTAGGACCTCAAGCTTGGAAATATGTAGAATGCATCTTTATTTCACTCACTGAAGGGGATTCCAGGGCTAACAAGTCCCCCACATTATTAATCTTTTATCTGGTTAAGCCACTGTTCTCTACCTTTCATTCAATTCTTTTCTCAAAGTCACTACATAATGATATAGCCGAATGTGAGTTTTGCTTAGTTGAAAGGGATTTATGCTTGTGTGTGTACATGTGTGCATGTCAGGAGCATGTGCACACACATGCACACGGGGAGTAAAGGACTTAACTTTACCCACTCATGATATCAAGCTACGCTTGCTAATTACAGGAGAGGGCTTGGACATTTCTTAAAATATTTCTTAAAATTTCTTAGGTATTTCTTAAAATATATAACAGAATATATAATAGAAAAGCAAATAGGATGGCAGCATAAGCTGGTCATATTACCCAGGGAGTTGGAGTCTTAAAGGAATGACATCAATCTTGTGTTCATTGGGCACTAGATACCTGACACTTTTAGGAGCAGCATTATGTAAATGAAAAATAAATAAAATAAAGGCTATCAGTACTTTCAAATTTAATCCTAATTCACTCCACATTGAGAATAGACAAATACTTTAGGCTCATAATACTTATTAAATATTAGTTCCTTAGACACTTAGCTAATCAAAAGTTACTTACTCAGCAAATCAACAACCAAGATTTTTTGAAATAGATTTCACCACTATTAGATATTCTCTAATTTTTGGTTGGCCCTAACCTTGTTTTCCTATTTAATTAACAGATTCTCAAATTCTTTTGCCCTGTGGACCAATTAAGTAATCCTATTCTTCACAAAATGTTGAATCCTTAATGCATTCACTCACTGTGTACACACACACACACACACACACACACACTTTACCCTTCTCACTTGTTAATTGTGAGTTTCTCCATGAAGCTTTCTGTTAGCCTCATCTGTCCACTTTCTGGCAAGCTAACCAAACTCTAACTCTGCAGGCAGAGGTCAGGGACTGGAAGTGTGATCCTAATACTTCCAAGAAGTGAGCAGAGCCCTAAGGAAATACTGGAGACACTGACGATCCTGTGTGAGCAGGAAGGCTCACCATTCTAGAGTAACTAGATTTGACTATTCATCTCTCCTGATTTTTGGAATTCCCTTAGGGATGGGTAGATGAGATAAGACACATATATATTCATTCGCCCTCAAGAGAAAAATACCAATGCCAGTCATTTATATATAATTCTTACAATATGCCAGGCTTTTATCAATTTTTATATTGGTTATCTACTGTGCAAATCAAGAATTTAGCAGCTTATAAGAATAAACATTGATTATATTACACAGTTTCTGAGGTTCAGGAATCTGGGGTTAATGTAGCTGGGCGGTTTTGGCTTAGGATCTCTCGTGAGGTTGCAGTCAAAAATTTTGCCTAATGCTATAGTCATCTGAAGGCTTGGCTAAGATATAGGACTCATCCAACATAGCTGTTGGCCAAAGGTCTCAGATTACCACAGATTTAGTGGCTTAAAACAACAAAAAGTTGTTATCTTACAGTTTTATAGGTCAGAAGTTTCATATGGGTCTCACTGGCTTAAAATCTGTGTGTGTCGTCAGGGTTGTCTTTGTCCTGCTTTATGGGAGGTCTGTCTTTTCCAGCTTCTTAAGGCTCCTTGCATTCCTTAGCTCATGGGCCCAGACCCCTTTCTTCAAAGAGAGCAATAGCAGATGTGTCCTTCTCACATTGCATCACCCTGACCTATCTTCTGCTTCCCTCTCTACCTCTAAGGACCCTTATAATTTCATTGAGCCTACTTGTATAATCTTTAAGGTCAGCTGATTAGCAATCTTAATTCCATCTGCAGTTGTGGTAGGCTGAATAATGCCGCCTCCCAAATGTCCACATCCTCATTCCCAGAACTTGTGATTATGTTACCTTACATGGCAAAGGAGACTTTGCAGATGTAACTAAGTGAAGGAAGATTATTCTGAATTACTCAGGTGGGGACCCAGTGTCATCACAGGGGTCCTTATAAAATGGAGGGATGAGGGTCTGAGAGAAAAAGAGGGAGAGACAGAGGCAGAGAGATAGACATAGAGAAAGAGAAGGAGGAGAGGGAGAGAAATTAATAGAGAGGAGATGAAGGAAGAAAAAGAAAGAAGAGACAGGGAATGAGAGAGAAAAAGAAATGTGTGGCTGTTATTCTGAAGATGGAAGAAGGAACCACCAGCCAAGGAATGAGTGTGGCCTCTAGAAGCTAAAAAAGACAAGGAAACAGATTTTACCCTAGAGCCTTCAGAAGGAATGCAGCCCTGTGGACTCATTTTACACCTCTGACCTCCAGAACAATAAAATAATAAAACTGTATTGTTTTAAGCTACTAAGCTTGCGATATTTTGTTACAACAGCCATAGGAAACTAACATATTCACAGGATTGTGGGATTAGGATGTAGACATTTATGGGGGCCATTATTCTGCCTACTACAGCACCTACATTTTTAGGCACATGAATTACTAAGTATGTATTCTTGTCATTATATTAGTCAATGAAGAATTGTCTTCTATTTAAATGAAAATAATTTTCATGTATGATGATGCCCATTACATCAAAAATGTATTGGTGGCAGGGTAATGGTTTTCAAAAGCTTTTTCCTTTCTTAAAATTCTCTGATAAATCCCTCATAAAAAGAAAAATTATTTCTATAAAGCAGCCAAATGGAAATGTGACTGAGCTCAAAATATATAATATTCTCCCATGAATACTAATACATCCTTTCATTAAAAATAAAATACAGCTCAGCTGAAAGTATTGGCAGTGCACTGTTTCACCAATGTTTATGAAGTGTTCTTTGGCATAAGTTAAAAAAAATGTACTAAAGTCTCAAAGATGGCTTGTAAGAAGTAAAATGAGAGGAAATTTTAATTTCCTACAAGGCAAACCAAAAGAACAGTAAAACCAGATCAATGATGAAAAAAATAGAGAAAATCCAAATGGTACACCAACATCATATGACAGAAAAATCTTTAAATAAAACTAATCAAAGTGCAGACTAGAATAGCTAAGAGCACTGAGAATAATCTAATGTTATTCAAGATAAACATTGATTTCAATTAGTTTTTTATATTCCTTATTGAAGGTAAAAATGTCATTCAGGGAAAGGCAAACCAAGACATTACTATTGACAATTAAACACAAAGCAAGTTTAAGAGACATGTTTAGGATTGACAAACTTTCATAAGGTATTCAGGGACACTTAATCCAATTGGATTGATTTCTAGGGAAAATATGTGATTTTATATTCAGTAGAACACTTTCATATATATTACTGTACAGGCAAAAGGCCTTTTAATGTATTTTTACTTCTTTACAAACAATTACAGCAGCAGACGAGGCACTTTATAAGGCATTCAGGAGTTTAATCCCTATATTTTTGTGCCTGGATTTGCAAAGAGTTCTGCAAGTCTTTATCCATAATCATGATTCCAAAAGCTATTCAGATTCTTTTCTTGGGAGGCAATGTCTAAACACGAAGTAAAACTTTTGGATTCAACCTGTTTCATTTTCACCTGGAGAGTTGAATCTGGTGAATATATTTCAAAACATTATTTCAAAGCAGAACGCTTTAAAAACAATTCTGATTGTTTTCATATTTAAGATAAAATTGAACTCAATGGATATTTGTTGAATTAAATGTACTTTTTTTTGGAACTGTAATTGAGACAGAAAAATGGGAAAAAATGACTAATAGGAAGATGAAAGCCAAACCACCAATCATTCCATAAAGATATTAGCATCCCTGGGTTTTCAAAAAAATTTCTGTTTTCTATCTTCTTTCCTTAATCTTTCCCTTCTTCCTTTCCTTTTCCTTTTTTTTTTCCTTTCTCGTGCTTATTGAGTATCTACTATGTCTAGGCATTGCACACTGAGAAAAAAGAAATACAGTCCTCACCTTCATAGGCCTTTTAGATTAGTGGATAAAGTAAGCAGGTAGAAATCAAACAAGAAAAAAACAAATAAATGTCATTGGCAATTAGCGTCATGAAGGAAATAATGGAGTCTCTGAAAGAGAAAAACAAGGGGTTGATGGAAAGAGGCAATTTCGATTGGATTATCAGGGAAGATGTATCTGAAGAAGTGATATTAAAGTAAAACCTGAAAGATAAGGAGTTATCTAGGGGAGGAATGGAGTTAGAAGCCTTCAGGCAGAGAACATAGTGCATGCTAAGATCATGGCAGTGGTGAAAGTTTAGTATGTACTTAGATAAATGAAGGCATACTAGAAGAAGTTCACCACAGCGTTACACAGAGAGGCAGACAAGAACCAGATTAAAAACAGAGCCCCAAACTTTAGCTGGTCACATTGACTTAAAGATATTTTATAGGATCCTTTATAACTAGTGGGCCATGGGATTCATTTCTGGCCAAAGTTATGCAAACTGATGTGTCATGTGCATTTTTTTCTCTTTCCTTTAAAGAGAGGAAATACATCCTTCTGCCCTCTTTCCTCCATACTGCTGGTTGTGATGGATGGAGCTCTTGAAGTCATCATGGACCATGAGCTTGAGAATGGTGAGCAGGAAGGGCTTTGGTTCTCCAACAGTTTCATAGAACCATCATGCCAACTCTGGATTACTTAACTCTACGTTTCTTTTATTTTAGGAAGGAAACAACAAACTTTTTAAAGCAATGGTTACTTTGGGGGTTTCTACTATTACAGCCAATACCTAATACAGGACGCTGATGTAATAGATCAAATGAGAGATAGCAATGGCTTGTACTAGAATGACAGTGGCTATGGAGAGAAAAAGACACATTCAAGCTCTATTTTAGAGGAAGAGAACAAAGGACTTAACAATAGATTGGATATGGCAGGGTGAGGGAAATAGAAATGTCAAAAATTAATCCAAGATAAGTGGCTTCAACAACCATTTGGTAGAAGGTGTCATCATTACTGAATGGGAACAAACTGAAGGCAAGATTTGAGGAAAAATAAAGACTTCACTTTGGATGTATCTCAGAAATACTAAGTCCCTCTATCATATTTGTTTTAAATCTGTGCTAAATCTAACAAGCGATGGATATATACCTTCAGAAATGATTGTATTTGCTAAATTCATTATAAAATTCATAGTTAATTAGAATTTCATCAGAAGATCTATAGCCAGTGGGTTTAGGAATTCTCATTGAACCTGAGTTGTTCCTTTTTTTTCCCCCTTTATGTTACTCATAAGTAGATTAAGTTGCTGTGCAAACATGCCATTTTCTTTTGGTTGTTATGTATTCTAGAGGAAAAAAACCACCCAAACAGGACCTATATTTAAACCAGTAGCTTCTCTCATTTTTCTCTAAGGGGAATACTAATGTTTTTGAAGGCTAGCAATTTACAATGCTATCTAATTCAAACCTTAGTCGTCGGGCTTGTCATCATCATGTTCCAGATGGGTAACTTAGAGAAGTTAAGAAATGTCACCAGGGTTACAAAGCTAGAATAAAGCAGAACAAGAATTTGAAGCTAATCTGCCACATCCCAAAGTCTGTGTTCTTACCACTAAAAATTGCTTCTTTCTTGTATGTTCATCCTATAAATAAAGCTAAACAAATTCCAAGATACTGTCTTAATGCTAATTAATTATAATGATGAAAATTACTTTTGCAAATATATTTACATATTTGTCCACACATATTTATGTATATACACTCTGAAAATTTTCCAATAAAGAACAATATATAAAGAGTTCAACGAGAGTAGAACTTCTCATGAGAAACCCTATATCTCTTGGTCGCCTCTGGCATTGATTAAATTGAAGTTAAAAAAATTATAATTTAGTTCCATCTTCAGACAGTCCATTATCAAATCATAATGCCTTTTAAATGAGTTGAAAGAAAAGCCCATAGGCAGTAAAAAGTAGTAAAATCAGGAATGATAGTCTAGTGCATGATATTTAAATGAGAAGTAAGAGGAGTAAATAAAAAGGCCAGTGCCAATTCTAGCCAGGAGAAATTACAATATCCACTGGGGAGAAGGCTGGAATATACTTTTATCGAAAAAATAATAATTTAGTGATATGAACAGTTCTTTCCACTAGATTCCTTCTTTTTAAAATACCCTGCTTTTCTTTAGTATAACAATTTATTCAATGTCCTGGAGTTCAGTGATTTTACTATCTACATAGTGAAAACCATCATGCAAATTGCTTGTCCTAAGTATTAGAATCAAATGTAAAAAGGTTATATAAAAACACAAACTATATCATGCTTACAGTCATCGTGAACTCATTATATGAAAGGATTTGCACTAAGTGATAAGTAGATACAAAAGAGAAATTGATGATTTCTTACCTCAATGAGTTCACTTCCCGGTGAAAGCAATATAAATATACAAGTGTGTATACGTGTGTGTGTGTGTAAAACCGTATTTAAGTAAAGGCTCTCATTATGTGTATGCTATATTTCTAAGTCCGTAAGACAAACTTCACTGCTCATGAACTTACTTGGTATAGAGTTCACAGCTAATGGTTTGTGAGAGGAATAAACATAATTTAATATGCAAATATACAAATAAATGATGTATCTTTATAAGTGATCTTCAGTTTGCACTCAGTTGGCATATTTGAACATTGGATATTGACTACCCAATCATTTTTAACTTTAAATGAAGACTTTCCAGCTGGCTGGAAGGTGTTCTAATTGAACAACACTTTACTCCCTCCTCATTCAGTGCTTTTCCTTCTCAGTGATGTTTCCTAACTTATTTTGGGCTTCCATCAGGCCGCCCTCCTCCTAGTCCATCCTCTCTGTTAAATCAGGAAACTATACACTTTCAGTGACAGAAAGACACTTTTTCTCTGCAGTCTTCTTTGCTGTGTCCAAATCACCTAGTGATTTCCTGTCTTGGCTCCCTCTGGTGTTAGAATAACTAAGGCAGGACAATGGCTTCTCCCCTGGGGGTTGCCACATTTCCGCTTGAGCAGAAGTTAGCATCCCCAGCCCTCTCCCAAATTTAACCCCTGGTTTGTCCAATCTTGCCCCAAAACTTCCAGATAGAGACTGGGTTTTTTGTTTGTTTGTTTGTTTTTGTATATTTGAAGTTACAGTACTGTTTGATGATAATTTTACATTAAAAAATATAGTACTCATAATATCTTTTTCTTAATATAGACTTTTCTCCAACTTTCCACTTTTTCTATTAATTTATCTTATTAATACCTTTTTTTTTCAACAGCAAGCATTTGTTTCTCAGTTCTGTAAGCTGGAAGTCAAAGATGAAGGTGCCGACAGATCTGATATCTGGTGAGGTACTTTTTTCTTAAAATAAGTATATCTTACAGGAACTTACTGTGATCAAAGCAGAAATGACAATACTTTTTCAAGTAAACAGAGCCAGTGCTATTTTTAGTGTATTTTAATGCATTAGGAAAAGAAAGAAACTTTAAAAGACTTCTGTAAAAGTGAAATTAGTGTACATGAGCATTCCTTTTAAGTCTGATGGCAATTTAAGGTCAATAGATGTTTTAAAAATTTTTTGTAATTGTCTGACATTTGGATATATTTTCCTTCTAGTGCCAAAAAAATGCCTAGTTGTAAATATAGAAATAAAAATTCAAAAAACTCATTCAAAACTCAATAAAAAGCAATTTTTAATTTAAAGTTATATTTGTTTCACATATACAGTTTTAAAGTTAAAATTTTAATACAGTAGACTGGTAGTAATATTTCCTTATGTGTTACTATAGAACACAAAAAGCAGATATTCTGGAAGGCTTCTGTGTATAAACTAATTATTTTTACTCCATGAAGGCAAATGAAAGCTTTCTTAAAGCAGAACATGCTAGTCTCACATTGGATATCCATCCAAATAAGAAAATGTCAAATTACAGGTCAGAAAAAATTATCATTTTTTTCAAAAGAAAAGTTTCTATATAATTGGTAAACAAATTCTACTTTTTCTAGTTACAAGAATATAGGTTCAGAATAATTCTATGCGAAAATACATTTTACGAAATGTGGCATAAGAAAATTTTACATCTGAATAGATTATGATCAGGTAAGACAATGAAAATGATTGAAAGAATTACCTCCTGAAATCTTCAACCTGAGAGTATTGTACAGTTGGGTTCAATTCAAATTTATTAGTGCAGACTTATTCACAGTCTATACCATATGTTTCAGAGTAAGAAATTAGGCATTGCCATCATTTTAAGAAGCTAATATAAGTGAACCGAAACTTTATTTTTTTAACATTCCAATTCCAATTATAGACAAAAATGTAAAAACCATAAGTTAAATATAAGCAAATATGTTCATCAGTATATTAAAATAGTTTCTAGTCATCAGGTGAGATTAGTTCTCAGGAATGCAAGGTAATTTAAATAAAAGAGAATATAAATCTATGTTTAAAGGAAGATTTGAAGACTAACTCAGTTACTTACTGGACATTTAACTCTGTCAAGTTGGTGAAACTTGCCATGACTCCCTTTCCTTATTCATAATATAGGGCTAATGTTATGTATCTCAAACAAGTATTGTGAAGATTTAGGTTGATTAATGCTGTAAAACACTTAAGATTGAGTGACTGGAAAATTGCAAAAGGTCAATATTTGCTAGCTAGCTAGTAGTAGTAGTAGTAGTAGTGGTAGTAGTAATTAAGTTAATATATTTATCAGAAAAAAGATTAATAATTCAACAAAATATATCCTTTTCTAATAAACATAAAGATAAGCTGAAAAGACATTCCATAAAATGCAATACCTATTACTGAAAACTTAAAAAACAATAGGAAGATGATTAATTAACATAAGTTGAGAGAGAATATGGAGCTTAAACTAATGATTTGTATAATATTATTGGTATAATGTTATACTCATTCTTATTTATTCCAATACCCTCATTCACCTATTTCCCCTGCTCATAGGGCACTACATTTTAAATACCTATGTAGAGATAGACGAATAGAGGATTTTGAGGGAGAATTTAGAAATCAGGGACATCACTTTTACCCCACATTCCTTTGACCCACAGAACTCAGCCACCTGGTCTCACCTAATAATAGGCAGAATGATAAATGCAGTGTAACAAAGAGAAAAATAAGATAATATTGGTGAGCACATATGAGTGTCTCTGCCACACACCTACTAATGCAAATGTTGGGATGTTTTCAATATCTTAATAATATAAACAGAGTAAGTTATGTCATTTTTCTTGTATATGAACACATCTCTAAGACATTTTTTTACAAGCAGAACATAGATATTTAAAATATTGAAAGGCACTTCCAAATTAGCTTCCATTCCTTTTTTTTTCTAAGTAAAGATTTTTGTAAGAGAAGTTTTAGGTTCATAGCAAAATTAAGAGACAGTATAGAGATTCCCCATATGCCCCCTGATCCCACACATACATAGCCTGTCCCATTACCGTCATCCCACCAGAGTGGTACATTAATTACAATGGATAAACATACATTGACACATCATTATCACCCAAAGCACATAGTTTACATTATGGGTTCAGTCTTGGTGTTGCACATTCCATGGGTTTGGACAAATGTATAAGGGCATATGTATCCATATTATGCTATCATGCAGAGTGTTTTCAATGCCCTAAAAATCCTCTGTGCTCTGCTTATTCATCACTCCCATCCACCTCTTAGCAACCACTGATCTTTTTACTGTCTCCACAGTTTTGCCTTTTCCAGAATGCCATATAGTTGGAATAATACACTATGAAGCCTTTTCAGATTGGCTTCTTTCACTTAATAGTATGCATTTAAGTTTCCTTCATGTCTTTTCA
Organism: Halichoerus grypus; assembly: GCF_964656455.1. Classification (NCBI taxonomy): domain Eukaryota; kingdom Metazoa; phylum Chordata; class Mammalia; order Carnivora; family Phocidae; genus Halichoerus; species Halichoerus grypus. The sequence goes on along the minus strand of NC_135720.1, from coordinate 91,310,727 downwards.
TAGCTTGATAGCTCATTTCTTTTTAGTGATGAATAATATTTCATCATGTGGATGTACCATAGTTTACTTATCCATTCACCTACTGAAAGACATCTTGGTTGCTTCTAAGTTTCGGCAATTATGAACAAAGCTGTTACAAACATCTGTGTGCGGGTTTTTGTATGGACATATTTTCAACCCTTGTGCGTAAATACCAAGGAACGTGATTGCTGGATCATATGTAAGAGTGTGTTTAGTTTTCTAAGAAGCCACTAAACTCTTCCAAAGTAGCTGTACCATTTTGAATTCCCACCAGCAATGAGTGAGAATTCCTGTTACTCTACATTCTCACCATCATTTGGTGTTGTCAATGTTCTAGATTTGTGTCCTGATTTTGTTCTGGTAAGTGCCCTCTATTCCTTTTTTACTGATTTATGTTCCCATCAGTAATGTTATCAAGTCCCCGTTTCTTCATATTTTCATAAAGATAGTGTGTTGTTGACTTTTGGATTTTTGCTAATTTGATCATAGATGAAACATATTAGCTGTTATTTAAATTTGCATTTATTTTATTATGAAAGAGATTGAGCATCTCCTGTCTTTTGAGACATTTTTATTTCCTTCTTTATGACCTCTGCTCAGTCACTGGTGATGATAAGATGCTCAACATCACTAATCATCAGGACAATGCAAATGAAAACTACAATGAGATATCACTTCATACTTATTAGATTGGCTATTATCACAAAAACAAGAAATAATAAGCATGGGTGAGGATGTGGAGAAAAGAGAACCCTCATGCAGTGGTGGTGGGAATGTAAATTTGTATGGCTACAATGGAAAACAATATGAAGTTCCCCTCAAAATTAAAAGTAGAACTACCATATGATCCAGGAATCCTACTTCTAGGTATACATCCAAAGGCAATAAAATCTCTATGTTGAAGAGATATCTGAACTCCCATGTTCATTGCATTACATTAGCCATCCTGGATGCTGGACACTGTTCCCTTTAATACTTCCAGATAGTTCTTTCCTCAGGCCCTGGGTATTCTCACACCCATGAGCTAATCAATTTTTTGTTGAACACTTGAGGGAGACCCTCTGCAGGGAACTCTCTGGAGTTCTTTCTGTGTACAGCTCTCTCCACTTTGGTACTCTGTCCTGTGAACTCAAGTTGCCTTGATCTCTCTGCACTGTCACATACTTTTCCAGCTGGGTGCTCTCCCTGTACCTTAGCTTGGAAGCTCCCTCTCAGCAGCCAAAGCAATGGAGTAAGCATAGAGCTCACCTTTTTTGTTTTCTATTTCTTGGAGATCATCGTCCATTATTACCTGATGTCCACTATTTTTTATTTTTTCAGGAGGACAAATCTAGTTCCTATTTCTCTATCTCAGTGCAAAGCAAGATTCTACAATTAAAATTTTAAAATAAAAACCAGAACATACCCATTTCAGTCTGGATCCCAAACAGAAGTGGATGGCAAACAAATTAGAAAAATTTAAAGAATGTTTATATCCAGAGGGGTTATTTGTGGAGATTTGGTTGCACACTGGGAGGCCACAATAAACAGTATAACCATCCTAGGCTAATAGCAGCAGAGCTGTTACTAACCCTGGTCCCTTTGGGCCTAGGACATAAGGTGTTTACTAGAACTCAGAAGGAGATCAAGTTAAGAAGCCTTCCTTGAAAAAATGAGTGACCTAAGGTAAAACTGAAGGGAGGGACCAGAGAAATATACTGACCTCATTGCCTTTTCTTTTTCCTATGGACTTAATCTAAATTAGAAGCCAAAGGCAAGAAAGAGGATAGAATAGTTTACATAGGTCAGCTTCTTAGAGCACAGAGCAAAGTGTATTTGCAAAGGAAATGGAAGATACCTAGCACAAGATAATTTTTGGCATGCTTCTATCCATGCAGTTGTGTAAACCCTGGTAATCATGTTTGATTCTCTCATGTCCCCCACCTCCACATTCCAACTGGCCACCGATTCTATAGATTCTACTTTTCAATATGTTATATATTTATTGCTTCCTCTCCAACTTACTACTGTCACTGTTTTAATTAATGCTGTCACTATGTTCCCATGCATTTTGCCATAACCTCTTAAGTACATCCTGGCCTCCCAGTTTTGGTCCCTCCTCTTTAGTCCATCCATTCTTTAGAAATAATGGGATTGCTTTTTCTTTCTTTTTAATTCAGACCTGATCACATCATTTCACACCTTTATATTTTCCAGTTGTTCAAACATTTCAGTGGGGATTTCAAGATGGCCCATTTTCTGGCTTCTACCATTGTCACCATCTTAAGCAAGAGGAAGTCATAATAAAATACAAAATGTAAAGCTCATTGTTTTTCATAAATTTCTCTTGCAACTCCTATTCTCCTAATCCTTCAAATATCATAATCTTTCATTATAGTTGTTACTAGGTTACCTTTTTTCCACAGTGCTGAACTAGCTCCCTATCTCAACCAATTAATGCCTCTTTAGCACTCATTAAACTAAGAATTACTTCTATTAATCTTTATATTATTTCTCTTAATAAAAGACTGATTTTTATGTAAGACATACCTTGTATCAACTTCAGATGTGAATTAGTTTCTCATTCTTAAAGTATTCAGGATCAATACTTAATTCACTTTATTGCTTAGTGAACTATCAATTAATTCAGTTTCTAATCCAATTTTTATTTTATGTGCTCAATGAAACACTTTATATAGTATCTTAACATTTTAAAATCTTGGTTGCAGAGAATATGTTTGAGCCATTTTTTATTGCAAATAAATACACAGAAATATTGTTCAAATGACACTTCATTTATCTAAATCAGTCTACAACCATAGAAGTTGTTTGCTGTGTTTAGAAGGGAACATATAACGTGGTGAACAATAATGATGAAATTTGATGTGCACTTACAAGGCCCAGCTTTTCATTATAGTTCCTTCTTCACTAAAATTTAATCCCTTACAACATTACTCTTATCTTTATATTACATTCTCTCAAAAGTTTAATCATTTCTGAAATGTCTGGATCTTCATCTGATTCTACCACTTACTAGCTTGTGACCTTGGACATGCTTCTCTTGGGATCTGTTTCCTCATCTGTGAAATGTGAATAATAACGTCTACTTTCAGGCAATTTTGTGAGGAATAACTAAGTTAATGCATTAAAACGCTTAGAACAGTGTTTGGAATATAGGAAACAATCTACAAGTGTTATTGTTATTATGAAATCAGATATAAATGCTTAGTCTATCTCCTCCTCTGTAAGGCCAATCAGTTAACCTGGTTTGCACTATTGCTCCCCATCAATTTACATCTCATCGAAGACTTCATTCTCTCAATTATCTTATTTTTCCTGCATCTTCCATTTCTTCCTTGTCACTTGCTCTTTCTTATCAGCATTTAGATATCTTCAAATATTTGTTTGGCTGTAAAAATGCCACTCAAACATGTTCCATGACGATAAGTTCTTGTGTTCATTTTCTTTTTTATCACAATATCTGTCTGATATATAGTAGGTACTTGATAAATATTAATTGAATTATGGAATGGAAAAATCATAAATTAATCATTTGAGGGCCTGAATGCTTTAGCTATTGACCTATCTCCTGCCTATGCTTCACAGACTCACATCTACATCTATTTTCATTTCCCACTCATTTCTCAGTCCTCAGCAAGCTGACATCTACTTCCTCCATTTCACTTGAGTGGTTCTCATCAATTAAGTTAAAATATATGTTGCATCAGGGGCGCCTGGCTGGCTCAGTCAGTAGAGCATGTGACTCTTATCTTGGGGTAGTGGGTAGTTCGAGCCCCACATTGGGCATGTAGAGATTACTTAAAATATATATATGGTTGCATTTAACTTATGCCCTGGAAACACTGGTTATACACTTTGCTATTAGCTTCAAGTTCAAATAAAGCAAGTTCATCCTTTTTAAGAAGTTAAGCTTTTAAAATTGAGAAAGTTTTCACTGTAAGGCAGACATTATCAAAAGTGTTTTATTAATGTATTTCAGAGATTCAGAGAAAAAGGATCTGATGCTTAAACAGACACCATAAGTAGGATGAGGAATGATAATGTGAGAAGAACAGAACAGTAGAAAAAGTAGAGATCAAGACAAGATTTGTGCATTTACTGGAAACAAATGTAGATAATAGCATCAGTGAGTCTAGCAATAGGCAATAGAGAGTGATTCAAAGAGTTGATATTGGGAGGAGGCTGTCTCCATACCTAGTGTGGGGTATGGGGCAAACAAGGACTATGCCATAAGAGAAGGGATCGTGCTCTGGGAGTATGTGCAAACTAGAACTGTCCCACTCTAATAAAGCTTGAGAGCAATCCTTGACCAAATTATTGTGATCTAATGGTAATATAAGTACACTCCAGAAAAAACTTAATACTATTTAGAGGATATTAAAATAACCTAAGAACTCTTCAAAGTATTTTCCAAAATATCCAGCATATAATAAAAATAACTAGGTATATAAGGAAGCAGGAAAAAACTATCCAATTATGAAGAGATAAAATAGACCCAAAGATAATACAGATATTGGATTTAGGAAACAACATTTTCAAAGTAACTATGCATGCTATAATTAGACAAAATAAAGGAACAATTGAGGAAAATATGGACAAAATATACGAGGGGGGAAATCTCAACAGAGTTGAATAATGAAAAGAAAATAGAAATTCTAGAACTAAAAATACAATGTCAGAACTAAAAAAACCATACAGTGGGATAAACTGTAGACTTGACACAGCAGAAGACAAGATTAATAAACATGAAGATAGGGCAATAGAAAAACACCAAAAGAAAAAAGAAAAAAAATTATGGAAAAAAATAAAATGAAGTATAAGAAACATATGGGACCTGGTCATAAGAGACAAAAAACAAAATATAAAAGACACATAGGACATGATCATAGCATCTAGGATAAATATAATTGGAATCCCAAAAGGAAAAGTGAAATGAAATAGGATGGAAGCCTTTTTTTTTTTTGAGAGATAGAGAGCACAGGTGAAGGGCAGAGGGAGAGGGAGAGAGAGAATCTTAAGCAGGCTCCACGCCCAGTTCAGAGCCCCATGCAGGGCTTGATCTCCTGGCCCTGAGATCATGACTTGAGCTGAAATCAAGAGTTGGGCACTTAACTGACTGAGCCACCCAAGTGCCCTGGGACCAAAGCCATATTTGAAGAAATAATTGCAAAAATGTCCAAATCTACAGGAAGAAAGGTATCAACTCACACATTCAAGACATTCCACAAATCTATATGAGGTTAAAAGACACACATCCACATACCCCCTTAGGCACATCATGTTCACATTGCTGAAAATGTGAACACAGAGCTAGAGGAAAAGTACTCATTACTCCAAATAAGCGACAAAAGAAATTATGGATGCCAAAAGCCATGGGGTGACATCTTCAAAGTGGTAGGGGAGGGAAAAAAAAATACTTTGAATCCAGTATTATATTATTTAGCAAAACTAGCATAAATGAAGGTAAAATTCAGACATTTTCAGATGAAAACAAATAAGAAACAAACAAAAAGTGTAAATGTTTTATCACCAGCAGACCTAAAGATTGTAAAGGTTGTAGAGAATTATAGGTACAATAGGAAGTGAATAAAAACATCATAACAGACAGCTTTTATTTTGTTTTTTATTTATTTTTTAATTTTTTAAATTTGAGTACAGTTGACACACCACTAAACAGCACCATTACAACATCACTGACTATATTTCCTATGCTGTACTTTTTATTCCCACCCCAGGTCATGATCCCAGGTCCTGGGATCGAGCCCCGCATCGGGCTCCCTGCTCCTCGGGAAGCCTTCTTCTCCCTCTCCCACTCCCCTTGCTTGTGTTCCCTCTCTCACTGTGTCTCTCTCTGTCAAATAAAAAAATAAAATCTGGAAAAAAAAAAATAAAGGCAGGTATTGGGCCCTGTAAAAACTGGGAGATAGTTTCTCCTATTTGTTCCTCAAGGCAGGGGATCCTATATATATCTTTGTCTCAGGAGGGCTTAGTTCAGTGGCTATCATATGGCACATACCAACAGATATGACTGAAGGATTGAAAAAATTAATAAAAGCCAAAGAATTAGTCACAAGTAATAAGACAGATTTTTAGTTAATAGAATTTAGGCCCAAAGTCAGAGTAGGATTAATATAGGGTTGACTTAAGACTGATTTACTGAGCACTTCTTAATTTGTGTACTTAAAAACAGAATGGTATAAAGCAGTGCTATACCTGATTAGAGCCATGATAAAGAAGAGGGCAAGGCCTGAGAGCCTGGAAGTTCATTTCAAATATAAATTACCTTTTATAAATGATATAGTATAAAGATCTTATTTATTTGACGGTGCAAAGAAGTGCTCAATGGTACCTTCTCATCAGTGCTTGTTATATGCACGGGTGGGTGTTATTTAGGAAAATGATGTAACCACGTAATATAGAAAAATAGTTTTATGAAAAGAAAGTACATACAAATATTAGATGTTAAGTTGAAAGAGAGAAAGACTTTAGAAGATAGAAAATGAACAAGGATCCATATTCAGCTGGAAATTGTCATCATTAGATAAGAAGACAGCTTTTTAGGGGCGCCTGGGTGGTTCAGTCGGTTAAGCGTCTGCCTTCGGCTCAGGTCATGATCCCAGGCTCCTGGGATCGAGCCCCACATTGGGCTCCTTCCCTCTCCCTGCTGGTGCCCTCTCTCTCTGTCTCTCTCTCTCTCAAATAAATAAAATCTTTTTTAAAAAAAGATAGTTTTTTATTCTAGAAAAATTATATTTTGAGCTATTTGAATTATCCGCCTAGTCCTATATACTGATTTTCATTATAACTAGCTGCATTTACATAATATGTTTTTGGAAAAAGTGTCATTTTATTACTTTATCCTCCCATCTGGAATTTGGCGTTTAATATGCATATGTATATGCATATCTTATGTTTAATTAAAATACATAATTTAATTATATTATATATTTAATTAATATATCTATAAATATATACACCTGGCTTCTATAAAATATATTTCGTAGAACTAATATATACATAGTACCACAATTAGCTCTGTGTAGCACACACATACACAAAATGCAGTACTCATTTAAAATTTATATTCCATATTAACTGTCTCTAATACAATTTTTATAGTGTTATATGATAACTCAATCTGTCTTAATTGTTCTAATATCTAAACATTATGGATAAAAGTAAAATCATGCTCACTGGGTTCACTAGAATTTTCTGTACCTTCCTTTAGTTCTTACTCTTGCAGACGAATATTTTCATCCATTTTTATTGGGTTCTTATCTCCTTCCCCACAGGATATGATACGGTAAACTTGTCCCTTTCTCTTTCAGTCATCAACTTGCTCTTTCTTCTTTAACCCCAGAAGATGATGGCTTTGTTGGCAATTTGTTTATAAAATGGAGCCATCCAGTGTGAATCTCATGTATTTCTGTTTTTCCCTCAAAATATCTTGGTCCTACACTCTTTGTATTGTGACAAAACATCCTGGTAGCTTCACCCATTAATTCAACTTTTACTCCAGTCTACAACTGACATTGCTCCAAACTCTACCAGGACAGGGCTGCATTCCTGATCTCTCTCTTCCTACTTTGGAGTACATATGTGACTTATGATTCCATCCCCCTTTAAATGTTCCCATTTCCCTTGGCCCTGGTGTTCTTCACCTCTGCTCAGTTATTTCCCACACCAAACACCTTTCCTTTACCCTTCTGTCAGCTCAGTGTGATTCAGTGTACAATTAGTTAGATAATTAATAAATCAATGTGTAAAATAAAAATGGAAATGACTAGTGAGGCCAAAGTCCAATGCCAGGGGAACTTACTCTCTAATAAATTGAATAGTATCCACACAAGTGCATGACAGTAAGTTAAGGGTTTTTAGTGATGCACAGACCAAGTACAATAGGAGCCCAGCAGACATAATGCCCCCTACAAGGTTATCTCAAAAACATATTAATCATCAACACTTTATTTCAGAATCTCTGAAGACCGAGTAAGAAATCAATAGGATGGCAACTAAGGTAGAAGGAACTTTAGGCACTGATCTATAATATCAGAAAAATTACAGAGATTGCACAGGACTTGTTATGCAGGAAAAATAGAAAGTAAGAAGGAGAAAACTGTCGATTATGGCCAAACCATAAAAGTTCTGGAATTGCAGGGAGGAACGTTTTACCAATCTCTGTAGGAATGGACAGCCATTGAAGGTTTTATGTGAGGCTGACATAAATGGACTTTCACACTATCAAAATTTTTCTGACACCAATGTTTCGGATAAATCAGTGTTGAGAGCAAGTGTGTTGGAGGACAGGATTCAGGCAGGAGTCTATTTAAATTGTGCTTTAGAAAGTCACACGTCTCCAGGGAAGGCAGATGAGCACATGTGGAACATTTTGGGCTGTGGAGCTGGGCTGTTGCTCAACTCCTGACTCCATTGTTTATTAGTTTGGCGACTTTAGGTAAATAATTAAATCTCTTTGGGGATCATTATCTCCATCCAGAAAACGGGAACTACAAATATGCCTTTGAGGATCGCATAAGGTAAATTGTGGAAGGTCCTGGTGCACTGGTGACACCTAGTAAGTAAGCATTTACCAAATAATCACAGCTGTTGTCATCATCAGTGGTGTTAACTAAAAGGTGGTAGTAGAAGTGAAAGCAGCATACGGAAGTAAAAGGTGTTTTGGAGGTAATGGAGGATTTTTCAACTTATCAAGCAGTTGTAGGAAAGAGTCAGAGATGTCTCTGAGGTTTTCTTCTGGGTACGTTGGAGACTGCGTGTGCCATCAATCAAAACATGCAGGTCACCAGGAGTTGCTGCTTTTGGAGCCGGAGTAATAAATTTGGTTTGCTCATGCTGATTTCAAGGTGCAAGTAGGTCATACAGGGAGAGCAGTTATTAAGCAGTTGGACATGCATTTTACAAATCAGGGACAGAAATATAAATCCTGGAATCGCACAGACTGGGCCTGAGATCTTGACAAGGAGGAAAATCCCTAACAGAATAAATGATAGCTTCAGGAATGGAAGTATCACCACACCTCAACCATTCCCTAAGTCTTCCTTCCAAATGTGCTTCTCACCCAGGTTTCAGAAACGAATCCCCTCGGTTTCCCTGTGGTGGTGCCACCACTCTCTGCCACGTCTGCTTTCGTTTGTTCGCTCATGACTCATCTTTCTCTCAATGCCGAGAACCCCCGGCCACCTGCAGCATCTGTGGGACCGCACAAAGCCACCGAAGGAACTGAGGACCCTTCCCTCTCTGTGACTGATGCTGCCTGTGGCAATGAAGTGACTCTGAGGATTTGCTTGCCTTCACCCTGACGCTCAGACCAAATTCGAAGGAGTTAAACTGGATAATAATTCACATAGCAGTCACTCCGCTATAATCAGAACCTCTTTTCTTATGACAAATATTTCCCCAGGGGATTCTGTAGTCCATAATATAATTTTTAACCTATCAATTCAAATAGACCCACTGAGCCCAGTGGAATTTTCCCAGCTTTTTTTTTTTTTTTTTGGTGTGTAAGTGTGTTTCCCATTTCCTATTCTTTCTAGGAAAGAGCTCCCAGATCACTTCCACACTCTCTGAAAAAGGATGTATTTCTACCTTTTTATCTGCCCAGGTCTAAGGATTGTCCTTTTTCTCTTCCCGAAGCTGTTTCCTCAGGACTTCAGGCTATCTGGCAGTGTCTTGTCCCCTCCACCTGTCTAGTCGACTACCCTGGAAGCAGCCTCTGCGATACATGTAGATTCTTGAGTGTTGAAGACTATTCTACAAGTTATATTTGGGACACTTTATAATTGAGGAATGGCAACATGAAGACCGGCTGTGAACTATCTTAGTAACTTGGGTGAGAAGCAAAAGCAGCACCAGGAGGCTGAAAACAAAACAAAACAAAACAGAAAACCACACATGAAAATTAAGACTATTTTGAGATCTTGCATTTCTAAGAGCTTTATACATTATTTTTAAATCAAATTCACTAAAAACAGAGATTTTATAAGTCCCACTCATATCTGCTTGAGATATTAAACAGTCATGGTGAAGAATTTTCTTTATATTTAATAAATTTGTTACTTTTGTTCTGTACAATTCTAGTGAGAATTTGTGTGATATGGAGATGTTGGTGTGTTGACAATCATAACTTTCTTTTTCTCTTTCCAAATACCAATTTAATTCCTTTCTAGCCCTAAAGTGAGGTATCTAATCAAAGGGTAGCATGGGGTCAACTTTTGCATTGGACACTGTTGATAAGCCTGAGGTAAGGTCATCACCAATGTAATGACTCCTTATAGATTTACGAAGAGCCTGAAGCTCCAGTCCCGCTTCAACCACAGAATAAAAATTCAAAAGGAGAGACATGACTAACCATTGCCAGTATTTTGCTTAGTTCACTTTGAAAAAGTGAAACTCTGCCCCAGTATCAACTTTTCCTTGTGCACACTGTCTGCTTGTCTTGAGATTTGAGGAGAAGGAAAAACAAATTAAGAGAACAGGGGAGAAGTATTTCCAGATTCTGATATGATTCCAGATTCTAAAGAATGCCCCAAGAGTAACAAAGTCAATCACAGCATGCCACTAGGTATAAACACAGATACAGTCCAAGAATCCCAAAACAGTTAATTTGGGTCTTTTAAAATTTCTTCCCAGCTAGTTCTGTTCAAAGTGGGTAATAGAAAAGTAATCTGCTTACATTATGTTTAGCAAATGCCAAAACACCTGATCAAATAAGACTTTTAAGGAATTCATATGCTTTATTTTAACTTCATTGTTAAATATTTCTTTTGTTTTGTCTCCTAGTGCATAATTCAGTTTTCTACACAGATTGATGCCTCAATAAATGTGATCATGTGGTGATTTACATTTGACACATACTACTGTAGCAGATGATTTTATAGACTACAAAATTTTCTGTACTGATATTTTTATAATTTTGATATTCCACAATAATTTACTGAGTGCCTATTATATACCACGGCCTTGAGTATACAATAATAACAAAACAAGTATCAGTCCCTGACTTCTTGAAATTTTTGTAGTCTTATACGCAATTCATATGTACATTTATTCTATAGAGTGATCTGTGCAGTGAAGTCAATTTTGCCACAGGAGAGTAGCCCAGAGAAGCTTAATCTGCACTCACAGGTCAATCAGAGTTCTCAGTATTAAGAAACACACTGCCCACTGGGGGAAACAAGACATAATAAAAGTTGAATGAAACCTAGCTTTTTGGTAGGATTTTATATTTACAAGGTGATTTTCAAATTATGACTTTAAAGGAAAGGAAAAGATTTGCACCAATAAATAGCTATATATTGTTAACCATTAATGATTACTTATTCTCTGATTTTGTTTCTGGATTTGTTTTTAGTTGGAATACTGTAATGTTTATAATCTAAAATTATACCTCAAATCTCTTGAATTTGACTTACTAAATGTTTATTTCTATGTGCAAGCCATGTGTTCAGTGCTGATACTATAAATATATCAAAGATAAACATTCCCCATTTAAGGAATTCACCTAATATGTACATGGCTTTCTAAATGTCTCTTGGTTCTAAATGTTCTTGGTTCTAGGACTAGAGGGTATTATGCTTAGTGAAGTAAGTCAATCAGAGAAAGACAAGTATCATATGATCTCACTGATAGAGGAATTTGAGAAACAAGACAGAGGATCATAGGGGAAGGAAGGAAAAAATGAAACAAGATGAATCCAGAGGGAGACAAACCATAAGAGACTCTTAATCTCAGGAAACAAACTGGGGGTTGCTGGAGTGGAGGGAGGTGGGAGGGATGGGGTGGCTGGGTGATAGACATTGGGGAGGGTATGTGCTATGGTGAACGCTATGAATTGTGTAAGACTGATGAATCACAGACCTGTACCCCTGAAACAAATAATACATTATATGTTAATAAAATAAATAAATAAATAAATAAATAAATAAATAAATAAATGTTCTTGGTTCCAGGGATGCCTGGGTGGCTCAGTCAGTTAAGCATCTGCCTTCGGTCCACGTCATGATCCCAGGGTCCTGGGATTGAGCCCTGCCCTGCGATGGGGGTCCTTGCTCAGTGGGGACTCTGTTTCTCCCTCTCCCTCTGCCCCTCCCCCCTGCTCTCTCTCTCTCTCATGCTTTCTCTCTCTCTCAAATAAATAAAATCTTTAAAAAAATAAATAAATGTTTTTGGTTCCAGTAACATATTTAGTCAATCCTAAAATATAATGCTAAAATAAAATTTTTAATCTATAATATCTAATGACCCAGTGAAAATAGTAAATTCATATTGTTTGTCACCATTAGATTTGTAGGCAAAGAAAAAAAGACCTATAGTGGTATATTATGGAAACTCAATTAATTTAGTTTACTTCTTTCAATAACAGACTTGGAAATTACTATAGCACCTATAGATGGTCATCTACTTATTGATTATAAGCTAATTATTAATGAAACTTACAGTTGAATGCTGAAATTTTTGTTTATTTATATTCAACTGTGAAAGAGCAACAAAGATTAAAAAAACACAGACACACTAATTAACTAATTACTTGAAGACTACCTTATGAAGCTCTTCCTAAACTTCAATACGTCATTGACAGTTCTATAATCTCAATAAGTCTCTTTAAATTACAGAAAACCTAATATCAGTGCTGGATTTTGGCATTAGAACTCTGTTCTAGTGGTTTAAAGATACCTGTATCTGTGGACTTTAAAAAATTAAACAAGACATTAGGGAATTCCATTGCCTTGATAAGATTCTGGTTATTCTGCACCTGTGAGAGTTGCCCTAGGGCACTCTTCCTTAGGTTACTGCCTTAATAGAATGCTGAGATATGAAAACAGAAAGTGCAAGTTGTAGTGAGGCATGTATGGGGCTCTCGCTAGCCCAGTGACGGATATGGCACATAGCCCTCTCCATTCCTGGGCTATCTGCTACAGGAAACAGCTGGGGTGTGATGGACAAACACTAGATGTGCACTTAATACATTCTTGCTTACTTACCTAGTAAACTTTGACACATGTATTATCCTGACTTGCAAAAATGTTAAAATAATGTAATAGCTATTTTTCTTAGATTACAGGCTGCTGTGATGATTAAATGAGTTCAGCTATGTGATTGCATGTGGTAATCTATCAAAGGTAATACAGATACAAGGCATTGTTATTATTTCTTTTCTCATGGAAAAACCTTATCTTTGCTTTGTAGCTAATGTTGATTTAATATTACATCAACCATAGTCTCATGCCCCACAAAAATGAATGCAGATCTGTTACTAACAAAAGTTGACAGTGCATTTATTTCCACTCCTGATACTATGTATCATATACACTGGTAATAGGAGTCTGGCAATGCAGCAACATCCGTCAATATGCTGAGCCATCTTTACATCTAAGATGGATGCCAGGATCTCCAGGACTGACAGAGGGAGGTAAGTAACGTACCTTTAAAAAGCCCTACCCCTGTTGGGACACCTGGGTGGCTCAGTAGGTTGAGCGTCCCACTCTTGATTTTGGCTCAGGTCATGATCTCAGGGTCCTGAGATCTAGCCCCAGGTCTTGGAGCCCCATGCTCAGCAGGGAGTCTGCTTCCCTCCGTCTCCCTCTGCCCCTCCCTCTGCTCATGCAGGTGCATGAGCGCACTCTCCTTCTCTCTATAAAATAAATAAATCTTTAAAAAGCTCTACCCCCATTGCCATCACCGCACCCCCTCCCCAGGGCCAGCCACTGTGGAAATGACTGTGATGATTTGCCTTTGGTCCCTTCTATTCTCTTGGTATGACCAATTATCAATCCATAAATATACGATAAAAGCAAATTCACTCCAGGTATGCCTTTGTATCATCTCTTTCTTGCAAGACAATTTTGTATTGTTAGTCTAGTTAGCTCACATAACATTACTTAAATTACGTAAATGTCAGTCTTTCTGAACCCTTTAGATCCCTGTTGTGATTACCTTTCTCTCCCTTAACTTGGGAAAAAGAAGGGCTATCTCACATTCCTTCTCCTGTCATCCACTAGGCAGTTGCTCCTCGACAACTATGCTCTCCTGTCCTCCCCAAATTGAGCCAGAGTCAGTGCTCATCACCTGGTTCTCTCTCTCTCTCTCTCCTTTCTTTTCTTTAGTCCACTTCTCCCTCTGAATAAAAGCTTGTGGGATATCTTCAAACCTTTATTCTCCCTATTGACAAGCAAGGTCAAAGGAACCTAACAGATTTTACATAAGAGATGAGGTTGCTGCTATTTCATGGCAAAAGGGGATGGAAAAATTTCACACTTGTCTAAACACTACTCCCCAAAATACAAGAGAAAAGCATCCCAAAATTAAACTCCATATAGACATCCCATTTCCTGTTTTTCCTACCCGATTCTCCAAGTGCATCTCTCTAGCACTTTCTTCTTCTGATCCGTTTGGGAGGAAACTTCGTCTATTATTATTGGGGTGAGCTTGCTGTGAAATCCATCCCTCTTTCTTCTCACTACATGTATTAGTCAGCTTGGGCTGCCACCACAAAATATCAGAGATTAGGTGGCTTAAACAACAGAAACGTATTTTCTCACAGTTCTGGAGGTTAGATTAAGAAAGAGATCAAGGTGCCAGGATAGTTGGGCTCTGGTGAGAGCTCTTTGCCTGGTTTAGGGATGGCTGCCTTCTCGCTGGGTCCTCACATGACCTTCCCTCAGTGTGTGCGCTTAAAGAGAGATTTCTCTCTCTGTCTTCTTATAAGGCCACCGATCCCATCAGATTATAACCACACCTTTAAGACCTCATTTAACTTTAGTTACGTTTTAAAAGCCTTATTTCCAAATATAGTCACATTAAGGTGAGGATTTCAACATATAAATTTTGGGGGACACAATTCAATCCATCGCAGTATATTTCTCCTTACATATCTTTCTCAGTTTTTTTTTTTTTTAAAGATTTTATTTATTTATTTGAGAGAGAGAGAATGAGAGACGAGAGCATGAGAGGGAGGAGGGTCAGAGGGAGAAGCAGACTCCCTGCTGAGCAGGGAGCCCGATGTGGGACTCGATCCTGGGACTCCAGGACCATGACCTGAGCCGAAGGCAGTCGCTTAACCAACTGAGCCACCCAGGCGCCCTCTTTCTCAGTTTTAATATGAGTCCCAATCTCCTGGAAATTCTAAGGAGAGTAGGTACTCTGTATCTGGACCATCATGAGGTCTCCGTATCAGTGAATGCTACAGCTAATGACTGCACAGATTTCTCTGGATTTTTCTGCTCAGTCCTTGCCTTCTGACATTGTCCTACTGTCTTTGTCACTCTTTCTTTCTTTGTCTGCCTCTATCTTTCTCAAACTCTCTTTCTCCACCTGTCTCTCTTGCTCTATGTCTCTCTTTAACATGCACACACAGACACACACACAAACTCACATCTCTCAAGAACAAATATTAATCTCCAGAGACAACACAGTTTAAGCCAGAGGCTACAAATTCAAATGCTGCCAGGGCCAGCTAGGTAATGTAAATATAGAATACAAGAGATAACATATAAAATTTGGGGACACGGAGAACTGGAGAACGTATGCTTATCTAAATGCATCGTATTCAAATGCACCGTGCACAGAAAGCATAATGTCAGCAAGCTGAATTCAATCTGTGAATTGGTGCTTTGTGTCCCTTGGTGTAAAAACAGTTTTAAAAAGAGAAATATCTTCCTAACTAACATATAGGCGATCAGGCTACCTATTTGCAGTGGATTTGCACCTACCACTGCAATGGATAGCAGTGTTCTTTCTCTTCCTTCACCTCCCCCCTATAATCCTTTCAAATGTGCCCCCTCAGAACTGTGGAAGTAATACAGAAGTTCCTGCTTCACTGGGTTCATCCTGACATCCTCAAAGTGGAAAAGAACACTTACATGTTCTCTGTTATATTCTCAGCCAAGGACATTTCCCTACCCAGTCTCAGTCTGGGTGGGGGTTGGGTTGATTTTCTTACTCCCATAGGAATCCTTATGTCTTATAGAAACACACAGGAAGTCAGCCACAGTCCTGCTCTGTTGAGAGCTGTTTCAGAAGGCAAGGGCGAAAGGTCACTGTGGAGTCCCTCATTTTGGTCAGCAGCAAACACACTCCTGACTGCTACCCTGACTCCCAGCTAGATGTAGCTTCATAAGGGCTCTGATCTTTGGACTGGGGAGCAAGTCAATTCCTTCTTCCTCTCTGCAGAGGAACTTGTTAGAGAAACAACCTCCATACAGCAGAAAAATTTCTCCCAGACTCTATGCATAATATGTTAACCTCTAGTCCTCATGTACTGTTTTATAAATAGGATTTCAGTTCCCTAACCTACTACCCACCATCCCCCATGCCTCCACTGCAACCCCCACACAATCATATCCACAGACATAAGCCTATAGCCAATACTGAGGACCTGAAACATGAGGACAAAGGAGGCCATGTACTGTATGTCTAAATATGTACTTACAAATTAAACTAACAATATTAAATAAATATATCTTATCTGACTTTCATAGCAACCTGGAAATCCATGTTCAAATTTAAAATTCTGGGACATTTTGGAATTCACTGTGGACGTGTGCAGAGCATCATATCTACACTATATCCTAGTCCATATTCTTGCTACTTCCCAGCTCTGTCCCCAGTGTGAAAGGCCCCACATACATGTGTGTAGCCACTTTGATAGGTACCAATACGTTTGAGCCTCAGTTTCTCCAGTGTAAAATTGGACCTAAAATACTTAAAGGATAGGATTGTTCAGAGGCTTAAATTATATAGCGTGCTTTAAGTATTAGGTCTTGTATATAATAGGCTCTCAATAAATGGTCCTTTTCCTCATTTCCCCTTTCTTACAAACAGTGTATTCACTATTTCCAGTAAAATTGTGGTTATATAATTTGTACTTCTCACTCATTATTATTCTATGTCACAACGGACAAAATGGAAACCAGGATGATGAGTGGGTTTCAGCCCTCATAGGTACAATGTTTGTGTTAGGCTATAATGAAAATGCTATTTGTCCAAGTAAAGAGGGCCTTCTTACATTAATTGACAACTGGAAGTGCAGACCTGTAGGGGACCCTGTACCCTTTTTTCCTAATCCTGCAGACACTGAACTGCTTTCCCATGAAAAGTAGAAGTAAAAGGAGAAGGGAAGAGATTGAAAAGCAAGCAGGGATGATGAGAACCAGGTCCCAAGGTGTGTATGTGCAGAACCTAACTAATAAGAAAACAGCCACATTCAGCCTGAGATATGGGACACATCTTTACCATTCCTTTTTCTAGGAAAGCTGAGGTTCGGTATTGCCAACAGAGAAAAGTCACATATCATGGAGAAGGTTGTGAAGGTAAATTCCAACAGCTATTCAGGACCTTCTGGTAATCCCAGTTGTCAGGCAGGCAGCTGCTGAAGTGAGAGTCGGTGAGAAGGAAGGGGAATCCCAGGTTCACTTCCAGAGGGCCTGCTGGACCTCCTGAGATCTGGCCTTGCACACCCCTCCATCCACAATTTATGTCACTCTAATTCAGCCATGTGGCTTTCCTTCTGTTCTTTCCCAGACTTTTAAATTTTTTTTAAATATATAGCTTTGTTGAGATATAACTTACATACCACATAATTCACCCCTTTAAAGTACACAATTCCATGATTTTTAGTATTTTCACAGATATATTTCACAGTTGATTTTAGATATTTTTGTCAGTCACAGAAACCCCTATACCCTTTAGCTATCACTCCACTGTCCTCTTGTCCTATGTGCCTTGCCCTCAGCAACCACTAATCCACTTTTTATCTCTCTTTATTTTCTTATTTTGGATTCCCATATGAATGGAATCATATGTTGTCTTTTTTTTTTTAAGATTTTTTATTTATTTATTTGAGAGAGAGAATGAGAGAGAGCAAGCATATGAGAGGGGGGAGGGTCAGAGGGAGAAGCAGACCCCCCCCACCGAGCAGGGAGCCCGATGCGGGACTCGATCCAGGGACTCCAGGATCATGACCTGAGCCGAAGGCAGTCGCCTAACTAACTAAGCCACCCAGGCGCCCCATATGTTGTCTTTTGTGACTAGCTTCTTCCACCATAACGTTTCCAAATTTCATCTATGTTGTACATTTATCAATTATTCATCCCTTTCTATGACCAAATAATATTCTATTTTATAGATACACATATTTTGTTTATGCATTTGTCAGTTAATGGATATTTGGGTTGTCTCTACCTTTCAGCTATTATGAATAATGTTGCTATGAACATTTGAGTGTAAGTTTTCGTGTAGACATATGTTTCCATTTCTCTTGGGTATATATCTAAGAGTGGAATTGCTGGGTCATATGGTAACTGTATGTTAAACTGTTTGAGGAATTGTCAATCTGTTTTTCAAAGTGGCTACACCATTTTGCATTCCTATAAGCAGTGTGTGAATTCTAGTCTCTCCATATCCTTGCTAACAATTGTTATTATCTTATCTTATCAACTTATTTTTCTTATAGCCATCCTACTGGATAAGAAGTGGCATCTCATTATGGCTTTGATTTACATTTCCTTAAGGACCAATGATGTCAAGAATCTTTGCATGTGCTTATTTACCTATTGTATATTGTCTTTGAAGAAATGCCTGTTCAGGGGCTCCTGGGTGGCTCAGTCAATTAAGCATCTGCCTTCGGCTCAGGTCCTGATCTTAGGGTCCTGGGATGGAGACCTGTGTTGCTCAGTGGGGAGTCTGCTTCTCCCTCTCCTTCTGCCCCTTCCCCTGCTCATGCTCTCTCTCTCTTAATAAATAAAATCTTAAGAAAAAAAAAATGCCTGTTCAGATCCTTTATCCATTTTTAATTATTTTGTCTTTTAATTATTGAGTGGCTAGAGTTCTTTACATATCCTATACACAAGTCCTTTATTAGATACATGATTTGCAAAAATTTTCTCCCATTCTCTATGTTGTATTTTGAAAGTTTTAATGGTGCCCTTTGAAGCAAAGTAGCTTTAATTTTGTTGATGTCCAGTTTATCTATTTCTTTTCATTTGTTGCTTATACTTGCGATGTTATGTTTAGAAATCCTTTGCCAAGTCCAAGATCATGCAGATTTATGCCTATGCTTTCTCCTAAGAGTTTTATAGTTTTAGCTTTTAATTCTTATTTCCCCTACCTGGGACACTCTCACTTGGCTCATAGAGTGGTTAGCTCTTTTATTCTTTAGGACTTGTCTCAAAGTCATGCCTTCAGAAAGGTCTTTGCTGACCACTTTATCTAATGTTGGCTTTCCTTTCCACATATTTCTCTACCACAATACCATAATTATTTTCTTCATAGCAACTTCCATAATCAGAAATTGCATCATTCATAGATTCATTCATTAATATCCTTACTTACTCACTTACTTACTTATTGTCAGTTCCTACCCACTAGAATATAATCTCTCAAGGTGTTGTGTTACTGCTGGGTTAATAGTGTTAGCACTTCTGTGCTCAATGAGTAACACACTAGTGAATGGCAAGTGATAAAAAGGAAAATTTCTACAGGGTTCCAGATTAGAAATGGTAGAACAGTCCTGGTGAGCGTAAAATGAGTGAATCCATGTTGATGTATTCATCTATTAATCAGATACGTAAAAGTTGGATTCTACCTGTATTCACAGGTCAAGGTAAGACATTGGGGACAGTATCAAAACCCAAGTTCAGCACAAAAAATATGTAAATGGCAGAAAGCAAGATACAACATGTTTTTATTTTCTTAGATTAATTTTCTAATAGTTAAAAAATTTAAGTTGATTGGAAAGCTAAAAGTTGATATTCAAAAAGTGAGGCTGATATTTAAAGATCACCTTGAGACTATTGATCTAGTCACAAAAGGTCAACTATTTGAATACACAAGTGATTTATACAAATTAAGTGCATTTAAATGCAACACAACCTGAAATAATTTCCACATTTCAATGTGTATGTCCCTAGAATTTTAATTTAAAAAATAAAGTACTATGAAATTATCTTTGAATACCATTTTATTTCCTGAGAACTTGAGCAATTTTCTAGCATTCAACACTGTGACTGTAAGTACTATTTTTTGATCTTCTCCTACAAAAGCATATGATTCCATAAAGACTGTCAATCTCCAGGTCCATCATCCTCAAACTCTTGCAATTATTTTTTATTCTATCTTATTGCATCCTGCCTGTACATCTTTCCATCCAGTATCAATTTAGGTATTCGGTTTTCCTGATGTTCCCACAACAATATTTTCTGAATCATTTTTAGCTTTATTTTGGCAATTACCAGCCTAGGCTACAATATCAGTTGGATTACTATATGTTTCTGCCAATTTTTCTGCCTCTAGATTTTTGCCACTATGGTCTCTTCACTCTCACCTGAAGCATATTTAAGAAACACCATTTCATTTCTTTTTTTTTTTTTTAAAGATTTTATTTATTTATTTGACAGAGAGAGACAGCTAGAGAGGGAACACAAGCAGCGGGAGATGGAAAGGGAGAAGCCGGCTTCCCGCGGAGCAAGAAGCCCGATGCGGGCTCGATCCCAGCACCCTGGGATCATGACCTGAGCTGAAGGCAGATGCTTAATGACTGAGCCACCCAGGCGCCCTACCATTTCATTTCTTTATCTCCTCATCAAGGACCTAGCATATTTTTTTCAGGTGTTTGAATTTAATTCTATCCCATTGGATAAAATTTGAAGCTCTCTCATGAACTAAGCTGATTTCTGTCTCTCTGCTAATGAAGGTTAATGACTTTACTATTTGTTGGACCTGCCAGAACCAGTTCTCTTCTGCCCATTCTATTGCCTCAATCTAAAATTGCCCTCTTCTGGGGTGCCTGGATGGCTCAATTGGTAGAGCATGAGACTCTTGATCTTGGGGTTATGAGTTCAAGCCCCATAGTGGGCATAAAGCTTACTTAAAAATAAAATGGTCCTCTCCTTTCCTCTATCAATCTCACCTCCATTTTGTTTTTATGGCCTTTGCCATTTCAGGCCTTCTCCAGCCTCAGACCTTATCAGTTCCACAAAGATGAGACCACAGATGTCTTAATCTAATGTTCCTCAAAAAATTAAAAGTAGAACTACCATACAATCCATGCAATTCCATTTCTCTGTATTTATCAGGGAAAAACAAAAACACTAATTCAAAAAGATGTATGCACCCCCCATGTTCACTGCAGCATTATTTACAATAGCTAAGATATGGAAGCAACCTAAGTGTTCATCAATGAGTGAATGGAAAATATATTGATGAAAAATTATTCAGCTATGAAAAAAAACTTTGCCAATTGCCACAACATGGATGGAACTAGAGGGTACCTTGCTAAGTGAAATAAGTCAGAGAAAGACGAATACCATATGATTTTACTTATATGTGGAATCTAAAAAACAAATGAACAAAGAAAACAAAGCAGGAACAAATTCATAGATACAGAGAACAAACTTTAAAAGCAACAACTAAAGTTTCCCAAAGATGAAATTCTGCCTCAGGCTTATAGCATCAACTTCTACCCAAGAACTTCCAGCTTGCTGGTCTGCCTTATTTCAGATTGTCAGCCCCCATAATTACATGAGCCAATTCCTTGAATTAACACTCTCTCTCTCTCACAATGTATATGTATATGTACATGTAAGTTGTATGGGTATGTGTATACATATACATATATGTATATAATTTCCTATTGGTCTGTTTCTCTGGAGAACCCTAACTGATACATCATGTAATATTCTAAAGTTAATATATTGTATAAGACATTACCTAAAGAAAAAATTTTGCCATCAAGTTAAAATATTTACATTGGATAAATAAATAAGGAAGAAAATACAAATCTTTCTTACAAAGGAATTCAAAATCATGCAAATAAATATACTCCCTTCAGGAAGGTGAGCTGGACTTAATGACTCGCTTTCAAAGAGTTGAGTAGGGAAAGGGAAAAACAGTAGCTTTATAGTGGAGAAACCTAGCAAACACTACCTTAACCAAGCTTAGCATTGTCAGTGATATCATGTGGATAGCATATACCCTCAATGTGATATGACAAGAAAAATATTTCACCTCTCTGTTATTCTTTCCCCAAAACCTATAACCCCATGTTAAACATAAGAAAAACATCAGACAAATCCAGATTGGGGGAAATTCCCCAGGACACATGGATGGGACTCAAAACTGCTGAAGACTTGAAAATCAAGGTAAGACTGAGAAAACGTCAGAGACCAGAGGAGAGTAGGGAGACCTAACAGTTAAATGCACTAGGGTGCCTTGAATTGAATCTTGGAAAAGAGAGGGGACATTAGTGGAAAAACTGGTGAAATCCAAAGTCTGGAGTTTATTTAATAATAATATACCAGTATTCTTTCTTAGTTCTGACAAATGTACCACAGTAGTGTAACATGTTAAAATAAAAATAAAAAACTGGTATATAAGTACTATTTTTACTATCTTTGCAAATTTCTGTAAGTCTAAAATTATCTGAAAATTAAAAATATGCTTTAAAAAGAGAAAATATTTACTTACACTCACTATTAACTTAGTCATGACAGTATATGATAAATTTGAGAAGCATTTCTGATTTAATTTTTTTAAATTTCAGTGGTTAAAATATTTTTATTTAATAAGAAAAACACTAGTAATTTAATAATCACGGAAGTTACATTATGCATACAGAGAGAAAACCCTTCACATAAAAGCAAAATTTCACAATAACTGAGTCAGTTTTCCTCAACTTTTAGGAGAAAAATTCTAAAGACATTAAAATCAGAGAAGAATATCAGATAGCATATATTATGACTTTTCCCCTTTCATTTCATCTCAGTTCACTCTGGAAAATAAGTTCTAAATTGAAATTTTATGGATGATCATGTAAATTCTGTTCTAATATTCATAATATTTCAAAGATGATCTATTAACAAACCTGATACTTTTGACATATCCGTGCTAAATTCTGGTTACATAATATTGGAAATAAATATTTAATATCAAAAGCAGGTTACTTTAACATATAATGTATTATTTGTTTTGGAGGTACAAATAATACATTATATGTTAAAAAAAAAGAAGATAGTAGGAAGGGAAAAATCAAGGGAGGGAATCGGAGGGGAAGACAAACCATGAGAGACGATGGACTCTGAAAAACAAACTGAGGGTTCTAGAGGGGAGGGGGGTGGGAGGATGGGTTAGCCTGGTGATGGGTATTAAAGAGGGCACGTTCTGCATGGAGCACTGGGTGTTATACACAAACAATGAATCATGGAACACTACATCAAAAACGAATGATGTAATGTATGGTGATTAGCATAACATAATAAAATAAAATTTAAAAAAAAGCAGGTTACTTAAAGTAAGAAAAACTAAAATTTAATAAAATAATATCTACGTTTATATCATTGATACTTCAACATGCATTGGCAAAGCATTATGTTGCACAACGGAACTAGAACTGTTTTTGAAACACTTTCCTTTTTCTTTTATATCTTTATAAGGCAGTAAGAAAAATAATAAATTTTAGGTTAAATAACATTTGCGCAGCTCAGTTTATTTCACATTTGACTCATAATATTGCTTAAAAATATAGAGAAATAGTATAAAATTAAATCACATAATAAAAAATAATTTCTATTTACTATCTTTTAAATTCACTGAGACCAGATTCTACATCCACGCCCTGTTCTTTCGTGACAGATCTTAACTTGTTTTTTGATTAATATCTTTAGTCTGCTCGTTTTGTTTAGGGCAATATGCCCAGTGAAAATGCTTATACCCCTATTTTCCCTAGGGGTGGATTTAAGACTTCACTATGTGCAACAAGATCTAAACAGATGTCTACTAAGAAGGGGCTTCTAAGAATGCACAGTTTCTTTAATAAGGAGGGAAGTCTTAGCTAGCATGTAACTTTTACTCTTTGTACTTTTTCCTTTTTATCCTGACTGGGACATAGAACCAAGTTCTGGAGGTAGAGCAGTCATCTGTAAACCAATGGGGCAATGTGCATAGGAAAGCAGAACAAGAAGCTTGAATAAATCAGAATCCTTGCTTATTTACTTAAGCAATTTAATCAGCTCTGGACAGCCTACTTTCAGATGTCTCATAACTGATAAACATAAACCACTATTTTGTCAAAATGTTATTGTTAAATTTCTGCTGTGTGCAAATTCCATCATCATGTATACTGTCTGTGTCAGAAATTTATTATAAATCTGTATGCTCATTCTTAGTTTGAAATTATAGCCCATTTGGATATTGAATCTCTTGATCATCCAAAATGTGGAGAAAAGTTTTGTAGCATCTTTCATTGTGGTTGGTAATTTGAGAATTACAGGACAGTCCTCCCCCAACACATGTACAATTCATGAGCACCATTTCAATACTTTCTCAGTTAAAGGATGATTTCATTTTTCACAGAGAAATTTTTTTTCAAAATTATCATCTACATGTGAACAGTGTTTATATATTGGTGTATATGACTGCACTTTATTCTCCCCTCTATAATGCTGCTGTTACCCATTCTTTATTTAGTTGTTTCTTTACATGACATCCTTACACGTGGATAGCTATCCTATAATTATATAATTTCATGCAGTCACAGCAACTGCATATCTTTTTTTTATGTATAATGTTTTCATTTTTTTAATTATTATGTTATGTTAATCACCATACATTACATCATTAGTTTTTGATGTCGTGTTCCATGATTCATTGTTTGCGTATAACACCCAGTGCTCCATGCAGTACGTGCCCTCTTTAATACCCATCACCAGGCTAACCCATCCCCCCTCCCCCCTCCCCTCTAGAACCTCAGTTTGT
Organism: Halichoerus grypus; assembly: GCF_964656455.1. Classification (NCBI taxonomy): domain Eukaryota; kingdom Metazoa; phylum Chordata; class Mammalia; order Carnivora; family Phocidae; genus Halichoerus; species Halichoerus grypus. The sequence goes on along the minus strand of NC_135720.1, from coordinate 91,285,941 downwards.
ACTCCATGGAGCACTGGGTGTTATACGAAAACAATGGATCGTGGATCACCACATCAAAACCAATGATGTATTGTATGGTGACTAACATAACATAATAAAATTTAAAAAAAAAAGAATATAGTGTTTGTTAAAAATATTTTTGTTTACCTCAGGGCCTTAGGTCAGTCATATGTAACAATGTGATCTGGGGTAGGAACTTTGTGCTACACCAAGAATGTGATCTAGGTTGGGGGCCTTGGGACAGACCAGATAATAACAAAGAGATTTAGGATGGGAGCTTTGGGTCACATGGTATCAGATTTTCAGAGGAGATGGAGACGGAAGTCAGCCTTATATAGGTGTCCAACAAGGTTTACATTATTGAGTCTCTATAAAGACTCTGGACAGCAAGGCTCTGGTAAGCATCCTGGTAGGCAATATTCAGTGCATACTGTCACACATAATTTCTGGGAAGTTAATGCTGTCTATAACTCCATCAGGAAAGGACAAAAAACTGGAAGCTAGAAGCTAGATCTTCTGTGCTTGGGCTCTGTTTCCTGGACTCTGGCCTATGCGCCTCTTCCCCTGACTAATTTTAATCTGTATCCTTTAACTGTAATATACCATAGCCATGAGCTTTCAGTGAGGTCTGTTAGTCCTCTAAAAATCATTGAACCTAATGGTGGTCTTGGAGACTCTTGAATTTGCAATCAGTATCAGAAATGAGGGTGTTCTTGTGGACTGTTCCAACTAACTTGGTAGGGACCCAACTTTTTTTTTTTTGGCCTACCCAAGGATATGGCCTACATATCCTAGGTTAATTTATGGCCCACAATGGCTGTTGGAATACCAGATATTATATCATCAATGAACACTGAAAGAAGCATAAAAGGTATAATTACAAGTAACTGTCCCTGCAAGCTTAAGTAAACTTGTTCTATGCAGTCTTCCCCAAAATTCCAAATAGCATATCTAGTCACAGCTCTTTGGTTGGGGCTTAATCACATGGACACATTTAACTGCAATGGAAACTGGGCAGTCTTTTGATTCAGTAAGAATGTACTCAGAAAAACAAAACAAAACAAAACAAAATTTGTTACTTAAGGAGGAAGGAAGCATAAAATTTGAATTAGAGAACTACTGATTTCTGGTACATGATTCATAAACTGTATACTTAATGTAACATAAGCAATACATGTATATACCTGTAAATTTGTGTTCTTCCTTAAGGAATAAAAATTATTTTTAATATCATTTTGATAATGGAAATAAAATATTTGAACATTGGACAGCTGGTTTTAAAAACCAATTAGATGAAGGTATCCAAGAAAAATAAAAATGTTAAAAATGTCCAAATAGATTCATACATAAATTATCACAGCGTTATTCATAGAAGCCAAAACTTGAAACAATTCAAATGTCTGTGTACTGAAACATACATGTTTTTAAAATATGGTAAGTCCATACATGGGCGCCTGGGTGGCTCAGTTGGTTAAGCGACTGCCTTCGGCTCAGGTCATGATCCTGGAGTCCCTGGATCGAGTCCCGCATCGGGCTCCCTGCTCGGCAGGGAGCCTGCTTCTCCCTCTGACCCTCCCCCCTCTCATTTGCTGTCTCTCTCATTCTCTCTCTCTCAAATAAATAAATAAAATCTTTAAAAAAAAAAAAAAAAAAAAAAATATGGTAAGTCCATACAATGGAATACTATTCATCAATGAAAAGGAAAAAACCACTGATACATACATACTATAACATGGATAGATCTCAAATCATTATGCTTGATGAAAGAGGCTAGGCAAAAAAGACCACATAACAAATGATTGAAATGTCCAGAAAAGGCAAATATATAAAGACAGAAAGCAAACAGCAGACTGAGAAAGGGCATAAGGAAACTTTTTAGGCTAATGGACATATCTGAAAGTTGAATTGTGATAATGATTACATGATTCAATAAGTTTACTAAAAATTCTTGAATTGTATTCTTACAACGAATGCATTTTACTGTGCATAAAATTTTACCTCAATAAAACTATTAAAAATAAATAAGTTAGGTGAGCTTCCAGGGAAGATGTGTTAAGGAGCTTCCCTAGCAAAAGTAGAGCTCTGGGACAGGAAGTGTTTTGTAGCAGTCTTATGCAGCGATTCTTAAGTGTGTTCTGAGGATGCTACATTACTATTATATAATGAAGCTTGTCACAGGTGTTCTTGTACTCCACCCTGGCAACCTATGGAAGGAGCCAGATAATTTTCATTTTAACAAGTTCTTCAAGTGATTATTTTTCACACTGACATTTGAGAGCCCCTGGTCAAAAAAGATAGGTAATTCAGGTTAATGATATAGTGCATTAAGGCTTTGAGTTAGGGATAAATGGAGAGTGGGATGTTTTTAACCTCCACTAGAATTTTCTTTTTACAGCATGATGCCATGATATGTTCAAACATTTAAAGAAAATTATACATTGGTTCATAATAATAGAAATAAATTTCTTTCAAGTTGTAAAACCAAAATACCTTAGGAAATAAAGACCTACAGTATAAGGTAAAAGCCTCACACATAACCATTTTTTGTTTAATTGAGAAAGCTTGAGAAAAGGGAGGAATTTGGACTGGGACTGGCTGATTTAATCACAACAAATCAAAGGAAAGTTGCTTAAATTGTTGATATAGTTCTCTCTTTAAATGTCAGAACTATAATTCAAAGTTTCTGAAGGTATAAAAACAAGAACAATACAAATTCGTACTAATTTTGTCTGAGCTCAAGGGAAAAATATGATATGGGGTAGACTCAGAATAGAATGTTAATTTAATCAAGGTTAAGAAGTCACAGTGTAGATGTTGTCTTAGTATTAGGTATATCATCTCCTTCAAAAAGCAGAAAACGTGCATCCATTTCTTGAGAGAAACTTGCCAGTTCAACGACAGAAGAGAGAACAGATTTAAAAATATAATAACCATGATCTAATCCTGAATGACTGAATGGATAATTATAACTTAGAAAGTGACAAAAAGTGGGGTAGAGAGTTAAAGAGCTTTGAGGAGCCAAAATAATTATTTCTCAAAGAACATCAGTGACGAATGGGGTCCTAAGATTTTCCATAGGAAATTCCACCTCATTCTGGAGAACAGAGAAAATGACAAACCACACCTTAGAATTGTTCACTTAAAAAGTTCTTTGCTTAAAAACTCAATTAATGAGGGGTGCCTGGGTGGCTCAGTCGTTAAGCGTCTGCCTTCTGCTCAGGTCATGATCCCAGGGTCCTGGGATCGAGCCCCGCATCAGGCTCCCTGCTCTGCGGGAAGCCTGCTTCTCCCTCTCCCGCTCCCCCTGCTTGTGTTCCCTCTCTAGCTATGTCTCTCTCTGTCAAATAAATAAATAAAATCTTAAAAAAAAATACAACGCAATTAATGAAAGGTTAATTACTACCTCAAAATGATACAGAGAAACTTCAAGTGTTCAGTGAAGGCACCTAAGATTATCTGGATTCCAATATTGGTAACAATAAGAACTTGGACAACTAAGTTCATTTCTTCATTCTGTAAAATGGGGCTGATAATACTATCTACTTCAAATGATTTTGTGAGGATAAAGTTGGATGACAGATGCAAAAAACTTGGCGCAATGTCTGGCACATAAGCCTTTAAGAAATTATATATAATTATGTCTTGTAACTATATATAATATATACATATCATTATGTATACACCTATATAGGTATTATTATATATACATAATATATATTATTGTGTATTATCTATTATGTATAATATATGTTTATCTATAATATCTAATTATATATTTTATGATATATATTATCATTATACCTATTATGACTGTTGTCCTAAAAGGTCAGAATTTTTTTTAAAGACGTGCAACACGAAAGAGAAAGCAACCATAGTTTTATTGACCAAATTCTAAGACATTAGAAATACTGGTCATACCTTTCATGCCAGTTTGAGGATGGTTTATCTTTCAGCAACCCTGAACTGTCAGCAGTTTCCAGTTCTACTGATTCATGCTTCTCTGTGCTTTAACTCACACTTTCTCCTCTGCTTGGAATTTCCATTTCTTCCGTCTTCCCTCACTTCTAACTGCATAACTTTGCTTCAAGTTTTCTAATAGTCTTCAATTTTTCCTGAAAGCCAACTCTAGTCCTACTGGTACAGGTTAGAAGTTTCTCTAATACTTACGTAAAATTACTACTGGCTGTTTCATCATGCTCTTTTATAACAGTGTTTATGTTAGCCAATCTTCTTAAAACAAAGTCTGCTGTTATGCTTTTGAATAACATTGCTCAGAATAGAGGCTGGCTTATCATAGGCACTTGGTAAATATTATCTGGATTTGATTGGCTTGAGTCAGTATGTGGAATCTGTTAAAGCTGTGATACAAGTTGACAATATTAACAGATTCAAGGAGTATTTGAAAAATACATAGATGAATGACATAATGGCTTATAAAAAATGAATAAAGTAACATAGATGCATTTAAATATTTTCATGAAGAACACTGCCCTCCAGGCAAATGTCCCTGCCATCAGGTGTGTCTGGAACCAACACACATGGTTTGATTAGATAAACTATGGGTGTTTTCTCATTCTGGTATTTACTAAGTCTGGTGTATACTTGTGCTACTTTATTTTCTCTCTATTAATTTCTCATTCATTAGCCAGAACCAGTAATATTCAAACAAAAATACCTAGGGTTAAATAACCCCACTGATTCTTTATAAAATAAACATTTGCTTTGATATTAATTTATCATATCAGAAATTATTCTTACTCTTACAACTTTCAATCCCTCCATAATTTGAAATATAAATTGTGTCTGACAAAACATGAAACCTACAGAGTGACTTACCACTCAAAAGATTTTCAGTATTAGTATGAATTTGCATAGCAAACCTCAGGTCTCTTTCTTATTCATAAAAATTCTTTCTGAAGCATCTTTCATTTAATTGGTGTTGAAAACAATTCAATTTATATCACCTTCAATCCAATTAGCATGTACTTATTGATTAAGGTAAAAGCAACCACGATGTGGTCCTGCCTTTATCTAATGTCCAACCTAGAAGAAAAGACATTTATTCACTGATATAATCTTTTTACCCCTAAAAAACGTATTTTTAAAAATATTTATTTATTTTAGAGAAAGAGAGAGAGTGTGCACGACTGGGGGGAGGGGCAGAGGAAGAAGGAGAGAGAGAAAATCCTCAGGCAGACTCCCCGCTGAATGGAGCTAGATCCCATGACCCTGAGATCATGACCTGACCCCAAATCAAGAGTCAGTCGCTCAACCAAATGAGCCACCAGGGTGCCCCTAAAAAAAGGATTTGAAGTACAACATCCCTTCATGATAAAAACCCTCAACAAAAAAACCCTCAAGAAAAAAACAAAAACCTCAACAAAGTAGGTTTAAAAGGAACATACCTCAACATAATAAAAGCCACATATGAAAAACGCACAGCAAATATCCTCCTCAATGGGGAAAAACTAAGAGGTTTCCTCTATGGTCAGGAACAAGACAGGGATGTCCACTCTCACCACTGTTTTTTAACATAGTACTAGAAGTCCTAGCTTCAGCCATCAGACAACAAAAAGAAAAAAAAAGGCATCCAAATTGGCAAGGAAGAAGTAAAACTTTCACTATTTACAGATGACATGACACTCTATATAGAAAACCTAAAAGACTACCAAAAAACTCTTAAAATTGATAAATGAAGGGTGCCAGGCTGGCTCAGTCAGTTAAGTGTCTGTCTTCGGCTCAGGTCATGATCCCAGAGTCCTGGGATCAGGCCGAGCCCCAAGTTGGGCTCCCTGCTCAGTGGGGTGTCTGCTTCTCCCTCTCCCTCTGCCACTCCCCCCACCTGTTTTCTCTCTCTCTCTCATAAATAAATTTAAAAAACCTGGTAAATTAATTCAGTAAAGTCACAGGATAAAAAATCAACATACAGAAATCTGTTGCATTGCTATATACCAATAATGAAGCAGCAGGAAGAGAATTTAAGGAATCATTTACAATTGCACCAAAAACAATAAGATACCTAGGAAGAAAACCTAACCAAAGAGCTGAAAGGCCTGTACTTTGAAAACTATAAAATGCTGATGAAAGAAACTAAAGACGACACAAAGAAATGGAAAGACATTCCATGCTCATGGATTGGAAGAACAAATATTGTTAAAATGTTTGTACTACCCATAGCAATCTACACATTTAATGCAATCCCTATCAAAATACCAACAGCATTTTTCACAGAGCTAGAACAAGTAATCCTAAAATTTATGTGGAACCAGAAAAGACCCAGAATAGCCAAAGCAATCTTGAAAAAGAAAAGCAAAGCTGGATTTGCTTCACAATTCCAGACTTCAAATTATAATACAAAGCTGTAGTGATCAAAACAGTACAGTGCTGGCACAAAAATAGACACATAGATCAATAGAACAAAAAAGAAAAATGAGAAAAAAATCCACAACTATATGGTGAATTCATCTTTGACAAGGCAGGAAAGAATATCCAACAGGAAAAAGACAGTCTCTTCAACAAATGGTGTTGGGAAAATTGGACAGCCACATGCAAAAGAATGAAACTGGACCATTTTCTTACACCAAACAGAAAAATAAATTCAAATTGGATTAAAGACCTAAATGTGAGAACTGAAACCATAAAAAATCCTATAGAAGAACACAGGCAGTAACTTCTTTGACATGTGCTATAGCAACCTCTTTCTAGATATGTCGTCTGAGGCAAGGGTAACAAAAACAAAAATTAACTATTGAATGTCATCAAAATAAAAAGCTTCTGCACAGAGAAGGAAACAATCAACAAAACTAGAAGGCAGCCCTAGAATGGAAGAAGATATTTGCAAATGTCATATCTGATAAGGGGCTAGTATTCAAAATCTATAATGAACTTATCAAACTCAACATCCAAAAAACAAATAATCCAGTTAAGAAATGAGCAAAAGATATAAATAGACATTTTTCCAAAGAAGACATGCAATGGCCAGCAAACATGAAAAGATGCTCAAATCACTGATCATCAGGGAAATATAAATCAAAACTACAATGAGATATCACCTCACACCTGTCAGAATGGCTAAAATCAACAACAGAGGAAACAACAGGTGTTGGAGAGGATGTGGAGAAAGGGGAACCCTCCTATACTGTTGGTGGGAATGCAAACTGGTGCATCCATTCTGGAAAACAGTATGGAGTTTCCTCAGAAAGCTAAAAATAGAACTACCCTACAATCCAGCAATTGCACTACTTGGTATTTACCTAAAGAATACAAAGATACTAATTCAAAGGGATACAGCCACCCCATGGTTTATACCAGCAGTATCTACAATAGCCAAATTATGGAAACAGCCCAGGTGTCCCTCAACTGATGAATGGATGTAGAGGAAGTGGCGCATATATATATATATATATATATATATATATATATATATATATAAAATGGAATATTACTCATCCGTAAAAAAGAATGAAATCTAGCCACTTGCAATGGCATGGATGGAGCTAGAGAGTATTATGCTAAGTGAAATAAGTCAGACAGAGAAAGACAAATACCATTATGATTTTATTCATTTGTGGAATTTAAGAAACAAAACAAATGAACATAGGGGAAAAAAAGAAAGAGAGAGGCAAACCAAGAAACACACTTCACTACAGAGAGCAAACTGATGGTTACCAGAGAGGAGGTGGGTAGGGGGATGGGTTAAATAGATGATGGGGATCAAGGAGGGCACTTGCTAATGGTTCGAGACTGGAGTACAAGGAAGAGCAGGGACTTCAATGAGGAGTGTTCCCGTCTCACGATTTTCTCGCATCCAAATGTGCTCCCAGTGCTAGGTGCCGGTCAGTCTCCACCTGCTCCTCACCCCAGCTTCATCGCACACTCAATGCCTCCAGTCATGTTATTACCCCAGCCATGGGGTCCATCCCCTTTGCCATCCTTACCACTGCAGCCCCCCAAAGAGCTAGGCTCAGAGCTTTGTCACTTGCCACACAGTATCTCCCAGCATGGGAGGGACTAGCCCTGCCTGTCACAATAAAGTTTATTATGAAAAAGAAAAAAAAAAAAGGATTTGAAGTGGTCCTCAATGAAAGACATCTGTACAGAAAAAAGAAACAAGAATCAAAATAGTTTCAAGGCAAAGGGGAGACCAAAAAAGCAATTAAATATGATGCAAAAGGAGAATGAAATAATACCATATAATATACTAGGTGGTGCTGAAACACAGAACAGGAAATATTTCCTTCAAGGTAGGAAAAGATGAGGGAAGATTTCTTGGAATATGTGGGATTTGAATTTGAATTTGATGGACAAGAAATGGATATAAATTAATAAAGACATATCAGGTCAAGGGAAAAGGTACAAAATCACAAAATTCTTGCAGAATGAGTATTTTTGTGATGTATGTAGTGTACATGGGAGGGATGTTGGCAAAGATAAAGCTAGGAGAGACTGACTGGAATCACATATTGGAAAATCTTGGGCTACATGCTAAGCAATTTAGGGCAAGGGAAAAATAGGAAAATCTTAAGAAGGGTATGACATGAGAATTCAGGCAGCTTTAAAGCAGAAGGAACTGAATGAGGAAAGAACAATTACATAATTATTGTAACAATAAAGGTAAGAAAAGATGGCAATCAGAACTAGGTCAGCGGCAATATTCTTTAAGAATAGGAGGTGCTTTTTTTAATATTTTGTAGACCTAACAAACTGCCTTGCATAAAATCAGTGCTTAAAGATAATTTGTTGATAGAAAGGATATAATTGTAAGGAATTCCTTTCTGTCCCAGCGCATGATAGAACTCACCTCATGATGTTATGAATTAACTTTTAATCTCTTCATAGTTTTAGGAATAAGGATTGATTCTTGGAAAATATGAATATATTAACTTGTATACATTGAAAGAATTGGGTTGCCAGTATGAACTTGAATACAAAATTTAGATTGTTAATTCAAAAAGCTAAAAGTATCATAGAGAAGTAATTTACTCTAGTTGCTTGATTTTTAGAAAGACAAATTATCCAAGGGAATAATGTCAATAATACAAAATATTTCAATAAATGAAGATTATTGGCCTCATTTCTTGCTTAATATAAGAAATATAGGAATCACATTATTGAATAATTGATTGTAAGAAATTTTTTCTGGGTATATCATATAATCCTATTTCCTTTTCTATTTTCATTTTATCTATTTTTTCCCTATCCTATATATTATTAAACAAACAAACTTTGTGGTCCAGAGTATCAACGTATTTATTTTGAGCTTCATTCTCAAGGCTGAATTATCTTACTGTTAGATGTTTGAGTTGCAAGATTATCCTCTGGAATTCCAAAATCTACCTTGGAGCAGCCATCCAGACCTTACCTCATGGTCTGGATGATTTCCTTTATCTGCCTCCTTACTGCCAATATCTCCCATTTGTCCATTGTAGATAAGGGCAAGTGGGATTTTAGTTTGGATATTGGTGAATAGGAGCTGTCACAAAGAATTTGAACAGTTCAGCACTCCTGAAATGTAGTATTTCCTCCCTATTCCTAGTCCTCATTATCTCTACTTCCCACATCCACGCCAGACTGGCAAATGGGGCCCAATACTGAAGTAGGTTGTCTCTGTTTCCTATGAAGCGATAAACTGCAGGAATATCATCTACAATTCTTCTAACACTCCCAGCATAGTCTCTTCAACCAAGAACTCCTGAGAGCTTATTATTTAAGAAAAGTATGTAACTCTATGTTTATTTATTTTCACCCTTTCATTATCTCTTGTAATTTCATTTTTCTTCCTGATTTTTGTCAAGGTTGTGGCTCTAAATTATTAAGCTTCTGCTACAAGGAGCTCTTTAGGATAAAGATCAAAGGTAAATATGAAGAAGCCTAACACTGAACTGTGTCTTCAGTAGGGAACACAATGTGTTATAATATTAACATCATATACATGGAAATAATTAATTACATTTAAAATGAAAAGTGGGAAATCCCTTGTCAATGAAAACCTGAACTTGCATATTAAGTTCCTAGGAGGCTCATGGAGATCATTAATCAAAGCAATGTGTTTTCATCATTTCTTAAAAAATAAACAGAACTCTTAAGCTGAAGTATTCTAAAAAAATAAGGCTCAGTTGCTTTGTTATCATTATCTGAAAGCCACCACTAATATCTAGGTTTGTTTGTAATAAGAGAAGAATGCAGCATTTTTTTGAGAAATATAGTTTCTCAAATGAAAGGTCCAAGGAACTCTAGAAGTTAAGGCTGACTCTAGTAGGTCTGCAACAGATCTGTCTGTCCTAAAGAAAGTTGCAGCCACAGAGAGAGGGGGACATCCTACTACATTTTTAAACTCCAACATCATGAAAATTATAAAAGACCAAAAGTGGAGTTATTTTACATTCGAGAACTTGATATAAAGACATACTCAAGAATACATGTAGTATATTTTATTTTGAAATGTAAAATTATAAAAGGATAAATAGTTCATATACTGGATATGTCAAAGTTACCTATTTTCTCATGGTTTCTTTCAAGGGATTCATAAACTATAATAAGACCAAGTGGTCTCTCAAAACGGAGACTTTATATTCATCTATGGAGAATTGAAAGCAACCGCAATTTTAATTCAGGAAATAGCTTAATGTTATGGCAAGTATTGCCAAGTGCAAGGGATAATGCTCCTAAGTTCCTCATTGTCTTGTTTTCTTCCTTATCTAATTAAATACCAGTCAGATTTTGGGAAAAATAATTCTTAAAATACAGTGGCCCTTTGTCTTGCTATATTTCCCTTCTGGATTCAATTTTCCTTTGTATTTAAGTACAAATAAGATTGTTTAAATTATTACATCTCAGGGAAAGACTAATAAGATGTGTTTGTTCAATTAGACTCTGAAAATTACTTTGAAGTGTTCAGGAAATAGAGCAATAAAATCAGTTTTCAATCTAATCAAAGTAAAATAAATATCACCTAATATAAACTAAAGGAAAACTTGTTTATTCAAAGATTGCAAAAAAAGAAAGATTTATTTAAAATTGCTTTGCCATGATTACTTGAGAGCCAACATTAATGTTTAAGTTTATTCTGGATAAAAGATAAATGTTACATAATTTTGGAAAATGCGTTTTCCAAAAGACCTTTTTGGGACAATTTCATGATCGATTTTTATTTGCTTATATTTGTGTATACATATGTATATATGTATATTTGTATACATGTATGTATAATATGGGCATATATATTTTTTATTTGCTTATATGTATATATATGTGTGTGTGTATGACCTATATATACGTGACGTACACACACACACACACACTGGGAAGAAATAAAGCCATTGCTGCTCACAAAGAATATAAAAATGTTCTGATAAGTATAGGTGAATATATTTACGGATAAAAGGAATTTTATTAAAATCTATGATTTATCAGCCTATAAATACATAACAGATACCTAACAGATAACAAATTCAATGCTCTTAATCTTTACAATTTGGTGTTTTAAAAATTTCATCAGAGGAAGAATTTCATATACATCAGTTTAAGTTAACTGGCACTCTCCTCTGGGGTTACTACAGCATCTATATGTTCAAATTTTGCCCTTAATTTTGCTTAAATCCCCATTTGCAATACTTCAAATGTTTTCTCTTAACTTTCTGTTATCTTTCCCAGAAAGTTATGGATATTACTAAGTAATACTGACATCTTTGGACTTTGTTAGAATATTAATTTACATTCATATTTAAATGTTTAGATGTCATTCAACTAATTTTTAGATTAGTTGTTTTAGAGTTTCCCAAATGCCAAGCCTAACTTCGTGGAACAGAACATCTTTTAGTTTGGCATTCTGTCCTTAGCTGCTCCTATTTTCCTCAAAATTACAGTGATACCACAGTTTTTAATCCTTCCTGACTTCTGAAGGATATTCTAGCTCTCACACTTTCTCATTCGCCCACTGCCTCTCATCGCTTCTCTTTTGCCTTTAAAATTGCACAAATCCTGATTCAGATTAAAAACATCTTTGATTTAGAAATGGTTTCCGCTGTGTTTCTCCTTGGCATCTCCAACTTCTAGAAAGAATAATCTGCAAACTGAGATATCCTCTACTCATACTATTCCCTCTTTGATCTCTAATGTTAATTTTGTGCATGTAACTGAGTCCAAATTGCTTTTCTCACTAATTTTAGAGGGTTTTTTTGTCTCAATTTTCACTTTTTTAAGTTCTCTGACTTAGGCAACAATATGCTCCCATGGTTCTCTTCCAATTCCTGTGAGAGAAACTTCTACTTTAATTGTTTTTCTTACCTTCTCCAATATTAAATATAAACTGATATTTGATACTTTACAAAGGTTAATCTTTGGACCTATACCTTTTATAAATTTTCTGCTCTAGATAATTCAACCATTATCATGGAATTAGTATTTTTTTTAACTCTCAAATTTCTTTTTCAATGTGGCCAGTGTTTAATCTGCTAAAATTATCATTACTTGTGATATATTTCTTTCGGAAATCCAAGATTGTTAAGAAATCCATGTAAAACAATGAGAAAATTTGGTGAGATGCATGCTAACAGGAATGATGGATCATTTACAATAGTGACAACAGACTTTTCAGAAAAAAAATATAAAGTTAAATGTCATCTTCACTTTTATATCAAAATAAATTCCAGATAGATCAAGGATTTGAATGTAAAAATAACCCAAGATTTCTAAAAGGAAAAGCTGGATAAATTTATATGTGATTTTAGTAAACAAACTCAGCAAAATTACAAGATATATGGTAAATAAAGCACCAATTGTCTTATAAGGAGTGTACAAGGAGATATGAAAATCAGTGTTTTACAAATCAATAAGAAAATAAAAAGGAACCAAGCATATGTATAGGCAATCTACCGAAAGAGAAATAGGAACACAAATGATAAATGAATACATATGAAAAAATGTTCAACTCGCAACTAAATAAATGAGATACTAACTTTTATCAATCATAAGTAACACCTGGTTCTGACAAAGTTGTGTGTGTGCTATGGGGGGAGCAATTCTGAGGAGTAATTTAAGGGTACCTATAAAAATTTTAAATATGCATCATTTTGATACAATAGTTGCACTATTAGGTGTTTAACTATAAATATATGTGCGTACATATCAAGATATATCTATAAAGGTTGCAATAGCAAAAAGATGCATAAATTTTCACCAAAAGAGCATCAGTCAAATTAAATTTATTATATATGTATGATAATACTTAATCTAAAGTATATTTTCTAATATAAAAAGTACTCAAATATATTATTAGATTAAAAAACAAGATATAAAATCACATGTATTAGTTTGAGTCATAAAATTGCTGGTCAACAATGAACAGTTTTATATGGCTCAAATTAATACACTTCTACGTGTAATAAAATGTAAGATAACATAAGAAATTTTTTAAAAGGCTATGGTTGGAAGAGAAAATATGTGCAGGTTTGAGATGGGGGTTTTACTTGTTATTTGTTAAATTTTCTAATTTTATGGAATTTTTACTTTCATTTTAACAAATCAATATGAATTGCCACAGTAGTGGGCTTATGAATTTTGTTGTTTTCCTTTATAACTTTCTTTGCATATATGTTTATAGTATTAAGTATTATTTTAAAAATAATTTTTGCTACTAGAAAACTACCATGGCCACTGGAACTACAAACCATATACTCTGTAGAATATTCACTTTGAATACTGACTTTTCTACAAAAAGATTTGTTAGCAAGCTTTACTAGTGCATTTAAATATCATTTTATTGTAATTAAACATATTTAAAAGAAATTCATGTACAAATGGAATGCCCGTTAAAATAAGTATTTTCTAGCTTGTTTATTTTTAAGCCCTTTAATTATCTGGTTTATTGGGAAAGAAATAGCTTTATTAAAAAGTAAATGTTAAAATAGCTATTAAAAATTACAGATGAATTTGAATTGACATATTAATATAGAAGAGTTTTCTACTGCACGATACTTTTAAAAGGGGTTTGGTAAACACTAATCCCTAGTAGGGGAGAATGCATTATTCATATTAGGGAAATATAACTTCATATCATAGACTTTTCTTATCTGACTGTTTTGCTAAAGACTCAATTATAAATACTTGAAAGTTAACTACCACTATCCCTACTTAACATATAATTACTATTTAAATGTATGCAATCTATTATTGCTGTTATTGATTTACCATTTATATCAGAATTGATACAAATCAATAATTTTGTATGTTTTAACTAAAGATGAATTAGGTTGGTCATCAGTCGGCCTAAGGCAACAGAATATTTTTATAAAAACATTTTAATTGGTAGTCTTTCTTTTATCCAGAGTTTTACTTAACAAGTCATATAGAAGAGAGCTGATTGGGATGCTTGGGTGGCTCAGCTGGTTAAGCATCTGCCTTCAGCTCATGTCATGATCTCAGGGTTCTGGGATCGAGTCCCACATCAGGCTCCCTGCTGAGCAGGAGCCTGATTCTCCCTCTGCCTGCCACTCCCCCTGCTTGTGCTCTCGCAAATAAATAAATAAATAAATAAATAAATAAATAAATAGAAAAGAGCTGATTAATTCCAGAAACTTCTGAATTTTGGTCAGAAAGAGGTTCCAGATTAGTTGGATCACATCTGTTAGGGACTGAATTGTGTCTTCCAAAATTCATATGTAGAAACCCTAACTGCCAATCTGAGAGGCACACTCAGACACAATAGCAAACACTCCAAGTGATGGATACACTAAAGTATGACTTTTATCTTGGTAGATTTTTTTCCATTTTTAAGTTAAGGAAGCAATTGGTCCTTTTAAAGTTAAGCAGACGATATGTCCTTAAAGGTTTACATAACATTCTCTAATCCCTTTTATAACTAACTGTAATTATACAAAATATAGAAAATTCTTATAAGATTCTCAAAAGTAATAACCATAGTCTCCTTAATGTGATTCAGTATATTTTTTCCTGAGCCCTTCTGTAGTTGTGTGGGAGTATTAAGATATGTATGCATGTGCTTCTGGGGGCAAAAAAAAGACTGTTACATGCAAAGACAGAAAATTGGAGATACTCTAATTATCTTCCTATTCCTTTCCAGGAACACTATATCTGATGGCTCACCACTTCTGAGAGACCCAAGGGTAAAAGCACCAGACAGTTTAAAAGAGCTGTGGTATATTCTCCAGGCACCAAAAGGATTTATTACATGCAAATTTCCATTAGTGCTAATGGAGTTATTGTAGGTGATTCATACTTTAAAGATAACAAACAAAAAGTTGGTTTCATTTTGCCCACTTTGAATGAACCTCTCCTTTTGTTTTGCAAAAGTCATAGGAAATGATGAGGAATAAACATCAACAACCCAAATATTAAAAAAAAAAAAATTACATGTGAAATGGTGCTCTTTATGGTTGACCAATTTCAAATGCTAATTTTTGAATTCTCAACAATATGCCACTGGCACTCCTTTCTCATTTATCCCAGTGTGTAATTAGGCAACGAAGACCAATTTTAATACTAGGTTGATATGCTGCTATTACTAGTCATAAATATATGACAAAGCCATATAAAAAGGAGTTTTTGCTGTTACTTTAATTTTGAGTATAATTAAAAGCAGATTATCATCTAGCAATCATATTTTTGCAATCATATTTATTGGAAACATTCAACGTCCTAAACCAGATTGGGATGAGAGCTTTCATCTCTTCTTTGAGAAACATGTGATTTGGTAGAAAAACAATGTAAGTTGACATGAACGCAGCTGTTCTCACCCTTTTCCCCCAGTATTGCCTGATATCCTATGGCCTTCCCCCTTTGAGTCAGGTAAGACCTCTTAAGCTTCATCTTCATGCTGATATTCTGTGGTTTTATAATGAACTAACCCTGAAAAATGAGTTTGAAATGCTAGAAAATCTATTGCATGTAGATTTACTTTTAAGGTCAGTTTAAACACATATCCTCTGGATTATGCTTACTGTTTCTGAAGACTCATTCCCATTCCATTTTGGTTTTTTTTATATTTTTCTCACATATACTAGGCTACATTCTCTATTATCTTATTGTGTGAGCTCACAGAATGGAACTCATTCCCATTTATGTTGTTTCAGTGAATATTTCAATCTCAGGAATAAACAGATCTCTAGGTTTTTTGCTCATATAATGGCATAATGCCAGGTTTATAGCTTTGTTGAGGAGCTTACACATGGCCTTTGTCTATGTGCAAATGAGCAGAGAAGCTTTTCAGAAAACCAATCATTTTCACAGACTGCAACTTCCAACATTTCATAACAAATCTTAAGTAATGGTTCAAAATGCATGCTGATCTTGATGACATATGCAAAGATGAGTAAAATCAATTTTAGCACTACAGGTGCGGTTTGCAGTTTCAGATCAGTAGCTGGTGTAGCAAGCAGACATGGCTTTTTGCAAATTTTCTGCTCTGAGCTCAGCATTTGTGATTTAACCGTGTAGTTTCAAGAGATGTTCATAAAAAGTCAAAGAAAGAACTTTAGAGATAAACAGAAAATACATAATGTGTGCTTGATCAAAAAAGTTAACTTGGTTTTCAGGTGTGAAGATTAAAATGCCCAGTAAGGACTGAAATATACTTGTAGTTTTGGCTAGAAAATGCATGATGAACTTACATGTTTCATCAATATTTATATTTGTATATTGATGGTGACTGAGATGAAGTTCTTATTAGAAATAATATAATGCAATTCAACAAATATTTCTGAGTACTTTGTATTCTCCAGATACTGTGCTAAGCATATAAAGATGATTGACAGGGTGCCTGTCTTTAAAAAGTTCATGGTAAAGAGTGAAGTGGAAAATAGACATAATCACACAGATGCTGTGTGTATACAATGCATGCAAGTATGTGTGTATGTATGTCTGTGTATACATATTTATAAAACAAAGCACAGAAAGTATGCTAATAAAATGAACTGGAAACTGTAAAAAAAAAAGAAAAAGGAAAGTGGGGAGTCAAATGTGATGACGTGAATAAAACTGCTGTTTTATAGGACACAATCGACATTTCTACTCTTCTTGAAAACTTTCTTTTCTTACTTTTAGCAGCACGTCTCACTGACTACTCCTTTCAGACTCCTTTCCTATCTATATTACTTCTATACATAGTCTAAGTGTTGGAGAACTTCAGTAGTGAATCCTAGTGTGTTTTTCTTCTCCCATCCTTGGTTTCCATTGCCATCCATATTCTGATGA
The DNA here is from genome assembly GCF_964656455.1 of Halichoerus grypus. Taxonomy (NCBI): domain Eukaryota; kingdom Metazoa; phylum Chordata; class Mammalia; order Carnivora; family Phocidae; genus Halichoerus; species Halichoerus grypus. The sequence continues at coordinate 91,268,733 of NC_135720.1, read as the reverse complement.
CTCCTAAAGTTTTGTCTCCATGCTAGTCTTCTCCTGTTAGGTCCAGGTTGGTATATCGTACCGTCCACTTGACAGCTTCACATGGTGGTTATATTAGCATCCCAAGTATATTAAAAATACAGATTTGGAAAAATTCCTTCCCGTTGGCAGCAAACATGCTTACGCCCAAATTTCCCTATTCTCAAAGAATAGTGCTAACACTCACCATGTCTTCAAACCCCCAAATGTAGGAGTAATCATTGATCTCTCCTTTCCTCCATCCCTCAAATCCAGCCTAGCATCAAATGTGTTAGTCTTTCCAACCAGAATATCATACCCACTCCTCTCAATTGCCCTTGCCACTATCAGTGTTTCAGCTAAATGATCAATTCACCAAAACCTTGTTTGTTTTTAATAAACAAATTAGTGTAAAATCAATTGCCTAAAAAACAATTCATAAAAATGCAAGTTCCCTCAAACACATCTATATTAAATATATAGTTTTCAGCATATTGTGGGGCATGGATGATTTCAAGAGATTTTCAGGATTTTAAAATAATCTTTAAGATGAGTTGATTCATAATAGTCTTAATACTGCTAAATATTACTTACTACAGTTGTTTTGCAGTGAATTTTTTGGTGAAATTTATTTAAATGTCTATTTTAAGAGAGATTCACATTTTATTCCTTAAGAAATTCTCAAATATTAACTTGTTTGAGCTTATTGATGAATTAGTGACTCTAAATTTATTGGAAGATAGAAACTCACTCTTTTTAAAGTACTAATACTGAATATATGCCCAAGATTTGTCACTAAAATACATAAGACAGTCTCATGTCCAACCAGGGATAGTAAAACAATCAGGAATACACTAGATTTTTGGCTTGCTAGAGTGAAATTACTCATAATAAATTTAAAATAAATTTAGTCCTTGACTAAAACATTTCAGAAATTTTCAAAGCTTATTAAAACCATCCATTTCAGTCAAAATATCTCTAAACTTTATGAATAAATAACATCTTCCAGTAAATAGGTAAATTTGGCAAATTTACCACTCAGCATATTGATCATTCAGCATATTTATGAATTATTTGTAGAAATTCAGGCATTTTGCAATTGATGCATGTTTTCTCTTGGACAAACTGAACTAAAGTAACTCATTCATTATATCTTCTTTGGAATATTAAAAATCTTTCTAATTGGTCTTCCTCTTTTTGTTCTTGTGCATCCTATCAATCTTCTTCATTCACAGCAGCCAGAATAGCCACTTTGAAATGATATGGTGATCATATCATTGCCCATTTAGAGTCTATTAATGGAGTCCCAATTTACACAGTAAAATCTAATCCGCCTGTCAGAAGCCTACAATCCCTTGAGTGATCGAACTCCTGACTAGGTCTCCAACTTCTTCTCAGGCCACTCTTTTCCTGCTTAACCCACACTTCAGCCACCTGGAGCTCTATTTGACTCAAGAAAAGAAAAAATGTTTCTCTTTAGGGTCTTTGTATTATTCTTTCTGCTAGAAATTTTCTTTTCCTGGTTCTTCACTCAGCTGGCCCCTTTTAATCTAAAATATGACTCCCTTCGATAGTCATTGCCTAACCTTGTATCTATGAAAAACTCTATTATTCTCTATCATAACAATCTATTCTTTTCCTTTCTAATTCTACTTCCTTCTAGATTTCCTTTCTTTATTTATTAGGTGATGCACTTATTGTCTATTGAACTCCCTATAATACAAATTTCATGAGGAAAAGGATCTGTCTGTCTAGTTCAACATTGCATCACCACTGGGCTTAGCACATGGTAAGTGCCCCTGCACATTTGTTATTCTACAAAATAAAAACAATAATATGATACTTGGGGCAATAAAAATAAATGGAAATGGATTATTTAATAGAAAAATAACAGAATCTGGAATATATCATATCAAACCAATATGTTCGATATTGAGATAAAAATTCCATAGCAGATTATTAAATGAATGATTTGTTAAGGAATACAAAAGTAATAGTGAACTACCATCCCTGCTAAAAGGCATCATGTAAAAAATAAATCAACTTACTATATCCTGCTTGGGTCTTTAGACTAATAGGTGAAGTTGACTGCTCTATAAATAGTATGTTTTTATTTTAGTTTACATTCAACAAAGTTTTCATAGTATTATGGATAAGGTGGAGAAATAGACACTAGATTATGTTATAAGCATGTGACTAAAGGTTATTTAAGCAACTGTCTCAAAAAAACATGAGTATTTATTAATTAAATGTTGTCAACCTGGAGAAACTGCTCTATGGCTATGCCATGGGATTATATATTAGCTTTATTCTATCTAACTTTTTAAAAAGTCAAGATATTTCTAAAGATATATAAAGCATTCCGTCAATGTTACAAAGCAGGAAGGATTGTTAAAATATTTGATGACAGGATCAGAATAAAAGTACATGAAATTAGGTTAGAATATTGAGCTAAAACAAGGCAGATAAGGTTTATTAAGAATAAGTATAGGGGCTCCTGGGTGGCTCAGTCGGTTAAGCGTCCACCTTCGGAGCCTTGCATCAGGCTCTCTGCTCAGGAGGGAGCCTGCTTCTCCCTCTCTCTCTGCCTCCTGCTCTGCCTACTTGTGTGTGTGCGCTCTCTCTCTCTTAATCTGTCAAATAAATAAATAAAACCTTTTTATAAAAGAATAAATATAAAATTTTGTATTTATATTTTCAATTTAAAACACAGATATTAGACAGAAGTTCTTTGAGGGGTGGCAGGTAGGACCCTTCAGTGGAATTCAAGCTTAACCAGAAGTCACCCTCTTGTGTGTGTGTTTTGTTTTTTTTTTAAGATTTATTTATTTATTTTAGGGGGTGGGGCTGAGGGTGAGAATCTTCAAGCAGGCTCCCCACTGAGCATGGAGTCCGAGGTGGGGCTGGACCCCACGACCCATGAGATTATACCTTGAGCTGAAACCAAGAACCCCACACTTAATGGACTGAGCCACCCAGGTGCCCCACCTTCTTGTGGTTTAAGGATGAAAGTGGAAGTTGGAAAAAAAAAGTTCTATTAATAGAAATATATTATGCAGACAGAGAGAGATTAGTTCCATTCTAATATTCACCAGTCCAACCACTTAAGGTATAGTATATCAAATTCTGGGGCCCACATTTTGGATATGAAATTAAGAAACAGAAGCTTACCTAGACAGTAAAAATGCCTGGAAACTGTTATTTAAGCAAAAGTTACATAAAACTATAAACTAAAGAGTAAGCAGGCATGTAATATAAAAAGAAAGATTGGAGGATTGATAATCTTTGTGTTTTTTTCAATAGTTAATTTTCCTGATTTTATTATAGCTAAAAAGTACTTTTTAAATGTTAAGCTAAGAAATAACATAAACAATAGTTCCATGGGGAATGAGAGTCTTGTAATGATAAAAGATGCCATTTTTAAGCACTTAGGTGCCATTCCCTATAAAAGGTGGTTTACATGTATTATCTTAGATCACTCACATAGAATATCTTGGGAAAATGGATTTATATAGTTAGCAAATTAAGGCACAAAATAATTAAATAATTTTTCCCGAAGTTAATATTAAAAAGAAAGTAGAAGTATTAGAATTTGAGCCCAAATTTGTTGAACCCTCTAGTCCCTACCCTTTCCAATATAGCAGGTTATTTTTATCAGCTTATTTACATTTTTTTTTGTATTTTATGTCCATTATAATGACTATGAACTACTCTGATAAGAAATGTGTTTAAGCTAAAACAATAAAAATTCTGAATGCATTGAGTTTTGTTGAGAACCTAGAAGTAAAAGCAGAAAATGGCTGGCTTTGTAACAAAGGAAAATTTTTGAGGAAAAAAGTATTTTTCTTATAAAATGCTAATATTCATTCACCTCAATTTCATACATTGACTTTAGTGACTAGGAGAATATTTTCTGTATCTAAAGTAAAACAAATATGGTTTTATATACTTGCAGAAAACAGTTTCAGCTTTAGAATACATGACATCCTCAGAAATCCATGAAATAGGCCTCTACAACTGCTAAGTTAACAATTGACACTTGTGTTATTTTACAGTTTAAAATTTTTATCAAAAATATCTCCCATTTAAAAAAAAAAAAGAGAGCGAGAGAAAGAGACAAACCAAGAAACAGACTCTTAACTATAGAGAACACACTGACCATTACCTGGGGGAGGGGAGAGAGGGAAGGGTGAAATACGTGAGGATTAAAGTGCACATGTCCTGATGAGCACCAGGGGATTAAAATAAAAACTTAAAAAAATTTTTTTCTCCCATTTGATTCTCACAAAATGCCTCTTCATTTTCCAGATAACAGAGAATCAGAAAACTGAAGTGACATATTTGAGGCCACAGAGAAAGCAAGTGATAAAATGAGACTACAATCCCAAATTAGCAGAGTCAGGGAAGCACATATAAACTAATACAAAATGTTATATACATAATAAAAGCAGCATTATTGACAGGAATTCATCAACACCAACAGTCTAACGCTGAGATTTTGAGTCTAGGGGACAGTGATCTTGTCTAGTTGAATATTTTCAAAATCCTTTGTGATCATGACCTCAATCTGTATCATTTTTAAGACCATCTTTATTTTACTTAACTTTTTATTTTGCTCATAATTATAATCTAGGAGAAGAAATAGAGCTTTACCATGTTTCTTCCTGGAAGAAATTCTGTAACTGTCTTTTTAAATAGATTGGTTTTGTTACAGCTAAATTGAGCTAATTTATCACCAAGGTCATGGTGAAGATGCATGCTTTATAGAAACATAATTTAAAACTTTAAATGAGTGAATATGATTTTACGTAACAAACATCCTAACAAATGCTGTTTCTTATGACAGCTTCTAGAGTTAAAATCGATCAATAATCCTTGACAATATACATACCAATTTTTTTCAAAATTCCAGGAAAACCCTTTGCCCTAATTAACAAAAGGGATTAGACAGAAACTCAAATTTATGATGTTAACATAAAAAATACAATTTAACTTTATTAAGGTAATATATAAATATTTGCTAACTTCTTTCTTAACTGTTCTTCAACAGAATAAACTGTCTAGCTTATGGGAAGTCCTCTCAAATTACCTATATCAAAAGTCTATCATTCTTTTAGGGTTTTTATTAACCAATAATGAAGCTATACTACCAGGTCATGACCAAATTAAAGAACACAGAGATTGTAATTTTGTTTCTCCACATCTAAAACTAATGTTGTAGATTTAATTCTAAGATATTCCTGGGGAGTGACTGAGCATGAATTGGAGATAGATGTATTTGATAATAGATAAATGTCTTAGCAGATCATTTTTAAGGCTTTAACATGAATGTATATGTACAAAGTATGTGAGTATATAACTTAATATAATATTTAATTATTCTATCCAGACCAATCATACCATTGTTTAGCCTAAATTGATTTCCCCTGTGTCCTCCCTATTTTCTCTCTCTTCTCTAAGAGTATCATGTAAAAATTAACTTTGAGTAGAAAAAAAATCATCAAAAAAAATTAAATGATGACTCAAAAAATCAAAATAAATTTCTCCCCTTTCCTTTTGATTCTTCTTCTCTTTAAAAAGATCTTATTTTAATGAGTGTTTAATAATTGTTATTTAATAATGTTAATAACTATAATGAGTCTGAAGTCCATCTAAGTGGGAAACCACATCATAGCATAAGAGCATAAAAGCTTTATTGGAGATGGAAAAATAAAAATTGATTATTGAATTTTACCATTTTAGCAAAATATTAAACAGCATGATATCCAGGAAATAGAGAACAAAATAACAAAAGCCAGCATGTTCCCCAAAACCCTAGCTAACAAAATATGACACCAATGGAGCAAAATGCTCCTGGCCAAGTTAATAGCCCATAGAAAAGTGGTAGTATGCAATTTGTAATTTGACTGTGCGGCCTAGATTTTCACAGATGCTGCTAAATGTCAGTACTTCTACCATGTCACAGTGAACAAAAGGGTAAGCCCTCAGATGAAACCAACAGCCCTGTTACCACTGAAACTCACCTTAGGTAAATAGTATGTCAGATTCATGAGGGTATTAAAGCATATGCAGGGACCATGCCATTTGTTCAACTCCATGAGCAGTAGGGATATTACAAGTCTAGGGTCTACCATTAACAAGACAAACCCCCATAAATCCAGAGCCAACCAAATCTTTGAGACGTTCAGTTCTGCTGCAGTCAAATAAACTCAGTGTAAAAATGGATTACAAAAAATGGGTTACTGCTCTATGCAAAACTGAGAACAACCAAAATCACAGTAGAAAGATGAAATTCTATGAGGACATGCCTAAGCATAATTTCAAGCAACGGGGCATAGCCAATGACTGCTGGGAAACCATAGCAACAGGCAGACCAAGCTGGCATGTTAGTAATATGAGATGGGATGGTTCTGGTAAAGGGAGGAAGCTAAGCTGTACACAGGATCAAGCCTGTAAACATAAAGCAAGCATACTTTCTCTTTTATAGAAAGAAATGTAACCTTATTAGTAGCAATATCCTAATAGATATCAGCAACAATAGCACTGCCATTAAACAAGAATCACAATGCAGCATCCTATACCTTTAGAATTCACGTATCAAGAATAACAAGATAATTTTAGTAATTTGATAATTTATCTCTCTTGGATGTCATTTGAGAAAAATATATTTAAATCCAAGCAATAATAAAGCATACTAGAACAAGGCCCTACTATATACCATCTAAATTTAGTGACAAAGAATTTTATTTGGTATTCTACATTTAGAAATTGAGGTTGTACCAAAAAAAATGCTATAAATGATAGCTTTTTCAGATGGAACATGGAAATTCAAAACATTTAAATGTGTCAAAAATGAACATATCATTTTCCTAATATGAATCCTGAGAATACGAGGAACATATAAATCTATGGAAATAGAAGCACTAGGATTCATTTTATATTTCTGCAAAGGAAAATACTTTCTTTTTTTCCATTAAAAGGTATTTAGTCTATAGCATAATGTAAAAAGAACTACTGACCACTAATAAGATATAAGGTAATCTCTATATTTCTTCCCATTATAACTGTCTTGAATATTTATAAAGCGGGACTACACATTTTCCTGCATGAATTAGCTGTAAATCTCACGTCATATTTTAGGCAAGTAAATACATCTTCAAGGAAAGACCTTTGAAGAAAAAAAAATGGGATTTTGAAGCCAAATTTTAAGTGCAACTCCCTACATAGTATTTTATTTGAGACACTTTGCTGTGTTACCAGTATGATAGAAAATCACATTGAAGATGAGCATTTTTATGAACTGAGATTAAAAGCAGTTGGGTCCAGCTGTTTCCAAAAGGATAGAAGAAATTTTGTAAAAGCCTAAGTATTGTATATGTGGTTTTAATCACATTAGTTTAAGAAAATCAATATTATAAAAATGACTCTTAATAACTTAATAAAAGTATTTCTTTACTTCCACTGACTCCTATCAAATAAAATAAAGTGAACAAAATACAGACAAAGAAACCTTTCATTAATGAAGCAGAAAAGAGATCAAAACCTCAATGCATAAATTAAATAAAAAAACTATTGGGGCGCCTGAGTGGTGCAATTGGTTGTGTCCGACTCCTGGTTTCAGCTCAGGTTGTGATCTCGGGGTTGTGAGATCCAGCCCCGTGTCAGGATCTGCACTCAAGGTGGAGTCTGCTTGAGACTCTCTCCCTCTGCACCTCCTGTTCATGCTCTCTCTCTCTAAAATAAATAAATCTTTTAAAAAAAATGTTAAGTACTCTGGAATTTGAACCAAAATATAGAAAGACATGAAGAGCTCACCTGTACCTCCACAGATATAAGGCGGTGAAGGAGGATTAAGATATCCCTAAAAGTAAATTAGTTTCCTAAAGAATATGTCTAGTGATTCTCTAAAATACAGAGATGAGTGGTCATAGAAAGAAATATCAGTGTTGCCTCAGTTCAGGATATTATAAGTACGGGCGAAATTAGAACCGAAGGAGAGGCTATAATAACTATAAGGTTTTTTTTTTTTCAATTTGAGACAGGTTTTTACCAAAGGAAATTACCAAAATTAATTGCAACAAAGGAGGGAGGAAAAAGTTATAACACAGACACCATGAATTAAGGGGCTTCATCATGTGTTTTATCAACCAGCTGAATGTAAACAACCTAGCAAGGCCATGTCTTGAAAGATAATGGACATAAGACTTAGTGCTCCAGACAACAATCCTGAACTAAAGCTGTGGCTGGCCGCAGTGCCCTTCCTCCACACCCACCCAACACTATTATTCAGCAAATAGCTGGCTTGTGTCACAAGTGGGTAATAATAAAGAAGGAACCACCATGGTATTTATGTAAGGATATGACCAAAATTCAAGGGATGGAGAATGGGAAATCAATACAATTAAGGTGAAGAATATAGTCAATCTGAAAAGAAAGAGGAAGAATTTAGATAATATCATTCTCATTAATTTTTATGTAACAACACACAACATGTTTTCCATAAAGGATGAATCCTGCAACTGCAACAAAAATAACTACAACAACAAAATAGGGAAGAGCTGCTTGAGATAAAAGGCAAGGAATTGTAGTTCAGAAAAGGCAAGAGCTGATAGTGGCTTAGACTAATATATTAATGGTGGATAAAGTGAGAAGTATTTAGAGTAATGACAGATATGGTAGAAAGAATTTTAATGAATCCAAACCATAGGGGAAACGAGTAAATCCTGTTGATAGTTCATAGCTTCTGTTTTACCAGTCTTCCTGGTGTTAATATGCTGCTTTGATTTATATATTTCTCTTCCCCAACTAGCCCATGTAACGCCCTGGAAGTTGGCTCCATTTTCACTTTTAGGACTGATACTAGTCATAATCAATCATGTTAATACTTTCCTTCTTGCCAGGTATAGGATTCCAATGTTAAGCAAATCAGTACTTGACATTTTCCTGATTAATGGTATTGGTCCAGAGGTGGACACATGATAAAATTTGGTCTTATCATACAAAAAACAAAAAAACAAAAAAAGATTTTCCAGATTAGCAAAGAAAGTTATCTTCACAGGATGTGAATATCTTGTATATGTTGGTTAGACAGTTGAATAAAGGAGCCTTTTTAATATCAAGGTTAAATATATTAAATTGAGAATCAATTGCTTACAGGCAACTGGTATATTGAATAAGAAGAGTTTACAGAATTGATTTGTAAGAGAAACTTATTTCTCTGTATCTCCTTACTTATATATTGTGACTTTTCTAATCAATGTTAGGCAATAGAAAAGCCTAGTTATTTAAGACCCAACACAGTCTTGAAGCAATTATTGAAAATATACAGTCTCAATGATAATCAAAACTCTGATTTAGATTTAAAGATAAATTTACTCCTTTCCCCCCTTATTCCTCTGCTGGTTGGCCTCTTGATGTGGGATAGAACAGTGCCATCCTACTTCTTTCTCTGTAAGCCTGCTAAGTATGGTTTCACCGGGTCCAATCAGGAAAAAGGAGTTGAGTTCGGTGGGAAAGAATGTTCTTACACAGATTGATAATTTTTTTAGATGAATCTGTGTTGTCTGGGTCTGGTGTATATTTAAAAACTATTTTTTTCTCTCGTGGGTATTTTCAAAGGTTCTTCAGAGACCCCCACTGGTGGTATTTGACTGTATAACAGGGTCAGGGGACGTGCATTTTCCTTGGATGCTCATTTTTAATAATTTCACTCCAGTCTTTCTTAGCTTCCCATTCCTCTTCTGGCAACTTTCTTAGAGGATTTCAACTGGCCTCAGGTTATCTTTCCTTCCTGCATCACTCATCTCTGGTCCATGGAAAATGCTCATATATTTTGTATGGACAATTTCCAAAAGTCAGGCCAATTCTAATGAAGCAATAACTCTTCTTTCCTCACTTATTCAAGTAGTCAACCAAATTATCTTATCCTCACCATCAGTCCCTGGATGGGAATCAAGTATGAGTATACTTGGCCCTACCAACTTCACCAAACATATAAAACTACTAAACAGAACTAATGAAAAGTACTTCTCAGATTCAGGAAACCCAACAAATATCAATCAGTAAAAGTAAAAAGAAATACACATCTAGATACCTCACAGTGAAACTGTTATCTCTTTCACATGTTTGTCCCTTTGTCTCAGTATCCTATCTTCTATATAATTTCTTCAAATATAACTTTGAAATAATTTTCTTTCAATGGTATTTAATGAAAAAAGTGTTTAAAGAATAAAGTAAGAGTGAAAGGTCCTCCTCTGGAGCCAGAATGACTGAGTTAAATACTAAATTTTCTATTTACTAATCATAAAATCTTGTGGTAAATACTCAATTTTTCTGGTTTTGACTTTTCCCATTGTTTCTGGTGTCAGAAACATTTTCCTTCTTTTTCTGCCAGCTCAGCTTTACATAAATAGGTAGGATTACATTGATTGATTGATTAATCAATTGATTGATTGATAGATTGAAAGACAGAATTGGAAATTGATATTTAACTTTAAGCACTGGGAAGACCTAAAGATATATAAGCAAATGAATAATATGATTAGAATTACATAGAAGAAACATTAATCTGCAAGCAGTGGGCTGGCTGTATTGGCAAGCTGGACAGTATAGCTGGTGACCTCAATTAGGATTTAGTCTATGCTTAGGAATATTTAAAAATACAGACAAGAGGTATTAGAAACTTACTGCTGATTAGAAAGGATGGGATTGGAAACGGGATGAGTCATTTACAGAATGTTGTAAAAATAATTGCATATAGGGTGTGAGGGACCAAATATTATGATTTGGAACAAAAAGAACCTAAGAAAGAAATGTGCTTAGTTGATCACACTATCCTTGAAGTCCCAAGATGATACCCAGGATGGTGTATCCAGCATGGCATTATTTATGTAGATTTGTAGCTCAGAATCAGATAAAATACACATAGAAATAATAGCTGACTCTGCCAAGAAAGAGAGTGTCAAGAGAAAAAGCAGTGGACAAAGAGCAAACACATATGCCAAGCAGCCTCCATTAGAAACCACCCTATCCATGATGCAAGCCCCCCAGCTCACATAAAAGGAATGAACTCCCCTCCTCTGTAGCCTCAGGGCAGTTGCTACCTCTGCGCCTGCCTGGTCTCCCACCTTGAGAGTATACTGTCCTTAATAAAACTGTTCTCTGCTTTCACTTTGGGCACTGATCTCTGTTTATTGCGTTGGTGCCAAGAGCCGAGATGCAAGGCTTTTCATGCTGACAATGACACTTATGATGATACTGGGCCCATCACTTGTATGTGCCCCTTCCAAGGCCATGGGAGGGTCCCTAGGAATAGCTTCATGTGGTCATATGGTTTTATAAAATTTGTGAAACTAACACTTTTTTTAAAATTTGTGCACCATTATTTATTTTTGTGCTTCAAGACACATGTTTATTGGGGACACAACTCTGGGACAGGGATGATAGGAACTATACCAAAAATAGCAACATCAACAAGGCCCTTGAAGGGGCTAGAAGGGTACAGTGTCCCCCCACCCTCACCCATTATACAAAAATAAACTCATGCCTAGGGACCAGCAAAGACTGGCAGAGTGGCTCCTCAACAGGGACACCACCTCTGTCAGCCCTGGGACCCTGTTCTTTGATTCTCACCCCTGCCACTTTTTTTTTTTTTTTAAATACATGTCATGTATCTTTTTTTTTTTAATTCAATTAGCCAACATATAGTACATACTTAGTTTCAGATGTGGTGTTCAATAATTTATCAGAAACTAACATTTTTTATTCTTTTCCTTAAAAAGAGACCACCTCCCCATAAAATATTTATCTGCTTACTTAGTTTGCATTCTCTTGAAAGCAGAACCTGAAACGAAGACGAAGGCAGGTCATTTATTTGGAAGACGACCCCAGGAAGCAGGGGAGAGGGAGCAGGAAAAGTTGGACAGAGAGGAAGGAAAAGCCTAAATATAAAGATGCATCATCAAGGTCACTGCTGTAAATAATTGGGCTCGGTGCCACCAGGACTTGCAAGAAGCATAAAAATTATCTCCTAGAATTATCCACCTAAAAGCAAGAGGCCAGAGCATTTAGCCACCAGTTCCCATAACCTATTGGTAGATGACTGCCTGCAGAGGTTAATTCTTGCTGAATTTCTGGGCTGCTCCCTGAATTAAATAGCCAGTTCAGAGAATGCCCTGGGGAAAAATGCTGAAAGACATTATGCTCTTGAAGTGGGACACTGATAGCCAAGATGATTCTGAGGTTGCTCTGGACTGTCTATCAGAATGCACATTTGAGTCCAAGTTGCGCTGAGGGCATTGGATGCTTTTATGAGAGACATCTGCTTCAATCCTATGGGTCAAAGCACAAACTTTGGAATGCCCTTATTCAGGTTGCAAGAGAGGAGTAATAAGAAAAAACAGGAACACTTAAATAGTATGAAGATAAGAAAAGAACTAAATCAAAGCAATATCAGAGAAGCAAAGAAAGGAATGAATGTTAGAAGGAAGTCTGGCCAAATATTACATTTTACAGGGTGCTCAAGAATGATATGCTTAAAAACTGCCTTTGAATTGGGTTAATGAGAGAAGATAATTGACTTTACAGAAGAATTTCATTGAAAAAGTGGGTCAGAAAATCACATTAAAATCCATAATTACTTTCTTTTCCTGCATTTGTAATATAGCTGATCCTTTTCCTGAAAATCTTCCCACCTAAATACCCTTGTTTCTGTAAGGATTAAACGAGTTAATATATGTAAAGTGCTTAGGACTATGCTGGCACATTGTGGGCGCTATGGAACAGTTTTCTATTATTATTTTTATTATTTAGAAGATTGTAAAGACATTGTGAATAATATAATAAGAAGTCAAGTAGAGATCAATTTAAAGATTGTTAAGAAAATAGGTTCTCTTCAAGTCAGGGAAGATTATTTCATAGTGATCTAAAGAGGGCTTGGGAGCTCAAGATCAAAGGAAAAAAGAGATGATAGTGGGAGAAAACCAGGTTTAGGGACAAGAAAAATCAGGAAGGTCCAGAAGAGGCTCAGAATTAGAACCATAGGGATAGGTAAAGAGCTGCTTATAGTTGGTCAAAGTACAAATAGGAAAGTAGTTAAGAAGTGGGGCTATGGAGATTGTTTTCAGAGAAGAATTGTAGAAATGGAGATATTAAGAGTAGAACAATTCTAATGTCTATAGGCACAGGAACAGCTAGACCTGATGATAACCAAGTAGAGTGAACATTTCAGAATTAATACAATAATAACATAAAGTTATATTTCATAGTTCACAGAACCTGACTCTTCTCAAAATAATGCGTACATACACACACACAGACACATGCATGTGTATATATACATATGCACGATATATATGTATATATACAAAATGAAGTATATACATGAGGATATTTATCATCCTAAATTAGCAGGAAGCTAAAAGTTGGGAAAAATAAATAATAAGACAGATTTTTAGCTTATTATTCCACTAGCAATTTCACTAATGATTGCTCCTTCAATCCTTTATTCTAATTAATAAAATATGGCAGTGATTTACAGGTATCATTTTCCTATTAAAAGCATTTTACTGAAATATTTTGCATATCCTCTTATAAAATAAAAAAATACAAAGTATCTCAATGCCGATGACTAATAGATTTCTAACCAACACTTATTTTTATATTAGCTTGTTAATTTTCTGCTCATTCTGTTCACATGTATTGATGACTTCATTTTTATAGTTTTAAATTTTCAAAGAGACCTCTCTCAGGTTTCTCTTTCACACACACATATTGGCTTTGTTTGTTCTTCCAAATAATGAGTTCCTATGTGTCACAACCTACCTCTTTTTCATCTTTACAGCAGTCATTTCCATACATTCTGTGTCTGCTTAAGAAATACATGCTTTTTTTTTTTTTCCATCAGTAGGCATGTATCAGAATATTTAAGATGTCTCTAATTTTACTACACAAAATATTTTTGAGACTATAAGCACTGGTCACTTCTTTCATTAGCACAGAATATTACACTCAAAGATTCATTCACTTCAATGCCTTCTAGTTTTCTCAGAAGATTATTTCAAAGTGTAATTGTTTTATACAAAAGAGTGAACACTCATACGTTATCATGGCGTTGACTGTCGCAAATCAATATGAATATACTCTTACTATCCAAGCAGGAAGATAGAGAAGAAGCACATTATGGTCCCATGTGGGTAACAATTCCAGGATGAATCTCTACTGTGGAAGATTAATTTCATATGAGGAGCAGCCTTCTTTGAATTAGTATATGAATCAACTAGTTACTATCTCCTACTAATGCAGAATATTTTATGGAAATATCTCTTCCACGAACTTTGAGTATAAATTACCAAAATGAAGGGTAGAAAGACATCTATTTTATTTCACTAGAAAAAGAAGAAAATGAATCTTTCTTATCATTTAGGGAAATTTTTAACAAAATGTTGTAAAGCCCTTTTTGAAAATTTATTGAACTTACCCTATTTATTTTATCAAATTAGTGGCAAAATAAGAAACTGTACTAATGAGAAAATACCTCTCAACTTAAAGATGCAATGAGATGACCATTGTTTAATGGCTTTGTAAGAAGGGAATTCAACTTTCACTTTTTAATAAGGTTGTAATTTGAATTCAGTGAAATTACTATTGGTAAAGTTCCTCATCTAATTAAACACAAACAAATGTATCTTAATTCATGTCCCCAAAAGAAGTAATCCCTTTATATTACAGCCAAGTTCAGTGCTTCCAAAGGATTTAAATAACTGAGAAAGGTGCTTAATCAAAAACAGCTACTTATTTCAATTAACTTTCTGTTAAACATGAATGATGCTTCATTTCCCATGTTCTGTGCTATAAATGGTGACAATTACTTTATTCATTCGTTTGTGGTCAGCCAATAAATATTGAATATATCTACTACATGCATAGAACTATTAAAAACTTTGGAAGTTAAAAAAACTTTCCAATAATGAAAGAACGTAAAATCTAATAGGAAATACAGTCATACACATATACATAAGTAACTAAAATAAAACATAGTAAATTTTAAATTGATGATTCCATTCCAAAATAAAAAAATATTATAATTTATGCCTTTCTTTTCTCCATCATCTCTATAATACACTTTAATGGAACTTTAATTTTTGAAATTTTATTTGATCTGTTCTTGACAATATCTACTCCTAATGATGGTGATGGTAGTGGTGGTGACGGTGATGATATTAGCTAACAGCTGGCCTAAGTAACCAATATGCATTTTCTCAGTAAATCCTCACAAAGTCCTTATGAGTTAGATGCTATTATTATATTCACCATTCATTGAGAGGAAACCTGAAAGACACAAGGGTTAAGTAATCTGTTCACATAGTTCTCATAGCTAGTATGGGCAGAGCTAGGAAGCAAAATTAGACTTTCTGGTTCTAGAGCTTAGGTTGTCAACCATCAAACAAGATTGTATTTTAAATCATCATTATATATACCATAAAATATCACAATATATGCTCTGTAATAGAGAAATCATAACTCTACACAAAATTATAAAAAAATATTTTTCTTTCACATCTTCAGTTGGTTCCATGTAATTCCTAGTCTCCTCTAAATTCTTGAGTCATTGCTTCTCCTCTACCTGCTGTGTGACCTTAGAAAAATTAAGATTTAAAGAATTTAGGAACTTTTCCAATCTGTAAAATGGAGCTACCAAAATAATTGTCCTACCTAAGTTCATATTTCCATGAGACTTCCAGGTTTCTAGAACCTCCTTTATCAGGTCAATAGTCTCCCTTAAATTTTGCTCCTCTTCAGGACTGGACAGCGGATACTAGTTTTTCTGGGGCTTGCCAGCCTAATGGTGCAATGCAAGGGAAGTGCTGCTCTGATCCAGTCTCAGTCTGAAGCAGGTGGTGTGTCCATGTGTCTTCAAGGTGGGACTTTGTTTCTGTTTTAAGATTATTTATTTATTTATTTATTTGTTTGTTTATAGCGCATGAGTGGAGGTAGGGGCACAGGGAGAGGGGGAGAGACAACCTCAAGCAGACTCCACACTGAGCGTGGAGCCAGATGTGGGGCTGGATCTCACAACCCTGAGATCATGACCTGAGTCGAAATCATGAGAGGACGCTTAACTGACTGAGCTACTCAGGCGCCCCCATGGTGGGACTTTGAAATAATATTGTCCATCCTCCAGGTGAAGAAAATTTCAAATGGTCTGGGCTCAGGACTATTTCCTGTCCCTTTCTCAAGGATAGAGGGATTTTTCATATTCCCCTCCATCAGTCACAATGGGTCTTCACATTTGTTTTAGGGTCAATATAAAGTTTTCTTCCCTTCCCCAAAAAGATGAAGGCTTTTATTCTGTAGGAAATAAGGAGCCAAGTGAGGTTTCCTAATTTTCCCAAGGTAGTGAACACTCTCTTCTTCCAAACCTGCAAAATTGAGGCAGTTTATTGGGTCAACAACCCTACTCTCACTTTGTTCATGAGTATTCAGTAAGTTCTTTGTAAAAGTGCCAGTGAATGAATGTAAACATCTTTTGTGTCTGCAGTTCTTAAGGCTTCTCAACTCTCACATTAGCCCACACAGAACCTTTAGCATTCATTAAAAGTTTTAGCTGAATTATTTTTCCCACTTGTATGGAAACTTCATTTTCCTCCTGTGGTTTGCCCTACATAAGTCAGCACTCACACCCCACTTCTACTTGAAAGTCCTGCCTGTTCTTGGAATACAGACTGGTTAGTTTCTCTATGACCCGATCTCTGATGGTTTGAAAAGTTATACTTTTTGTAGATTATCTGTTTTCTATATGCTAAGCAGAAACCAGAAGCCTTACATTTTGATTGTTATTTGTTATTTAACCTTTATTAAAGCATTGAATCTTGTTACTATCATCTCTATTTTGCCTATAAGTTGTAGAGAATTTAAATCCTTGCCCAGTATCATTTAACTACTAAATGACAAAAACCAGTTCTCTTGGCTTCAAGATCAGTTTGTTGTATATAGTTGTCTATGCCACAGGTCAGAAATGCTACAAAAATGAAAAAAAAATTCAATAGTATTCTACCATAATCCAGGGTGCCACCTGGCTGGTTTGTAACCTGTTGGAATTTCAAAAAGTGAATATGTCGGTTTTCCCCCCACATTGTGCTGGGGATAATGAAAAATTATGCTGAGCAAAAAAAGCCAGGCACAAATGAGTATATACTATATAATTGCATTTTTTTAAAAAAGATTTTATTTATTTATTTGACAGAGAGAGACACATCGAGAGAGGGAACACAAGCAGGGGGGAGTGGGAGAGGGAGAAGCAGGCTTCCTGCCAAGCAGGGAGCCCGATGTGGGACTCGATCCCAGGACCCTGGGACCATGGCCTGAGCCCAAGGCAGACGCTTAATGACTGAGCCACCCAGGTGCCCTATAATTGCGTTTATATAAAGTTCTAGAATAGGGAAACTAAGCTCTGGTGATATGTTAGTAACTTCTGAAAGGGAGTGGTGGGTGGAGATTGTCCAAAAATTGGCACAAGTAAATTTTATTCTGTGATAATTTCCTTTATATTGATTTTGGTGGTGGTTAAATGATATACATTTTAAAAACTCATAGTACTGTACATTTAAAATCTGTTTATTTTATTATATCTAAATTATACTTTAATAAATTTCAGCTATAACCAAATAAAAAGGAAGCTAAAATTAAATTCATTAATTTAGAAATTTTCTGAGTTCAATGGGAAGTTTTACTTCTATAGGTGATACTTATAATTTTAAAATATTTTAATGTGCATTATTTTATTTAATAGTTACTATACTGGGAAGTGTGTATTATTATTATGTCCATTTTATACATGGGCCTGAGTGCAAGTATGGATCTGTTGAAAGAGTTGGCTACATCATGAGTTAGAAATGTTAAAAGTAAGGTAAGTGCAATAATAACTTACTGTAATCCACAGCATCATATGCATCATCTTGCAACTCTACATGGGAGGAAAAGAATATAGCCAATTTTTTTTTCCATATTACAAAGGCGACAATGAAGCTCCCACCTCTTCATCATGGAAACTTCCACATCCTAAATAAAAATGGAAATGCTATTCTTAAATAAATGTTTTCAATTAAAATATATTATCATTTCCCTTTTCAAGTCAATTGCCAAGAACGTTTTTTGCCCACACTGATTGTTTTCAGAACACTTCCAGACAATGGGCCCATCCTGTTACTAGGTTAATTAAAAATAGTTAGTTTATTGTTACTGTCTTCATTTGCATACCACATATTACTAGCATGTCTGGAATATTTTGATAGGATTATTTTCACAAAAATTATAATGAAAATAATGAAATAAATAATTATCCAAATAAAACATAGCATCAATAATACAGGAACCATTACAAAATAAATATGGCTATCACACAGGTCAGGCAAAGCGTCACAAAAATTGATTCTGTGTATACTATAATAACAGTATATAATATGGCTTAGTCCTGACCCTCCACTAAGACAGGTTGTTATTGCTTATTATGTTCCCTTTGATTCAATGTTCACATGAAGCCCTAACCGTTAAAAATGAACTTAAGTTCAAATATGGTAATGGCAGTCCATTTGTAATTTCAAAGGTACAGGACCACATCCAAATAGCTGCTTATCAACTGGAACACAGATTTAACAATCCAACAAGAGTCACTATCACTAAGTATTTTACAAGCCTTACACTCCTCCCTGTCTACACACATACTACAGTCTACTACGATACTGTGTAGTATCTCTGCACAGACATGCTGCCTAATGATGGAAGTGACTAGCATAGTTTGAACTTCAAAGGTTGACTCATATTATGCCTCAAGGATGGTCAGATAATTTAGATCAAATTGAGCTTTCTCATCTCCAGTTGCTATACACACTAGTCCTGGCTCCCTACTGTTGCTATTTCCTAGTTATCATTTGCTCAAAATGTACTTTCTTTTGCCATTTGCTCTTGTCTCTGCCTGCTGGGCTTGTGATTGGCTCCAGGAAGACAAAGCCAAGTGGATGTGAGCATTTGTTTAGTGTCAGAATATTGACTACCTCCCAGGACATCATTATTTCAGGATTTCCCTAGCATTTGGTGCTGATTATAGTGTCCGGAGCCACTAGTGAATTATTTTCAGAAGGACCATATGGCTTTATTGTCAAAGTAAGGTTTTATATTATAATTGGAAGGTACCCTTAAAAAAATTGCAGGGCTGAAAAAAAAAATGGCTAAGTAGTTGCCAATTTTCTTTCTGACGACATTTCTTAAATTTTATTGACTTAAAAAATCTGTTTTCTCTTCTGATCATGTAGTATAATAAGAGAGAGGGGAAATCGAGGGGTGCTTGTGACTCGAGATCACAAAGTTGGTACTCACTCTCCTTGGTCAGACAGCAGATACCCAGTGCTCACCGAAACCTCAAAGCCATTCACTTTTGGTTTAGTATTTGGTAATGGCACCCTAAACTAGAATCATCTTCCTCTGTCTTGAGTTTCTTGATTCCTATTTTTGCCTTCTCATTAATCAGTGCGGTGCTGCGAGTGCCATTGAGTTAGTAAATCAAATGATAACGTCCCTTTCTGATTTGCCAGCTTACACTGTTAACTTCTAAGAGACTAGGGTTTGGAGTTCTATATATAACTTGAATTACTTATTTTTTTTTTTAAAGATTTATTTATTTGACAGAGACACAGCGAGAGAGGGAACACAAGCAGGGGGAGTGGCAGAAGGAGAAGCAGGCTTCCCGCTGAGCAGGGAGTCCGATGTGGGGCTCGACCCCAGGACCCTGGGATCATGACCTGAGCCGAAGGCAGACGCTTAACAACTGAGCCACCCAGGCGCCCCCTGAATTACTTATTAAAGAGAAAAATTCTTAAGTCTCTGCAAGCAGAATGTATTTTCTCTTCATTTTTTTGGAGACGTTATAAGCAGATACTACAGACCATAAGTCACAATGACAAAACAGAAATAGAGTTGTCCTAAAAGAGACAACCACCCATGTTTATGAAACCTGACTTTAGATTGTTTTAAGTCTTAGTTCCTGCTCTATGCAATGAATAATGGGTGTATCTAGCATTCACCTGTCTTTGTTTTTGATGATGAGTAGTTCATATAGGTGCCTCCATAATGAAGACAACATGTGATTTTTAAATCTTGTTTTGAAAACATTTGTTCAAAAGCCAATATATTATGTTTTCCAAATCCGAATCCTAGATCTGTGTTTGACTGAAACCTTGAGAGGTATGTGCTCTTACCATTTCACCCCTTGTCCCTTCCATGCTATAAAGACAACTGTGACATATAAGAAAAAGTATTGATCTTGAAGTGGACTTAATTTAAAGTTCCATGCCAGAGAGTTACTAGCTATGTGATCTGAAACAAGGTGAATAACATTTGTGTGTCTCAGTTTCTTCTTTACAAAATGGGGAAACCATTCACCTCACAAGGTTATTTGGGAGCTGGAATGCTGTGAGACAATGTGCTCTGTCATTAGTTATATATCAGACAAAGAAAAGGTCCTCTATAACAGAATTCAACTTATAAATAAAATACTCTCACTGCAATGCAATTTTAGGTACCTATTCTTTGTAACTGTAGGAATGTGATTGATAATAATATAGCGTATATTATGATTACAGATTTTCCTTTCTAACAAGCATAAATCTTCCTTAATGCTCAAATCTCTGTTCTTATTGTCTTTTTTTCATGCACAGTGATAATCAGAGTATTGAAAGTTCCCAGAATTCCGAGTGTTGACAAAGATCCCATGCAGTCATCATGAGAGAATTTCATCTCCAGCTTTGCCTTTCTCAGCAGTAAGCCATCAGTTCAGGGAGTAGAGCTGACAGTAATTTAGGATGGTGTCACATCTCTGGTGCCACTTTTTGGAAAATTATAGGATGTTGTGTTCCATTTGTGTCAAATTTGGTGTTAAGAGATGGCAGAAATGTTAGTGTTGCTACCAGAAAACCACTTTTCTGCTCTGTGACAATGAGAAAACCAGCCATGTTCCTTAGAGGAATAGGTGTGGTGATGACAATCTGTCAATCTGAGAAGTTCAGAAAGTACCTCAAAACCGAAAATGGTTTGATTTAAACTTCAGTTTGATTTGAACTTCTGAATGCTTTTCCTTTGCTTAACTGCTGATGTGATTTATTCAAGAGTTACAGTAGATGAAATAAACTTTTTAATTTACTATACCTAAGTATTTCTAATTAGATAGTTACAACTACTAAAATATTCACATGGAGAGCAATCATTTTAAGAGCCATCACAGGAAGCAATTGTAAGATGCCTATATTTTGTGTAATTATATAGCTCATTCTTTGTCTTTCTCGAGAGAATTTTGTATGAGATAATAACTTCAGAAAATGATATTAATATATCTGATACCAGAGCTATTACCAATCCTAATTTGCACCTTTCATGCTACTCTGAATATTTTATTTATGCTGAAATGTCAACTATGCAACTGAAAATGGCCTAAAAGGAGTATTAGCCATCCATCTCTTTGGGTAGAATGTACCCATATCATCCCTGACAATATAAAATGCTCTAAGATAAGGGTTTGCATACATTTTGTGTTTATAGATGACTGCAGAGGATCAAAAAACCCATAGATATCTTACCCTATTTTCATAAATCTCTATCACAGAGGTATACTTACAAAAGTGGTTGTGAGGTACTGATTAAGATCTATATTTTAGGTGGGTATAGGAGGGTAGCTAATGCAAATAATGCTGTCATTAAAGTGCAGTTACAGAAAAGTTACTAAATGCTCCAGGGTCAGAAGAATACCTGGATCTTCATATAAAATTCTCATGCTCCCTGGTATTAGAGGAAGGTCAGACTCTTAGTGAACTAATCAAGAGATACAATTAGTAGACCAGGAGTGAGAAAGTATGGTCTTTATATGAATGAAGTTCTGCAGCAACAACCAGTCCATCTCTTTTCTTTCCAACTTCTTCACCAGAAAATGCCTAAAACATGTTTTCCTAAGCTCTAATAAATGATGCCCTCTTATCAGAAAATTGCTGAGTCACTAAAACAGCTCCGTTTCTACTGCTAAGAAGGCACAGAAGGGGCAGAAGAGAGGAGGCAGAACTGAAATTACAGCCTAGACTTTCTTCACTTAACATAGCAATGGTAAGGGCCTCCCCATGAGTCCATTAGATACTTTGGATGGTTACAGCATCTTAGGTGTTCTTTCCTATGCCTCCAAGAAGGCCACTTTCTGGGAGAGGATTCTAATTGCACAAGGCTGTGAGGTAGATGGCAGTGGCATGGCTTGGGGTCAGGGAGTAGAGGAGAAGGTTGCATTTCAAGTGGCTCTCCCATGCCAGGAGATCATGTGTGGGTAAGACCTAGGCCTTTGATGAACCAGCAAATGCATCACTAGGAAATGGTTTTAAAACACATAAAATACAGAAAGAACAAACCATTGGTATTAGGCAGAGAAACAATAATGACTAGCAGCACCACTACACTGTCACCATCCTTGATAGGTGAAGCATGGGATTACTCACATTATCCTGTCCAATAAGGACAAGCACCTAAAGAAATGCCTTTACCTTCTGTCCTCCT